>NW_022900924.1:8846824-8887999 GCF_012274545.1 Fukomys damarensis | reverse complement strand
AAAAAAAAAAAAAAAAAAAAAAAAAAAAAAAAAACTAAAGTGCTGAGGATGTAGCTCACTGCAAAGGTGCTGGGTTCAATCCCTAGCACCACAAAAGCCAAAACAAAAAAACATTTAGTGACACGCAAAAAATCATAAATTCAAATTTCAGTGTCTACAAAATTTTATATAGGAGAGCTCAGATACTACATTTTGCCCTTAACTGCTTTCTCTTTAAATGTAGGACAATTCCTAGAGACCAGAGGACTTCAAAACTAAAATACTTAATATCTGATGCTTCATATAGTGTGCCAACCTCTGGCCCAAAAGATCGTGTTTTTTACTTTTTCTTATTATTCATTTTTGTACATCAAGGGCTGGAAGCATAATGAGGTCAAGAGTATGTATATGTATTACATAATTTTCTTTAAATTTTAATGTTGATACTAGAGATTGAACCTAGGGCCTTGAACACACTAGACAAACACTACTACTAAGCCACATCCCTAGTCCTTTTTGACACAGGGGGTTCGTCTCCCTATGCAGCCCCTAAAGGTCCCAAGTAGCTGGAATTACAGGCCTGGGGCAGCACACTCAGCTCTACTTTTTGAGAACATCAAAAAGCTATTGTTTATTGAGATATTTATGGTAACTGCTTCTTCCTCCTCACAGCCCTGCACTCAGGTGTCAATGTCTATGCAGAATGGAAGTACCACCTCCTCACTTCTCCCTTGGGTAAGGGAGTCCATTGCAGCCCCTCAGGGAAGACCCCAGGGACCAGAAGGCAAATGAGGATACATCTCTCCTGTAGAAGCCTGTTTGCTGATCAGAATACAGACTCCCTAATCCTTCCCACAAAGAATCTGAGGCCCAGAGAGGAAAGTACTAAGGTGTTCTATCCCCACCCTGTCCAATGCACTTGCTGGACTCCATACTGTCACCAGAGGTATTCCTTCTCGCTTAACTGAAGTACACTCACTACAAGCCTTCATTATACTGTTTGGGTTTTGGTGCTGGGATGGAGCTAAGGGCATGATGCACACAAAGCCACATGCTCTCCTGCTGAGTTATACCCATACCTTTTTCTTCCTTCTCCAGATGCCAAGGGAGCCCACCTACACCCCGACAGCCCACCAGTTCCAAGAGACAACTGCTTACAGGCCCATGGGTCACCAAGGAGTTATATCAGAAGCCCAGGGAAGTCACAATTAGATTCTAGGGAAGTCTAGAAATAGAGTTACTATATAGCAAGAGAAAAAGCCAGGGTGAGCATGCCAAGATCCCCCAAGCATTGCTCTTTGTTCTAGCCAATCCAGCCAGGTGAGCCCTCCCACTCCCAACTCAAGGGTCAGGGTGCTCTAGGCAGCAGGCAGGGCCCTCCCTCACCAAGGCCTGGCCAGGGGTGAGCAGCACCATCCCAGTGGAGCTTGGCTGGTGGCAGGGCAGCCCCCCACCACAATGGTTGCCCTGGCATCCAGGGGTGGGGCACAGGCACTAACCAAGGTACAAGGGCAGCCTGGGTATCCAAGGCCAAAGGAGAGTCAGCAGCAAGTGAAACTTCAAAAATCTTTAATTACTAAATGTGCACGTGGTCAGCATTTTAACCCTGCTACAACAAAAACAATCTCCACCACATTCAGCTCAGGGGTGCAGACCCAGTCTCTTAAAAAAAAAAAAGGATTGAGAAAAATATATGTATCTGTGTAGTATTTTATAAAAAAAGCTAAACTCACCAGTGTTGCAAAAAAAATAAAAAATAAAAACAAAAACCAAAAACTCCAAGTGATTTCAGTCCATTAGGACAAAACAAATTTCCCTGGGCAGCCTGTGCCACCTTACCCCACCCCATCCTACCCACGCCCAAAAGCACTAGGAGAACAATACTCATTCCAATTAAAAACAAAACCCTCTCCTTTCAACTTCTACCCCCTACTACTCCAGGAAGCACCCAAAGAACAGAATAAAGACCCAGCTGGCTGCGGTTTGCAGTTTCCGACCTGCTGGTCTGTTAAGGCTCACACCAAGGACAGTTCTCAGGAATACTGGCCTCTGCTACAACTAGGAAACAGTCCTGATTTCAGGGCCAGGTTTCTAGAAGCTCGGAAGACATCCTCAAGGTTTCTCCAGGGAGCATCTGGGGCTCCCTGAAAGAGGGAGCGGGAAGGTTCTAAGCAAAAACACACAATACCTTGTAACCTATGAAGTCTACAGTAGCAGCAGGCACCAAACTAGAGGAGGAGGTATCAAAAAGGTGCTCATCTCCCCTTTTAAACACAGGCTTCAGGAGGTGAAGAGACCAAGGGAGTATTTGACCTCAGCTGTCTTGCGAGAAATGTGCACGTTTCTCACCAAGCCACCTCTGCCTTGGCTGGGGCACAGCTCAAATACGCAGAAGTGGTCAGAGGGTATCTTTGCTACCTACTTCTGGCTGGATAAAGCTGCCATCCCATGATAGCCTGGCTCTTGGCTGCTCTATGGGAGCTTTTTCTCGTTATTAAGCAGGGTGCTTAACAGTACAGAAATTTTCAGTAACTTCGTAGTTGATAAATCTTCAACATCAGGGCCTCAAAAATCACCCCAAGAGGCGGACCACTGCGCCGTGGGGTCACAGCTCACTCCAGTCAATGGGCTTCTTGCCAGACTTCTGCAGCAGCTCATTGGCTTTAGAAAAATGTTGACAGCCAAAGAATCCTCTATACACTGACAACGGGGAAGGATGAGCAGTCTGCAGGACATGGTGCCGCTTCTGGAAGAGGAACAAGAGCAGTGATAGAATGGGGATGCAACTCCCTCTGCCCCATCCAAATGGCTCTACCTTTCAAAGTAAACTTACCCTTAGCATTTGTATTAGACCTTTGTTCATTTGTACGCTCACTTGTAGAGTGATTACTTTTGCTAGGCTCTGGGTTGCACAGGACCAGTCCCAGCCTTCAATCTGGCGGGATCTGTACAATTCCTAAGTACTGGGTGGTATTATACAGTAAACTGCTCAGATTGCATTTTGATTACATTTGCTAAAGGATGCTGATGCGTGTACTCACACATAGGTAAGTGTAGAGCAAGATGAACTGTACATTGTTTACATCTATGTCTAATTCAGCCAAAACTGGTCATGGTGGCACACGCCTATAATCCCAGCACTCAAGAGGCTGAGGCAGGAGGATTGCTGTGAGTTTGAGACCAGCCTGGGCTACATAGTGAGTTCAAGACCAGCCTAGAATACAAAGTGAGACACTATCAGCTAAGCTTCATGTCGTGGTACATACCTATAATGCTGGCTACTTGGGAGGCTGAGGCTGTAAGATCATTAAGTTCAGCAACAGCCTGGGCAACTTAGCTAAACTATTATCTCAAAATTAAATTTAAAAAGGGCAGGCCAGGCATTTAGCTCAGTGGCACTGTGCCTGCCTCGCAAGCAGAAGGTCCTTAGTTCAATCCCTGATACTACCAAAAAAATAAAAAATAAATTTTAAAAAATTAAAAAAAATTTTTTCAAAGGGCTAGAGATTAACTAAGCATCCCTTAGCTTCACTTCCCACATCACAGGAAAAAACAAAATCCACCTAAAGTCTTATATAAGTCTAGTGTTATAGGACTGAAATATTTTTCTAAAGTTTTACCCAGCTGCTCAAAGAATAAGGTCTACTGTTGAAAACTTTTGCTGGGAATTGAACCCAAGGCCTTGTGCATGCTGGGCACATACTCTACTACTGAACTATACCTGCAGCTCAAAACTTATCAAGTGGAGGGGTCCCACTCTCTGGTTCCCCTCTGTCTTAAACAGAAGCTTTCTTTCTGCTGATAAATTTTTCCTATTCTTAAAACAAAAACTGGGCTGGGGATTTGGCTCAGTGGTTCTACTGCCTGCCTCACAAGCACAAGGTCCTGAGTTCAATGCCCGGTAACAAAAAAGGGCAAAAATCTGAGATCTAGGTTGTAGGTCAGTGGTGGAGCACTTGCCTGGCATACAATGAGGCAAGTGCCCTAGGTTCAATCCCCAGCAATGCCAAACATAAAAATCAACTTGCATATATATAATTCCTTTAGGTGAAAGCAATAGTGGAAGACATTTCCATTTTGTATTTTTCTATAGTGTTTGAATTGTCTCACCATAAAAAAATGGAGTATTTTGATATTTTTAAAAGCCAACTGTAATGATCTGAACAGAGATTATGGACCATTTTTCTTTGAATTACTTTCTGTATTTAAATAAAAATTACCTAAAAAACCAGAATAGCTTTTTAGAACAACCCTGCCTCAAAGGAGCTCAGTCTACCAAGAGTGATAATTAAAGAGAGGCATCCGAGCAAGGTCAAGAGCAAAGAACCTAGGTTCAAATCCCAGCTCTGCCACTTGACAGTTAAGTAATCATGACAAAGTTGCCTTTCAGTTTTCACCTGTAAATGAGCAATAACAAGCTGGTCATGGTGATGCATGGCCATAATCCCAGCCCTCTGAGAGGCTGAGGCAAGGGGGTCACAAGTTTGAGCCCACCCTGGGCAACTTAGAGAGACCATCTCAAAATAAAAAAAAAGATAGGATGTAGCACAGCGTGAAGGCCCTGGGTTCAATCCCCAGTACAATAGCACCTTGCTCTTTAAGTTACTACAAGGCATCAGATAAGTGACCACAGGTAAAGCATTATAAGAAGGACACACACTGGCAAGCAGCACAGGCCTTGTCAGTCAGTGACACTGAGCTCTCAAGTAAAAGTCAGTCTAAAAAGAACCCCAGAGTCAGCATCCAGGACACAGGCTGGGTGTCCAAAAATGGCAGGGAAATGGGCACAGAGGGGAAGGGTGCAGGTGGCTCAGTCAGCCTGGAGCTGAGAAGAAAGCCAGGGCTGTAAGGCCTGCTGCAGGCTATTCCAGCTCCACTCAGCAGCCTAAGCCCAGGCCTTCCCAGAAGGAAGTGGAAGCCTCCGGGCACAGTCGGATGAAGGCTAATCTTGGCCAGGGTGGCCAACTGGGATGGATCCAAGATAGCAGAGGGAAGAAAGCTTGCAGATATGAAAGACTGCACTTAGGGAGAGGATGGGGGAGGAGAGGAAGGAGGAACAGAGAGGTACGTAGGTGCCAAGCATGGCATGCTGTCAGAGTCCTGGCTAGACAACCAAACAGATGGTATTTTTTATTGCAGAGGACTACAGAGGGGCAAGTTTAGTAAGGAGAATTTAGTGTGGAAAATGTTGAATTTGATGGGCTTATGGGACACTAGTAAGGAAGTAATATAGACTAGATCTGCTGCTTTAAGAGACTTGCTAGAGATATTTAATGTGGTCTAATGATGGACCTTCTTCAGCAATGGTTCACTTTTAGACTAAATCATGTTCTAAAATGATTACTAAGAATTAAACTGGCCATAAACCTCCCTAAGGTGCAGAGGTTAGAAATGACACACACTTCTTTCCTACTTGGATAACCACGTTAGCAGTTCATTCATGGTCAAATTCATTCAAGATGTTTCTCTCTGCAGTTCTTTCCTTAAGGAAAACCTCTGAAAATATCTTATGCATTCTAAGCTGCTTTTAATCTATTTGCTTGTATATGCATGAAAACTCTAGAAGGATATATCAGAAATTTTTAAAAGCCAGTGCTCACCCGAGCCAGGTGGAGACTGAGCAGAAGGAAGCTAGAATGGGAGAGAGACTTTTCAAATCTCAGTATACTTACAAAAAACAAAAAACAGTACAGGGGATTAAACTCAGACTCACACAAGCTAGGCAAGTGATTTACCACTGAGTTACCTCCTCAGCCCTTCTTTACATTTTCAGACTGGGTCTTCCCAAGTTGCCCAGACTGCCTTTGTGACCCTCTGGCTCAGCTTCCTAAGTACCTGAGATTACACTATTTTAAATCACTGGTTTACTACACTTAGAAACACTGCCCAGAGGTGTGGGGTGGGGTGGCTGCTCCCCAGGTGCTTGGGAACACAGAATCCCAAACTATGGGGCAGGCTCGAATTCTGGCCCCACCATTCACTGCCAAGTTTGGGTATGGGATTTGTGTCTCTGGACCCCAACACAAAATGGGGATAAGGCATTCCCTTCACCCTCTAAGTCCTCTGCCAATTATTAAGATTCAGCACACACCATGATGCCTGCTGACAAAAAGTCAAGTTCAAAGTCACTGCATATTTCTGATGCACCAGAAATAAGCCCTTGATCTCAGTCATGAAAGCATTTATGGAATGATTTCTCCCCACTCACACTTCCCAATTCCGCATCTGTTCAAATTAAACTGTCCCTTCTTAACTCTTCCTTTTCCTGCCATCCCTCAACTCCCTTCTCCGCTACTCCTCCATCCATCCACCTGCACATGGTTTAATGATGGTCCCTCAGAGAAATGCAGGTGTCCGCCCCGAGCAGGAGCAGGGTGCCTGTGAGGAGCCACAGGACAATGATGTCCCCAGGGAGGTGCTATGGAACTCACTGATGGTCAGGACTTGAGGGGAACAGGGAAACAAAGGGGTTCAAGGATGACTCCAGGCTCCAGATCTCAGCACACGTAAGTTACTGAATGGGGAAAAGCAGAAAAGTTGCAACTTGGGAGAGCACACAGGCAGGGTAGAAATTAAAGATCTAGCTTGCCAGGTTGAGTATTCACAATCAGAACTGGGGTTTAGTAATTATTGCTGATAGTAATTTCATGGGGAAGTTGAGTTTCTGATTAAGTGGAATTCCCCATGTTTCCTATATGCTTCCAAATTTCTCAGAGGCAGGACAGTGCCTCATCACACACCAGGGAGTCGTGCGTTAAATGAGGGAATCCAGGAGCCTCTGTCCTCTGTATCCACTGGGAGTTGACACCTGTATTACTAAATGCACTCAACTGCAAACTGGCCAGCTGGTTTCCTCACACACAATGAACTGTTCCCACGATTTATCTGAATTCTGCTTAGTTTTCAAATTCCAACTCTATTTCTAAGAGACTCATTTTCTAACGTGCATTTCCCAGGACTACACACCAGTGGCAGTGGCTAGAATTCTCTAACCTGCTCAAAGGGTTTTAACAAGTCATACCCTGTCAATGGCACTGCCCTTCTTCTGAGCATAAGAGCCCCAGAGCAAGAAGACAAGGCCGTTCAAGTTATGGTTGAGCCAGGACACCACAGCGTCAGTGAACTGCTCCCAGCCTCTCTCCTTATGTGAATTGGCTTGATGGGCCCGAACAGTGAGGACGGCGTTGAGCAGGAGGACACCTATGAACACAGGCCACACAAACAGATGAAAAGAAGGCTCAGAGGCAGCAGCACAAGTTCCTGAAAACAGGGGTTAGACACAGATACATCATGAAGCCATTTGCTCTATTCCGTAGGACCCAGTGCAGCTGAATGAAGTCAGGCCATAAAGTGGTTCACCAAGACTAGTGCCGACCTCTGGGTGAGATGAGAGGGCATTTTATTTGCATCTCTGCCTTTTTGGCATCTTCTAGTTGAAGGCAATAAAAACGGGTTATTTGCCATCATAATTGCTTTTAAAAACATCTATGTGGTATTAACCCGAGAATAACAATATTTATAATAGGAATGACTGTTCCTCTCACAATTAAAACATTAAAAAACTGGCTGCAGGATAAAACATATTTAGCCTTTTAAATATTTAACAAACAGCTGGGGAGTTTGCTCAGTGGTTCTGCTACCTGCCTCACAAGTTCAATCCCCAGTACCAAACAAAACTAAATACTTAACAAACAAACCCAGAGTGGTGGCACACCCCTACGAGTGCTGCTTCTAGCACTCAAGAGGCTGAGGCAGCAGGATTGCTGCAATTTCAAGGACTTTACAGTCAGTTCAACACCAGCCTAAACTACAGAGTGAGATCCTTTCTCAAAAAGAACTCTTCCCGCTCCCATATATATGAGAAACCAAAAAGCTGCTGGCCTCAATCCAAGACATACCTAGCAGGGTGGGCTTACCTTGTTTAGCCCACCCAGATAAATCTCCATGGCCAGGATGAATGAAGCCATCTATGTCTGTTGACAGCTCTTTATAGATGTTTTCCAAACTGCAAGCGAGCCAGAAAGGAAAAAACAGAATCTTAAGCATAATTTTGAAAGTTCAGTAATCTCCAAAGATATATGTGAAAAGGGTAAAGGTTTAAAGTCAGTCCTTGGAAGGAATACTGTAACCTATGATCCTGATTCATGAAATAAACACCTACAGTCCCTCTGATGGGTAAATATGCCAGATCTTTCCTTTCATCTGTACTGGGATTTACAGAACAAAGAAGCACTTGAAGACCTAAAGAAAGTGGTCCAGCAGATATGACCACCTCCTCACTGATGCCTATAGCCTATACCCTTATTATACTTGTATATATTACTATATACGTGGTACTAGGGATTAAACCAGGGCCTTTGCCCTGAGCTACATTCTCAGCACCCCCTCCCACAATTTTTTTTTTTTTTTTTGGTACCAGGAATGGAACTTGGGTCCTTGCGCTTGGGAAGCAGGAGGTCCAACCACTTTAATTTGAGACAAGGTTTCTAAATTACCTGGACTGGACTCAAAATTACAGGCCAGTGCCACCTGGACCAGCTACTTTGTATTACATATCAAAGTCTCTAAAGCAGTGGATCTTAACAGGGGAAGGTGTGGCCTCCAACAGAACTCCCTATAGTGCATAGGACACTGAGATTTCCCACAGGGAAGAATGCTTCAACCCAACAGTGCCACGGTTGAGAAATCCTCCTCCTCTACAAGTTACTTAAGGTCCTCAAAACAGTAGCATCTGTCATTTGCAAAGTACACATCTGAAAGCAACTGAGGCTGGGTCCCGGTCATGTGTACGGCAACTGTACCTGGGAGGGGGTGGAACAGGTCTTTGCACGCTGAAGCAGAGCCCGTGAGCTTGATTGGGTCCGTGATAAGGATCCTGTCCCAAGATGACAACTTTCACCTGCGAACACCAGGTTCCAAAGAATTAGATAATATTGCAGTGCTCAGTCCCAACACACGCCTGATTTTGGCTGATTACACAGAGGGACACACTGTGAGGAGGAGAGCCCTGCTTGGTACTGCCACTTCCCATCCCCATCATCCTTTACTCCACCACCCAGATGTGCTGCCCACCTTTTCTCCGACAAGTGAGACAACTTGGGATCAACTTCACATTTACCTTCTTCACTTCAAATTACAAAGAAAAAAATACACCTTGTAATAAGTTCAACACCCAGAAACTCAGTGAGTAGCCATGTCCGAGTCAGCCATATTCTATTTTGTGTGTGTGTGTGCAGGACTGGGGATTGAACCCAGAGCTTCCAGAATGCTAGGCAAGCATCTGTGTGTTTTCTGCATATTTTGCACGTCTTCTGCTGAACAGTGGAGGCTTCATGTCAAGAGAGCACCAGTCCCTACTCATGGGCAGTCCACCACGTATTTCCAGCACTGTCCACTAAGGGAAAACCCTGCAGTAAGCCCAAGTACAGATGTCCTTATGTACTGATGCTTCATGTCTGTAGAAGATTCATGACAGGGGGAGTGGCCTGTCAAGGGAAAAGCAGATTTTAAACCTTCATACAATTCAGATTCCCTAGAGATGGAACAGGTGAAACCAGAACAAAGAGATCAGTCCAAGGTCTAGAGGAGTGAGTGGCGAGAAGCAACAACGAGGTTCCCATCTCCCAGGTGTTGAAACACAGCCCTCAAGATAAGTTGTGTGCCTGGACCTCACCCTCCTGCTTCTGTCCCTGCTGCTCTCTCTGAACCTTCCTCCTCAGCAGACACCCTCTGCAACCTTCCAGTCCATCTGCAGACCAAGGCTGCTATAACCAGTAAGTTCTTGGATCTGACTTTGCTGTTCACTGGGTCACCAGCATATCTTCCGAAGTGAAGCAGCCCAGCCTGGCAGGAAAGCTTGCCAGCTCCAAGGCTCCAGACCTGGCTAAGGGATGATCTTAGAAGAACCACCGAACCTGACCCCGAATGCTCATCTGCAAAGCAGGCTGAGGGCTCATCAGCCTCAGAGGCACAAAGTTCTTATACTATAATAAAGATTGTGGAATTTTCTAAGTATTAGACATGGCTGTCTTACCAAGATGGTTTGTTCACCTATTTTACCTCTTTGACTGAACAAGATATTCACTAAATCCTAACTTCCTGTCCCAGCATACAAAGTGAGAGAGGAGAAAGAATAAAACCTAAACCCCTCCTAGTGTTGGCACAAGCTAAAGGTATCGTAAAATCTCAGAGGAAAACCCAATCACAATGGAGTCAGCAACAGATTTCAAGGAAGTGCCAGATAATGGACCCAGTTGTTTTTCTAAAGACAGAAATACTGCATGGCACTGCACTGTCAGACTCCAGAGCAGGAGACAGAAAAGACTGGGCAGTAGGATGCGTCCCTATTTAAGGAGAGTCTAACATGGTGTTTTCAAAGCCCTTAGTTCCTTGCAAGCTTCTGAACAGGAAACTGAAGTGATCAGACCTGCCAAGTGGCAACTAAACACAGGATGAAATAACAAAGGCAGCCCAGAGGTCAAGAGCTTGAAAGTGTCTACTACACCAGCCAGAGTGGGCAAGTTACGGTGGGGATCAACTAAAAATAACACACAAAGACTTAACTGATTCATGACCTGGTTTCTTCATAACCACTGCAATGGTATCTAATACTGGCATAGATTTTCAATACTAAATAAAATACAAATGATAGCATACATAAAAAGTTGATTTCAAAGTAGTAGTTCACAGAGCCTGGGAAGGGTGCAGAAGAGAGAAGACATAGCAAAGACCAGTGCTGGTGAATCTATGGCACATGCATTTCGTTTTTAAGACAAAAGATGTTAATGTAGATTTGTTTTCTTTTAAACTAAATCCTCAGTATTCAGATTTAATTGCACAATTGGTACTTTGCAATAAATAATTGTGTTTTGAGATGCAGTTTGGCAGTTGGTCTCTAAAAGGTTTGTTATCACTGTCATAGACCCATATATCTATCAATTAATTATTTTTGCAAAATAGCTAGTAGAATTTTGAGGGCACTCAACAGAAAATGTCTGAAGCCAATTACCTTGATCTTATCATTACACACTGCATACACATATCGAAATCCCACTGTAACCCATAAACATCTACAACTATTGTCAGTTAAAAATGAAAATACAGATGGGCGTGGAAGCATGTACCTAAAAGCCCAGCATTCTGAGAGGCCGAGGTAGGAGAATTCCAAGTTTGAGCCCAGCAGGAGGAACTTAAGTGACTTAGCAAGATCCTGACTCAAAATAAAAATTAAGTAAGGGCTGAGGATATTGCTCAGTGTGAAGGCCCTAAATTCAATCCAGTACTGCCATAAATAAAATTTTAAAAGTATTGTCAAGCATGGTGGCACACATCCGCAATGCCAGCTATCCTGGAGGCAGATGCAGGAGGATCACAAGTTTGATGCAAGCCTGAGCAACATAGCTAGAGACTCTAACTCAAAATTAAAAGAATTAAATAAATAATAAAAAGAACTGGGGATGTAGCTCAGCCTTCTCTCGGCAGTGTTGGGATGGAACACAGGGCCTCCTCAGACATGCTAGGCAAGCGCTCTACCACTGAGTCACACCCTCAGCCCACCCTTTGTACTTCTAAGATGTAACTATTTTGTTCTTGTCTCTTTTGTCCATGACATTTTCTAGGCATCTCTGAACATATAGATCTTCTCTCCCAGTTCCATTATCCATGAATAATAAGATTTTAAAAACTGATCAATAATCACTGAAATAAACTTGCAGTGATATATAAAATAGTAAAGGGATGGTGTTGCTTAGCGGTAGAATGCTTGCCCTGTACACACAGAGGCCTGAGTTACACCTCAGCACCACAAAAGGAAAAAAAAAAGGAATGAAGTTTTCTAAAAAACAAGAGCATACACAGTCAAAACAAGAGCATATACATATTTTTCTTTTCTGCTGCACAAATAGCACACAACAAAGATTAAAAAGTAAATTTTTTTTAAAAAAAGAGTAAACACAGGCTGAAATCTCAAAACTTCAGTATTATTTACTATTGAATTATGGACTGTGGTTTAACTCCAGTGTCCCTATGGAAACCGTTTGATTTCCTCCCATAATAAAATTCAACAATTGTACTTACATCTCGTATGTCACACATTTGGGTCCATGTGAAGACTTGGTGTGGGGGCGGATAAACAGTATAATGTTTTCTTTCTTCCGCAACAAATCCCATTAGCTAATTTAAAAGATAAACTAGATTTAAAAATCAGATTTTCATTGGAAACCATAATTGAGTAAGAAACCCCACTCAACCTGTTTGAAACCCCATCTAGCTCCTTGCCATGTTTTAAACCCAAATTCCAAAAACAAATACAAACAGTACTTGCTCCCCATTTAACTTGCTCGAACACTTCAATTCCTTCCCGCTTTCTCTTGGCTGGGACAAAGCTGATTCGCTTTCCTTTCCCAATAATGTCAACCATCCTCCCCTTATAAAGGGCAGCAAGGTTTCATTTAGTCTGGTCGGTAGCTTTACAAGGCCAACCATTCCTGGAGAGCAAACTAAGTGGCTTCAAAGAAGCCATGCCATATAATACCACCTTACAGTCTTAAACAACTTTAACCAATTTAAACATGCGGATTTAAAACACTATGGCCCGCTTTACTAGCTAGAAATGGGCATTTGAGGGAAAACACGACTCTAATGAAAGCAAAATATTCCACAAACGTAGATTTGGTCTTCTACACTAAGGAAAGGCCAGGTGCCTCCGCGTTTGCCCCATAAGATACACCTCCGTATCTACCTTTATAAAATACGGTTTCCCGAACTCTCCGCTGAGGTGCTTCTTCCAGCTGTCCCCAAAGCCCACCGGTACGTTTCGGGCTGCGAGTCTGAGCAGCGCTGCGGCCTTGTTTTTCTGGATGCGGTCCAGCTGCTCCGGGCTCAGCGGCGAGGAGGGCGGCGTGCCAGGCTCGTCCTGTCCCGCCCGGGCCTTCTTGGCTGGGCTGGCCTGCAAGGGGTCCCCGCAGAGGCGGGTTAAGAACCGCAGCGACTCTTCTCCTGGAGCCCGCAACTTCCCAGCCAAACCCTGCGGCCTAAGACAAAAGATGCCCATCGGCGGAGCGGAGGCGAGCCAGTCGGGCCCAGTCTGAAGATCTGAAGTTCAAGAGGAGCTGAGAGGCAGCCCCGTGGCATCCCCTGCAAAACTCTGGTGACCGGGGACACCGCACCCAAGAGCCCCGCCCCCACGGGACCCGCCACAGGCTTCCCCACGCGGCCTTTTCGCGGCAAAAATCCTCTCCAGGAATCCGCCCCCGCCCTCTTCTAATTGGACAGAAGCCTGAGCAGGGCGGGCCAGCTGCACGTCAATTGGCCCCGCGATCCCAGGGACTCGTCCCCATTGGCTAGCGCTTCAGCATGGCGGCCGATGAGGGATGGCGGCGGCTATTTTGAACACGTGGAAATTGTTTTGAACATGGAGTCCCAATTTACCGAGTCATTGGCTCGCTCTCGCACCCCCTGAACCAGGCAGGACCCTTGCCTTCCTCTCTCTTATCCCCGCTCCCCAAAGCGGTCCCTGCCGCGCCTCACCGCCACATCGCCGTTCTCCTCAGCCAAGGCTGCCACGCCGGCCCCTGGGTCGGCCGGCTCGGGACTGCTGGCACGTCGTTTCCTAGCGGGGCTCGGGGAGAAGAAGGAGTAAAGGGTCTTCTGGCCGATCATCCCGGAGCCGAGGAGGGACCAGTGAGCCTGGCACAAGCCGCGGCGGTCTGAAATTGGCGCCAAGCGTCCCGCGCATGCTCCGAGTGGGGGGCTTAGTGGAGGGCGGCGGAGGGCCCAGTGCGCATGTGCAGGAGGAGGGGTCGCGCATGGCCCCAGGGGCAAGGTTGGGTGTGGATCCTGCTCCTGCATTCATTGAGTTTGTACTACCACCTCTACTTTAAGACATGTTCCTCCGCCTTTCCGAGGGGGGAAAAAAGTGCCTGAACTATTCGAGGTGCGGTGGAAAGTAGGAGACTTCTATTGTTAACTGAGCTTTTTGGGGGGGAATATGGGGGATCGAACTCTGGACCTTGTGCTTGCCAGGCAGGCATCAGCTCCACTAACTGAGCTAGATCCCCAGCCCCCTAATTGAGCTTTTATACACATCTCAGCAACTTTTCACAACCTGTCCTACCGAGGGCAAACAGATTTACAGCAAGTATTTTGCCAAATCTATAAATCTTGGGGGAGACATTAAGATCATGGAGATTAACTCCAAACTGTTCATTCCTGGATGGCACTACTGTAACCTTCCTGCTGTAGTACTCACATCCAGGATTCCTTTCTTTTCTCCTCTTCTCCCCCTCCTCCCCAAATATTACTGATGTTCCAATCAGCAATATCTTCTTTTGATTATTTCTCCAAAACAAATCCCAACTTCATTGGCAGTGTTTTCATCTTCTAGCTGCAAGCCCAGTTGGTCTTGTTGCCGGCCACTTTGCTCGCCACTGATCAAATCAAAGGAGGCCATACATTTTGGTAAAAGGATTTATCCAGTGAAAGCTCTCAAGGAGATGGAGGGGCCTGTTTGCCTAAAGTCACCATCTGCCCCTGTTCAAGTGGACAAGGGCCTTTTATTGTAAGGAACAGAGCAGAGGAGGAGCCGGAGAGCTGATGCAGGTCACACTTGTTTAATTACTTCCGCCATCTTCAGCTCCCGTCCTGTTTCTTGTGGAAAAGGCTTCCTTGTATCAGCACAGGGCTGAGGACAGGAGAGGGTGTTGGTTTTGTGCTCAACAGGGGGAAGTTTGGAGAAGTTGCTTATCTCTAAAGAAAAAACAAAAAACAACAACAACAGAACTTTCAGGGTTCTATTTTGCAGGGCTGGGATTTAGCTGTGTTCCATTTTACAGAGCTTCAGTTTTTGAAGTTTGTGATATTAAAAAATAAAAGTCAGGAAAAATGTAAATTTCATCACCACACCCTCTGGATTAAAACTCTCCCCTTCCAAAGGTGCTTAGAATAATGCCCCACCTTCATACCCAGCTCTCCCGG
The DNA here is from genome assembly GCF_012274545.1 of Fukomys damarensis. Classification (NCBI taxonomy): domain Eukaryota; kingdom Metazoa; phylum Chordata; class Mammalia; order Rodentia; family Bathyergidae; genus Fukomys; species Fukomys damarensis. Next base: position 8,873,047 of record NW_022900924.1, on the reverse strand, counting down.
TGGTTTCCCTTTCTGATTGCAACCCTACTACCCAGTCTGTTTCCAAGATCTTGGGCTGGACACACCAGCTTGGCCCTTCATAAACTGTACAGCTTTCCTTCCGCTCCGAAAGCTCCATCTCTAGCTCAGGACCCTTCCCTGTCCGGCCTTCTCCTCCCGCCCCACCTTCCAGCCTACACTGTACTACAACTTCTACACTGAAATGGAAAAACAAAAGCCAGAGCAGAGACTGACAGCCTCAAAGCTTGGCCAAGACTGATGGTCTCAAGGCTGACAGTCTATGGTTTGCTCCTCCTGCTAAACCCACGAAGGTCTCTGCGCTGGCAAGATAAACTGCTAAAACACAGCTGCTTACCTCCCTACAACTTAAAGATAAACTGTAAAAACAACATTTACCTCCACCTCCCTACCCTTGACTGACTAAATTCTGCTTCTGTAAAATTCTGCTTGCTCCCCATAAGAACAGATGGAGGAATGGGGCTCAAGTTCAGGAAGGTGATTTCCTCTGGGCCCACTAACTAGAACATAAACCTGCCTTTGCCTTCAGTTTTCGGAGTGCTGCTCTCTTCCTTGGTCTGCCTGCCCTCCGAGTGCCATTTCAATACTACACAGAATTATCTCATTTATCCCTATTTCTTTTTCCGTCGTTTCCAACATGTAGCCTGGATGGACAGGCTCTTGAGCCTTGCTGCCAGAGCCCCACAAGGAGTTTAAATGTAAGAAGGGGGAGAGAGCTCAGGATTGAACAGCATTTGTATAAAATTAAACATGTAAAGTCGGGCGTGGTAGTGCACACCTATAATCTCTGCCTTCTAGGAGGCTGAGGCAGGAAGATTGTGAGTTTGAGCCCAGCCTCAGGGACAACAGTGAGGCCAGGTTTCAAAATAAAAAAGGGAGGGGAGGAGTCTGAGGGTGTAGCTCAGGGAGAAGGCCCTGGATTCAGTCTCTTCAGTACCGGAAGAAAAAAACGAAGAAGAAAAACCCATGGAGGAAGTAAGGGGATGAGCTGCAGAACAAGCTACTGGAACAGGCGAAAGCAGAACAGCGCAATGCCCGCGATGTATTGGGCGGCCGACAGGTGGCGCGAGCAGGCCCAGGGCGGCTGCTTTTGCCGGTCCGCAGGCGCTTCCGCTCTCGACCCGGAAATGCTCCCGCGCTGCGCGACCTGCGGGCGGGTGAGTGTTTTTCCCACCAGCCGGGGCGGGGCTTGTCTGAGAGTCCAGAGGGAAACCTCACCGACCCCAACCCCGCCCGCGTTACGGCTCTTATTTCTATCACCGTGAGGTTGTGGGGCTTGGCGCTTAGATTCTGAGTCACAGCCCTTTGACTCGCTGTGGTCACCTATTTTAATACTGACGTGGGGCGGCCGCTTAGCAATTCCGCCTCCTTAGCGTTGCCGGAAGTAGAGACCTTGCTTGTCTGGGTTTCTTTGGGCAAGCCCTGTACCCCCGCCCCCGGGTATCAGTGACCCCCATCTGTAAAATGAAGGTCTGGATTTTAGTTTTCAAAGTTGGCTGTGGCCTGTCAATTCCTAGGAAGGATTTCTTTAAAACAGCCCGCTTGGGTGTGGAGTGTGGGCGTGTAGGTTTTTGCGTGCTACCCAGCGGGCTCCTCTTGTGTTTTGGTGCTGGGGCTTCAAGCGTGCTAAGTAAACTTGTCTCCCAGCCCCAGCCGGCTGATCCTAATGCACAGCCAGGTAGCTGTGGGAGACCCTGGACCTGCTCCTGATGGCCCGTCCAAGCGTTAATGCCCTCTATACTTCCTTTCCAGGGCATGGTTTTAAATTTCGATGAATAGACTTTTCATCCAGGACAAAACCTGGGCCCGCTTTTTCCTCTGCTTCCCCACCGACCTCCACTCACTGAGGAGAGGAAGGATGGAACGATTCCTGGTGAAGCGAGCTCAAGGAGACCTTGTGGGAAAAGGGGAGCAGCAGAAGCAAACCGAAGAAGAGCCAGCTACCTTGAGCAAAGACCCAGGCGGCCCAAGGAAGAGACCCAGGAGAGAGATCCAGGAGAGGGCCAGCCCTGAGGCAGGCGCCAGCTGGCGGCACATCTGGGCTGAGGGCTTGGACTGCGATTACACAGTCCTGTTTGGCAAAGCTGAGGCAGACGAGATTTTCCAAGAGTTGGAGAAGAAAGTAGAATATTTTACAGGTAAGCAGAGGACTCGGTGTGTGTGTTGAAAGCTTGTTTAATAAAACTAGTGATCTTATGTTTGGAGAAATCTGAACTCAGCCTTGTTGATGGATTCAACAAGTAGTCTCTGGGTACCTCTGAGCTTGGGATACAGAGTTGAAAAAAGCAGGATTGACTGACCACTGGGAGCTAACAGGTGATTACATTGACTCTCTCCCTGGCTACTTGCTGATAAGACTCAACTGGGAAAGTTAAAAAAATACTAACTTTCTGCTTCTGTGGGACACCAATTGAATCAGAATAGCTGAGGGTGCAGCCTGGGCATCAGAGTTTTAAAAAACTTCCAGGGGCTGGGGATGTAGCTCAGTGTAGACCACTTGCCTAGCATTACAAGGCCCTGGGTTCAATTCCTGCACCAAGGTGGTGGTGAGGCTTCGAGCTGACTCTAATGTGCAGCTTGGGTCGGGAATCACTGGTCCAGTGGGAGAGATGGTGAATAACCAGGTAATTCCTCTGCCTTGGTGCTGAGTGGAGAACTTGTTGCAGGCAGAACTGTGAAGGAGTCCCATGCAGTATCATTTCTAAGGAGTTGGCTGGTGGTACTGATGCTGCTGGACTGGGAACCAGAGGTTGAGAACCATTGCTTTACCCTGTGATGAGCACAACAGTGGCCTGCCCGGCCTGAGCTGAATGAGTCCCATCTGTCCCGCAGCCACAGGCCCCCAGGCCCCATGGCTGACAAAACCATCCACTGGTGCAAACTTACCTTCATTGTGCTCAAAGCTCAGTCTCTTTATTCTGCTTCTTTGTAAGGCAGTAAAGCAAGTGTTGAAGAAAAAGTGACTTCTGGCCATGTTTCTCTAAGTGTAAGACAAGAATTAATGTTTTGTTTGGTTTGGTTTGGTTTTTTTTGAACTGGGGTTTGAACCCAGGAGCTCTTCACCGAGCTACATCCCTAGTCCTTTTAATTTTTTGAGATAGCTCACTAGGTTGCCCCAGGCTGGCCTTGAACTCATGATCTTTCTGCCTCACCCTCCCAAGTGTTGGCATTACAGGCATGGATGTGCCACCAGGTCCAGCTAAGAACCATGTAATGGTTCCTACATGAAAACTTACGATTTTTTTCCCAGCACTGGGGATTAACCCAGGGTCTCTACACTGAGCTACATTCTTAGCCCTTTTTTTATTTTTTGAGACAGTGTCTCCTTAAGTCACTGAGTTGCCCAAACTGGGCTCAAATTTGTGATCCTCCTGTCTCAGTTTCCCAGAGTGATAGGATTATAAGCATGCTCAACCATGGCTGTCTGCCACAATGAATTTTTGAGGTCATCTCCAGCAGGGCATAACACAACAAAATGAAGAACAGGGAAATGTTATTCCTCTTTCCCTTTGCCCCCGGAATACTCGAGGGGTGTGTTGGGCACTTGTTCTCCCTGCATCTTTGGATGGTCCACAGGAACAGAACTGCTGTTTCATCTGCACAGGTGCGCTGGCCAGGGTCCTGGTGTTTGGGAAGTGGCACAACGTGCCGAGGAAGCAGGCGACCTATGGCGATGCTGGGCTGACCTACACATTTTCAGGCCTTACACTGTCTCCAAAGCCCTGGATCCCAGTGCTAGAGCGTGTGCGGGACCGCGTCTCTGGGGTGACAGGAGAGACCTTCAACTTTGTGCTTGTCAACAGGTGACACCTCCCCTATTTGGTGGACCAAATTTTATACATCTTCTGTCTGTTTGAAGCAGGTTTGGGATTCTGCCATACTGTGTTCATTTGTACAAATCTTCCATAGTGCACCAGGGACAGGGTAGTGTCAGTGTGAGCTCGGTGTATTTGTGGCTCTCGTGTGCAGTAGGAGGTGAGGGAGGACTAACTCATGAACAGGCAGTTGGGCTAGGTTATTTCAGATGGTGTTAAAGAGGGTTAGAGGAGAGTGCTGGGACAGTGCTGTGTGAGCTGGCAACTAAATGGAAAGCTCGGGTACAGAAAGGGCCCACAAGTACAGAAGGGGCCTGGCGTGTCTGTAGAGCAGGGATGCCTCGGCTACAGCTGTGTTCTAGTCACTTTCTCATCACTGGGACACAGTACCCAGCGTCCACAACTCAAAGGAGGAGAGGCTTATCTTGGCTCACAGTGACAGTCCATAGTCTGTGGGCTCCAAGGCAGAAGTGGCAGGGCAGAGGGGCCTGCAGGAGGACAGCTGCTCATGGAATGGCGGCCAAGAAGCAGTGAGAAGAGGAGCAGAGAGAGAGAGATGTACACCCTTCCAGGTCAAACCCCACCTCGTAACAACGAGCCAGGTGTATTGGCGCCATGATCCAGTCACCTTCCACACACGAGGTTTTCAGGGGAACGTTCCAGATCTAAACAATAACATTCCTCCCCTGAACCCTCACATGACTCACGTCCATCTCTATGTAAAATGCATCTACTCCATTTGTAAGAGTCACCGAAGTCTAAACTGTTCTAGCGCTGCTGAAAAATGCAAGTCCAAAGTCTCCTCTGAGACTCACACTCTTCACTGTGAGCCCCTATAAAAATCAGAAAGTTAAACAGTGCCGATATACAGCGGCACATGGCGAACATTTCTATCCCAAAGGGGAACAGAGGATAGAAAAGAACAGAACCAAAGCATGACAGAAACCCAGCAGGACAAACTTTAAATCCTGTTCGTTCATGTTCAGCAGTCAGGGCAAGTTGTGGCCAGATGTGAACTCTGAAAGCCTTGGACAGCCCCATGCCTTGTAACAGTCCTGGTCACAGCCCTCATGGCCTCTCTCTTAGGGTGCCTTTGCTTCCTACCAGCAGACATTCCATGTTCTCGGCATCTCCAGCTTTCTGGAGTCTTCTCTGCACTTTCTGCTTCATTCTCACAGCTTCATACACTGCCCTCTCAGAGGAACACTACATGGCTTCTCAGGCTTTTTTTGAAATCTGGGTAGAAGCCTCCATGACCCCATAACTCTTGCATTATGCATGCCTATAAAACCAGCATCACCTGGATGATGCCAAGGTCTGCTGCCAGCTTCAGCAGCAGCCAGTCCCCCTTGGAGCATGGCTGTAGAGGTTTCCAAGTACCTGGATGCCTGAGCACTGTGAACCAAATCCTGCGGAACCAATTCCCTAGGAGGCTGTTATTTCAGCTGACATTCACAACTTAAGAGAGGAGACGTTTGTTTTGGATTATGGTTCTAGTCCATGATCAGTTGGCTCAAAGGCAGAAATAGCAGGACAGAGGGACCTGTCGAGGAAAGCTGTTCACATCAAGGTAATCAGGAAGCAGAGAGAGAAGTGAGAGAGACCTTTCTGGGTCATGTCGCCAGTGACCCACCTCCATTAGACCCTACCTCCTAACAGCAAGTCAGCTCACCCTCATGATCTGATTCTTCCATACATGTGAGGCTTTGGGAGGACATTCCAGATCTAAACCATCACAGGCTGGAAGGCAGTGAATGAGGGAGATGGGTCGGATGCACTCAGAGGTGGGCAGGGAGGGGCCAAACTGGACGAGGAAAGGGGGTTTTAGTGTAGGAAGGAGTTATTTTATGTGCTAGAGCTTTATGTATACGTACCAGGAGATGAAATTGTGGCTGCTTTAAGTGTGTTAAGTTTTTGAGCTGGAGGACAAATAGGACTAGATTACCAAGTAAGGATGCTTCAGCCTGGCCTTATCTGGAGACTAAGGTGAGGACCTCAAGGTCCTGCAGAAACAAGGCAGGGAGGCCAGCACACAGAGCACCATTTCACACTGTAAGAAAATGAGGAGTCTGCAGTGTTGGTGAGTCACAGGAGGGGGTTGTTCTAAACTGTGCTTGTTCTCTCTGCAGGTATAAAGATGGCTGTGACCATATTGGGGAGCACCGAGACGATGAACGAGAACTGGCCCCAGGAAGCCCCATTGCCTCTGTCTCCTTTGGGGCCTGTAGGGACTTCCTTTTCCGGCATAAGGATTCCCGGGGAAAGAACCCCTGCCAGAGGGTGGAGGTCGTCAGGCTGCAGCTGGCCCACGGAAGCTTGCTGATGATGAACCCCCCCACCAACACTCAATGGTATCACAGTCTTCCTGTCCGCAAGAAGGTCCTGGCTCCGAGGGTCAATCTGACATTTCGTAAAATTTTGCCTACTAAGAAATAAAATTTTTTAAAAATGTTAACAATTTGTACTTTTATTTTCTATTTTTTCTTTTCTTTTTTCCTCAATCCTGAGGAATGAACACAGGGAAATTCTACCACAGAACTCTATCCCCAGCCCTTTTTCGAGACAGGGTCTTGCTATATAGCCCAAGTGGGACTGTTAAGGCTTGTATCCAGATGTGCCCCAAAGCCTCATGCACTCATAGGTAGGGCTTTTTGGAGCTGGTTGAATCTGGAGTGTATGGTACTAAATAGGTCTAATGATTGGCTAATGGACAAACCCACTTTGGGTGCGGGTGGCACCACCCAAAAGGCTTGTAGCCTGGGTGGACAAAAGGGAAAAGGAGGCTTGCTTCCTGCTTCTGCTGCTTGCTGCCTGCCACACCATGAGCTGTTTCTCTGTGATGCCCCCCTGCATTGGAGCCAGCCTACAATGGACTGAAACTTCTACAAACTGTGAGCTGAAATAAACCTTTCCTCCTTTAACTTGTGTCAGGTATTGTGTCCCAGCAATGAGAAAAATAACAAGGCAGGGACCTAAACTTGCGATTCTCCTCCCTCAGCCTCCCAGAGTGCTGGAATCTCAGGTGTGTGCCGCAGCACACACTCTCTGCCTGAGAAGAAGCTGGCATTTCCTCTACCAACAGTACACAGAAGTGATTTAATAAAAGCAATGCACCATTCAGAAGAAAGATATCTAGCAAATTAGCAAATTAGAAGGGAAATACCAGTTCCTTTTTTCCTAACAAAATGATTCTTTTATTGCTATAATACATAGCAGATACAAAAGTACCTTTAGCAAATACATAAATCAGCTGTTATGGCATAAACTACCAGTTTAAGTTTTTCCAAAAAGAAGCTACTGACTTTGTAAATAATTTAAAAGTAGAAACCAGATTATTTGGCTGCTACTTAATGCCTAATAACTTACAAAATGAGGAAGTCATCTTTCATTAGGTTTTTGTTCACATTTACAACCTTTGCTTAGACCTTGGCCTGACCAAAGACCTGCTCGGCACCTGAGCTCCTGAAGGCTTGTCCTTCCACTCATAGCTCTTTGAGGGCTAATTCCAGAGTCAGCACTGAAACAACAGTATTACTCAAAGCTACCCTTTGCAATGCAGTTTCAGGTCACAGAATCCTTTGTTCCCCCAGTCTCAGGTCAAACAAGCATGGTCATTTCATCCTCAAAGCCAAGGTCTACAGGGCCAACAGTGAAAGATCAGGAGATTCAAGCTGCACCTTTTATATCGACGTCCACCTCCTGAAGAACCTTCACAGTATATTCTGTTGGCAGGGAGAGTTAGTCCTCAGGATGCACATTGGGCCCGGCCACACAGTGATCACTAGGGCTTCTTGCGCTTTTAGCTGCTGCCAAGGCACGTCTGGAAGGTTCTGCCAGCTTACCCCCAGCAGAGGAAACAGAGTTCTCAGCCTAACCTCAGGTGACCTTTGGGATAGGTCTGATTCCAAGTCTCATTGCTGAAGAGTCAGTTTGAATTTGTGATACCATATAGAAATTTTTAAATAACAAACTTAGCTAAAACACAGAAACCGTGTCATCAAAATGCCTTCTTCAGCCCTGGGCTGCATCTAAGAGACATCTGTAAAGGGGAGAAAATGCTCAGTATACTGTTCTTGTATTAGGCTACTGGAAGCAAAGAATAAATTTAGAATATGGACCTAGAAAGCAATGACAACACAGATGTTAGGTGTAGTTATGTAAGTTTGAAAAAATCAGACGCAGCCTTCTGTGGCAAGGGCTAGCCTCAAATCTCACCCTCCACTTTACAAATGAGGAAACGGATGTCCAGAGAGACTGCAGTCCCGGGTCAGGGCCAGTCCTTCCTAATCCAACTCTCAAATCAAGGCAGGGATGGTCATTTTACAAAGCCCCAAACTCCTACCTGCAGATCTTAAGTAGTCTGCACAGGCAATAAATAAAACAGGAAGAAACCGTCCTTGTGTGAGGAGTTTCCTACAGAGCAGAGAAGTCCTAGGTGTGCACAGATGCTGAGGTACTTGCTTAAATTTGGCTGGTCACAGTTTTATACTATAATCACATCTCTCCATCCAGTATACAAAAGATAAAAGCGGCACAGAAGCATTTCATTTAGTTACTGACAAAGTAGTGAAAGAATTTCCTTGGGGGTCAGATTTGGCAGATGAGACTTTACCACATTTAAAAAAATGGAAAGATTAGAAAAGGCATACAAAAATTGGAGGGAAGTGTTCTTTAGGCATCTTTTAACTGTTCTTTTGATACCCTCTGAGTAACCTGGAAGGAATAGAGTTTTTCGAAAATGTTTATATTACTCTTAGACTGTCTCTTTCGGAGAATGGATGTGCTACAAAAACAACTGAAAGCAAAAGGCACTTTTTCTTCTTAAATTGTTGCCTTTAATGGTTTAGCTAATTCTTGTCCACAATTTTTATGGGACTGCTTATTAAAAATAAGATCTATGCTGAAAGGTCAGAGGATTCAACAAAGGTGACTCCCCTCTGAGAACACCAAACATGTTGCAATATAGAAAAGGTGGCTTCTGGAGTCTGATTTCTTTTAATTACCTGTGCTGGGTGAGTATAAAGACGCTCTAGACACAATGAATGCTTTCTTCACATGATGACACCTTCCAGTGTGTACTGGTGGAGCTGTGTGGGGCTGGCTCCTCTGTGAACCCTGCTCTTAGGACACACTGGAAGGGCAAGGGACCTCCTGGTGGGCTGCTTTCACACACACGCACGCACACACACAACATGACTGCTTTCGTCCTGCACAGCATGGACAGCTCTATCAGATCCAGGTCCAGGGCTGGACAGTCACTCCTCACACTTGTACTCTTGGCCCTGGTGCTGTACCCGGGAGAGAACGCGCTCGTAGAACAGCAGGTACGCGCTGGAGGATAGGACCTCCTGCAGGCTGGCTTTTCGAACAGTGTCATCTGAAATCCACAGCCACTGGTTGCTGGTGGAGAGAGGGTTCTTGGTCGAAGGTGGGGACCGTCGGTATGTGACAAAGTGTCCAGAGTGCATGTCTCCATGGTGGACGACAACGGCCATCAGCCGAAAGAGGTATGTGGAGGAGCTGAGCAACGGGAACAAATGTGAGCTGTTTATAAACAGAACAAAGCCTCCGAGACAGAAAATTCTAGGTGTTAAACATTAAGGGATCAGTACAACAGCACAGTGGACCCTTGACGTTCGGACTCTATTGATTCGCGAGGACTGGCTGTAACTCAAGTTGGCCAATTGAAGGCCCAGGCCTTCAAAGTCTCTCTCCAGTACACAGGCAGATCTCAGCGTCCTTAGAGAGACACTGGCCAGGATTTCTCACATAACCCCACACCGGAAAGGATGTTGTAATGTTCCTTCCAGAGCTCTTTAAAGTTTAAATCTATATCTGACACCATCTGGAAGCACAGGTGGCTAGCATTCATGTCGTAACTCAAGACTTTGGTTATAAGTTAAAACTAAACTTCCAGCCGTAACCCAAGTTGTTTGTTTGTCAGGCTGGTCATAACTCGAGGGTCCACTGTATGTCCGTACATACAAAGATTAAAACACAGATCTGTATTTACTGGTAAGGTAGGACGTCCAAACTCTTGAGTGTATATATATTATGAATATATGGATGCTTGCATCAAGTGATTTTGTGTATATCTGTAGTGTGTGCAGAATAATATGTGTGCATAAGAACGAGTATCTAGGTGGTATTCCCAGAAACTTACAATTTTCTTTGTACTTTATACCTACATATATATCACACATGCATGTATATATGTAAATTTTATGTACCTTAATTTTGCGGTACCGGGGATTGAACTCAGGACCTTGCGCTTGAGAGGCAGGTACCATGCCACTGAGCTAAATCCCCAGCTGTATAATTCTTATTTTTAAAAATGATTTCCATTTTGGACAAAAATGGGAATGTGTAATAAATAGTGAAATTTCATCTTAAAATGACATTTTAAAATTCATCTTTAGCTGGGGATTTAGCTCAGCAGCACCTCACCTGCCTGGCAAGTGTAAGGTCCTGAGTTTGATACCCAGTATTGGAAAAAAAAATTTAATCTTTACCTCTTCATTAATTTATTTCAAGGAAAAACATTTCAAAAATGTCCACAGGGAACAAAGAATGTGTTCCCTAGAAGAACAACACACCTGTAATCAGGAACAGCTGGGAGAGGGAAGGGCATCGTGGGTGTCAGTGTTGGCAATAAAGATGGGGAACAGGCGCCATTCATAAAAAGTTGTGTCTTGGGGGCTCCTGGCTGATTCAGAACTGCAAGAGAAAAAAGTCCCAAGTTGAAAATTAGCAGGAACTCTACGCTTTGATTACCTTGAAAATGAACTCCCCATAATGATACAAAGAAAAGTGTATCTCATTTTGTATTACATTGATTCATAAAATTTCCCACCTATTTGTCAGCACACCTAGCACCAGATCTACTGCTAGGCTTGATGACTCTGAATCTTCGAGCGTTCAATCCCTATTTGCTAAGGACATGCATCGGAGTTAAGCAGTATTAACTGACTGGCTTCTCACCTACACCACGGTTTCTCAACTCTGGCACTATTAACATTTTGGGCTGGCTAATTCCTTGCTGAGGAGGTGTATGCTGTGCATTCTACAGGGTTAGTAGCACCTCTAGTCTCTACTTGTTAGATGCCAGCCACCCTTCCCTTCGTGATGACAACCAACTGCCCAATGTTCCTAGTTGCTCTGTGTTGAGTCAATGATCTACACAGCCTCCTTTCTTTAATTCTGTCAGCTTCTAAAGGAGAACCCAGTGTAAAGCACTAACAAATGTTTCTGAGTGTGGGTAAAATAATTAAGGTGGCATTTATATCTCTGCAGGTGTCATATTTGGGGGCTTCTATGTACTATGTAGCTCACTGCTGTCATCTTCAACTGCAGCCACCATGCTCTGAACACAGCAGATCCACACCTAAGCCTGGAGAGGAGGAGGCCAGGGTGAAGAAAGCCTTGATTGAAAACAAGAGCTAAGGACTGAGTTGGTTCCCTACCTCAGCTGTTCCTGGCATTCATCTAGTGACCTGGTGAGAAAGAACAAAATGCAGTCTCCCTGAAAGGAGATTTTGCCAGGCCATCCAGTTATAGTTGTAAAGAGGAAAAGGAGTAAGGCTCACAGAACCAGGAAAGAATGGGATTCAGGAAGACAGTCTTGACTCCCTTAGGGGCAGTGCACAGGTGGTGAGGTGAGGTTTGGAGCCTACAGGTCAGTCATTTGTGACTCAAAAGAACTCAAAGTGCCTCATAAGATACCTTCAGAAAACTGCCAAACACCACATTCTTCTTTTTTGAGATAGGGTCTCGTTATGCAGCTCAGGCTGGCCTTGAACTCATGGCAATCCTCCTGCCTCAGCCTCCAAGTGCTGGGATTACAGGTCTGCACCATCACGCCTGGCCAAACACTACGTTCTATGCCAGTGCTGCCACTTGCTATTTGCCCTTTGACGAATCATTTCACCTCACAGATCCTCACTTTTCTCATCAGAATGACTGAAAGTAGTAATAGCCACCTTGCCTAACTTGGACCCCACCAATAAGTAACCTTGGAGGAGGACAGTAATGGAATGAGCTAAATAAATAATTCATTAAAGTCATAGGGCCGGAGATTTAGCTTAGTGTTGCCACTGCCTGCTTCGCAAGCGTAAGGTCCCAAGTTCGATCCCTGGTACCAAAAAAAAAGAAGTCATATCAACCCAAGAAGATGTTCAGTGACTGTCAGCAGGCCATTTCCTCCCTGCCTTTCTTGTATAAATGAGATGACTTTTGTATGCAAGTGAAAAGAAGAGAAAGGAAAAGAATTCACTGGAATGATACGAGGCAATTGTTTAGTCAAACAATCAAAAAGCAAGACTGAAATCTTAAGCTTTTGCTCCCTAAACTTCTTCATCTGTAATAGTTTTTCAAACTATGTATCTCAATACTGTGTAATTATACTGCTGTGCTGGGGATGAACCCAGGGCCTCACAAGTGCTAGGCAAGCACTTCACCACTGAGCTACACCCCAACCTGTTTCCTTCTTCCCTCCATTTGTCTCTCTCTCCCTTCTTTTGTGTGTGTGTGTGTGTGTGTGTGTGTGTGTGTGTGTGTGTGTGTGTGTGTGTTTGTGTGAGGGAAGAGCATACTAGGGATTGAAGCCAGGGCCTTCACACTGAGCTACATCCCCAGCTGTTTTTATTTTTTATTTTGAGGCAAGGTCTCACCAAGTCACTAAGTTGTCCAAACTGGGCTCAAACTTGTGACCCTCCCAGAGTGCTGGGATTACAGGCATGCATCACCATGCCAGGTTCCAAGATTTCTTAAGGAGATTAAAAAAATATATAGTAATGAAGAATGGGGATATAGTTTAGTGGTAGAGCACTTGCCTAGCCCATGTGAGGCCCTGAGTTCATCTTCAGTATCATAAAAGAAGAGAAATCTTCCTTCTTCTACCCCTAATCCTAATGTTCTTAAGAATAGGGGGAGGAAGAAGATAAAAAATGATCAATATATGCCATATATATATATATATATATATACATATATATATATATATCTTCAATTCCCCCAAACAGATATAAATATCATGTACTGCAAACATATACCACTTTAAATAAAAGCAACCACTGCATAAACCTTGAGCTCACGTCATAAAGGACCCAGAAGGTGGTGATGCCAAAGCCTTTCTCTGTGCGCCTGTCTGGCCTTAGGCACACACCTGGTTTGGGAGCTGATGGCCCATCCTGCAGTTCCAGCACAGGCCCTGGGTTCTCACCCAGCTTAGGGTTGTGCCGACTGGGTTTATGTCCCAGGAGACGGTACTTGTAGATGTCCATCATCAGGAACTCATTGAACTGCACGTGCTCGTGCCGCTTCAGAGGCGCGCCGTGGCTGGACCAGCTCAGCCGCTGGAGGTGGATGCACAGGCACTGAGGGAGCTGCGAGGGAAGGAACCGCCCAGAGCTGAGCCATTTCAAGAGCAACCCATGTGGATCCCTCAAAAGCAAAGGCAGGCGGGTACGTGGCATGGACTCACCTTCCCTAGTTTTAACTGTTTAACAAACGTGGTCCTCTGGTGTTCCACTTTTTCCCTGTTCATGGTTCCTTTTGCTTCAATCTGCAAGAAAAGCAACATTTCTCTGCAGAAATCCCTAGAGCAGGGCTGGGGATTTAGCTCAGTGGTGCCTCGCTTTCCTGGCAAATGCAAGGTCCTGAGTTCAATTCCCAGTACTGGGAAAAAAAATAAATAAAGATTTATGCATTATACAACAAATGTTGAAATAAATTAAAAAAAAAGAAATCCCCAGAAGAGAACACCTATGGCAAGCAGCAGATCAAGCTGCTTTTAATGCCTGCAAACCTATTGACTGCTACCTGCTGAAATCAACTCAGCTCCACAATTATCTGTGAATAGTCACGGATCCCTCTTGATCCTTAAATGTCCATTCCATGAACAGAATAGAAAATAAAGAATCAACACTGGAATTCTGATCCTGGCATATAATCTATTTTGGTTTTTGTCTTCAGAATTTAGAATTCTGCCCACACAGTGCCTCTTGATTCAGAGGGTGAAATTTAGTTGCATAGGGGCCTCGGGCAGGCAGCATAGGTGAAAAAGGCAGGATAGGAGAGGGGCTGGAGGGGACCACAGCAAATTGGAAAGGGCATGTCCCAACTGCAGGCACGCATCCATGTTTTTTATAACACTCAATGAAACGAAACCCATCTGCGAAACAAAAATCCATGTGCAGCTGCTTTCCAAACCAATCAGGTGGAAATGGCGGTGCCTGAAAAGATCCACTAGATTCAGAGGAGCTTGGGGCCAGAGTCACGAGAGATACTACAGAGGCGCAGAGGCCAGCGCCAGGGAAATGACACAGGCGTACCTTTGTACAGTTGTCACATACAACATCCCTCACGGACTCCGATGAGATGAAGTGGTGAAGGCAGTGGTCTAGGGTCAATGGATGGCCCTGCAGAGAAGTGGGAAATCGGAACAATTCAAAGGTGACTATCAGCGGGCAAGGAACGTCAGAGCTTTATTTTGGTACAGGTGGTCAATAAAGCTCTGCAAAACCAGTGTTTCATGAACAAAGGTGGAACTCCAAGCACTCTACACTGCTACTCCTGAGAGATTCAAGAGTAAGAGGACGTAACATGTAGAAAATTATAGGCTTCCACGCTGTTTAGATATTTCTGAATTTGAGAGGTGTTTGTATGTTTTCAAAAAGTCAAACTTTACACAGCAAAATGAAAACCATCCACCTTCCTCTCCCCATAACAGGCCCTGGTATCTCACATTAAAGTTTAAGGAGTTCAAGGAACCATGAAGTCCTTCCAGACCAAAATGTTTTCAGAACAGACCCTGAATAAACTGTGGATCAGTACATACCCAAGTGGCAGCAGGAATACTTAGTGAAAGGCTATCAAAGGTATCAAATCGAACAGGACTCTGAAACAAATATTGCAGAAAATTCAGAAAGGACTTAGAATCAATTCAATCGATGGAAGATATATGCCTATGAGATGGTTTAATATTTAGATGTTCACATTAACATAGTAAAATATAAAGTACTTAGATGAAAATTCTATTAGAAACAATCTTATAAACTTAATAGCTACAACATAATAGTAAAGAATAGCTTGGAAAGATTGTTAAGATTACAGACCTGAGCCACCAATTTTGAGACTGTGACCTAAGGAAATAACCATGAGCACATTTCCAGGTATTTTAATCATGCTATTATTCATAACAACAAAAATTTGGATAGCTGAAGCTGGGCATGGTGGCACATGCCTGAAATCCCAGGACTCCAGGAAGCTGAGGCAGGAGGATCAAAAATTTGAGCTCAGTCTGAACAACTTAGCAACTCTGTAAGAACTTCTCTCAAAAATAAAAAAAGGGCTAAGGTAACAGTGCGAAGGCCATGGATGCAATGGTCAGCAGCGGTTACAAACTGAACAGCTGAAACTTTTAGGGCATGATTAAATATGTTATAGCATGTCCACAGAATGACATAGTATAAGCCAGCCACAGCAGCACACACTTGGTTTTTTTGTTTGTTTGTTTGTTTTGTTTTTTTTGGTAGCACATACTTGTAACTCTAACAGTCACCAATGATGAAACTGATGATGCAGGATGTAAGGTTGAGCCTAGGCTGAGCAATTTAGCAACTTAACAAGACCCTGTCCCAGTCAAGACAAAAAAAGGAAAAGGAAGGAGAATAAAAGAAAGAAAGAAACAGTATACTAAAAATAATATAGTACTAGATTGTGTGGTTATGTGGAAACGTGTTCATGTTTTACTATTAAATTTTTTAAAAGTAGGTAATAAAATAGGGTAAGCAACCTCCTTTGGGTAACAGCAGAGTAGCCTGGCTAGACTTACCCTCCCTTGAGGTAACAGTTGCAAAATCTGGACCAAAATAAAAATATTTGAATGACTGGAGAATACCAGAAGAAGGCAAAAACTGAAAAGTCAATTCAGAAAAACAGAAATTCTGTAAATGATATTTTCCCATTTGTGGCCTTTTTACTCAGTTTATGCAGAGCAGGCAGCAAAAAGCAATGATCTTATGGGACTGAGTTATGAGAGACAGATGTCAGGGCTGGTAGAAAGATTCAGGGAAATCCCAGGAAGAGGGAGCCACAGAGAGGACGAGCGTCCAACTGTTGTGTGAATACTGCACCAGTTCCAGGGCGGACCACCAACCACACATGCACAGGGTGGACTCCAGGGGCCTGGCAACGTGCAGCAGCTGGGAGCTAAGACAACGGAGCAGAGACTGTGTTGCCCAAGGAGAGGGAAACACAATGTGGAATTTGAACCCTGCCAAATTAACTGCTACCCAGAAAAAAATTCATTTTCCTTCAGAGAAATGTAACAGAATACAAAGTCTCTATTACAGTGCTGAACATGCAAATAAAAAACAGATATGTAATACAAAGAGAGGAAAATGTCACCCATGGTGAAGTGAAAGAGATCATCTAGATGTTGGGATTAGCACACAAGGCCCTCATAGATGTATCACAAATATCAAGGACATAGGGGGAAATAAGGTAAAGGTGAGGTAAAGGCCACTAGGGAGAGAGTACGTGATACCCTGACAACTGAAAAATCCAAGAGTGAGACAGAAATAAAGAATAAGGTACAACACAAATCACAAAAGAAACCAGAATTTCTTTTTTTTTTTTTTTTTTTTTTTGGTACCAGGGATTGAACTTGGGACCTTGTGCTTGTGAGGCAGGCGGCAGAACCACTGAGCTAAATCCCCGGCCCCAGAACCTCTTGACAATGAAAAACCAGCTGCTGTGGTTGCTCCCATCACAACAGGATAAACTGTGAAAATCAGAAATTATGGATCAGATCAGTCAGATAATTTTGTGAAAATCTACATTACCTTAACTGGAGCTCATCAAGTTCCTACTGAGCGTGTGCGGGTGCATTTCAGAGGGGTCATTTGATCTTTTGGTAAAGAGTCTAACTGGGAAGCTACTCTATGATTGTGATCAATCTCTTGAAACCCATCTCAATGGAAGGCAGTTCAAAAAAAATCAAGACTGACACAGTTCTTATCTTACGAAGAAAGCAGCAGAAAACACACGATGGGAGGACTTGACTCAGATTGAAAAAGAATGCAGAGAAAAAGGAAAGCCCTCCTACGCTGAAACAGATCCTGGTGAGGGATTAATGAATGTTAAAGAAAATTTATGAAGATGGAGATGAAGATATGAAGTGAACCATTAATAAAACCTTGGAATTGCAATTCCTCTAAAGCTGAAGCCATGGACTGGGTCACACCAAAGGCCTGAGCTACAGGCATACACTCAAGGACAGGAACTGCTGGACCCAGCGTGCTCTCTGTGCCCATGGACCTCAGCAGCGCCGGCCATGGGACTGGCAGATGTGCACACACCACACACACTTTTAACATGAGTCATAAATTCAAGCCCAGCCTGGGCTACGTAGTAAA
Organism: Fukomys damarensis; assembly: GCF_012274545.1. Classification (NCBI taxonomy): domain Eukaryota; kingdom Metazoa; phylum Chordata; class Mammalia; order Rodentia; family Bathyergidae; genus Fukomys; species Fukomys damarensis. The sequence continues at coordinate 8,855,796 of NW_022900924.1, read as the reverse complement.
TTTGAGGCCAGCCTCAACTACATGTGAGACCCTGTCTCAAAAAAACAACAACAAAAAAATGCTGGGCGTGGTGGTTCACACCTATAATCCCAGCACTCTGGAGGCTGAGGCAGGAGGACTGCTGTGAATTCAAAACCAGCCAGGGCATAGTGAGTTCCAGGTGAGTCTCAACTACATAGTGAGATCCTGTCTCAAAAAACCAAAAAAACCAAACGACCAAAAAACAACAACAACAAAAAACTCAGGGCAAAACAACAATATTTTTATGTTTTTTCTTTGTTTTGAGACATGATCTCATATGTAGTTCAGGCTGATCTTAAACTCACTATGTACTCCAGGCTGGCCTCGAATTTGCAGCAATCCTCCTGCCTAAGCCTCCCAAGTGTTGGGATTAAAGGTGTGTGCCATGTCCAGAAAAACAATATTTTTATAGAAATGAAATATAAGTGTATCTGTCACAAGCAGACCTAAAATGATAATGGAATCTTTTAGACTAAATGGGAAAAACATCACATGGACTTAGATCTATAAGAAGACTAAAGAAAACTAAACATGGCAAACTTAAAAAAAATGGTAAAAAAAAAATCTTTTCTTTTAATTCCTTTAAAAGACACACAACTATTTAAAGCAAATCACAACACAATATGGTACATATGTATACAATATGTACATAGATTTAATCTACAGTATAAAAATAGCACAAAGTCTGGGGTAATAGAATTAAACTTTTATTATATTCCAGTACTTTACATCAAGGAACAAAAACCAACTCTAGGCCAAATGTAGTACTCTAAATCAACTCTACATAGACTATAGTATGGTAAAATCACATGATATAATCATATACACGTGCACAGAGAATGAGTAAAAATGTATAAATAAAAGGCCAATAAAGGAATTACAACAGAATACTAAAAGTACTTAACACAAAAGAAGCAAGGAAATGAGGGACAGAAGAACAAAAAATGTATATGACAAGTAGAAAACAAATGATAAAATGGTGAACCTAAGTTAAATCATAAAAATACTTAGATTAAATGTAAATGGACTAAACATTCCAATTAAAAGGCAGATTGCCAGGCCGGAGATTTAGCTCAGTGGTTCTGCTGTCTGCCTCACAAGCACAAGGACCCGAGTTCGATCCCCAGTACCACCCTCTGCAAAAAAAGAGGCAGATTGCCAAGATGTCTTTTTTAAAAACCCCATTATATGCTATCTATTTTAAATACAAAGACAGGTCAAAAATAAAAAGAGCCAGGTATGGTGGCACTCGGGTGCAATTCTGAGAGTCTGAGGCAGGCAGATCAAACTTTCAAGCCCAACCTGGGCAGTTTAGTGATTTAGTGGGATCCTTCCTGTCTCAAAAGAACTGGGGATGCAGCTCAGTGGTACAGGGCCCCTGTGTCTAATCTCTAGCACCTGGTGGTGAAGGATAAGAGAACAAGAAAAAAGGGGTAGGCCAGGCATGGTGGTACATGCCTGTAATCCTAGCTACTCATGAGGCTAAGGCAGCAGGATGACAAATTCAAGGTCAGCCTTTGCAACTTAGTGAGATACTGTCTGAACCTAAAAAAAAAAGGCTAGGGATATAGCTTAGTGGTAGAGTACTTACTGAACATGCATGAGGCCCCGGGTTCAATCCTCAGTATTGCCAAAGAAAAAGAAGAGGGGGAGGAGGATAAACCATAGAAATACTACTTAGAAGAAAACAAAATCACTCAATAGGTTTGAATCACTGAAATTTAATCAGAGATTAAAAAAAGACATTTTATCATGACAATAAGTCAACTCATTATAGCATATGTGCTTGAATTCAGTGCAAAGTTTAAAAAGAAAAAAAAAATATAACTAAAGAAACAGACAAATTCCAGCAAATACTTAAGTAAGAAATAACACCAATATTAAAAAAATCTTTCAGGGAACATAGGGAATGCTTCCTAGATTACTTTGTAAGCCTAGCACAATCCTCCTAGCAAAGCCGGACAAAGGCATTACAAGAAAAGAAAACTGTAAGGCCAGTATCTTCATAATCATGAAACTAATATCCTTTAGAAAATATCAGCAAATCAAATCCAATAATACAAAAAAAACTAATATACCATAAAGAGGTTTACCTCAGAAATGCATGGCTAGTTTAATATTAGAAAAACAATATAATTCAGCACATTAATGAGATAAAATGATAATAAGATCATCTTAATAGATACAGAAAATGCATGACAAGATTCAATCACTAGTCATCATAAAAACTCTCAGCAAGGGCCGGGGATTTAGCTCAGTGGTTCCGGTGCCTGCCTGGCAATCACAAGGGCCCACGTTCGATCCCTGGTACCAAAAAATAAAAAATAATAATTAAAAAAAAACTCTCAGCAAACTAGGAACCTTCTCAATGTGATAAAAGATTATATTAAAACCAAAAGCTAATACCATACTTAATTATGAAATACCTGACACTTGCTTCATAAGATTTAAAACAAAATAAAGATGTCTGCCATCACTATTTTTACTTATCTTGGCACCAGAGGTGCCAATTAGGGTATAAGGCAAAGAAAATACATAAAGGAAGGAAGAAAGAAAGGAAGGAGAGAAAAGAAACTAAAACTATTCCTATTTATAGATATGATTATTTACCATCTACAATAAGACTTCTAGAACTAATAATACATTTTTGCAAGCAAGGTTGATAAATAAAACCTATTTCTATAAACTAGTAGTATATAGTCAGAAAATAAAAAATTTAATTCCACATATACCTTCAAAATATAAAGTACAAGGAAAAAATAAGAGATGATGGACAAGTTAGAGATTAAAATATATGTAAGAGCGAGGTGTGGTGGTGCATGCCTGTGATCCCAGCACTCGGGAGGCTGAGGCAGAAGGATCGCTGCTAGTTTGAGGCCAGCCTGGACTACATAGTGAGTTCAGAGCCAGCCTGAACTACAAAGTGAGACCCTGTCTCAAAAAATAAAATAAAATACTAAAGGTGTAGGGGAACTGGGAAGCATAGGGGAAAGGAAATAAGGGAAAAAATATGAGAAAAGGAAAAAACGGAAACAAAATCTTTGTAAATAGGGGAGGGTTGATTGGGGTGAAGGGAGGGCAGGAGTATGAGGAAAAAATGAGAACCAAGATCTGTCATGTGAAGGTACAAGATCCCAATGATGACTGTAACTGTACTGCATACTTAAAAAGTACCAATAAACTTCATTTAAAAAAATAATAAAAATAAAACAAAATAGAATAAAATAAATGTAAGAATATCAAGTAATTGTAATATATAAACTTTATTTTTTTTTAAGTTCCACACACATTAGTCATCAGGGTAATGCCAATCAAAATGAAGTAACAAAACAAAAAAGCAAACTGGGAGTGGAAGAAAATATTTGCAAACCACATATATATGTATATAATGAGGGCTAATATCTAAAATCTATAAGGAACGAATACAAATTAACAGCAGAAACTCCTCCCCTTGCAAAAACAAAACAAAACACAACTAAAAAATGGGCAACAGACTTGAAGAAGCACTTTTCCAGGGAAGACACAAAATGAGCACAGGATTCAAATCACTAATCATCGGGGAATACAAATCAAAACCCAGTGAAGTATCACCCACATGTTTGGATGGCTATTACTAAAAAAAGACAAATAACAAATGTTGGAAAGAGTGTGGAGAAAAGGGAATTTTGTACACAGGTGTGTGTGTGTGTGTGTGCGCGTGTGCGCGCGTGTGTGTGTGTGTGTGTGTGTGTGTGTGTGGCACTGGAGACTGAACCGAGAGTCTTCTCACTGAAGTACAACCCCCAGCCCTTTTCTATTTTTTATTTTGAGATAGGATCTCACTAAGTTATTAAGTTACCCAGACGAGGCTCGAACTCGCAATCCTCCCGCCTCGTTATAGATATGTATCACTGTGCCTGGCTCTCTATAATTTTTTGAAGAATCTCCATACTGTTTTTCACAACGACTGTACCAATTTGCATCTTCATCAGCAATGTAGGAAGGCTCCGGGGCCGGGGATTTAGCTCAGTGGTGCCAATGCCTGCCTTGCAAGCGCAAGGCCTGAGTTTGATCCCTGGTACCAAAAAAAAGAAAGAAAGTATAATCAAGAGTTCCCACTTAGCTGGGTGTGGTGACACATTCCTTAATCCCAGCACTCCAGGAGGCAGAGGCAGGAGGATCCCAAATTTGAGCCCAGCCTGGACAATTTAGCAACTCAGCAAAACACCATCTCAAAACTTCTAAAAAATGAAATGAAATAAAATAACATGGGCTACAGATGTAGTTCAGCATGAAGGTCCTGAGTCCAATTCCCAGTATTAACCTCACACACATACACAAAAAAGAAAAATTAGTGTATAACCCAGCATCCCCTCTCCTAGGGATGTACCTGAAGGAAGTGAAATCTGCACCTCAGCGTTATCACAACAGCCAAGAAAAAGAAACAACCTAAGTGGCTGTCAAAAAATAATAGCCAGATATATATCTATGTATCTTCCTATTGTACATATGGGAAAGACACATATACACACACATAGATATACATATACACTTATATACACTGATGCAGACACAGACGTATATACAACGGAATATTATTTGGCCATTAAAGAGGAAATCCTGCCATCTGTGACAAAACGGATGAACTTGGAGGGTAACATAGCCTAAATAAAGTCAGCTCTAGACACAGAAAGATGGGCACCACATGATTGCACTTAAATGTGAATCTCGAAAAGTCAAACTCACAGAAGCAGAGAATAGAATGGTGACTGCCAAGGTAGGGCCTTCAGTTATAAGATGAATAAGTTCTGGGAATCTAGCGTACAACATGATGACTACAGTTAATAATACTGCATTGTATACGGGAAGCCTGCTAAGAGAGTGGATCTTAACTGTTCTCACCACATGCATGTCGTGTACACACACACACACAAACTACGTGAGGAGATGGATATGATAATTAGCTTGACTGTGGTAAAATTTTCAGTGTATATAAAATCATCCCTTTGTATATCTTAAGTATATACAATCTTTGTTGGTTAATTGTATCTCAGTAATTCAGGGATAAAACCTACAATAAGATACCACTTCGTCCCTACAAGGATGGCCAGACTCAACAAGTCAGACAGCAAGCGTTGGGAAGGCTGCAGAGAAATTGGAACCCTCCCACAATCCTGGTAGGAGCATCAAATGATGCAGACACTTTGGAAGATGGTCTGGCAGTCCCTCAAAAGGTTAAATGCAGTTATCACATGAGGTAGCAGTTCTCCTCCTAGGTTTATACACAACCAAAATGAAAATGTATGCCCACAGTAAAATGTGTACACAAAACCTTAGACATAATACCCCCAAGGATCCAAAGGATCCTTGGAAACGATCCAAATGCCTATCAACTGATGAGCAGATGGATAAACGTGGTTTATCTATGAAACTCAATATTACTTGGTTATAAACAAGAATGATGTACATGCTAAGACATGTGAGAACCCTGAAAATATTACGCTAAGTGAAAGAAACCAGATACAAAAGGATACCAATGGTATGAGTGACTCCATTTATAGGAAATATCCAGAACAGGCAAACCTGAGACAGAGGTAGATTAGTGCTTCCAGGGGCTGGGAGGAGGAGAGATTGATAAAAGAAAGCAGTGTGTGCGCGCGCGCATGCGTGTGCGTGTGCGTGTGTGTGTGCGTCTGTGTGTGTGTGTGGAGCCCAGGCAATCACAAATTTCCATGAATCTTAACTTAAAAGAAAATCTCATCAGGGTATCAAGGACAGGAAATGTATTTACCTGGTGTTCACAGTGTTTGCAGACCATGTTACTAGTAAGTCTTCCATGAAACGGGTGTTGAGACTTCCAGTGATTGGATGTGGGATGAGGAGACCCTGGAATGCAAAACATCTTTTGATACACCATTTTCAGTCCTTTGGCATCACCTTCAAACTTCACTCTTCTTTTCAGTACGCAGTAAAAACTGTTCTTGAAAGGTACATGGAAAGAGCTTTCCTTATTGACTCGCACCAAATAGACAGACACCCTGTTCCTTCACGGGAGAATTTCTACACAACTTAACGTGTGATTTCCAGATAATGGGTACAGCTACGCTTTAAGAAAAGAAACTGTGTTTAACAACATCTTTTTTACAAACATAAGCTTAAAATGATAGAGAGCTCAAAAGAACGGTACTACTGTTAAGTGAGATCCATTTCTGAAATGGTCAGAACAAGCAAGTACTGAAGAACCGGGGTGTTCTCAGGTCAGGAATGGGGCTGAGTAAACTAAACATGAGTGAGAAACCAGGGCTCTGAAGTCAGGCAGCCCTGGGCTGATTCCTAGCTCTGCTTCTTGTTAGCTAGGTAACATGAAAGTCCTTTTATCTCTGTATGTTTCGTTGCTGGAAACGAGGATAATTATTATCCCAATGTCTCCAATATCATCAACTTCACAGAGTTGTTGTGAAGCTTAGGAGAGGAACTACAATACCTTGCATACAATATGGGATTGAAGAATAAGCCTTTCTATTACTACTAAGGCACAAAGGGATTGGTGGGTCAATTTTATTTTTTAAGTGTTAAGAAAACAAGGATTCCTAGAGAACTGTGATAATTTGCACTAAAAGTTGCCCAAAATGGAAATGCTGAGGATGAGACAGATTCAGCTCACTGAGTTCTTCCTCAGGATACGAAATTCAAGGATGTAAAAAGAAACCCCCCACTTTTTTTTTTTCTTTTGGTACTGGGGATCAAACTCAGGACCTTGTGCTTGTGAGGTAGGTGTGGTACCAACGAGCTAAATCCCAGACCCAAGAAAACCCTTATTTGAAGTAAACCTTTGGGTTAAGGCTGTCTGGTGAGGAAACACCAAGAAAGTCATTTAAAGCTGTTTCCAAAACACAAGTCCCTTTGCAAGTACATCATAGTTCAGGCTGTTGTCACCAGGAAAAATAAAAAGCTTTTAAAAGCAAAATTATTGTCATATTGAAAAAGCACATGTCTCGTTACATTTCAGTGGAAAGCAACTACCTCTTGTGCGGCAGGTTATTTGTTTGGGAGTTACTTCTGACTGCTGCTGTAGGGGAAAAAAGAAATAGACTGAAAATCCTACAACAATCATTTATCACCCCACCACTCCCAAAATCTTACAAGTTTCTGTGTTGATTGCACCATCAAAATCAACTTCCAACCAAGCTCACATTTCAAAAGGTAGCCTTAATTATCCTCTCTGGTTGGTTACTATGAATATTCTTTTGCCAAATGCAATTGAAACACATTTTTCTTCAGAATATCTCCCCTCTTTACTGGTTAACTTTTATCAACTCTCTAAATATTTCACTGTTACTGGAAAATGAGGACCCAGTTAGCAATTTAAAGACCCTTATTTCCTCTATTAAACAGGAAAAAAAATAATACACTCTTTCTTCTCAACTGTTGAACTATAGCAACAGATCGTTTTAAAGAGGCTGGCATCACAGCCAGAGATACCAACTGCAAAGCATGTAGTTCAGGACCCTCCCTGTCCTTATTCCCATCCTGACTTTCACTGAATCTTACGTTTTTGTGTTTAAGGTTGATAAAGCTCCTACTTGTATTTCCTATGCTTAAACTGGATGAATTATATTTGAAAATATTAATGGTTTACCTCCAGGGAATGGACATCGAACAAATGTGTGACCCTGGGTTGACGGTCTCGCTCATCTTCCAGGGATGAGGTAATGACATGGAACAATTCATGAGCATCCTGTAAAAGGGCAAAGAATTCCTCGAAAAGGCCTGATGAGGCAAGAGCAGGATCAACCACTGCCTAGCAGCCCATTGGGCAAACTTCCTCCCAACCTAAAAGCTAATACGGACAGTTTGCCTGCCTAGACCCTTCTGTCAAATGGGAACTGTTGTCACACTAGACACTTTCACAAGTAAAACCCTCAACTCGGGGGCCCAAGAGGAGCAAGAAGGAGCGAAAGCAATTGGCTGTCTTCACGCTACTGGTCTCTGAGGCTGTCAGCTTGAGTGAGATGGCCCTGACCTCCATTCCACCAGACTCCGAAGAGGCATTTTTAAGAAGTCGTGGTGATATATACATAATATAAATTTACCAGCTTAACCACTTTAAATTTTTTTTTTATTTATTTATCTATCTATCTATCTATCTATCTATCTATCTATCTATCTATTTATTTATTTATTTATTTATTTATTGGTACCAGGGATCGATCTTGAGACCTTGCACTTGTGAGGCAGGAGGCAGAACCACGGAGCCAAATCCCCGGCACTTAACCATTTTTAAATGTACAATATAGTCAAATAATTCTAGTCACCAGAGAAAGATTAAAAAAGTATTTTCTAAATGGGAAAACACTTCAAACATACAACTGGATTACTTGAGATGCGTTTTAAGAAAGTGTGGCTATCAGCAACATCATGTTTAAAAATGAACACATGGCTTCCAATTAATGCGGAAACAAGAGATGATTCTTAAAAATAAGGCTAGGCACAATGGTACATGCCTGTGATCTCAGCTACTCAGGAAACTGAGGCAGGAGGATCCCAAGTTCAGAACAGGCCAGCCTGTTTCAACTTACTGTGACTTTGCCTCAAAATAACAAGTTTTAAAAAGGTAGTGGCGCTGTAGCTCAGTGGTAGAGTGCTTGCCTAGCATGTGCAAGGCCCTATTTTTTGTTTGTTTGTTTTTCAGCTTTAATTGAGTTTATTGGTACATTTTAGGGATAAAGTACAGTTACATTCATTGTTGGGATCTTGTACCTCTACATGACAAGTCTTGATTCTCATTTTTTCCCCTTACCTCTGCCCTCCCTTCACCCCCTCCTCCCCTCCCCATCTACAAACACTTTATTTTCATCTTTTCATTCTCTCACATTTTTTTCTTTTCCCTTTTTACTCTTCCCCTACCCATCCCACCTTCCCTACACCTTTAGCTCCTTTCTTCCCATTTCTAAATGTCAGTAATCTTATTA
>NW_022900924.1:8835724-8845607 GCF_012274545.1 Fukomys damarensis | reverse complement strand
TCTGTTCCACTGATCCTCAGGCCTATTTCTTTGCCAGTACCATGCTGTTTTTATCACAGTGGCTTTGTAGTATAGTTTCAAATTGGGAATTGTTACACCTGGTGCCATGTGTCTGTTGCCTAAAATGGCTTTTGCTATTCTAGGTCTCTTATGGTTCCAAAGGAATTTTTGGATTTTTTTTTTTTTGTAGTTCTGTGAAATAGAGTGTTGGAATTTCAATTGGCATTGCATTGAATGTATATAGCAGTTTTGGTAGTATGGCCATTTTCACTATGTTGATTCTTCCTACCCAGGAGCAGGGGATATCTTTCCATTTTTTTATATCCTCTTCAATTTCTTTTTTCAGAGTGTTGTAGTTTTCAGCGTAGAGATCTTTTGCTTCTTTTGTTAGATTGATTCCTAGATACTTCATTTTTTTGGATGCTATTGTAAAAGGAATTTTTTCCCTTATTTCTCTCTCCATGAGTCTGGTATTTGTGTATAAGAAGGCTATATGATTTTTGGGTATTCACTTTGTATCCAGATACTCTACTGAATCTGTCAATTAAGTCTAGAAGTCTTTTGGTGGAGTTTTTTGGATCTTCAATGTAGAGTATCATATCATCAGCAAATAATGACAGTTTAACTTCTTCCTTTCCTATCTTTATTGCTTTAATTTCTTTCTCTTGTCTAATTATTGTGGCTAATGTTTCCAGAACTATATTGAAGAGAAGTGGTGATAATGGGCATCCTTGTCTTGTTTCTGATTTTAACATGAAGGTTTTCAGTTTATGGCCATTCAATATGATGTTGGCTGATGGTTTTTCATAGATAGCCTTTATTAAATTGAGGTATAGACCATCTATTCCAATTTTTTGCAGGGTTTTTATCATGAATGGGTGTTGAATTTTATCAAATGCTTTTTCTGCATCTATTGAGAGGATCACATGGTTTTTGTCCTTGACTTTGTTAATATAATGTATTACATTTATTGACTTTCGTATGTCGAACCACCCTTGCATCTCTGGAATAAATCCGACTTGGTCAGGATGGATGATCTTCTTAATAATCGTCTGTATTCTGTTTGCTAGTATCTTATTAAGGATTTTTGCATCTATATTCATTAAGGAGATTGGTCTGTAGTTCTCCTTTTTAGTTGTATCTTTCCCTGGTTTGGGAATCAAAGTGATACTTGCTTCCAGGAATGAATTTGGAAGTATAGCTTCCCTTTCGATTTCATTGAAAAGTTTGAAGAGTAATGGTAGTAGTTCTTCTCTAAATGTCTTGTAAAATTCAGCAGTGAATCCATCAGGGAGCAAGGCCCTATGTTTAATATCCAGTACCAAACAGTACCAATGTCATCTCCCTTGCCATGTCTTTTAAATGCCTCTCATTCCAGTCCCACAGTTTGGGGAGGTCCTAAAAGCTGTCACCCCCTCCATTCTCTGGTCTAGTGTCTGTAGCAGAAGTCCACACAGAGCAGGATAAGGCCATCTAAGAAACATGGCTGGGGAGTGTGCCAGCAAAGATAACATTTCTCAGCCTGGAGCTTCCCCTGCTGGTCTCTTTGCTATTGGTCATAGTAGACTCAGGGGAGGAGGGAAGCACCTCTTTGGGCTTCAAAGACAACAGTGAAGCTGCAGTTATAAAAAGGGAAGGTGGGAGTGAGCACAATAAGGTCTTGGGGCTGCATGTGACAAATGTTCCAACTTTGGGGCCACTTTAAACCAACTTCTTAAAACAGACTTACTGGGTTTTTTCTTTTAAGACAGGGCCTTGCTAGTAGTCCAGGCTAACCTTGAACTCACTATATAGCCCAAGCTGGCCTTGAACTCGTGATTCTCCAGCCTCAGTGTCCAGAGTGCTGGCTTCACAGGTGTGTGCCAACAAGACTCACTTTTTTTTTTTTTTTGGTACCAGGGATCAAACTCAGGACCTTGTGTTTATGAGGCAGGCACTGAGGTGCCTGAGCTAAATCCCCAGCCCTGCAAGACTCACTTTTTAAAAAGGAGAGTGGGCCCCAAAATAGTCTCATTTGAACCTCTGAATTGCCAAAGTAAAGTTAACTTGCCTCTTTCTTAAGGACCCACCAGACATCCCTATCAACCACCAAAGTGCAAAGTCACTTGGGAACTGAAAAACTGTCCACTGATAACTGCTTATGTCCCATCCTGTTAACCTTCCTTCCACGGAGTGACAAAGAACTTTACATTCTCTCTGATCAGGAGAGCAAGAAGAAAGATAGGGATCTCATCCCAGAACAGTAAGTTTTTTTAAAATGAGACAGAGATGTACTGAAGGTCGGGCCCAATCACCAGGAGAAAGGACTCTCCCAGCTAAAGTATTTGCATGTTGTGTTTACCTGTTCTTCAAAGGAAGAGATCTGCCATCTGTACATCCTCAAGACGTCCAGCAAGCAGCTTGCATCTAAGACCTCATCCTCAGTTACTTCTTGGCAGGACAAAGCTGGAAACAAAAGGTAATGCAATTATTAAAGTTACCAGGAAACCTGTACAGTGCACTGTATCCTAACTCAAAATTCACTCTGGAATTAGACCCCTTTATCACTCTTGTTAGCTTTTTATAATGTTTAGTACGCTATTATGAAAGAATGTGAGTTTGCATGAGGCTGCAGCATTTAAACAGAGTAACTGATTTCTGGATCTTCAAATTACTATCATTAGCCATAAATTTACTGTTGCAAGTTCTCACTGGGTGAAAATGACTTTAACCCACCACTCTCAGGGCCCCGAAACACTCACCAAGTCCAGCCCCACACCCAGGGTGTAACTCCTCTCCACCGCACTCTCTCCCGTGGCTCCAGGCCTTTGCTTGTTTGTATTTTAGTTTCTTATTATTATGGCAAATTGTTACCAACCTACATGCGGCAGCCTGAAAGGGCTTGCTGAGTACTTTGTTTTGTAATCAAAAGTAATCAAACCTAATAAAAGCAAACATCTGACCAGCTTTATGCATTGATAATTATAGCTAGGCTAAGGTTGGCACTTTTTCTGTAAAGGGCTCTATGTTCTCTGTCGCAACCACTCACTTTGGCTGCACAAAAGCCTCCCAGGCAATGCCTAGACAAATGAACTGTGCTGGGGCAGGGTAGATTTGGCCTAAGGTCTTGACCCCCTACTTCCTACAGGACATTGTACCAGACCTGTATTGCTAGGGTGTGAGAGATCAAGGAGGGGCCTGCAAATGCAATGACTCCGCAGGTTAAGGAGGCCCAGCCTGTTTCTTCTCTGATTTGCTATCAGTGGCCTTGAGAGATTCCTTTAAATACTTCAAGTCCGGAGGATCTGAACACTGAAGAACCCCTTCCCTCAATCCATCCTCACCCTCATGCCTGAGTATAACTGGCAACCCTCAGTGGCAAGATATGAGAAAGCAGGAGCCTGGGCAGCCAGTACTGAGAAGGCCTGATGCTTAACCTGTCAGAATGTAGGGCCTGGGATTTGGCTCAGTGGTTCCGCTGCGGCCTGCCTCAGAAGCAGAAGGGCCCCAGTGCGATCCCCAGTACTGGAAAACAAACAAACAAATGAAACAAAAAAACCACAGAGCTGGGCATGGTAGTGGATGCTTATACTTCCAGCACTCAGGAGATTGACCCAGAAGGATCTCAAGTTCCAGGCTAGTCTGGACTATACAGTAAGTTTGAGGCCGGTCTGGACCACATAGTGAGATCCAGTCTAAAAAACAGCACAAAACAAAAAAATTAAACAATCAAAACATACCCACGAAGTTGGACAGATGACTTCAAATCTTTACCCAGTCAATATATATTGTGAGGGCTGGGAATTTAGCTCAGTGGTTCCACCGCCTGCCTTGCAAGCACAAGGTCCCAAGTTCAATCCCCAGTACCAAAAACAAACAATATGTATTGTGACTCTCCAAGTTGGAGATAGGGTCCAGCCATCCTTAAACTTGTTTGCTCTTGGAACTTCATTTTTCTAGCCTGTGTAAATCAGTTTGTCTCTCTTTCTCTCTCCCTCTTGTCCTCTATCTATCTAACTAACTATCTTTTTCTCTGTCTGATACTGGGGACTGAACCCAGGACCTTCATACTGATTTATATCCTCAGCCTTTTTTATTTTTATTTTTTATTTATTTATTTATTGCTATTTAATTAATTAATTTATTTGTTTTGGTACCGGGGATAGAACTCGGGTCCTTGTGCAGGCGCTGAACCGCTGAGTTAAATCCCCAGCCCCCCTCAGCCTTTTTTATATTTTATTTTGAGGCAGAGTTTTGCTAAATCACTAAATATCCCCTGCTGGACTCAAACTTGAGATCCTCTTGCCTCAGTTTGCCAGATTGCTAGGATTATTTATAGGAGTGTACCACCATGCCCAACTCAGGGTACAGATTTCTAACTACTTCTATGAGATAGACTCCCAGACACAGGATTATGGGGCCAAAGAGTACTGAACATTTTGTAAACTATTACTGGGCAGTGCCAAACTGTTTTCCAGAAAGGTACACTAAGTCCCACCCCCAGTAGCAGTGTGTGGATGTGCTGTCCAGCAGCTGTCCAGAATTGTGGATTTTTAAATCTTTGCTGATAGGCAAGAAAAGAAAAGAAAAAGGCACTATTATTTTGTTTATATGCCTTTGATGTGATGATGTCAAGTTGAACACTGGAGTGTTACCAATGTGTATACTTCTTGTGAATGACCTTATTTCCTAGGCTAAGGCATTTTTTTTAATGCTTTTGAAATCAAAGTACTTCTTAACAATGAAAATGTTTACATGGCAGTGGATTCCTTTCCTCGATTAAAAAGCTGTTATTTATACTGAAGAATTTTAAAATAAGTGGTTCCGGATTTTTTTTGGGGGGTACTGGGTATCAAACTCAGGACCTTGTGCTTGCCAGGTAGACAGTACCACTAAGCTACATCCCCAGCTAGATTTAAGTTAAAAACAAAAACAAAAAAATAACCTGTTTATATCTGTTGGGCTCTTAGCCTTTCTTAGTGATAATCGATGCAGTCTTCTCCACAGTACAGCTATTAACCTGTTCTCTGCCAGTCAGTTGACCGGCTTTGTGAATGTACGTGGCTCCTCTACGTACCTTTCAGGAGGTGCAGCAGTGTCAAGGACAAGTGCTGGTGTGGCGGGGGCTCCTTCTGGTCCCTGGCGTACTGGGTGGTGAACTCCTCCAGCCACCTGATGAAGGCAGGACAGGCAGACAAGCCCTGCAGCAAGGAGTTCATGAAGCAGGTGTTCCCTAAATTAATGAGGCCAGGCACAAGCCCTGAAAGAAAGTTGGGGAAGGAAGAGACCAGCACATCACACTGCCCCAGTTTTTCTCCTCTCTGCCAGCCAGGACGGAGTATGTGTAACACCGTCTTAGCCTGAGGTTCCCAACCTGAGCAGGTCCTTCTCCACACAGAGCCGGGGGCAGCATTAATCTGTGCCCTGGCCCTGGGCCTTCCGCTCCTACAGACTGTAAGCAACAGGACAGGACCCTGTCACACTATTTTTGAAACCCATCCAGTGTCTGGCACAGCTTGATTGATTATTAAACATATAAAAACATTTAGTAACCATCTCTCCTCTCCTTCACTCCCTCACTCTCTCGTGAGCTGTCTCTTCTTTAATAAGAAAACAATGTTTCTCAGAACAGAAAACAATGTTCTGTTGTTGCTCTCCCAGGACAATGATTTTTGTTCTTGCAACAATCACTGGGAAAGGCATCACTCTACCAGTTCTGATCAGCTTTCTGCAAAGACAGCAACAAAATTTGAATTAATTCTCTTTCTACTAAAAATCTTTTTAAAAAACCTTTTTCATATGAAGGTTCTCAAACACTCGCAAAAATATATAAGGAACTCAATTACAACCATCCCCAGATTTTATAATGATCACATTTTGCCATATGAGCCGGCTACTTGCTGAATTTTAATCAGTGATAATAAGTAGAGCAACATTTACAAAAGCAATCATTTAAAAAATACTGAAATAGTTTCCTTAGTGAATAAACTAACTTGAAAATTTTACTGTTACTAGCAAAAAAGTCAGAGAAACCATAGATGCATGAAACAGTTGGTTGCACTGAAAACAAAACTGCCATATTAATGAGAACCCTTAGACAATCAGAGCCACATTACAAAAGCGGGCCTTAAACCCAAGTCCTCAGAGGTGCTGAAATAGGAATCTTTTTACAATAGGGTGGGAAATAATGTGTCCATGCAGAGCTACTGTTTCACTAAAGTCCTCACTCACTTTAAAGATACAAGAGACCAAAAAAATGACCCGCTCCCCCAGATTTTCGTACTGTTTCTAGACAAAAAGGATATCAGTCAGGTCCAGAGACCACAAAGCAGTGGCCCTAGCCTTACCTTTTCTGCGTTTCTTCCTTTCTGTAATGGGACCCCAGATAACATAGATTCCTGCTGCAAGGGCAGCAGCAATTCCGCCTATAACTCCCCAGTTCTTCATGACTTTATATCTAAAAAAGAAAATAACTTTGCCGTCTTCCTTCATTACAAACACCGTATGTGAATGTACCGACCTAGGCAAATAGAATAAATCTTGTCAAAATAACCCACCAGTTACCTACCTTTAAAGTTAAGATAATATAGGTAGGATTATGCCTTGAGAACCGGGATGCTTAAATTGGGATTTAAAATCCAAGACAAAATACAGCCTTCCAAAAGCCCTGTCTCAGAGGAAAAGCAGTTTTCCTCCTCCTGTGCCTCATTCCACCACCACACTGGCTGACACAATATCCTACACTGTTGACCTCAGGACCTTTGTACTGCTGCTCCCTCAGCCTGGCATACTCTTCCCCTACATCACTACTTGGCTCCCTCCCTCACCTTTGTTTCCCTTCACTGCTGAAAGAAGCCTATTCTAAACACACAGCTGGAACCTGCACTCCCGTTCTATTTTTTTCTTTTTACTATTGGACTTACAGTTTTTATCATCAAGTTCACTTATTCACTACTTTGTTGTCCATCGCCTTCAACTGGAGTCCCTAAGGGTAGGGGTCTCTGGCTGCTGTACTAACTGATACATCGGAAGTACTACCTAGATCCTTCCTGGCACATAATAGATTCTCAACAGTATCTGCTAAATGACTGGATACTGTAGCACTTCTTTTAGAATATTAAATGCACAGTAAAAGATCATCTAAATATTTATAAAATTAAGTTCTTAATTTCAGGCTTCACTTGAACACTGAAGTCATTTTTTTTTTTTTTGCTACAAATGAAAAAACTTCACCAGTAATGTTTTGTTTAATTTTTTTTTTAGCTTTTGAAATACAAACTTTTATTTGTTTAACTTTAGCAGTAATGTAAAACATTTCTATACGAAGTTATATATTTCTACTAAATAAGGAAAACCATTATGTGCATACATTTATGTATAATATATGCCTATAGACGTGCTGCATATGTATAGATGTGTGTGTGTGTGTGTGTGTGTGTGTGTGTGTGTGTGTGATACTTGGATCATGTGAATATAATTTTGACCTCAACTCAGCAGAGTCTTTAGTGATAACAGTGAATTGCTGTACAACAGTCAGCATTTTCCTGGTGTCACAGAATGAATTTCAAATAAACTTGTTCTTCTGAGGCAGAGTCCCTAGAATATTCATAGACTTGGTTAAGAAAGTGGAATCCTATTACTCTGGCTCTAACCTGGATTTTCTATGCCCTACAGCATCATCCTACCTTGTAAGCCTCAGACTCCTCGTCTGTACAGTGGAGACTATCATGAGACCTACCTCACAGTATTGCAGTGAAGTTAAACACTAATACATAGGGCACATGAGTTAAGAGCCTAAGAGACATTAGCTGCTATAACTATTAGGTATTATAACCTCAGGTTCATTCATAAAGTTATTTTGAACTTTTTGGGGGGTTGAGACAGGGTTTCTTTTTTTTTTTTTAGTTGAGTTTATTGGTACAATCTAGGTCTACAATAGTTACATTTATTAATGGGATCCTGTACCTTCACATGACAGTTCTTGGTTCTCATTTTTTCCCCTTGTCCCTGCCCTCCCTTTACCCTCTTCCCCTCCCCATTTACAAACTCTTTATTTCCATTTTTACATTTTCTCATATTTTTTCTTTTCCCTTATTTCCAGTCCCCTACCCTTCCTACTTTCCCTACATCTTTAGCCCTTTTCTTCCCATTTTGTACTCTCAAGGGACAGCGTTTCACTATGTGCTTTAGGCTGGCCTTGAACTCACTATGTAGCACAGGTTGACTTTGAATTCATGGTGATCCTTCTGCCTCAGCCTCCTGAATGACAGGATTACAGAATGTAATTACGGCTGGCTTATTTTGAACTTTCTTAATGCATCACTGTGCCTGGAAAGGTAATAAAGGACTATCACTGCTTGACCAGGGCTTCAAAGTCCCCTGGCAAGCACTCATTTAAGGATGCATAATTTATGCCAGGCACTGATAATCTTATCCTGAAAATAGCCTCATGCAGTTAGGTTCTATCATCCACATTTTTTTTTTTGAAACAGGGTCTTCCTATGTAGTTCAGGCTGGCCTTGAACTCACTATGTAGCCCAGACTGGGCTAGAACTTGCAGCATTCTTCCTGCCTCAGCTCCCTGGTACTGGGATTGTAGGTGTTCGCCATCATGTCCAACTTATCATTCACATTCTTAAAGATAAAGGAACTAGGTGATATCACTAACTTGGTCACAGCAAGGGAATGTGACTATGGACCCATGCTTATCCAGCTTCAAAATCTCAACTTAAAGTCGCACGCAGCCAGGGGTTTAGCTCAGTGGTTCCGCTGTCTGTCTCACAAGCACAAGGTCCCAAATCGGATCCTCCGTACCAAAAAAAAAAAAAAAAAAAAAAAAAAAAAAAAGCCACAAAGTTCAGGAGAGGAACTGAAGGCACTGCATCAAAGGGATGAGAGAGAGGACAGGTCCTCAGCAGAGCATGAACAAAAAAACCAAGGGACAAAAATCCCAGGCTAAGTAGCACCTTGGCAAGCTCCATTCCTCTGTAAAATGAAATCCTGAGGAGAGGGGCAAGGCCTGGCAGCAAAGAGATTTGGTTTCTCTTCCTAGCTCTGTTATCAGATCAGCTGTGGGGCCACAGGCAAGGCCAGCTCAAGGCCCATTTCCCATTGACAGAATGAGGGCACTGGACAGGCTAGCCATTGAGGGCTTCCAGCCCTGGAACAAGAACCTCTTTAGACTGCTCCACTTCCAGAGGAAGCCAAACTGAGCAACAGGTCTCAATCATTTACAATCATGGAGGGGTGGTGCTCAGCTCCAAAGCCCAGCACCTTGGGGATGGTGAAAAAGAGAAAAATGAGGCTGTCAAAAGACTGAGCATGTAGCCAACTGGGGGGTTCTAGCAGGAAGGAAGGGCTTTAAACCTTAATAGGACTGGGCAACCTTAACAGGTTACAGGGCTCTGGCTGATTCCAGGACCCTTATAAAAGAAGGGTATTTATTCCCACTAAGAAGAACAAGGACTCAGAAGTGGAGATCCCTAGCAAAGAGGGAGGGGATGCTGAAAGAAATAAGGGTACCGACAAAATGGAGGGTATCTAGCAGGCCTGGGGCACTGTACCGAGGACCGAACTCGGGACCTTGCACTTGCGAGGCAGGTGTTGCGGCACTTTTAACATTGTGAAAGCCATGGCTGGACCGGGGAGCCTGGTAAGATCGTGAAACTCTGGCAACGCAGGAACAGCTATGACTGGAGGGTCCAGAAGGATTGGGGGTGTCTTAGAATGCTTAGGCCCAGGAGGCACTAAGGGGACGGGGCGGCACCGACAGAAAAAGGGACCCGGACATCACAGAGGGATCCTCTTAGTCCCGGGGCGCCGACGGGATGGAGAAAGCAATGGCGTGGCCGGGGGCCACTGACAGACTGTTGCAGTGGCAGGACTGAAGCCCAGAGGGCCCGTC
>NW_022900924.1:8824815-8835507 GCF_012274545.1 Fukomys damarensis | reverse complement strand
CCCGCTGCCTCTGCGGCCCCCGCGGCCGCCGGACCGAGGGCTCCGAAGGCTCCCGAGGCGCGGAACCCACGGCCACAATCCCACCTCCCCGGGTGAAGGTAGGTCGGAGGGCTGACGCTTGGGAAACCGGAAGTAGCCTCCGCGGAGGGCAATAGCCGACGGACTACGTCTTTGTTTTTCCTTTTCTGCTTTCACCAGCGGCGCAGGCGTCAGTTGCTAAGGGAGGCGCAGCGGCCCAGGACTGCTTCGTTCCAACATTTTAGCCTGGCGCCATCTACAGATGAAGATACTCCACTTTCAGGAGGGCCCCTCGGTCACGTTTTAAGTGTGGAGAGGGACGCCTCCGTACCCGAAGTGGAGTCAGCCCACTGCAAGTGTTATTACTGTCAGCAGGGTGGAAACGGGTTGCCTTATTAAAGGGCCCTTTAATAAGGATGCGGCCAGTCTTCGAAAGCATCAATAGGGAAACGAAGGTCTTTAGTAACAGTGGCCACAAAACTTGCTGTTTACTTAGTTGCTAAGTATGTATTGCTGAGTATTGTCACGTTATTCACATCTAATGTTCAATTCTAACATTACCCACATTTTACATTCCAGGAAACCCAAGAAATTCAGAGAAGCAGTAGTTAGAATTTTAAACACACCTAATAAAAGATAGCAGAGAAATTGGCAGGCAAATCTGTATGTCTCCAGAATAGCGCTGTCCAATAGGAAGAGCCATATGGGTAATCTTTAAAATTTTCTAGTAATCACATTAAAGTAAAAAGCAAGAGGTGAAATTAGCTTTGACAATATTTTTAGTTGATCCACTATATCCAAAATATTGTCATTTCTACAAAGAGTTATTAATATAATAACTTCTTTTGGACTAAGTGCATTTAAATTTAGACCACCACTTTCGTGTGTGTGTGTGTGTGTGTGTGTGTGTGTGTGTGTGTGTTTGTGTGTGGTGCTAGGGATTGAACCCAGGACCATGAACATGCTAAGCATATCCTCTACTACTAACTACACCCAAAGCCCACGGACTTCCACCTTATAATGTGCTAAATAATTATATGTGGCCAGTGGCTACCACATCTTTTAGCACAACAACTACAGAGCACAAAGGCCAGACAGATTACATGCTCCCTTTTAATAACTTTTCCCAACTGAGTAATTACAGCTGCTTCAATAAGGAAATCTATGTCTTCATCGGGCATGGTGGCGCACGCCTGTAATCCCAGCACTCGGGAGGCTGAGGGAGGAGGATCGCTGTGAGTTCGAGACCAGCCTGGGCTACATAGTGAGTTCCAGGTCAGTCTCAACTACATAGTGAGACCCTGTCTCAAAAACAAAAAACAAAAAAAAAAATCTATGTCTTAATGGTTCTCAACATTTTTGGTTGCAGGATTTCTCTATAAGCTTAAACATTATTGAAAGCTTTTGTTTGTGTGGGTTGTAGCTAACTGTATTTATCCTATTAGGAATTCAGAAATAATTTTTGCTTTTAAATTTGAGATATATTTTTTACAGTAAAATCCACCCTCTTTTACTGTACAGTTCCATGAGTTTTGACAAATGCATATAGTCATGTAACCAACAGCACAATGGAGAATTCAGATCATCACTGTTCCCAAATTATCCCATCCCTTTGAGTCAGTCTCTGCCTCTCTCCAATTATTTGACAAACACGATCAAAACTGAGAACATTCTGGTTTTTTTAAGTATAATATCCATTTTGTTATTTCTTTTCCAAGAGACAGTTTTTCTTCAGTCCATTATGACCTAGCTCCTAGGTGGGTTTTGGTGGAGGTTGAGGGGCGCCACCAGTGGGTCTAAATTGAGGTGGAAGTATTTGATCTTTCCAGGCTTCAGGAGATGGATTCCGGACCACCTTGCTGTAAATGGCCCAACCCACACAGTCATGCAGGTTCCCATGGATCTTGGGAAGCACATAAGCATCAAAGACACTGTGAAATGCCCCTGAAGACCACAGCCTCCACTATGTTTCCAACGAGGAACTTCTTTTTTTGTTTTGTTTTGTTTTGTTTTTTGTTTTGGTACCGCGGATCAAACTCGGGTCCTTGAGCTTGCAAGGCAGGCGGCAGAACCGCTGAGCTAAATCCCCAGCGCACGTAGCTGCAGCCCTCTTTGGCACAACTGTTGTTCCTTCTTTTTGTAATCTGCACCAAGATAAAACACACTATGCAGAGGCACAGTTTAATGAGCCTCAGCCTCTTTCTGGCTACATTCCACAGCCCGCAGCACCCCTCAAAACGCTGCAGGTTCTACTGGATCACAGACGCATCCTCTCAACCATGGCCCAATTTCTCCAAAGCAGAACATTTCAAAACACAAGAACCTGGATTATACACCCTATTGGACTTTGAGGCCATGACCTTATCACATGTGTGGCTACTGGAAACCTCTAGCATCACTCATGAATGCATGAGAACGAGAAAGTCTTTTAGTATTACTATAAAATCATTTTAATAAGCATGGCACAGGTCTTGGGTGTCCTCGGGGGGCCTGCGCTCTGCACTCTGAGAACCACTGCATTAGCCTGCTGGGTGACTACTCAGCTATCCTAATGGCAAGTCTCAGGAATCTACAACCTCGGTGATTTAAAATAAGTGCGCTTATAGAATACCCATAATCAGTCAATTCACAAATATTTCGAGCATATTAAATGCCTTATATAATTATTCCAATGACC
Organism: Fukomys damarensis; assembly: GCF_012274545.1. Taxonomy (NCBI): domain Eukaryota; kingdom Metazoa; phylum Chordata; class Mammalia; order Rodentia; family Bathyergidae; genus Fukomys; species Fukomys damarensis. The sequence goes on along the minus strand of NW_022900924.1, from coordinate 8,832,812 downwards.
GCACGACTAATAACAGAACTTCCAATTTGATGACATTTGATGAAATTGACGATAATTTGAGGATTTATTAACAATTTCTCCTATTGCTCGGTAACTCATGGGGTACAGCTGTCATTGACTCATAAATAGTCTTCTAAATAAGGGCGCACTAGTCATTTACAGTTCTAACCCTGCAGCATGGATCCAGCCCTGATCTCTGTCAGACAGATCAAGGCTCTGTGGGGCCTTGAGAGGTAACAGGATCACCAGTTAGACCTTTCGAGATCTTTCAGCTGCTGAGATTAGTCTGCAGTAAATGGTTTACTCAGGAGCATCAACTGCTCCAAATATATAACTGAAGTGATATTTTTCCAGTTACCGCATCTTTCATGCCAAGGAGTAGATCCTTTGGTGCCACAAGATGTCTGCTACTTTCAGAGATCTATCTCATTTTAATAGTTAAATTGTCCTCTTGTTTATTTTTTTTTAATTTTTTGATGCTGGGGATTGAACTCAGAGTCTCACACCTACTGAGCACGTACTTTATCGCTGAGCTTCACCCTCAGCCCTTGTTCTGTTAATTTTTTATTTTTATTTTGTTCAGTACTATAGTTAAAGGGAGGGCCTCATGCATGCTAGTCAAGCACTATATCACTGAGCTGCATACCCAACCTTATGTTTTAATTTCAAACTCTGTGACTGTAGAGGGAGGAGTCGCCTGGACAGAGAAGTGAGGTCAAGCTGGCAACAGCCTGTCTACACCCAACTCTGGCCTCTCCACCACCACCTCCACCTCTCCTGTCTCCAAAGAAAGACTCGGGAAAGGATTGTCAGACAAGGCCACAAGAAATATCTACAAACTAGCAGGATAGTTTTTGATACTCTTAAAAATTATCATTGTCTGTGAACAGAACATTTGTATTGCAAAGGGCAGTCTTTTGAGCTTGATGTAACATGTGAGGCCAGAGACTCTTGTTTTCCCTTGTTTGGGAGACTTTCAGTTCAGACCTGGGTTGCTCCTCTCCTCAAATGCCACACTCACCCAGCCCTCTCTCAGGAAGGTCCTAGAGAGAAGTCTGTCACATATAAAGAGCCTTGGCTGGCAACACTTACAATTTAAGATGTGTAGCATTTGATCTCTTTGTCCATAGCTATTCTAGAAAAACAAGTCGGGTTAGAGATGTACCTCAGCAGCACAGAGCCTGCCTAGCAAGCACAAGGTCCTGATCCCCAGTACCAAAAAAAAAAAGTTCTTCCACAAAGTAAAATATTTACTTTTATCCATAGGCAAAGAGACTAACAGCAGGATGATTCAAATGCTACAGAATTTTTATTCATTGTTTCCATTTTTGGTTGTTTTGGAGACCAGAACATAACATAGAATAACATAACAAAACACCTGCAGAATGGAAACTCATTCAATTCTGCCTTAGTAGGTCAGAACTCACTCTTCTGTAGTTGTTTCATTTTTTGTTTTTCTCACCAAGGTCCTATTCCTATCAGTAACACACTTTTGGAATTGACTCCTCCATAACCAAGTTTATGGGTTGACCTGGCTGTACCACCAAGGTGCATCCCTAGCCCTATTATTAATTTGTTTGTTTTCGATACAAAGTCTACTAAATTGCCCAGATTGACCTTGAATTTGTAATCCTTGTATATGGAATTATTTTTGCAATTTCTTTCTAGACTGCTCACTTTTAGTGTATAGAAATGTCATTGTGTTTTGTATACTACTGCTTTGCTAAATTAAACTATTAGTCCTAACAGGTGTGTGTGTGTGTGTGTTTTCTGCACATATCTTCTGCAAACAGAAGTAATTTTACTTTTTCCTAATTTGGATCCCTTTTATTTCCTTTTCTTGTCTACTTGCTTTAGCTAGGACTTCCAGAATTACGTTAACTGGAAGTTATGAAAGTGGGCAGCCTCTCCTGGTTCCCGATCTTGAAGGACAGACAGGCTTTCAGCCTTTCACCATTGCGTAGAATGCTCTGTGTCATTGTTTTCAATACTAAAAATGGGGAGGCAATCTGAATATCCTACAAAATTATGAGAAACTCACACAGCACTGTACTACGTAGTTATGACAACAAGAAGTCAGCTCTTTGCGTACTGTTATATACTGTTTGTGTACTGATAAGGAAGAATCTAAGATGTATTGTTAAGCGAAACAGCAAAGAACAGAACAATGGGAAAGGAATGCCGACTGCTGTGTAAGAGCACAACTGAGTGTTTCTAAGATACTAAGCAATTGGGACTATCGCTTTCCTTTGGTAAGGGAACTGTGTGAAAGGGAAAGGACATCCTTTTGCCCTCTGTGAGTTTTGTACTGTGTGCATATATTATTTACGCAAAAGGTAATTTAAAATTTAAAACTCAAAAAGCATGGATGAATACAACCTGAAAATTAATGTTCCTTTCTAGTCAAAAATGCTCATTAGTTATACAGAGTGAAAGACATCTAATAAGATAAATATGATTTCAAATTTCTTTATTTATTTATTCTTTTGGTGCCAGGGATCAAACTTGAGACCTTGGGCTTGCAAGGTAGGTGGCAGAACCACTAAACTAAATCCCTGGCCCTTGATTTCAAATTTGTAAAAAGATACTGATGGATGAGTGACCCTGCATAGAAAAATGACTGGGCGCATGCAATCCCCAAGTGGAAACACATGGTATTTCTCTAAGATGAGCAGTTTTCATTTTCTTCTGACTGCTTTTCCATATTGTTTGAGTTTCTACAATGATCATGCATTTTTATGATTAGAAAAGTATTTTCAAAGAGAAAACTATGCTCATTTTTCTTTGTGCAGTAGTTCTGCATTGTTGCAACCCTTTGACGAATTCTCTTTCTAATTCATCTCCAATTAACAGAGAAATCTTAAAACCCAGCTTTTAAGTTTTTCTTGCCTCGGACCTTCACAAATACAAAATTACCCATAAATCTTCCTGGGTAACTCTTACAGGAATGCTATAAAGAGACTTTGGGTTCTTTCTCTGCTATCTTTTCTGAAAGTCTTGACACATAGAGACGCATGTAAGAGAAGCTGGGTATGGTAGCACTGTATTTGGTGATGGTTTGTCCCCCAGAGATTCATGTGCTGAAGCGTGGTCCCCATGTAATAGAAGCTAAAACCTTTAGTAGGTAGGACCTGGCGCAAGGTGATGAGGTCACTGGGGGCGTCATCCTCAGAAGAGATTCATTCTCGTCTTAGTGAATTGGTTCTTACAAGAGCAGATTGTCATAAAAAAGAGTGACTCTGGCCCCTGAGTCTCTCTGGCTTCCTGTATCGTCTTGTGATCTCTTCTGCAGGTGGCTGACTGGAGTGTAGTTTGATACAACCATGGAGGTTCCCAAACAAATGAAAAACAGAATTACTATACATTCAGCATTCTCTCTTTTGATATATAACCAATGTAGATTAAATCACCACTTTAGAAAGGCATCTACACTCCCGTTTTCACTGCAGTGTGTGTGTGTGTGTGTGTGTGTGTGCAATTGAATATTAGCTTAAAAAAAAGATCCTGACATTAAAAAAAAGAAGATGGACCTGAAGATACATAGAGAAAAAATTACCTTTCCAAAACAGTTCTAATTTGCTTTCCAACTTTTCAGTTCCATTCTTTCTGCTTCTGCAGATTCATAGAGCTCTGAAAGAAAGTGATAATTTTTTAAAAGCTCGGAATAATAATAATTTAGCACGTATTTGAGAAAAGAGAATAAACAAGAAGCCTCTACTTCTACTTCCCTACTTTGGGGAAAATTCATAATAAAAGAAAAATTCATAATACAAGGAGGGAGTGATCTTATATATGTGACCTCACAAAGTCATATCAAAAGATGCTCCGTGTAAATTCTTCATCTTAAGGAAGACCTTATCAGAAATAATAACTGTTTAGTTTGGGACATGCAGAGGTCATCTCATGGAGGTGGATGTTTTTAAAGATGGAGGAGAATGAGATAGTGCACTGATGAGCTGTTTACTTGGGGATGTGACTTCATGTTGCAATGGTCAAAAGTTATTGTGAGCTAAGTCTTTTAAAGATTGCCACAAGTGCTGGGGATTTAGCTCAGTGGTTCCTCCACCTGCTTCGCAAGCACAAGGTCCTGAGTTCAATCCCCAGTACTGGAAAAAAGAATCACCACAAAAGAAGTGTTATACTAGGTGGTTAAGTTGTGCTACTGACAAACACAGTGAGAAAAGTAACTGACTTAATGTTATGTAGCATGGTTGCTTACAGGTTACATTAACATTTTCAGTAGTTTTTTATTGTGATAAACTATATGTGTAGCTGGGGGGGTAGTGGTGCACGCCTATAATGCCAGCACTCGGGAGGCTGAGGCAAGAGGATCTCTGTCAGTTCCAGACCAGCCTGAGCTACACAGTGAGTTTCAGGTCAGTCTCAAGTGAGACCCTGTCCCCACCCCCAAGAAAATATAAAAAAAAATATGTGGCATGATATTACCCTTTAACCATTTTGTTTATTGCAGTATAAAAGATCACGTGCCATCAAATTTACCATCTTAGGGCTTAGCATGTAACTCAGTAGTAGAGCACTTGCCTAGCATACACAAGACCCTGGATTTGATTCTCAGCACTGAAATAAATAAATAAATACATACATACATACATACATACTGTGCTATTTGACCACTTTTAAGTGTACAGTACCATTGTATGTACATTGCATTGTTGTACAAAAGATCTCCAGGAGTTTTTCATCCTGCAAAGCGAACATTCTATAGGCACTGAAAAACTATTTCTGCCATTCTCCAGCCTCTGGTAATTGCATCTCTCTACTTTTCTGGTTCTATGAGCTTGATGACCTTTGAAACCTCATATAAGAGGAATCATACAGAATTCATCTTTTATGATTGGCTTATTTCATTTAGATAATGTCCTCATTTTTTCCATGGCATGACGCATTATTTTTTATGACCAAATAATATCCCACTGTATGCACACCGTATTTTCTTTATCCACTCAGTTGTCAGTGGACACTGAAGTTTTTTCCACCTCACAATGAGCACTGGCGTGTAAATAAATCCGTATGATCTTGTTCTCAGTTACTGTGGATACATACTAAGGAGTGGGATTGCTGGATCACATGGTAATTCTCCTTTTAATTTTTTTTTAGGAAATTCTATATTGTTTTTCCCAGCAGCTTCACCATCTTACTTCCTTTAACCAATTTGAAACATAACTTGGTGTGAAGAACATTCACAATGTGTGTAGGCGGCAGCATTGTTCATTTCCGTGAATTTTTCATTAACCCATTGAAGGGTAACTCTCCATTTCTCTTTCCTTCCTTGCTAACCTCTATCCTATCTTTACAAATTTGCCAATTATACATACCCCATATGCATGGAATTATACAATATTTGTCATTTTGTGTCTGGCCTTTATTAGTATAACGTCTTCAAGATACATCCATATGGTAGTAGCTATAAAAAAATTTTTTTTGCAGTACCAATGATGGAAACCAGGACCTTTGCATTGAACTACATCCCCAGCTCTTTTACTTTTGTTTTGAGACTGGGCCTTGCCAAGTCATGAAGTTGTCCAGGCTGAGCTTGAATTTGTGATCTTTTGCTTCAGTCTCCCAGAGTGCTGGGATTACAGGCACGTGCCCCTTTGCCCAGGAAATTTCATTCTAGTAAAAATGACTGAATAATATTCTTTTTAATATACATTAGCACATTTTGTTTATCCATCTGCTGATGACACTTGGACTGTTTCCACCTTTTGGCTGTTCTGAATAAAGTTGCTATAAATATTGGTGTACAATTATCTACTTGAATCTTTGCGTCCAGTTCCTTGGGGAATATAGGAGTGGAGTTCTGGGTCACACGGTAACTTACACACATTTATTTGAGTCTATTGTGGCAAAGGTACCAGATTGCCCATTCTCCTTTCTCAGCTGTGCAAAAATAGCCATGGACAAATGTTTAGACTGGTATCCACCTCCTGAGCCAATGAGCTGTTGCCAGAAGTTGTGTGATTAACACATGTAGTACAGATCACAGGTGGGGAGTATGGGGGGAGGCAAACAGCAACTGACACTTAAGTACGAGGTCAGAAGTAGCCATGAATAAGTCGATACAAACTCTGGATGTAGTTCAATTTATATTTGCTAGGTGAATAATAAACTGGGCTTTTAGTTTTTGTTTTTGTTTTTTTGAGACAGGGTCTCACTATGTAGATGAGACTGACCTGGAACTCACTATGTAGTCCAGGCTGGTCTCGAACTCATAGCGATCCTCCTGCCTCAGCCTCCTGAGTGTTGGGATTATAGGCGTGAGCCACCACACCTGGCTTTTTTGTTTGGTTGGTTTTTTGGGTTTTTTTTTTTTTTGTTTGTTTGTTTGTTTTTTGTTTTTTTGTAAATTGGGCTTTTAGGGTTTTTTTTTGTTTTTTGGGTTTTTTTTTTTTTGTTTGTTTGTTTGTTTTTTGTTTTTTTGTAAATTGGGCTTTTAGGGCCATTCCATAGTTGATTGTTTCAACCTCCAATTTATTTCAAGTTATGCAGTGTTCAGTAATTTAAATTTCTCCTCTTATATCTGCAAAAGATTATTTCTTCTGAGACTCTCAAAACACCTAACACTTAAAGATGCAGGCTCTAAAGACAGATTGACTGGGTTATTTCTTTTTTGCTTTGCTTTGCTTTGCTTTACTTTGTTTTTGTGTCTTCTCTTTCCTTCCTCTCCCTTCAACCCTTTCCTGCAGCCAAGGTCTTGGGGATGCTAGCTAAGTGCTATAATGACTGGGTTTTCATTTCAGAACTGTCTGAAAGCCCTTATGCAAGTTATTTGTCCACCTCGGAGACTTGTTTCCTTATTTTAAAAACGGAATGAAAACCATACCGGCTTCGTAGGACTATCACATCAGTTGGAACTATGAGGGCGCTGCGTAGGCCTGGGTTCTTGGAACACTCACGTCTCCATTTTCAAGATATTATTACTGCTGTGGATCTGGCATGGGACGGTGTTGTGTGGTTGGTTGTTTCCAGTCCTTGGATTGACTTTTTAAAAAATTTTTATTGTTATTTACATGTTTGCAGTTCATCATCGTGATTGCACAGGGCGGGGGGTTGGTACACGTAACAACACCTGATTGGCTTTCATGTGCCCTCTCCAATCTCCTCCACCCTTTGTCAACACTAAAGAAAAACAGTCTCCTCTTCCTTTATTTCTACGTGAGTCTCCATTCACTCATAATTCTCACACTTTCTGCGTGCTGCTGTCACAGGTCACTGTTGTAGTTTCCTGTAGTATAATGTCTCTCCCCTTCGTTTATTTCCATTAGACCAGAGGTTTTCACTTGGGGCTGTTGGGGAGCTCCAGGAAGTTGGGCTCAACTGGTCCGCGAGGGTCTGCAATGGAGCCAGGTGAATCCTATCAGTCACCTGAATTGCGAGCCATTGGACAAATACTTATTGAGCACAGAAATCCTAGTGGTGGTGCTGGTGGTGGTGGTGGGGACCATTGAACAAAAGGAAGGGCCGGAAGCCAGGACTTCACCTTATTCTAATGTTTTGGATTTTTCAGAGTCAGGATTCTAGAAATCACTCCATAATGCTGTGGAGTTAATGAATGCGTTTCCTTTGGCCTTCTCATACTTAACATACATCTTTCCAGATTCCTTTCCCTAGACCTTCAATCCCAGGATGACAGCATGTCCAAATGCCCTGATGCAGTGCCTGGCACACAGTAGATGCTCAATAAACAGTACTTTAATGCCAAATATATATTTTTAAAAATTCCCACTGTGTTCGTTATAGCAACTTAGGCTTCAAGAATATTATACTGATGATATTAGAGAATCCCGACAAATAAACACTCAGAGACGGGCATCCTCTGGCAAAAGGGACGGGTTGCTACCCCGACAGCCATTTCACTGGCGTGTCCCTGTGGGCACCCGGCAAGGACCACCTGCCACACGGAGAGGCTGCGAGCTCCTCGGAGCAGAAGGGCTCTCCCCGCCCCCTCTCCCGCGCAGCTTGCTCTGCCCCTCGCC
>NW_022900924.1:8799360-8824371 GCF_012274545.1 Fukomys damarensis | reverse complement strand
GTCTCGTGGGCAGGGCCCCGGCGGCTCCCTCCCCCGAACAGCTGCCGCCGGAGGGAGGACGCGGCGCGGGAGCTGTCCGGAGCCCCGGTGCTGAAACCCCGAACCCTCGTCATCCGCCACTAACATGTAAGGCCATGAAAAGGGCTCGTCCTGGCGCAGCGCGGACATGGAGGAGGACTTATTCCAGCTCAGGCAGCTGCCGTGAGTACCACAGGGGCGAGCGAGAGGCAGACAGGCTTTCTTTTAAGAGACGCAAAGCTGCAGGGAGTGCATCTCTGCATGGCTTCCCGAATTTAAAGAGAACTGTTTCAAAGGAAGGAATTAGGCCGGGAGGACATAAGCCATTTTCCTACCCCAGCAGCCCTGACTCAGTTCCATTTTTGAGATCGGCCAGGATCCTACTGGGAGTCACGGGTATCATATTTTCCCTTTTCGTCGCTCTCCATCCTCGAGGGAATTGTGAGATCTGCTTGGAGAAAGCGTTAAGGGCTGTTTGGAAATGTGGACTGAATTGATGAATCTGTGCGGTGACCTGGGTCCTCCCCAGCCCTTCTCCTGTACCGTGAAATTACTGATTTATCTGCAAGGTCTTTTCGAAATGAATGATACGATGTTGCAACCTGGTTTCTAAAAAGCTGAGATTCCTTCCTAGAGCAGAGGCTTGGGCAAAGTCCTGTTGTTGATGGAGTGTGTGAGAGAGAGGCTTGTGCGCCGCCGTCGCTGAAACCTCTTGCCTTCTTCTGAATGAAAGGGTTTTCTAACATCTAGCTGGAGTGAGACTCGCTGTTGGGCACAGCAGGAATGTCCTCCTTTGAGGACGAGAATTTTTCAGGAATACCAGATTAGCTTCAGGAATCCTGGGAGAATACAGCCAGGCAGGGGAATGAACAGGGGCCTTGTAGAGGGGCTTACAGATTTTTTTCTGCCACAAGCAGATGGTGATTTGTTAAGCGAATTCCGAGAGATTAAGAGGGGACATTTTAAAAAGCACATTTTTGGTGGGTTTTGCTTTCGTTTTTAGAATCACTACCCATTTGGATGATGAAGTCGATTCTATTTGGGTTTGGTGGAAAGGATACATTATTGACACAAACGTGTGTATTTTCTTGACTTAAAAAACGGTGTATTTTGTTCTTTGAGCTCTTAAAGAATTCTCCCAAGTGACTTTTAGTGTGACTGATACAGCTCTCCGAGGTTCTGAGTATAGAGCCCATTGTAGCACTTACTTCTCAATCTGTATAGAATTAATTTTTATCTTAAAATGTATTTAATTTAGGTTTTAATTTTATTAACTGATCCACACATAGCATGACTTACGAATACACTATTATTTCACAAATGCTGAAGGATGCCTAGTTATAATAACCAGAGGTCAATGTATAAGTATATAAAAATGTAAATGTCTGAGTGCAAATCTCTCAAGGAAAGCATACCGCTTTCACTGGAAATAAATATGTTCAAAAATCAAACTGTTATCCCAAAATAAAAATAATTCAAAAGTTGAATTTTAAAATTTGTTGCTGAGGCCCAGGGATTTTGGCTCAGTGGTTCTGCTGCCTACCTAGCAAGTACAAGGTCCTGAGTTCGATCCTGGTACCAAAAAAAAAAAAAAATTTGGTGCTGAAAATAAGAATACTGTATATACTGGAACTTTAGCTTAGTGGTATAAATTTTCAGCGGCACAACATGTGAGTTTTGTAAAAGATTTATGTACACTTAATCTAATTTGTAGACATGCTATTGTTAAAATAGTTCTTCCCTTAATTACAAAAGAGTAAAAATAGGGGACTCTAACTCAGTGATAGAGCACGCACAAAAATTAATTAAAAATTAATTTAGCTTTTAGCTGGGGGATGTAGCTCAGTGGGAAAGTGATCACCTAGTGGGCATGAGGCCTTGGATTCAATTCCCAGTACTACCAAAAAAACCCAAAAAACAAAAAAAACAACTAACTTAGAGCTAGGTATGGTGGCACACACCTGTAATTCCAGCAATCAGGGAGGCTGAGACAGGAGGATCAAAAACCCAGCCTAGGGCCAGAGATTTAGCTCAGTGGCCCCATCACCTGCCTCAAAAGTGCAAGGTCCCAAGTTTGATCCACACTACCCAAACAAAAAACAAAAACAAACCAGCCTGGGCTACATATCAACTTAGCAAGATCCCTATCTCAAAAATTTTAAAAATTAAAAAGGCCAGGGATGCAGCCTACAAGGCTCTACATTCAATTCCCAGGACCACAAAAAAATGAATTTAAATTTTAATACAAATACATTATAAATAAAATTGACATAGTAAATAAAGTGCAGAGAGAAGCACAAACATGAAAAGCAAGGCTCTCTCCCTGAACTCCAGTCTTATTACCCAGAGTTGTTTCTTGATTATTCTTTCAGAAGTTTTGTCAACATAAGTACATATAATATCAGTTAGAAGTTAAAGTGTGTACCGTTTGAGAACATTTGCTCTGAGTCAGAAATACGTGGGTTCAAATTCTGACCCTGCCGGCTGTATTACTCTAAGCCAATAAGTTAACCTTTCTGAGGCACAAGTTTGCTAGCTATAAAACTGATATTATGGAGTGAAGGTGTGGCTCAGGGTGAAGCGTGTTCAATCCCGAGCATCCCTCCCAGAAATGTTATAAAAGTACTTGCTTCGTAGGGTTATTGTGAAGGTCAAAGGAGATCATATGTGCTAAATGCTGGGCAGACACAAAATAACATATATGAACTCATATTATTATTGCATTTAAAATAATTTAGAAAAACAAAGTTTGTGGGTTCATTATTGCTGGACTCCCAAAAACTGTTACGTGAAAACCCTAAACTGCATTTGAATGAAGTGAAAATTAGCCCTGAAATGCATTGACCTCAATTTATAAAAAAACAAAACAAAACAAAACGAAAAACAGTAAGCTAAAGGAAAGAGCTATGTGAGTCTGAGTGGGTTACAAATCACGACTGAGATTTTTTTAACCACACCCTGCATATATTAGGCACAGATTGCAGGCAACAGATTTCCTGGGAGCAATATGGTTTTTCAAAATCTCTGAGCGCCTTGGAGAGAGTTGGCAAGAGTGGACTTTGGAACAGACTTAGTTTCCGGGGAGGCTGGGTGTTAATAGATTATAAGCCACTAAGTAGTTTATAGGGTCAAAGGAGGGGGAGAGGGGATGAGAGGCCTAAGCAAACAGACCTTTCTTGCACTCGGGGGCACCTTCACATGGCTCTGGGATTGTTCATTTGAAATCACAACCCCCCCCCGCCGCCTTTCACCTGCTGTTCACCTAAGGACAGTGTCAAAAATAGGAGATTCAACTAGCTGAGATTTTGCATTCACTTCTGCCTTATTGTGTGTCCTATTAGGAGTCAAACTTTTTCTTTAGATCTCTTGTAGAATAATTTCTTTTTATCCAAGGCTGGAGATTGAACCCAGGGCCTCACGTATGTTAGGCAAGCACTCTACTACTGAGCTACATCCCCATGTACAGCCCATGGAATGATTTCTGAAAAGTTTTCCAAACCACATTGATGGATTGACACGTTGACTGATTCATTCACTCATTCAATGGTTTAACTGGGTACCAGTTGTACAAAGGATTCTACAACTGAATAAGACAGGATAGTCCTTGCCTTTGAGAAGCTCACAGTAAGGAACTCTGTTGTCCAATTTGGTAGCTATATGTGGCTATTTAGATTTAAACTTAAATTATCTACTTTATATGTTAAATAATTTACACAGTATAAGATATAAGTAAACAAACATTTAAAAAATCAGCACTTGAGTCATTGCAAATGCTGGGCTTGGGATATGGCTCAGTGGAACAGTATTTGCCTAGCACGTACAGGGCCCTAGGTCCAATCTCTAGCGTCACAAAAACAAACAAAAAGCAAATGCACGTTCCAAATGCCAAGTAGGCTATCATAGTGGGTAGCATAAGTCTGGAGGACTTCCATGGTTGCAATCACTTCCCAAGTTCACTAGTCTGGTTGGAAGAGGTGGATCCTGAGCACATCACTGCACGCATAGTTAAAGGATTGTCTTGAGAGCTGTCAGGGACTCATGCAGTGTAAGAAGAGAATTCCAGCAGAGGGAACCATATGGGTAAAAGCCCTGAATAGAAAAAAGCTTGATGTGCCACGATCAATGGAGCATAATAAACAGTTTGCTCAGGGGAAGACTGCAGAGGACAGAAGGGACCTGGCCTTACAGGGCTTTGCTGTAAGTGACAAGAAGGACTTGATCTTGCATGCACTCTCTTTCTCCTTTCTTACAAAACCTGTTTTTCAAGATAGAATGGAAGTCCAACACTTCACTGAACCTTTCCCTAGCTTTTGCTGGGTTAACCAGTAACACAGAGGTATAATGTGACGTCTGAGTCAGGCAGAGCTGGGTTCAGACTCTGGCTCTGCCACGTGCCATTGAGGTGGCCTTGGGCCGGGGACTTCATCTCTCAGAGGCCCGGTGTTGGTCTATAGAGCTGGATGTCTCATTGTACCTGTGAGGTTGGGCTGTCCGACTCAGCGAGGAGCTAATCATCGGGACACTCTCAGCTAGGGGCCTGGCTCAGGGCAAGGGCTCAGTGAATGGTGCTGGGTTCCTCCACCCTGGTTTGTTCCCCTCTTTCTCAACTTGCTCAGGCCCTGAGGCACCTGGAAGCCTTAGTCTCCTTCGCAGAGCACTAAGCACATGTCTGATTTGGTGTGAAAGTGCGTGTCCAAACTTGGACTCTTGATCTCTCCTCCATTCTGCTCCTCCTTTGGCTTCTCCTATTGCAGAGCACATCTGGGCTAAAAACTCTGGAGTCAATTTAGACCCCTTTCTCCCTTTCAGATGTCACTTTTATGGCATCAGGAAATCCTGTCGGTCCTGCCTCAAAGCTTCACCCAAGACTCCTAGCTCTTCTTTCCACCTGTACTCAGGCCCCAGGCTCAAGTCCCTGTCCTCTCTCACCAGGAAGGGCTGCCATGGTCTCCAGGGTGGTCACTCACTCCTGCATCCCAATCCGATACAGCAACCGGAGCCCTGCTTGGCTCAGAAGCTCCCATAGGCTCCCGTAGGGCTCATCTCTTCCCCCGCTGCCCCCACTGATGCTGCTGCAGCCCCCCGCCGCCTCTCTGCTGTTCCTCAAACCTGTGCACCATTCCCTCCACCCAGAAGGCTCTTCTCCAGGATATCGGCTTCACCTCCGTCAAGTGCCCAATGCCACCTTCTCGCTGAAACCCATCCCATCTCCTTTAAAATTTCAGTCCTCTGTCACACACACACGAACAAACCCAACCAGAACATAGCAGGTGTTAGCAAGGATGTAGAGACATTGGGATCCTTGTACCCTGCTGTGGGAGCATAAAGCAGTGTGGCTGCTACGGAAAACAGTATGGCACTTCCTCAAAAAATTAAAAATAGATTTCGATATGATCCAGAATTCCACGTCTGGCTACACAATCCGCCCTTCATATCTGTGCATTTCACATCCACGGGTCCAACCGATCATGAATAAAAAATACTTGGAAAAAATTGCATCGGCCGTGGACATGTGCAGACATTTTCTCTCATCGTGATTCCTTAAACGGTATCGTAGAACAGCTTCTTACACAGCATTTACATCATACTAGGTGTTACAGATGATTCGGAGATGGCTTAAAGTACATAGGGTGAGTGCACATGGGCTCTGCGCAAATGCCATGCCATTTTATATAAGGGATTAGAGTATCCATAATAATTCAAAAGAATTAAAGGTGGGGTCTTGAAGAGATATTTGTACACCCTTTGCCATAGGAACATTACTTACAATAGCTAAAACATAGAAGCAAGCTACGTCCATCAGTAGGTAAATAAACAAAATGTGGAATATTCATGCAATGGAATATTACACAACCTTGTATAGCATCCAACTTCTCTTGCCACTGTGAAAACATCCAAGGGTGGCAACTTGGCCTATTACAAGTGTGGGGGACATTTCTGTAGATTTCATCTAATGCTGGGTTACTGGATTCCAGGATAGACCAGTCTATGTTGGCCAAAGGATGATGAAGGCTTTATAAATAAAAAGCAGAGGGCCACGGATTTAGCTCAGTGGTTCCGCGGCCTGCTTCACAAGCTCAAGGTCCTGAGTTCAATCCCTCCTGTCAAAAGGGTAGGAAAATCCAAATCACCCTCTGATTATTTTCCCTGGCAGTTGGGACCACCATTATTACATTTGGGTGCCGGCATCCCAGTCCACCCGGAGAGATAAGACATAGCTTCCTTTCTCATGCTTGCTCTGCTAATTGCCCATCTCCTTTGACTCAAGAAGGTTGGAGGAATGGTACTCAGACTCACTGACTGCGTGACTATTCTTCAAACCCATTCCAATGGTCAGAACTTATGTGCATTTGTTGTGTACAGCATGTTTTGAAATATCTCTGTGCTGTCAAATGGGTAAATCGAGATAATTAGTATATAAACCTAGGCTTGGTGGCGCGTGCCTGTAATCCCAGCACTGTGAGAGATTGAGGGAGGAAGATTGTGAGTTTAAGCCCAGCCTCGCAATTTAGCAAGACTCCATATCAAAATAAAAAACATAAAAGGGCTGGGAGTGTGATTCAGTGTGAAGGCTCTGGGTTAAATCTTCAGTACAAAAAAATGATAATTAGTAGTATATACATGACCTTTCAAGCTGTGTGTGTGTGTGTGTGTGTGTGTGTGTGTTTGTGTGTGCGTGTGTTAGACTCCATATCAAAATAAAAAACATAAAAGGGCTGGGAGTGTGATTCAGTGTGAAGGCTCTGGGTTAAATCTTCAGTACAAAAAAATGATAATTAGTAGTATATACATGACCTTTCAAGCTGTGTGTGTGTGTGTGTGTGTGTGTGTGTGTTTGTGTGTGTGCGTGTGTGGTAAGAACACTCGAAATCTATTCTCTTAGTAAATTTCAAGTATGTCGTTGTTAACTATGGGCTCCAAGTTGAGCAGCAGATCTGTTTAACTTATTTTTCTTATCTAACTAAAGCTTTGTACCACTTGACCAACACCCCCAACACTGACCCCCAAGCCCATGGTAACCACCATTCGGTGCTCTATTTCCCTGAGTTCAACTTTCTCAGACTCTGTATATAAATGAGATCACGTAGTCTTCATCTGTCTATGCTTGGCTTATTTTGCTTAACATCCATGTTGTCACAAATCACAGCATTTCTTTCTTTTTCATGGCCGGATAGCATTCCGTTGTGTACATAACACATTTTCTTTATCCTTTCATCCGTGGAATGGGCACGCAGGTTGATTCTATTTTTGCTGTGGTGAATAATGTTTCAACTATTACTTGGCTATTGTGCTTGAAATTGTCCTAGGTAAACTCTTTGGGCCCAGATGAACCCTGGAAAGGACTGGAGGAAAAGTCACAAGCAGGTCTGTTTTCTCTAACTCAGGAGTCCTCTGCATAGAGACACAGGACTGGGGTACGTGGCAAAGGCACCAATGAGACTTCTGGCTCCTGCCTGAGACTCATGGGACAAAAGGAAAAGATCCTTGGCCAATAAGGAGAAATAGCATTGACTGTCACCCACTCCAGACGAAAAGTAGGGTGTCATTGCAGTAAGTGGGGGAATCCAATTAGGTAATCCCTTAAAGCCTTTGCAATTTCAAGTTCAGAACTGCTCGAGCCCCTTCATTCCAAACACATTTGCATTTCATGCAGGCCAGCTTCCCTCTAGGGGATGTAGATTTCAGTGACTTGAGGGAAACAGTTTGTAGACCAAAGAAAGTCTTTGCAAAGAGGCTATTGTTTGAGTAGCCTTAGGTCTTAGGGAGAGTTATTCCAGGGCCCACTCAACTAGACAGTAGCTGTGTAACCCCAGCTATGGGGCCGTTACCGGGCTATCTAAAACATGCTGGGCATAGTGGAACAGTCCATAGCAACACATTGTCTTAAAGAATATTACACGGATTAGACTAAGGGAAAAATTCAGGGGTAGAGCACTTGCCTGGCACACCTATGGCCCTAGGTTTGATCCCCAACACCAGAAAAATAAAAGAAAAAGAATTATAAATATTTGCATGTGAGTCATTGTGTAATCTTGAACAATTTGTTCAACTTCCCCCAAGACGTATGGGGGTGCATGGTTTACATTTGAGGGCATTTTAAACTCTGAAAGACTGTGGTTGTAAACTCTCCAGATGGGCGCGCCCGGTACCATCCTAGGTTATGGTGGCTGTCGTGGTTTTATTCGTTGCATCTCTTTCGGTCCTTAACCGAGGGCTTCTTGACCTTGACGTCACTGACATTTTACTCCAGACGGCAGGGTTGTGAGAGAGCTGTCTTCTGCAATGTGGAATATTTAGCAATATCCCTAGCCTCTAGCCACTCGGCGTCACAAGCATTCACCACTGTCAGCCCCAAAGGTGACGAAATTGTCTGCAGACCTTGCCCATGTCCCCAGAGGGCGAAATTGCCCCTGGTTGAGGAACAGTACTCTGGAGTGTTCTACTTTAGACAACGAATTATTCAGTACTGATTTCTAGAGCATCCTCATAGCTCTCTTTAAATTTTACTTCTTGGAGATTTAGCTCAGTGGTTCCGGCACCTGCTTCGCAAGCGCAAGGACCTGAGTTTGATCCCTGGTACAAAAAAAAATTTTTTTTCCACTTCTCTGTCTTTAGTCGAGTTGGATCTCTGGTACCTGCTTCCCCAGAAAGGTGTACATTGTCCATGATCCTCAAGGTACCTTTGGCAAACGACTAAGTTCCACAAAGGCCAGGCATCAGTCTCACACAGAGAAGGTTTTCACTGTGTGGTTATTGAATGAATAAGTGAACAAATAAGTACAAAGACAAACCACCTGGAAAGTCATAGCACAGGGCTCCTTTTTTTGTTTGTTTTTTGGTTTTTGTTTTTTGTTTTAGACAGGGTCTCACTATGTAGTTGCGACTGACCTGGAACTCACTATGTTGACCAGGCTGGTCTCGGACTCACAGCGATCCTCCTGCCTCAGCCTCCTGAGTGCTGGGATTACAGGCATGAGCCACCACGCCCAGCAAGGGCTCTTGTTCTTCCAACAGAAGAACTGTCAAGTCCTTCCATGAGGCCACAGCAGAGAACCATGTGCTGGGCTCTGCTCAGTCAGACCTGGCTTTGAGTCCTGACTTTCCGTTTACTCGGCAGGTCCTCGTTCTCATCATGTAAGGTGCCTAGAGTGAGGGCCCCACCTCATAGGGCCTTGAATCGATGCTCACAAAGTTATCAGAGACACCAGCACATGGTAAGGGATCCATAGCGTTACCTGTTATTTATTTCTCATCATCACCTTTTGTTCAGAGTGTAAGCCAGTGGTCTGCGATCCAGATAATAAGCACTTTGCTGTTCAGGTTGATGGGGGTGACAGGAACATACAAATAAATAAAACCCAGAGGGAGCTAAAATTTCTATTAGTCCTAGACTTCTAGACAGTCATGAATGGAAGGGATCTTAAAAGACATCGTATCCATCAAATTCCATCTCTCCAGTTCAGAGCATGAAGGCGTCAAGTGATGACTCTCAGACTCCACTGTCAACATCTCACTAAAATTCACATTCCTCAGCCGGGGATTTAGCTCAGCCTGCCTCGAAAGCACAAGGTCCCAAGTTCGATCCCCTGTGCAAAAAAAAAAAAGTTCTGAGCCCCTCTCTGCAAAGATGCGAAAGCATGCAGCCTGGAGTGTGGCCCAGGAATGAGCATTGTAATCTGTTCCTTCGGGACACTTGTGGCTTTGCTCACAAAAGCACTGGCTGATCAATTAAGTGCCCGGGCTACTGAGATCAGGCTCCTGTACACTACCTGGAGGACTGGGAGCGATTGGTGTCACCTCGCTGAGCCTCAGTTTGCTTCTCCGTAAACTGGAGTTATGACTAACATCTCCCACTTAGAGTTGCGGAAGGAATGACAGAAGACAGTTTCTAGCGCTCAGACTTGGATCTGGCACCTGAAGTCACCTGAAGTCATCGTAGTCATTTCGCATGACTACGAAATGTGATTCCTGCTGAGCCAGTTACATGGACGTCTGCCTCTCCTAGAAAGCTTCTCAAAAAAGGAGGGGTGGGATCCGCTGTCCCCTTAAACAGCTTTGGTCTTCTCTGGAATTTTCTGCCTGAGAATGCGTCTCCTTGCTTTATATCGAGTAGAAATGTGCTTCCTTCTTCCTTATAACCCTCAAGTTCAAGCTCTTTTCTTGGGGTCCAACTTGGACAAGCACCTCCCTTCAGACCAGAGAGCACCCCAGGAGACTAAGCAAGTCCACAGTTTCAGGAACTTGGCGGTTTCTGCTGCTTTGTGTACACAGCATCCAACCTCCGTCAGAGACCAAAAGAAGCCCCAGGGCGACACAGCCGAGGTATCTGGGACAAAACTGAGGGGCTTTGGTTGTCAGTGTTTGAGTTCCCTAAACGTGGAGTGTGAGCATTGCTGGTTAGCCCTGCAGACGAGTCTCCCCAGCAAAAGGTCTTCCTGTACTAATCGGAAAAATAAGAGTGGATTGGAGAACGCCAAATCCTGAGCACAAGTTTCAGACCTCCACCCCCAAGCCCCTGGTCCAAGCCTCCCTCACCTGCCCACCTGCAGCCTCCTCCCTGGTCTCTCTGCACCCTCTCCGGCCATCTCTCTGTATGAACCACGCCTCTGGTTTTCTGTATTATGACTTTGACATCCCAGGGCCTCACTGGCTGTAGAGCCACTGCCCCTGTCAGAGGTCACTGATCCTTAGAGACAGCAAAGAGCTCACCAGCCAGCCTCTCTCACGACGCCATTCCACTGAGCCTGCGTGGTTTTCTCAAACCTCTACCCTGCTCGGCCTCTTCCCTCTATGTGCGGCCTGAGGCCCTGCTGTGGCATCCCAGGATGCCAAAGGTCTCAGGATGTCGTCTCAGGGTGACGCAAAGAATCCTCACTGGATCCCCAGAGTGCCGCCCGGTCCTGCCCTCTGCTCTTTGTCCAATCTCCTGGCCTTGGCACTGGCTGCTCGGCTGCCCTTGCCTCACCTGTGTGCGACTCTCCTCAGCCCTGGAGCCCGGCCCGCTCTGGAGGTCTTCTCTGACCACCTCCCTCCTTATCTGGGAACCTAACCTCACTTTGCTTCCTGCCCAGGCGACTATCACATAAAAGTGGAGCATGCTGCATTGGGTGACTTGATCCCAGCTGGAGAATACTTCATGGTGTGGGTGGGCAGCTTGTCCCACTTTGTGTCCCAGCACCCAGCGCTGAGGGATCCCTCAACCCTGAAATAATGGGGGTGATTGTGCCAGTCCCTTCAGACACGCCACGGCAACTCTGTGGGGTAGACATGACCATCTCTCCCTTTTTGTTATTTTCCAGGGCTAGAAACTGAACCTCAGGCTTTGCACAACTGAGTTAACTTATCCCTTAGCCCTTTATTTAACTGTTCGAGACAGGGTCCTGCTAAATTGGCCTTGGGCTTGTGACCCCCCTACCTCAGCCTCCCGAGTAGCTAGGGTTACAGATGTGTACCACCACACCCGGCAACCAACTCCAGAGGTAACCCACATAGGGTCACACAGCGGCTGAATAGTGTAAATAAGGAGATTCAAAGCCAAGCCAGAACCCGGCTCCCTTCCCGCCTGCACCAGACCACCTGTCTTCCTGCAGAACCCTGCATACCTGTGACTATCACTTGGGCTTACGCTGCCTTTTCAGCCTGGGAGATTCGTGAACTCAAGGAATAAAGGTCCAGACACTCAGATGAAAAGAAAACTTCCTCATCTAAAGACCCTAATGAAGTCGCAGGCCTGATGGTACAAACAAGATCTGCAAGTTGACAGCTATTTCCTCAAGTTTTTCTCTTCCTTAAATAGCAAAATTATGCAAAATAAATGTTCCTGGCTATTTTGGTAAATTATAAGATAGATATATACAAATGCCAAGAAATATGTACAGAAGAGCCAGGCTGTTTTGAAGCCCTCACATATTTAACATATGTCACTGCTATTTTCTTTTTCTGTCATATTACATTTTCTTCTTTATCGGGAAATCTTGGCTCATATGGATGATAAATACTTTTAGGAACCCAACTGATTCTAAATGCTGTCTGGCTTTCTGAATATAATTTAATGTCAGAGATCTCTTTTTTCTTTTTGTTAGTTTGTTTTGGTTATGCTGGGGCTTGAACACCAAGCTTTGCTTATGCCAGGCAAGTGCTCTACCATTGAGCTATGTACACAGCCTTTAACAAATCTTTTTAAAATTTATTTTTTGGTACCAGGGATCAAACTAGGGTCCTTGCACTTGCGAGGCAGATGGCAGAACCACTGAGCCAAATTCCCAGCCCCATTTTTTTTCTGCTTTAATTGAGTTTATTGGTACATTTTAGGGATATAGTACAGTTACATTCATTGTTGGGGTCTTATACCTCTACATGACAAGTCTTGGTTCTCATTTTTTCCCCTTGTCCCTGCCCTCCCTTCACCACCCCCAGCCCCATTTTTTTATTTCTGTGACAAGGTTTTGCTAAGTTGTCCAGGCTGAGCTTGAACTTGTGATCCTCCTGCCTCAGCCTCCTAGAGTACTGGGATTACAGTCATATCCCACTCCCAGCTTTTAAAATTTCTGTTTTAACTCTGTGAGGCTGAGGCAGGAGGACTGCAAGTTCAAGCCCAGCCTGAGCAAATTAGTGAGATTCTGTTTCAAAATTAAAAAGCTGGGATGTAGCTCAGGTTGAAGGCCCTAGGTTCAATCCCCGGTACCACCACTAAGAGACGAGAGAGACAGACAGAGACAGACAGAGAGAGAGAGAGAGAGAGAGAGAGAGAGAGAGAGCTTGGGAGTTGGGAGATATACACTGGGCACAGTGAAAGGCTCATGATGGGTGCTGGGGCAGGCTGGGGCTTTGACTTTCTGAGTGTGGAATAAGTAAAAGGTGCTGTGAAATGGGCTCCAGACAGAGATCTACACATGAGTAGGGCTCCCTGACCCAAGAAGCAACTCTAAAATAAATGGCATTGGACCGGGGATTTAGCTCAGTGGTGCTGCTGTCTGCCTTGCAAGCACAAAGTCCCGAGTTCGATCCCTGGTACCAATAAATAAATAAATTAAAACTATCACCATTAATAGCCCCCCACACACATACCATGGCAGTCGTAGAATTAATAGGGGAGGAAGAAAATGAATATTTACATATATCAGCCCTTCATTTTTATGGATGAGGGGAAGGTCCATACATTTCCCTCGACTCTGAAGACAGCACCACAGAATGAATTTGGGGCCTGATGGCTTCTCGAATACTCCTTTCATCACATCTCCTCCTCAGGAAACACCCATGGCTCCCTACTCCTTCGGTGACTGACACCAACCCCTGCAATCTTTTTTAAAGGTCATTTGTTTTATCTCTCAGAATTCCGCCCCCACCCAGAACTATTCTGCTGGCAACTTGTCATGTAGTAGGTGACGATTTGCTATGCACACAGTGGCTGATACAGACTAAGATGAACGTGTCATGGGTCATATCCAGAGCTCAGCACTTTACGTGGATTACAACCCCATTTTACAGATGAGGACTTTTCGCTCCTTTGTTTTTGTTGTATTTTTTGAGGCAGCGTCTTGTTTTGTAATGCATGCTGGTCTTATACTCATGGTGATCCTCCTGCCTCAGCCTCCTAAGTGCTGGAATAACTGCTGTCTGTCACCACACCTGGCTAAGACAAGGACTCTTAAGCACAGAGAAGTCACCCAGAAATGGGGACACCAGGCTTTGGTACAGCCATCTGACTTTGGAGTACCACCTCCCGGCCACGCTGTCATGTTCTCTTCTGCTGTTGCCTTGCTGTTTTCAGCTTTGCTTGTGATGATACAAAACTAGGAACAATCCTCAGGAGAGAAGCGATTAGGCCGACAATGGCCCATTCAAGTAGGAAAATGTATCGCAGTGTACGATGTATCACAATTGCCAGTGTCCATGGCAGATGGATGGATAAACAAAATGTGGTCTATCCGTAGGACTGAGTATTCACCTTATAAAAGGAAGAAATTCTGGAAGTTAGGATTGTAGCTCAAAGGCAGGGCTAGAATGTGCAAGGTCCATTCTATATTTTGAGAGTGGCCTTGAACTTGTGATCCTCCTGCCTCAGCCTCTCCAATAGCTAGGATGGTGCCACTACTGTATCCATATACTTTAAATGCTTGACCCCTTCCCAGGAAACTTTGAGCCCTGCAGGATGGAGTCTGAGTTGTTGGCACACTTTGAAATCCCAGCACCACCTGTGCGTGGGCTTGGCACATGGCAGGTGCTCGACAAAAGAACAAATAGATTCTACTAAGGTCATGGCAGTGGTCAGAGTTGGTTTTTTCTGGGATTTTAATTTTCAGATGGCAAAATACACATAACATAAAGTTAATCATTTTAACTGTTGAAAACATACGATTCAGGGGCGGGAATTTAGCTCAGTGGTTCTGCCGCCTGCCTTGCAAGCGCAAGGTCCTGAGTTCAATCCCCTGTACCAAAACAAAACAAAACAAAACAACAACAACAACATATGTTAAGCAAGGAGTCCCCATCCCCAGGTAATTCCCAGGCCCTGGCAATCATGAGTCTTCTTTCTCTATGGATTTGTCTGCTCTGGATACTTTGTATAAATAAAATCAGAACTGTGTAGCCTCTTAAGACGGGATTCTTAGACTAAGCATAGTGTTTTCGGTTCACCTGTGTTGCACCACAGATCTGTGCTTTGAGGATTTTTGTTTCTTTAATATGAGGTGCTGCAGCCTGCTTGTACCAGCTCCAGAGAACAGATTGGCTGTTACATGTACAGGAATTTGTCATCTAACCACTGCAGCTTGAAATTGGCCATCATGGAAGATTTTACCCCACAGATCCTGGCAGGTGCTACAAATAAATAAGGGGGCACACTCTGGCTTTAAAGTACCCCGTAATTTCTATGGGGATCCCCTAAAAGCTGCTCCAGATAAATGCACATTGGATCAAATGCTCTCCCCCTTCTCCTTTACATCCTCTTCATCCTCCTTCTTCTTCCGTGTGTGTGTGTGTGTGTGTGTGTGTGTGTGTGTGTATCTTCAGACAGGTTTTTGCTAGACTTGAACTTGCAATCCTCCTGCCTCAGCTTCCCAGAGCTCTGGTATTATAGGCCAATGGTGCCAATGGTGACTCAAATGTGCCTGGCTCAAATGCTGCTCTTGGACTGCAAATGGCTTATAAGAGATCTTCTGGGGCCCACTTTCTAAGAATATGTGCCGGTCTAGGGTGACTGATCTCTAAGACTTTGCTCCTAAGTAACACCTGCGTTCCAGCTGCAAGGGAGGCCCCAGCTCCAGAGAGCAGGTTGAGTCCTGTGTCCTGGGCCTCTCAGGTTGGGGGCCAGACTGCAGGCAGTCAACTTGGGGAGGGGAAGGGCTAGGTCCCTGGGCAGGGCTACTTCATGATGGGGAGGGGGCAGCAGAACCATCTGTCTAATTCTGGCATAGGAAAGAGGCTTCCAGACCAGCCAAGTTCAGCAGCATAGAAGAACTGTTAGAAATGCAGAATCTCCATCCCGCAACACAGACCTCAGGAGTTAGACCTCCCGGGGGTGGGCCCAGCCGACCGCCTGTGTTATGACCTGCCCTGTGGGGTTCTGAGGCTCTGTTCGGTCCAGAACCCTGCGGCAGGTGGTATCCTGAAGCACTGTCAGCCAGGCTGCCATCGAGCTGCGCCCTTTGGTTCCAGCCCTAGAACACATCATTTTCCACGGCTGGCAAGTCCACCCCCATAGGCCAGCTCAGCCTGGGCCTCACATGTATCCCCCGGGCACAGGAAGGCTTAGCAGAGGGCCAGGCTTACTTCCCAGGGACTCGAACCAAGAGCTTTAATACCAAAGGCAGCCAGACTAAGCCTCAGTTCCATCAAGCTATGTGATCTAGGGCAAGTTCCTTAACCTCCTGGGGCACCTGATTTCTCCTCCATAAAACTGTATGATAATCAGACCTCCTTCCTAGGTTGGTTGCCAAGGTAACAAGAGATCTCATGTATCTGCAGTCAACCCTTAAATCAGCTGGTTTTCAACAAGGACACCAAGATCACTGCATGGGAAAGGACAGTCTTTTCAATATATGATACTGGGAACAATAGATAGCCACATGCAGAAGGGTGAAGTTGGACTCTTAGCGTACACATTATAAAAAAGTTAGCCCAAAAGGCAAGACCTAAACTTAACAAAAAAAGACTTTAGAAGAAAATACAGTAGGGCCAGGGATCTAGCTCAGTGGTTCCGGTGATTGCTTTACAAGCGCAGGGACCCGAGTTCGATTCCTGGTGCCAAAAAAAGAAAAGAAAATACAGTAATGCCTCAGTTCACGAGCACTTCAGTTCACAAAGAATTTGGCTTTCAAACAAAAATGTTCAACAAAGGTTTGCTTCCCAAACACAGCCATGGTCATCTTCCCCACACAGACATACGTAGAGTCATCTTTTCCCAAATCGTAAAACAAGTTTGTGAACCAAGGACCACTGTATGGGGGGAAAGCATTGTGACACTGGATTTGACAATGATTATTTTGGATAGGGTGACAAAATGCAGATAATAGGCCTGGAGACGCAGCTCAGAGTTTGAGCACTTGCCTACTATATGTGAGGCCCTCGGTTCAATCTGCAGCCCAATTCAAGGAAAAGGCTAGTTCCCAGCTATTCAACTCTCCATGAAAAACAAGGCAGTCACCTGTCTTGGGTCCAAGAGCTATGCAGCAAGGCCACTGGTGGGGAGTGCTAGTCATCTTGATCAGATGTGCTCTTTTCTCTAGGGTGGTGAAATTCCGTCGCACAGGTGAGAGCGCAAGGTCAGAGGACGACACGGTTTCAGGAGAGCATGAGGTCCAGATCGAAGGGGTCCGAGTGGGCCTAGAAGCTGTTGAGCTGGATGATGGAGCAGCTGTGCCCAAGGAATTTGCTAATCCCACTGACGGTGAGAGAGCCCTGTGGCTGAGGCATGAACCTGGGCCCTGGTCAGGGACCCTGAGGTGCCAGGCTTGCTCCCCAGGCAGCACTCCCAGAAGTTCTCATGAAGGACCGCGGGGGGGGGTGCAGAGGGCCCAGAAGTGAGGCTGGAAGTGTGTGCTGGGCCTACGTGGTTCACTCGAGCAGGCAAGGCGACCTGTCAGCATGATGGCGTGACACCCAGCCAAGGACAGTAACAGTGACGATGGTGACGGTGGGATGGTGATGGCCGTGAAGGCAACAGCAGTGCAATGATGATGGCGGGATGATTTTGGTTATCATGGTAGGGGAGTGGGGGTGATGCCAGCCTGTGGGAGCAGCTGACACGCTGAGCATCTGCTCTGTGTCAGGCTCTGTTCTAAGCATGCTGCATGTATTACCCATTTAATCCTCACAACAGTTCCATCATTTCCCCCATTTTGCAGATGAGGAAACTGCAGCTCACTGCTAGTGTGACAAACATCAGATCACACTTTGGAGAAAATTATGATTGCCATAAGAGACTCCTGGTTGAAATTTTAAAACGATGATGGCTTCCATCAGGGACTGATGAGATCCCCAGAGCTTGCCCTTGGAAAGGCCATCCAACATCCTCCTGTAGTATTTTATTTTTTAATTAACTTTTTATTTTGTAATCCTTTTAGACTTACAAAAAGATGTTAGTCAGCTTCCTGTTACTATAACAAAATAAGTGAGACGATAAACTTAAAAAGAGGAAAGGTTTGCTCACAGTTTCAGAGGTTTCAGTCCATGATCATTTGGCTCCCTCATTTTAGGCACATCAGGCAGGAGCACAAGGCAGAAAAAGCTATTCACCTCTTGGCAGCTGGGATGGGAAATAAAGAGAGGGAAGGGGTCAGGTCTCGATATTCCCTTCAAGAGCATGCACCCAATAACCTATTGAGGGCTGATCAGGCCCTCAGCTACTTTGGGGGGGGATGACAAGGGATAAAAGAAAGCGACAGAGACGATTCTCAAGATATAAGGGGGAACCAGGAGGAGAGCATCTGCTAGCAGACAGAACTCTGTGGCTGGCCCACTTTTATTAGCTGGTGAGAAGCACAGGAGGAGGGGTAGGTGTGCATTTCATGGAACCAGCAACTATAGAGAATAGGCGGATAAGGATGAAGTTAGTGAACCAGATTCTCTTGACACCCAAATGCCCGTGTATTGACAGCTGTCCTCAGCAGATGCTACCCAGAGTGCAGTGCGGGGTTATCCATTTCCACCCGTAGCCATGGGGCATGGGGCCCTTCCGCATATTTCCCTGTTCTGAGGCAAGGTAACATTGACCTGGGAAGACTGAGATCTGAGTTACAGAGCCTAGTCCTTGACAATAACCTCATTTTCTCCAACCTTTAAGAAGGTCTGTATCTTCCACAGAGCTACAGGTAGGGACCATGCCTTTACCGTGCAGGCCTCTGGGAGAGATTTCAGATTCAGAGTACAGCAGAATACAGAAGGCTCCCGTATGCGCTTTATGCAGCCTCCTCCGAGATAAACAGTTCACTTACACAAGGTGCATTTGGCGCGACTGAGAAATTAACATCGTGCACAGATACACACTGGGATCGACGTGCAGGTTCAGCCCAGTTGTCACCAGCTTTTCCACGCGTGTTACACTAGGATGTGTGCCACAAGACACTTGGCTTTTGTGTATTTGCCGAAATACTTATTAGCTTGTAAATTAAACTTTGTTTTTCTGAGCACAAAAATAGCATGTTTTCGGGCAAGCATCCGGACACGATAGGAATGTCCCAAGTAGAAAAGTGAGTGCTGTTCTCGCAGAAGACTCTGTTCGCAGTTTGTAGGACATCTATTCCCTCTTTCTACCTGTGTAGGATGCACACCCACACCGATACCTAATTTTATTCCAGAGACAGCTCTTCTGGAACGTACCTGTCCTTGCATTTTCCACGCAGTAACACAATGTGGACATATTTCTGTCTCAGTGCTCGTGGAATTCTGCTTTTTAAAAAGTCATTTGGAGCTGGGGAGTGGTGGCGCACGCCTGTCATCCCAGCACTCGGGAGGCTGAGGCAGGAGGATCGCTGTGAGTTCGAGACCAGCCTGGGCTACACAGTGAGTTCCATGTCAGTCTCAACTACACAGTGAGACCCTGTCTCAAAAAAAAAACAGAAAGAAAGAAAAAATCATTTGCACTGGGGATGTGGCTCGGTGGTAGAGCGCACCATACTGTTTTATTGCGCATCTTATTTTACTTTTAAGTTAACTCCTCTGTTATGCGCACCTTTCCATATCTGCTATTCTTTTCAATAGCTGGGTCATACTGCATAATGGTAGACATCTTGCATTTTCCAATTGTCTTTGTCCCTTTCCTCATCACTGAGACCGTTTCTGACACCCCCAACTTAAAGGAGGAAAGGGGTATTTTGGCTCGCGTTTGTAGAGGTTTCAACCCATAGTTGCTGGCTCCAAGGCCGGTGGCGGCGTGGCACGCTCGCGTCACGGCCCCAGGGAGGCCGAGGGAGGGGAGAGGTGGGGGGAGGCCTTCCGAGACTCGGCCCTGGTGACCCGCTCGCTCCCGCTGGCTTCCACCTCCCAACATCACCTTTAGCTGTACACTCATCCTCCGAGGCGTATCACATACCCAAAGAGCCGTGCCTAGGAGCTCAGGAGCCCTTGGGATGATATCCAGGTATAAACCGTGACCCCAGTTTTCTAGGTTGCAAATAATGTCACAGTGGCAAAGCACTGTTCTACTCTTGCTGGAATTTCTCGAGGATACGATCTAGAACCAGCATGTGCCGCATTCATCAGTTGGGCCGGGGACCACTCCCGACCAACGCAAGGTGCGATGATGGTCCTTTCTCTCCCTCCCTCTTTCTCCTCCCCAGACACTTTCATGGTGGAAGATGCGGTGGAAGCCATTGGCTTTGGAAAGTTTCAGTGGAAGCTGTCTGTCCTCACCGGCTTGGCTTGGGCAAGTATTTCTGGGGTACAGTGGCCTCCCGTTTACCGCCAAGGAACCCCACCCCCTGCTGCTCAGCTGGGTTCCTGGGGCTTACGAGGAAGGGCACAGCTCTTTCTGTGGACAATCTACCTGAATTCCAGCAGAGTTTCTGCGGGGCGATGAGTGGTTGGAGGGAACTGGGTGTGGCTGGTGCTTGTGCCAAGGATGGAATGGAAGCTTCTATTTAAATAAGCGGTTCTAAGCCAGGCGTGGTGGCGCTCACCTGTAATCTCAGCACTCTGGAGGCTGAGGCAGGAGGATCCCTCAACTCCAAGGTCAGCCTGTGCTACATAGTGAGTTCAAGACCAGCCTGAACTGCATAATGAGACAAACAGACAAACAGATGGTTTAAATTTTTCCTTCTACTTCAAGGTGCTCGTAGCCTTTGTTAAAATTCCTTATACGGTTGTGGTGAATAGCACAGCTAGACCCTTAACCATCTGAAACTGATTTTTGGGAATGGTGCAGGACAACCATCTAACTACACGTCTGTCCAGACGGATCATCAGCTTCCCCACACCGATTCTGTCACTAATTTGGAAAGCGCCTTATCACACACTTTATATCCCACGGTGGTGTGAATCTGCTTTTAAATTCTCATTTCTTATTATTCTGGCTGGCTGGTCCTGTAAAGTCAAAGATATTTCATTACTGGGGCTTCCTAGTATGTTTTAATACACGAAAAGGTCATGCTTATGAAATATACTGATTACCAATGCTACATGAACAAACGACCTAGGAAACAAAGACCAACTAGCCTTTAATTGCACCAAAGAGGAGAGGTCATTGTCGGCCCATCTCCATCAGAATGCTTTCGCTCAGACCTCCGAAATACGATGTCTTCCCTCTTCCTTGGGGAGGATCCGTATTTCTGTGAATGTGGGGAAACACAAAGGACACCCGATGTCTCTGTCCCTTCTCGCGTGGTAGCGCTTGCTCTAACCACTGGGGCCCTCCGGGTCTGGATGTTTGGGGGGCCCTGGGTGGTGGTGAAGAATTTGCCACACGCTCTGTGGGGTTGAGGGCTTGGCCAGCTGTCCCCGCACCGGGCAGCACCCTGGCCTCACGGTGTCCCCTTCCCTCTGCAGATGGCCGACGCTATGGAGATGATGATCCTGAGCATCCTGGCCCCACAGCTGCACTGCGAGTGGCAGCTCCGCAGCTGGCAGGTGGCGTTGCTGACCTCGGTAGGCGACTGCTTCTGCTTCTGCACAGTTCGGGTCCCTCGGGTGTCCTGTGGGATGTCCCCCTCCTGCTGCAGCCAAGAGCCCAGCAGACAAGAAGCAAGTCCTGGGTGGAAACGCCAGGACCTCTGCTTCCTTCCGTCCTCTGTCCATCTCACCGACCCTGCAGGGTGCAGTAGCAACCGGCTCTGTCCCACCCAGGGCTCTTGAGAGGCTGCAGATACCACCCATCCCTTAAACTTTACAAGCCTCCCTTTCCCCCAGCTGCGCAAAGGAGAGGCCAACTTCCTTCATCCAGCCTGACGTGCAGCAGGCGTTAGACGGATGCCAGTTAGGGCTGCTCCTGAAGGGGAGTGAGACCAAGCCCTCGACTACTATCTGGGGAGCTCACCAGCAAGCGTTTAGAAGGCCAGACCATGGCCTGGCCAGACAGAAGGAAAATGATGACAATCACCTGGCTGCCATTCACACAAAAGCAGTGCAAAGGGCTTGAGGCACATTGGATACCACATATGTGTAGTATACCCTCTGTCCTTTAATCCTCCAGTCCCTATGACTTGGTGCTATTATCAGTACATGCAGAGCCCAGCACATGGCAAGTGGAGGAAATGGTCCTGTCTCCTAATCCTGGCTCTCTCTGATACCTCCCAGAGAGGAGCTGCAGGGCTGTCGGTTTTTGTGGTTCTGTAGATCAAACCCAGGGTGCTCTACCTTTGAGCTACATCCCCCACTTGTGAAATTGCCCTGTTGGGAACTTGCAATCCTCCTGCCTCAGCCTCCATAGTACTCAGATGACAAGCATGGGCCATCACTCCCAGCTAGTTCTGTTTTTGCAATACAGGGACTTTCTACTCTCTTTGTCCTTGTTTTTTTTTTTTTTTTTTTTTTTGAGACAGGGTCTCACTATGTAGTTGAGACTGACCTGGAACTCACTATGTAGCCCAGGCTGGTCTCGAACTCACAGAGATCCTCCTGCCTTACCCTCCTGAGTGCTGGGATTACAGGCATGCGCCACCATGCCGGGCTTGTCCTTGGTTTTTAACAGCCACAGTTTGGGGTGGCTCTATCGTAAAGCACTCTGTCTAGTATCTGCAAGGCCCGGGGTTTGATACCAAGCACGGCAACACAAGCAAATAAAACCCTGGCAATTTACTGGGCAGTTATCATGGGCCAGGCCCTGGGCCAAGGGTTTTTACGTACGATAAGGAAACTAAGGATTAGAGATGCTTGGTGGCAAATCCACTCTGGGTCACAAGGCCTGATGTGATCCTGGGTTCCTTAGAGTGTAAAGTCTGGAGCCACGCGAAGTTTCCTGTGAGGAAGTGGGAGTGGCGCCGTGAGAGTTTGTCTAATGAGCCAAGCACACCGGGGGATGCGATGTGAGTGTCACTGTGACCAGAGGAGAGGCTGGCATTGGGGCTAGGTGTGTAGCGCTCACCTAGCATGTGAGCCACCCTGGGTCCAGCCCCCAGCAGCAAAACAATAACAGCAGCAATGAGAAAACAACAGAATACCACAGTCGTTATGATTCACAGCCGGGGCTCTGCTGCACCCGAAACTCTCCTTTGGGTGAAGATGTGTTTGGCTGGGTTTTTTCTTAAAGGAGGGGATTGATATGTAACTCTTTAGGGTGCCTAGGATTGAGGCCACATTTTATTCCATGACAGTCATCTTCGAACCCTTTTATTCTGAGTAATCTAGGAAGGATTTGAGTAGCCTGTGCAGCTCCCAGGACTCTGGCACACTCTTAAATTCAACTGAATTAAAAAAAAATTTAGGTTGGGGCTGTAGAGCGCTTGCCTAGCAGGCTCAGGTCCTGGAGTCTAATTCCTGGCACTGCAAAAAAGTTAATAAATAGACATTTAGAATGTAAAATAAACTTCAGGTTGCATCATTTCCAGTACACTGAAGTATTAAACATTAAATAAAATCGTCATATTACTTCTAAAACTGCATCCCGTGGAACTGAAATACTTATCTGGTGCTTACTATAGTTTGTTTTAAAATATCATGAATTGCTAGGCATAGTGGCACAATCCTGCAATCTTAGCACTCTGGGAGGCTGAGGCAGGAGGATGGCAATTTTGAACCCAGCCTGGACAGCTTAGCAATTTAGCAAGACTCTGCCTTGAAATAAAAATTAAAAATTAAAAATTAAAAAGAGATTGGGGTTGTAGCTCAGTGTGAAGGCTCTGGGTTCAATCCTCAGTACTGGAAAAAAGTATCATGAAGAAACTCTTCAGAAAAGTTTTGAGGGGCCAGCGATTTAGCTCAGTGATGCTGTGCCTGCCTAGCAAGGGCAAGGTCCTGAGTTCGAACTCTGGTATGGGGGGCGCTGGCATTTTGCACTGTGTTATTTTCTTCTGGAACTGGCATTTCCGTTCCATTTCTCCTTGTAATTCTAACTTCATGTGATTTTTTTTTATGCTAGAAAATATCACATTCCTCATCCTAACATAGTCTATGATGAAATCTATAAACATTAAATTATTATTTCTGGTTTTGTTTTGTTTTTGGTACCACGGATTGAACTCAGGACCTTGCACTTGTGAGGCAGGCAGCAGCACCACTGAGCTAAATCCCTGGCCCTTAAATTATTATTTCTAATTTTCTGAGATGAGATGGCCTTATTAAAATGTTTCTCCTGCACTGCACTATCATTATAATTTTTAGTGGTACACCATAGATCAACACAAGACAGAATTAATTTTGGCAAAAGTAACTGTTAAGCAATAAGTACATTTTTTAGTAGGGAATGAGAGGAATGGAATGTTTGCCAAATATTTCATGCATTCTTGGATGATTACTTATTGCTCAAGTGAAACAGGGTTCGGCACCAATTCAATTTCTTTCTGTCACTTTTACTTACTGGCTATAAATATGAAAAGCTTTAGCTGGGCGTGGTGGTGCACGCCTGTAGTCCCAGCACTCGGGAGGCTGAGGCAGGAGGATCGCTGTGAGTTCGAGACCAGCCTGGGCTACACAGTGAGTTCCAGAGCAGTCTCAACTACATAGTAAGACCCTGTCTCAAACCCGCCCCCCCAAAAAAAAGCTTTATTCACATTTAAAAAGTTTGGGGGAGCTGTAGGAGTTTCATTATAGCTCAGTGGACTCATAGTACCTGGGTGTTTAAAACAACTACCAAGGAACATGCCAAATGGACGTGAGGGTGATCTGACTGCAACATCTGTCACCCCACTAATCACCAGGTTGGATTTGGCTGGTCCGGCTAGCCAGGCAGGTGTCCCCTTCCTCCCTCACCGCTCCATGGCCCCGTGTGTGGCCCTCCTGAAGCTGCCAACTACCCCAGACAGAGAAGGGCTGCTTCCTTGGTCAAGGGGATAGGAGAAGCCGCGCTCCCCTGCTAGAACCCCCAAACAAGCTCCCAAACTTCATGCCAAAGAGCACACCTTTCTAGTTTTTTTGTTTGTTTGTTTGTTTCTTTTTGAGACAGGGTCTCACTAGGTAGTTGAAACTGACCTGGAACTCACTGTGTAGTCCAGGCTGGTCTCGAACTCACAGCGATCCTCCTGCCTCAGCCTCCCGAGTGCTGGAATTATAGGCATGAACCACCACACCCGGCCACACCTTTCTAGTTTACCAAAATTATTTTTAGTGCTCTAATTTTCTGACCACTTGTTTAGGTTTTGTTGCACAGGACGATTCAGGGAGCTGGGCGCGTACATATAATTTCATTTTCTCTCGAGGCAAAGGTAGGAGGATGGCAAGTTGGGGGTCAGGCTGAGTAGCTTCGTGAGATCCTGTCTCAAAATAAAAAGTAAAAAGAGTGGGAGGAAAGGGGAAGGGAGGGGAAGGAAACAGGATGGAAAAAGGAAATATGAGGTGTTATATACATGAGCCAACTTCACACAAGGAATATAAACATTATGTACTGTAAACGTCCTAATAAAAATG
>NW_022900924.1:8776969-8799297 GCF_012274545.1 Fukomys damarensis | reverse complement strand
ATATATATATACCATTGATTGAACTCGGGTCCTTGCGCTTAGAAGGCAGGTGACAGAACCACTGAGCTAAATCCCTGGCACAATAATATTTTTTAAAAAAGAAGGTGGGACCTAGTTGGAAGAGGCAGATGCTGGGCGCATGAGGCAGAAAGGTCCCCAGATTGTCCCTTCTTTCTATTCTTCTTGGCTCCCACAGGTTAGTCAGCTTTCCCCCACCATGCCCATCTGGCAGGCCGTTTCCCTCGAGCCGGCCAACCATGGACTAAATCCTCTACAACTGTGAGCCAGGGATTTAGCTCAGTGGTTCTGCTGCCTGCTTTGCAAGTGTAAGGTCCTGAGTTCGATCCCCGGTACAAAAAACAAAACAAAACTGTGAGCCCAAATAAACCTCTCCCCTCTTTAAAAAAGTAGGGACATAGCTTGGTGGTACGGTGCTGGCCTACCACCGTGCATGAGGTCCTGAGTTCACAAACAAAATAACGATGATGATAATAGTAGTACTGGAGACCAGATGACTTGCAAAAGGACTTGTGTTCCTTCTTGCGGCGTCCTAAAGCTTTTACACAGCAAAGCAAAGCATTTTGAGGCGCGAGCAAAGAGACTAGCAAAGGCAGCAGTGGGGAGTGGTGGTGGAAGAGAAACAGTGGCAGGAAACCGGTCGGGCCCCTCATTTGGCCCCGGGAAAGAGTCCCTGAGGAAGCTGGGGACTTGGGAATTCATTCTTTTAAGATGACCCAGGTCTGTCACTTCTTTGGAATGCCGCTGAGCCCAGCTGGCCTTCCTTTTTTATTTTGTTTTTGCTGTGCTGGGGAGGAAACCTGTGGCTTTACACATGCTACGCAAGAGCTGTACCTTACCCTCCACTCCAGTCCCAAGTTGGCCTTACTTATCAGCAGGATCTGAATTCATGGAATCAATCAACCATAGATGGAGCATATTCAGAAACAAAAACAAAAACCTGTCCTGAACTTAGGCATTTTCTCCTTGTCATTATTCTCTAAACAAGGCAGTATAACGACTATTTACATAACACTGACACCGTACCAGGGATTGAGAGTCATCTAGGGATGCTTTAAAATACACAAAAAGATGTGTGCATGTTATAGGCAAACACAAAGCTGTTTTACCTAAGAACTTCAGCATCCACTGATCTGGGGTCTGCAGGGAGTCCTGGAACCCATCCCCATTGAGGTGAAAGAAAAGACTCCTCTACGCGCGGGGCTGGCCTCCTGCCCTAGGACTGGCCAGGAGCGGCGCTCCTGGGAAGGGGCAGAGCTGAGAGGAGGCCTTCCGGTCTCTGGGTCTCACGTGCCCTACCGGGAAAACTGGGGTGATAACAGCGCCACCTTGTGGGGCTGCATGAAGTCTAGGTAAAATGCGTGCAGCGAGCTTTTAGCCCTTCGTGAGGGTACAGCCCAGGTTCAGGACCCGGTCAGTCTGCCTGACTTTAAGAGTTATCACTACCCTCTCCTCTTGGGGACACTAGGCAGGTCCTTGGCCTGTGTGAGTCTAGGGTTCCCATCCATCAAATGGAGGTGATCACGCAAACGGCATCAACTCCTTCAATCGGAGGATTAATAGTGTAACTTTTACAACTTTGCCTGGCTCAGCGAGCAACCTGTGAGTGCCTGTGCTACCTGCAACCCACCCCATGCTGGGGGCTGAACCCGGGGCCTTCTGAATGCTAAGCAAGTGTTCAACAGGGGTTTCTCTTACTCGTGGTTTACAGCTCATCTAGTGCCCATCTTCACACCTTCCAAACTTGTAACGCTTGTTCTTTTCTTTACCCTCCCTGATTTCCTTCCTCTTTCCTCTAGTACAATTGATTGCACCCAGGGCCTTTTCACTGAGCTACATCTCAAGACCTTTTTTATTTTATTTTATTTATTTATTTTTGGTACCGGGGATCGAACTCGTGTCCTTCTGCTTGCCAGGCAGGTGGTGGAACCACTGAGCTAGATCCCCGGCCCTTTATTTTAGTATTATTACTATTTTAAAATATTTTGAGACATTGTCTTGCTAAGTTACCTAGGTGGGACTCAAACTTGGCGTCCTCCTGCCTCGGCCTCCTAAGGGCTGAGATTATAGACATTTACCATCACACCTGGCCCTTGATCTTTTCTCAGCACTAGGGCAAGATGTTTCTTTGCTGTAGTGAGGAGCTGGTAAAATCCTGGCTCTGGAGCCAGACTGCCTAAGTCCAGTCCAGGCTGTACCTCTTGGTTTTACTTTTTCTGAGTCTTAGTTTCCTCATCTGGAAAATGGGGATAACAACAGCACTCACCCCACGCGATGACTGCGAGGCTCCAGGCAGCACGCAGCACGCAGCACCTAGAATACTTCGCACTGTGACCGGTTCGCAGACATTGGCTCAGCGATGTTCCTGAGGTTTGATTTGCTGCCCTCGTTTTCTTGGCTTCTAACAGAAGCTTTCCACCCACAGGTGGTCTTCATAGGCATGATGTCCAGCTCCACACTCTGGGGAAATATCTCGGACCAGTACGGCAGGAAAACGGTAAGGCAAACTCTTCTTCTAAGTGCACCCTCCAGCTTCTCTCCATGGTGCGTGGTCACTTTCAGGTAGCAAAACCTCGGTTGCTATAGCAATTGGGAGACAGAATGAGGAGCGGTGCTGGAGGACCGTGAGAAGACCTTGCTGCAAGGCCGCTGTGGACTCTTCTGATCGTGGAGCCTGACCGTGAGCTTTGAAGAACGTAGATGATGCTGTTGGTGCCAAGTTTTGTCCCCTGGACATTCTCCAGCCCCCTAATTTCTATTGTTTGTCATGCTTGCACCCATTGATGGCGAGCGAACATTGAAATACAGGTGCATCTGCCTTCAGAGTCCTTGTCCTTCTCCTTGATCTTGGCTGCTCCGAGTCTTAGCTGGATCGTGGCCCCGAATTCAGCTGCTCATTTACCCATCCCATTTTTCCATCCCGAACAGAAGAAGCTGGAGAGGGGCTCCCCATAAGGTGTCCCACCTGACCACCTGGCAAAATTCCACACCCTACGCGAAGCTGGGGTGACCAGAAGGAGAGGAGAGAGCACCGCAGACTGCAGGGCCCCTCCCGCTCAGCATGGAATCCTGCCGCAGCCTCGGGGAGCAAGGACCAGGGTGTAATTAGAAAGCTTCCGAGGAGCTCCTCTGGAGCGGCAGCTGGCTAGTCTTGGCAGCCAGAGAATCTCCCCATCCACCCCGGCCCAGCTGGGAGGCTCCGAGAGGGTGTGCGCTGTGTGCCTTTGCTGCGTAATCTCACAGGGGCTGGCCTTCTGGTTCCTACAGAAGCTTCTACAGCCTAGGAATGTGTGGCAGCCGTGGATAGGGGGAGACGACCATGGTCCTGAAGTCAGGGTGATGAACACACCTTGGTTCATATCCCAGGGCTCCCCTGTTGAGCAAGGTAATAACCTAGGGCAAGTCCCTTCACCTCCCTGGGCCTCAGTTTCCCCATCTGCAAAATAGAGTAGATAACAAGAGCACAAAATGTTGTTGGGGGAATTCAATAAGAAAATGTATGGAATATATTTAGGTGTTTGCTGATATATGGTTAGAACATGATAAATGATAACTTACTGTTTGAGCTCGAAGGAAAAAAAACAAACTTCAGAATATGCTATGGTCGGCTCGCTAGCTAATTCAAATGTAGGGCATTAGGGTGCATGACTGCAATTCCAGGCTGAAACAGGAGGAAAGCCTCAAATTCAAAGTCAGCCTGGGCTCTATAGCAAGTTTAATGCCTGGACCACATAACAAGACCCTCTCTCAAGAAAACAAAACAAGAAAAAAGCTCTTAGATCCATGTTATCTTTTCTCCCCCCTTTGGTACTGGGGATCGAACTCAGGACCTTGCACATGCAAGACAGGCGGTAGAACCGGTGAACCGAATCCCCGGCCCAGATCCATGTTATCTTTAATGAGAAAAATGAGGCACCTGGCGGGCAGTAAGACTCCGCCTCTTGGCGGATGCTTGGGTCTCCGTGGCCCGTGAATGTTGTCCTTGTCATTGAGGATGGAGAGCACCGTGGGACCCAGCTGGCTCCCACAACACCAGGCTTTCCAGGGTACACACTGCAGACTGGACAGCCGTGGCCAAATGTGCTCCTCACCCCCGTGTTTTCGTCGTTGCTCCCTAGGGGTTAAAATCAGGGCTGCGAGCAAGCCAAGCACATGTTCTACAGCTGAGCTGCCCCTCCAGACCTGTTTTATTTATCCCTTCCAATATTTTATGGGATTTTGAGGCAGTTGTCTACATTTTAAAAAATGATGTATTTTTCATAAAAAAATGAACAGTGTGGTTTTTCTTGAAAAAACCCAAGTGGGTCCCATTCTGTGTCATGGTCACTTGGCTAGAGCCAAGTAGGGGTCCTTGCCGTGTGCATGGTGCCTTTGTGCTCTTGCCAGAGGTAGCGAAGAGCCCTCGAAGGCCCTGGAGGGAGGCGAGCAGCTTACCGGAAGTACAGCAGTGAGGGCTGGACGCCCTGGCTCCAGGTTTGGCTGTGCCACTGGCTAATTTAGAGCAAGCCGCTCCACTACGTTGGCCCTTGCTACGCTCATTTGTAAAGCAGAAATACAAACAATCTCTTCCCATGGGGTTTTCGTGAGGACTCAGTGACAGTGATTTTTGAAATGCAAACGAAAACTCTGTGAAGTCGGACACTCTGCGGCTGTCCTGTCCTCGGCTGCAGCCCAGTGCCTAGCCAACGGCAAGTATTCAGTATGTACATAGCGTGTGGGTGAAGGGATGAAGGGATAGTATGTATCCGCGCCTCTAAAGCCAGGCACACAGCAGGCACGTAATATATGCATTTTGAACAAATAATGAGTAGTATATACAGTAGCTCTAATGCCAGGCACACAGCACAGGTGCTCAATACATGCAGATAGAGAAAATGAATAATATTTATCAGTGTCTGGCTTAGAGTAGATAACGAGAGCACACAGTAAGTGTTCGATACACATATCCTGGATAAATAATGAATGAGTAGGTAATATCTATCAGTGTCTGGCTTATAGCAGGTGCTCCGTACACACTTAACGAACGACGTTATCTAATGGATGATGTCTGTGTATCTATTTTGGCAGCCCACATGGCTGGGAGGCAGGCAGGAGCTACCAATCTGTAAAGGGCAGGTCAGTGGCAAGCAGAGTAACAGCTGTATGAAGGAGAAAGCCCTCCAGGCACTTCTGCGGAGTCCCACAAGAGCTCCACGACAGCACTCGCATGTTTTCTGGGCCGCTGGGAAGCCTGGCATCATCCGGCCAGTGCAGAGGCAGCTGCCATCTGTTGTGACCAAACGGGACTGCCTGTCGCTGGGGGGTGAGGTGGGGGGCAGCGTGGTACCATGAGGCTCAGCTTCAGTGCCCGGTCTCCACACCCTCTTCTCTCCCTCTCTCCTCTCCTCCTGCTCTGCTTCGTTCCTCCTGTTTTCTCCGCTGTTAATTACGGCTAGGCTCTGATTTAAGATTCCTTGAGTCCCGAGGAAGAGACTTCCTCTGCAATTTGCTTAAGCCCAAAGAGAAGAATTAAGTATCTATGTGGCAGGAGCCAATCTCAGTAATGGGTTTACAGTACAGAAATGATGCTTTCTTATTCTT
Source organism: Fukomys damarensis (assembly GCF_012274545.1). NCBI lineage: Eukaryota > Metazoa > Chordata > Mammalia > Rodentia > Bathyergidae > Fukomys > Fukomys damarensis. The sequence continues at coordinate 8,793,699 of NW_022900924.1, read as the reverse complement.
GCTTCCCGGACTACAGGGATTCCCACCCAGCTGTTCTTTCATGGTCTCCTTCCTCCCCTCCATCCCTCTCCCTTCCTTCCTGGGCTTCAAACCCAGGGCCTCACACATGCTAGGCCAGCCCTCTGCCAGAGCTCCAGCTCCTGCCCCTTTGGGTAGCTCTCTGTGGTACAGGGCCCCTGCTCTCCGGAGGTGCTGAGAAGCCCTCGTGACTCCGTGTTGTCCTCCTCTGCAGGGGCTGAAGATCAGTGTGCTCTGGACTCTCTACTACGGCATCCTCAGTGCTTTCGCTCCTGTGTATAGCTGGATCCTGGTGCTCCGAGGCCTGGTGGGCTTCGGGATTGGAGGGGTCCCGCAGTCGTAAGTAAATGCCCAGCTGTGGAGGTCCAGCCAGGCAGCTGGTCAACTGCAGTCAACCCTCTGTATTTCTTGGTTGTGCATCCTTGGATTAAAAAATACTTGTGGGAGGCCAGGCGTGGTAGAGCACGCCTGTAATCCCAGCACTTGGGAGGCTGACGCAGGAGGGTTTCTGTGAGTTCGAGACCAGCCTGGGCTACACAGTGAGTTCCAGGTCAGCCTCAACTACATAGTGAGACCGGGTCTCTAAAAAAAAAAAAAATTTGTGGGAGGAACAAAAACCCTGCATTTGTATCAAACACAACGGGCTTTTTTCCTTGTTATTCCCTAAACAATGCAGTATAAGAGCTATTCACAAGCACTGACGTTGTATTACATGTAAGCTGGAGAAGGTTTGAAGTACATGGGAGAATTTCATAGGATCTACGTGATACAGCCTCATTCTGTTTAAGGGACTCCAAGTCCTCAGATTTTGGTATCTGGGGAATGTCTCAGAACTGTTCTCTTTGGAAGCAGGGAGGTTGTTGTACATGTGTTCCTGGCCTCGGGGACTGGACGTGCTATACCCCAGCTTCAGGTATCAGGAGCTAAGCTATAGCAAGAGAACAGCACCCCTATAGGTGTCGTAATGACTGGTGACAGCAACGGCAGGATAACCAGAAGGGCGCCGAGCGGAATCGTAAGAGTAACAGGCCTAGCATGGGCTGGACGTTTCACTCCGACACATCACAGCAACCCAGGAGGAGCACAGCACTGGGTCACTGCGATCTGCACTTTTCGGTTGAGGAAACTGAGGCTCAGCGGGTGCCCTCCCAGTTAGTCAACGTGCGGACTCGGGAATAAGATCCCGAGCTTGTGTGCCTGCGGTCGCCGTGCTCTTGGCCACCAGGAGCACAGCCTGCAGTCCCTCCGACCTAGACACGAAGGAGGTAGGAATGAGGCTCACCGTGTATGACTCGGGGTGGCTTTGTTGTTGTTGCTGTCATTGGGTGGGTGGGGGGCAGAGGAGACTCTCATTTGTGCTGGGTCCTAGAGCAGCAATTGGGAAACTATAACAGGAGGACTGAATCTGACCTGCTGACCAGGTTTGTAAATAAAGTTTCATGGCGTACGATGCACCTTTCATTTAACCTATCATTGTGTCTACAGTAAGAGAATCGAATGTTTAGTATATGGCCCAAGTAGAAAAATTTATATTGGATTGCCCCCAAGAAAGAGAAGAGCCCACGTTTAGTGTTTACAGTGAGGCAGGTGTTGCTCTAAACAATTCACCCAGATTCTCTCTTTTAATCTCCCCCTTTTCTCGATAAGGCAAGTTTTAGAGTAACTTCGTTTTACAGAGAAAGAGGAACAGAGAGGTAAAATAACTTGCTCCAGGGCTGTAGTATGAACCCGGTCCCCCTAACTGTAGGGCCTGGGCTCTGATCATTGCATTTTACTGCCTTGCTACTAAGAATGTAAATCATCAGGGCTCACGGAAGGTGCGGACCGTTTCATAGGAAGGGAACAGTGTGAAAAGAGACAACTGCAGTAGAGTTTGAGGAAGGCTACTGACCCGGCTTTGGCTAGCTCTAGGGATGACACTTATGAGAAGTGGAGGCTGTGGGTGGACAGGTGAGCCAGGGCCAGCCTACTAGAGACTTTGAATGCCAGGCCAAAGGGTTTGCCTATAGATATTGGGGAGCCACTAAGGGTTCCTGAGCAGGGGAGGTACTTAAACATATTAATCTACATTATGGGTAAGATGGTTTGGAGCTAAAGCATTCTACGGTGATAATTTAGGGAGATTTTGAGAGGAGCGTATAGATTCTTGGTACTTTATTCCTTTACTTAGCCAGTTTTGCTTGAGCATCGGTGACAGCACAGGCCCATGCTGGGTGCTGGGGCTAAGTGTTGAGCAAGCGCAACATGGCCCCTAGTATAGGATGGTGGGAGCATTAAGATGGATTGTCAACTTGATTCTTTTTTTGTTTTTTGTTTTTTTTGGTTTTTTGAGACAGGGTCTCAGTATATAGTTGAGACTGACCTAGAACTCACTATGTAGCCCAGGCTGGTCTTGAACTCACAGCGATCCTCCTGCCTCAGCCTCCTGAATACTGGGATTATAGGCGTGCACCACCACGCCCGGCTTGGATTGTCAATTTGATCCTCTTGGGAGCTACCTAGGGAATTAGTAAAGCACACTTGTGGGTGTGTCTGTGTGGGTCACGGAGATGTGACCTTGGGGACTATTTCTGGTCCTGTTTCCCTGCTCTGCTTCCTGGCTGCCATGAATTGAGCAGCTTTTGCTCCACCTACCCTTCCACCATGATGCTCCTGCCTTGGAGCCAGCTGACCATGAACTGAATCCTCTGAGACCCTGAGCCAAATTAAATTTCTCCTTCAAGTTGTGGGTGTTGGATGTTTTGCTCAGCAGTGGGAACACTGACTCAGACAAAGGGGATCCTTGGAAACAAACTGAAATAGAGATTGGCATGAAGGCGGTTACTGGCATCAACACCTGTAAGCAAGTAAGAAAAGCAGAAGCGTACAGAAGAAGGAACTACAATGACATCGATATGAAGTTCCTCCAAATACCTGCCCTGCTCAAGAACTCTCAGTGGTTGCTTACTTTTGACCGGGCATTCGGGACAGTTAACAAGTTTCCCCTGGTCTCCCTCTATAGCCTGAGCTTCTGATTCTCGTAGATCTCATCCCTACCGGTAATCAAAACTGAACCAGCAGCTTTCCTTAGGCTCAGCTGTTCTGGGCATTGTCCTGGCCTCTTCCTCTTTCCATGCAGTTCATCCTACAAAATAGTCTGTTGTGGTTCAGAAGCTGGATAGCCATTTAGAGTTGTTCTCAATGAAGCAAGGGACTAGAACTTTCTACGCTCACACCAACCAGTCATTATCTATGAGCTGCCCCTAAGGAGGGAGCGTGATCTTGGAATGAAATGTCCCGCTTGTTTCTTTCACTCCAGTTACCACAGTCCACCCCTTGCATCTTATGGAACAGTGTGCTTTACAGCAGGCTTTCACCCAACCCAAGCATAGTTCCTCCAAGATTCTGGCTGGTCTCTTCCTGTAGACGCTTATACAAGGAAGGCTGTGGGATAAAGCATGCCTCGCTATTGTTGCTGGTCTAACGACTATAAATGATGCCTATTTCCTCTCTCTTCCGCCACCCGCTGTAGATTTTCCTTACCCTTGGCTGGCACTTCCGCTGAATTAGATAAGTTTACCTGGTGGGGAGAACGAAGGCCCCATGCTTGGGGGATCTAAGTCCCTCGTCACCGTGTTTCCTTAGGTTGTTGTTGTACTCATCTGCAGGGCATTCCTGACAAATGTTCTGTGTATTACCGGGGTGCCCTGATTATATAACAGTGGCCCTACCTGCTCCTGGTGGTGAAGATCAATTTCTGACTGGTGAATGGTGACTTCCTTTCTCGTTTGCTTATTTCTTAATCAAAGGAGCCCAAAGTTGCCGGATGGCAGCTCTTGCTTAAAGTCGAATGGAATGCTTCCCCTGGCAGAGGCTCCCCAACTCTAGGAGCCAGGACCTCTAGACCTCTAGATCTTAGAAGATGCAGGAAGTGAGGTGCACACAACCCCCCAAGGAGTCACTGACAGCGATGGCACTAAAGGCCACTCGTAATTTAAAACCTGGATTTCCAGACCTATATATCCTCGGTACTGGAACATAGCCACATAATGGCCACTGGTTGAAGGGCGTGCTACGTCCTGCAGGACATTGTCCCATCCTCAAAGGCGCTGTCTCCACACTGATGCTTCCGCGGCACCTGCAAACCGCTGTTCTATTGCTCTCAGCCCAGCAGCTTCAATGGGGCATAGTGCAGTGCAGGGCCAGCAGCTGCCATGACCTTGTGTCCGCTGCTACTCTCCTTTGGGGGAGGCTGGGGAGGATACATGTAAAGTGCCCAAGACAAGGTTTGGAAGAACACACAGTGTAAATTACCAAGTATCTGGAGCTGGGTGTGCTGGTGCACCCTTGTAATCCCAGTACTCAAGAGGCTGAGACAGGAGGATCTCTGCAAGTTCGAGGCCAGCCTGGGCTAGATAGCAAGACCCTGTCTCAAAAAACAAACAAACAACAACAACATCAACACCCCCCCCACACACGCCATAAACAAATAGACATCTGATCCACTGGATGCTTTGGTAAGAAGTTCAAGTGTCCGTGGAATGAGCAGTGGACACAACGTGTGCTTCTGTGAAGGGGAGGGTGGATTTACCGCACAGACAAATCTCCAAGATCCTCCTGCCATCTGGAGGGACACCGTGATGCTGACAGTCCTAAATTCCTCTCACCCGTCTTCATGACTGCTGCTTCCAGGGCTGCAAAATAAGCATCTGACATATTCTCCTGGATCTGAAGTAGGCTCAGAACCACTGGAGCTCGAGTCAGAGGACCTTAACAGAGTCATATAAATCCAGGCTGGCAGCGGCTGGTGCCAACCGCTGTACTGTTGGTGCAACTCCAGAAATGCCTGTGGACGTGGCCACCGGCCCATTCTTCATGAGCCGTTCACGGCCGAAGGTAGTGTCCCCCAGAGGCTGGAAGCTGCGTTCTCACAGAAGAGCGATTGCCTTTTCTTCCCCCCAAAGATGCCAAAAGAAAGAGCTTTCCAATAGTGACCTGGATTTTCTTCCCATCTAAGAAGCGGGAAAGGAACTAGATATGCAAAACATCCAAATCAATCCTTGTTCGAGGTGGCAGAACCAGATTTCCTATTTCTCCTTACAGCTTTCCTGGAAATGACATAAAAGATAAACAGAAGGCAGCACTCATGGTGCCAGAAAGGAAGAAGATCTCATCAGCTGGCCAGAAATTTTGAGGAGCTTTCAAATTCATAAGCAATAGCTTATGGCTCACAATAGCTGAGTAACCAGAGCAAAGAAAGACTATGTCCCAAAACAGCAAAGAGGAAAGGGACTTCTCTGCTGGAGTCTGGGAGAAGCACCATTCCCAGAATGCACATGCCCAGGGAGGGAGGAGAGGACTCCGGGGAATAAGATGAAGGACACACAGCAGCGAGGAGGACCTTTACCCCTTACCTGTGTGCTGGGAGGGTCTCCGGCTTGCCTGCCACCCCCCACCAACGTTGTGTTTCCCTCCAAAGATTCAGAAAACATAAATAAACAGGGAACCCCAGCTGGGCATCCTGTGCTTTAGGTCCCCTCGATTCTGACACCACGCACCTGGAGGGCGCCCCCCCTCCCCTACTTCAGATGCCGCCACCGGCTTCTGACCACTGGCTTGGGTTCGGTTAATTTCCCAGAGTGGTTCACAGACCCCAGGGGAACACTTTGCTTATATTTACTGATTTATTACAAAGGATATCGATGAACGCCCGATGGAGAGTTGCCCAGGGCAAGGCACGTAGGAAGGGGAGAGGGGCCTCTATGCTCCTTTGGGGAACCACTGCCCAGAACCTCCAAGAGCTAGGCTATCCAGAAGCTCTGCAAACCCTTTTGTGGTTTTCTATGGAGGCTTCATCACACAGACATGACTGATGACATCACTGGTCACTGGTGATCGACTTGACCTTCAGCCTCTTGTCTCTCTCCAAGAGGTTGGGTCTGAAAATTCCAACCCTCTAATCCTGCCTAGGCCTTTTCAGCAGTGACAACCTCAAGCTGCCTAGGGCCAGACAGGATGAGGATTCCAGGGATTTTCAGGGTTGCCTGCCAGGAAACAGGAGGAAGACAAAATACATACATATTTCACACTTCCCATTTAGCTAGTCATCTATTAAATGCTGTAGCCCTTCTCTCTGTTTATTGAGCTTCTCTTATACTACAGGGATTGAGCTATATATTTTATACACACGACCATTTACAAATTCACAAAACAATCCAGGGATTTAGCTCAGTGGTTCTGCTGCCTGGCTCGCAAGCGGAATGTCCTGAGTTTGATCCTCGGTACCAAAAGAAATTTTTAAATATAAATAAATAAATAAAACTCACAAAACATTAGAAGACAGAGATAGTCTCATCTCCATTTTTTTTTTTTTTTTGTACTGGGGATTGAACTCAGGACCTTGTGCTTACAAAGCAGGCGCAGCGCCACTGAGCTAAATCCCTGGCCCAGTCTCATCTTCATTTTCCAGGCAAGAAAACTGGACTTTAAAGAAATGAGGTAACAGGCTCAAGGTCGGATAGTTGAGATTTAAATGTTTGACCCTCCACACCTATTCTTTTAACTATTCCACCTGATAGCTCTTTTATCTCTGAGGAGGGCAAAGAAAAAATTATTAACAATCATAGAAGAAATATTTCGCTGCCCAAGAGAGTCCCTGGCTTGTCATCACTTTAACTCTAGCTATTTACATAAAAATAATTATGTCCTAATTAGACACTGTTCTTATCTAGTTATAAAAATGGTTCCCCTAAGTTCATTTTTAGGAAGCATTTAGGTAAAGATATTTTTACATAATTAAGAGTTTCCATTCATTTAGAATAGCTTTACCTAATTGCAATTCCTCGTAAAACCAGATGAATAAGATCTTTCTATGTAATTTTTAAAAGCTCAACAGCCAGAAGTCTCTTATGGTCTGTTTATATCTATGTTAGTCTGTCTTCCGTCTCCAGGCACACAGTCCCACAGACTGGGTGAGTTATAGAGAAAAGAGATTCATTTCGCTCACAGTCCTAGTCCAGGGTTAAGGGGCTGCATCTAGTGATGCCCCTCTACTTTAAGAAGAAAAATTGTATTAGCCCATGCTAATGTTGCGTAACAGTGGGTTTGTTCTGGGATGTTGGCACATGCATTTAACGTAACTTTATCAATTTCAACCCCATTACTTCCCTCTTCCTTTCCTCCTCCCCCATCTCCGGAAGTTTACCGCCTGGTTTCCTGCCCTGTCTCCTTTAGTTCTTTATTTATTAGTTTACATATTTATGTTTCTCCTATAAGAAAAATCGTGCGCTATTTAACTGTCTGAGCCTAGCTAATTTCACTTAACATGATGGTTTCTAGTTCCATCCATTTTCCTGCAAACGACATAATTTCATTCTTTTTATGGTGAGTAATATTCCATTGTGTAAATGTAGCACATTTCTTTATCCATTCACTTGTTGGTGAGCATCTAGGCGTTTTACACAGCTTAGTTATTTCAAATTGCACCGCTACAGTATGAACATAGATACCTGGCATCACTAAACAGTATGTAGACTTTCATTCTTTTGGGAATATGACTAGGTGTGGTATAGCTGCCCTGGAGATGCCCTTCTTGTATCAAAGTCCCGAGGCGGCACTGGGTTTCATGTGGCAAGAGATGGGACCATTGTGGGTGTCCTCTATCCCTCTTCTAACAAAACCACCAGGGTTCAATCACAGAGGCTCCAGCCTGGTGGCCTTACTTACTCCTAACCCCCCACCGAAGGTCCTACCTCTAAACACCATTGTGGCACTACATTTCTCCCCTTTTAATGTTACTGGAGCCCAAGGTCAGGAGGAACTCACCTCAGGGAGGTCCCAGGATGCCAGGTCCGCCACTTCCCTCAAAAATCAAATGGAAAAACATGATAGCGAAAAAGCAGGAAAGGAACGATTCAATTTAGCCAAACTAGAATCACAAAGAGAACCAAGCATCTTCAGCCCCGTCTTCTGTGGTAACAAAAGGAGCTTCAGGGTTAAGAAGAGAACTCTTAGGGCAGGGGGCAAAAGGTATGCATGGTCAAGTAGTCTTGATCAAACTGTGATCTGCTTCTCCAAGATCCTGCTCCAGAGAAGTCATTATCAGGGGGCAGGTGGTTCCCATCATGAGATCACTGTACCTGCTTAGGGGGAGGGGACTGAGCAGGTCCTCCCGAGGAGTAGATGGGGACCGGAGTAGTTTTCTTGACTCACCATGGAGAAGGATAGCAGAACTTGTCAGTGAGAGGTGTAAGTAGATTCATTTTGCAGAATCAAAGAACTACGTGCTTAGGAAAAAGTGTGTGCGCTCGGGGTTAGGCACATTAAACCTGGGGTTGGGGTATGTATGGGCTTCTCAAGACAGATGACCTGGGATATTTGTTTTTTGAGTTCTTTATAATCTACCCCGTTTCCTTAAGGTCACTTTGCCCACTGGTGGATTACAGCAAAAACTGGTTTTATCAACTAGGACCCAAACTGTATGTGTTTGAAGTTTGGAGAAACGGTACCCAATTCACAGTGCTGTTCTTGGAGAGTGAGAGTCTTGGAATGTATGGATTAATAGTAGGGAAGGAGAGCACAGGCTGAATTTATGAACTTGTATCTTTGAGACTCTTGGAATTTGGGAGTGAGGAACCTGCAAGAAAAAAGTTCCAGGGCATTGTAGCCTTGGGTGACTTTGATTATATCTTGAAGCCATGGTTTACTTAAAAGTACAGTTTTAAAGTTTATATAATTCCTTGTCTTCCTTCTGCCTGTTTTAATTTCTTCTATCCTGCCTTGGGAGGCTCTCCTCGGTCCTGTTCGGGGGTCATTGCTTCCACTTGGGTGGGGGGCAGTCTCATTACAGGGCTCACTATTCCTGGAATCTTGAAACTGTCTGTGATTTCCAAATACCTTGGTGTCTTCAGCTTGGAAGAGGGAGGATTATCGGCCTTAGATGAACATTCCTGGAACGATTAACATGTGTCTATGAGCAGAACTAAGCAGGAGTCCGATCTGCAGTTTAAGGTAGAAATGAGACAGCTGCAAAATTAAGGCAGAGACGCCAAACTTCTCTACTTTTAGGCGCCTATAGGACTTCTTTGGGCCCAAGTGAAGCCAGTGCTTTACAAAAGCAGCCTCCAAGCCCCTACTGCATCAACACCTCAGAGGGAATGAAATGTCAGCACACGAAACCTCGGAGGGACACACTCCAATCACATCCAGACTGTAGCAATGATGTAAAAGACGTCTAAGGTTTGGGTATAGATGCAAATTGTATTAGCAATATGGAGTTCATTCCTCTGCCCATGTCCCTCTTCTTCCTGTCTTTCTTTTCGTCCTCCCGAAGTAGGTAATCACGTGGTTCTTGGTAATAAGAACACCAATAATAACAACATCAGTAGTGATGATGCTGATAATAACGACAGTCGAGTGCTTACCAAGTGCTGGGTACTGTGCTTAGTTCTCATACTACTCCCTCATTTGCTCCATTGGCAACCCTATTATTCTCATTTGATGGATGAGAAAACGGAAGCTCAGAGCTGGTAAAGTGGCTTGCTGAAAGTCAGATACTTATTAAGCGGAGGGTTAGCATTTACTTTGTAACAAACCACCCCAACATGCATGGCTTGAAAACAACAGTTAGCCCATTAGCCATGCTCAGGCCCATAATTCCAGATCCTTGGGAGGCTGAGGTGAGAGGGTCATAGGTTTGAGGTCAGTTTGAGCAACGTGCTGAGACTGTGTCAAAAACAAACACGTCTGCTTCTCAAGCGCAAGGTCCTGAGTTGGTCCCTAGTACAAAATAAAAGAACAAAAGTCCATGATTTGTTGATGGTTCTGCCAGTGTGAGTGGGGCTTGCTCACAAGTCTTCAGTCAACTGGTGGCTTACCTGGGAGCTGGTCAGTAGCAAGACCGCGCTTGATTTTGCTGTGTTCCACAGTCCTCTTGTCTTCACACCTGGTCATGAACACGGGCACCTGGGCAGGTATCTAAGACAGTGTGTGTGTGTGTAGTGAAGGAACTTGGGTCTTTGCACATACTAGGCAAGCACTGTACCACTAAGCTGCATCCTCAGCCCTGAACTAGACTTGATAGGAAGAGCTGCAGAGTCACCCTGCAAAGCAGCACAGGCAAAGCATGGGGAGACATTGGGACAATTTTTGCAGATCTCTCTGATCTATCTGATGCTAAAGCACTGGTGATGCTGAATAAATACGATAAAAGGCTGGTGAGCATGGATAGTAAGAAGGTCTTGGTGAGCCATTCGTGTCCACTGGCTCCTAGTTCTTTGGAGACTGTTGGGCTGTTTGTGCTTAGCGAGTTTCTACTCTCTTTAAGGCAGGTGAGAGGAGTCACATTCAGGATGACAAATGATTTTACTTTCTGCCTATGAAGTTTGCATCGGGAAAGACCGGACTCGGCTGGAGACATAGCTCAGCGGTAAAGTGCTTGCCCAGCATGTGCCAGGTCCTGGGTTTGATCTCTGGCACGAAAACAAAATAACTACAAAAAGCAAATGGACTTTAATTCAAGCAAGAGACATAAAAAGCCTCGTGTTTTACCATTGTAATGGCATTTTTGTTTTAGGAAATCTAGGGGATGTTACTAAGCACACCGCCTTCGTCATAATCGCCTCTCATTGCAAAGATGTTCTCATGAAAATAAGCAAAATATAGGTTGGCACTGGGGCTATCGCTTTTTATTTCCAGTAGAGGGCACTGTGTGCTTCCCCAGAGCCCCCTCGATGGCGCCCTGCTTGTGTTTTAGCTCGGCTTAAAGGTTAACTGCCCCAGGGCTGGGAGCACAGCTTGGTGGCAGGGCATGTGCTTAGCGTAGCTGCCCACGTGTTGGACTTTGACACCCGCCTTGAAAAACTCATCAGATTGGCTCACAAACCCAACCTATCTCTGTTCTTCCCTCCAAAGGAACACCAGCCTACGATCGCAAGTCATTTCTCTCCAAATGGCAAATCTCTAATTGCCCAGTCCTGTAAGCACGATTATTTGCAGTGGGATTTATTTGTGCCAGCATCAGCCGCTTCTTGGCATTGTTAATTTCATTGGGCATTCTTTTGTCACTGTGATAGTAATAATCACCATCCTTTGGATGGAGATTAAGCAACTCATTTTCCTAATGAACTGCTATAAATAACAGCCAAATAGAGGGCACAACAATTACAGGAAAAGCTGTTTCTTGTGGCGTAGGTCCCAAAAACAAGAAATTGAAAACAGCCTAAGTATTAAACAGCAGAAGGTAGATAAATAGTGATTTCCCCACAGTAAGGAGGACTAGGCAGCTGTTAAAAAGATGTACTAAGGGGCTGGGGCTGGGGCTGGGGCTCAGTGGTAGAGCGCTTGCCTCGTAGGCAGGAAGTCCTGGGTCCCATCCCCAGCATTGCAAAATATTAGTACAGCAGCTCTGCCCGAACTAATGCAGAATGATTTCTAAATTGTCTTATTGAAAACCTGAGCCTGACTCACTTGCTTTCGGGCAAGTGGCTTAGTCTGAGATCCTGCGGCGCGCACTCCCAGCTGTCGCGCTCAGAGGATGAGGGGATTATTGTTTGCTAAAGGTTGCTCCTGGGAAGTCAAAAGTTCCTTGGCACTTTTGGCCTGCACAATTCACCAGAGAAAGCCCCCAGCAAAGAATTGCGGGGGAGCCGGGGATTTAGCTCAGCCGTTCGGTAGCCCGCCTTGCAAACCCAAGGACCCAAGTTCAATCCCCGGTACAAAAAAAAAAAAAAAAAAAAAAAAAATTGCAGGGATCACGGCGCGTGGGGAAGTGGTAAGGATGAGAATGTCTGGGGATGGGGCACAGTGGGGCTGTACCTGGAGAGATGGAGAGAAAGATGGAGGAGAGGGAAGGAAGGAACAGAGGAAGGAGGGAGGGACGAGGGAAAGGAGAGAGAAAAAAGTAGCATGTTGCTTGGATTTAGTCCCTCATTTGCTTACACAGAGAAAGGGCTCGGAAGGTCACAGACGGCTGATGTAGCTTCGAGGGGGCAGGTGAAGTGGGGTCATGAGAACCAGGAAGGATCATCACGTGCTTGGGACGTGTGTACCCCTAAAGTGTGCGACCCTGACAGTGCACTCAGGTACCACGTGGTGACGAAACACAGTAATGAAATAAAAAGGGAAAGAACAAAAAGACTTCAAGCTATAGATTATTAAAGCAAATCCTTGACATTTAAAGACAGGAATAAATTGTCCCTTGGGATATGTTGCTGCACATTTTTTTTTTTTTTTGCACGAGTAATAGTTTGGCCTTGATTTGGTGAACATGCTCCTCATTTTAATATTTTTGATTAAAAATATATAAGCATACTTCTTGGAAAACAGAATAAAATTTCAGAGACGTCACCACAATCTTTTAAACTTATTTTCAGTTCTTGGACCTTAGGTCATGAGACTCTTCATGGTTTCTTTTTTGTTGTTGTTGTTGTTTTGAGACAGGGTCTCACTCACAGCGATCCTCTTGCCTCATCCTCCCGAGTGCTGGGATTACAGGCGTGCGCCACCATGCCTGGCCACTACATGGTTTTTTAGAGAGGTCTTGGAAGACATATAAATGAGAACGGTTGGTGGGGGGTGTTAGCCATATCTTCGTTGTTGGGAGAGAACACTTCACACGCAATTGAAAAGAGAAAAGATTTATTCATTTCTATCTGGCTCATAGTTTTAGAAGTTTCAGTCCATAGTCCGCTGGCTCCAAGGCAGAAACATCATGGCAGAAGGACCTGGAAGAGGAGAGCTGCTCCCTCAAGGCCCCAGGAAGCAGAGCTGGGGAACGGGGGGACCAGGAGGTCCCCGAGGGAGGCCGTATTCTCTCCTCTCACCTTCACACACCCAGATGTGTGCTTCTCCTTTCTGAGACAGCTCTCAAGCAATCAGCTCCACAATGGAGACCAGCTGTCACAAGGAGAGGTTAGGAAAGTCCTAAGATAAGCACGCTTTCTGACTCCTATTCTACTTAAGGGAGTATCCTAAACAAAGTATATTTTTAAAGAAACCAAAACATTTCAGCTGTAAAAGAGTTTAAGGAAGTGTTTGCAACTGTGAAACCATCCAAATAGGGAAAGGATGGATAGGGTACTAGTGAAAACAGAACTGGGTTAAAATGTTACCTCTCCTATCCCTGACTCGGTAGGTATATAGCTCTGATCAACTAACAGTCCCATTGCCACAGACAGACACGGATACGGAAATGAGGATTAAAGATGCCCAGAACACACACGCGCGCGCACACACATACACACACACACACACACACACACACACACACACACACACACACACACACACACACACACACACACACGCATGCAGACGCGCAGTGGGTATTTAATTACCTACCCCATTCAGCTTCACTCTTTACTGAATAATCCATGTACAACATCTGGATCAGTGTTGGGCACACAGTAGATTCTCACTGAAAGGTGGCTGTTACTAAGGAGACGATGGTTCATACCTGTGATGGGATACACACGTGCAAAAGGCTGGTAAATAAAATAGGCCTGGAAGGGCTGGAGTTGGAGCTCAGTAGAGCACATTTCTAGTATGTTTGAGGGTTTGATTCCCCAGAGAGGGGGGGGAGGGAGAGAGGGAGGGAGGGAGAGAAGAAATCCATGAAAATGCTTATTTACAAAACAAATAACAGGTTCTTAATTCTTGAGTATGAGTTTAGCTAGGGGTTCAAACAGAGAGATGGAGAAATTGAGATAAATTCGTTCAGAAAAGTAGACTATACTGAAAACACCTTCACTGTGAGGTGAGGAGCCAGGGCATTTGCTTTTTCTTCCTGCTGTTCTCTAACGCATCTGTCTGATCTCCAAAAGTCCTAACCTTGCCTCCAAGGCTCTGGAGAGCTCTACGCGCTCTGGACAGAGGTGGCTTTGATCAGAACCCGGGAAAGACTTGGCCCAGCCCTGTCTGACGCTCAGCGGCACAGGCAAGGCCGGCTCTGAACAAGAGAGATGCTCTGCAGGGACAGGTGTTGTAGGCTGGGTTCGCAGGGCAGACAGCGCCCGAGGCAGGGATTCCAGCACAAGGGAATTTTTTGCGGGCGGAACCTGTGCAAAGTGAAAAAAGCAAGAAGGATAAAGGGAAGAAATTCTGCAAGGATGCGGTTTCAGGCAAAGCCTGGACTCACCCTGATCACACCAGAACTCGAGAGTGGGAACGAGGGAATGACTTGTCCCCGGTGAGCTGGGAATTGTGGGTGACGGTCCTGCCCAGCTCTGTGGTCTATTTCGCAGTGCATCATTCGGCCCCGTTCTACCATTCACTTTGACTGAGGAATTGCAGGTCATAATTTCTGTGTCCGACACGCTCAGGTGATCCCTAGTGATCGCGATACCATTCCTTGTCCCCTCTTGTCGTGTGCACCCAGAACATCGAGTCCTGTTGGAACAAACGTAAAGCAAAGTGCAAGACCATGAGAAGGAACCCTTGTGATACGCTGATTCATATTTGGCCAGGTGTGTGTGGCTTGGTCTATTTGGAAACAATGCTTTCAATTCCACCTTGCTGCATATATATGAGAACAATTTCCTGCTAACTGAACATAGATGTTTCAGATTTTGGTTTGAATACAAATATCCTGGGACAAATTCTTCAACTGAATGCCTTTAAGAGATAAACCGTTCCAGCCATACTAGCAGTGTTCACTGTGCCACAGCGGTTGTCCCACGCTGAGGCAGGGGAGGGGGCCCTTTGTACCCACACACCGGTGTGCGGCCTGACGTGGGGAGCAGGGGTCCCTCCTGGGTACGTCGGTGGTGATGCAGTTCTAGGTGCCCGAGCATCATACTCAGAGTGGGTTACAGGTAAGAGTTATGGCAGCAGCTGTGGGGTGTCCACACTGACCCAAGAGGGCCCCGGGTGGCCTAAATGGCCTGGCAGAACCAGTTATCTCAAAAGAGGAAATTAGTCTCCCTTTGTCCCAGCCCCTAGCTTAGTAGGAGCCAGGAAAGCAACAGGAAACCATCTAGTACCTCAGGACTCTGGCTCTTGTGGGACACGGGAAGGAGAGTCCTCCTCTGGCCAGCCTAAGGGAAGGCAGCAGGGAGGAGCAGTAACCTCTCTCTCTCTCTCTCTTTTTCTCTCTCTCATACTGGGGATTGAACCCAAAGCTTTTGCCCTGAGCTATATCCCCGGCACACACACATACAGACCCTCTTTAAGTTTTGTTTTGAAACGGGGTCTCACTAAGTTGTTAATTGCCCAGGATGAGCTGAAACTTTGGATCCTCCTGCCTCAGCCTCCTAGGGATTATGGGCATGTACCACAATGCCATGCTCTCTTCAGCTGGCTCAAAGGCTGAGGAAGTGAAGGGGTGGGGATGGAGGGAGAGGGGGAGTAGGCACCCTGTGCATCTGCAACTTTGGTTACATTGAGCAAATAAGTAACCATATTTCCGATA
Source organism: Fukomys damarensis (assembly GCF_012274545.1). Lineage (NCBI taxonomy): Eukaryota > Metazoa > Chordata > Mammalia > Rodentia > Bathyergidae > Fukomys > Fukomys damarensis. Next base: position 8,778,296 of record NW_022900924.1, on the reverse strand, counting down.
ACGAGACCCAGATTTCTCATTATGGACAGAAATTGCAAACATGGAAATTGAGGTTAGAAAGAACCCTAAGAATTTAAAGTATCGGTATTGACTCATGTTTTTAAATAAATATACACAAAAAGACATAGATAATATGACATGTGCAAGAAGAGAGAGAAGCCAGGAGTTATGATAGAGACATGGCAGAAAGACAACAGGAGGCCCTGTCCAGACTAGGGGCAGTCTGAGAATCAAAATCCTAATGGTTTAGGCCTCACTGCATAAAATAGGAAGCTGTAACTCCATAGTGATTAAATGAATCAATAAATGGGGGGGGAGGGAAAACTCTTTCTTACCATACTGTTAAGTAATAAATGTAAAAGGAATTGCAGAGATTGATTGATTGATTGATTGATTGATTGGTTTTTTTAGACAAGGTCTCACCATGTAGCCCAGGCTGCCCTTAAATTCAGATCCTCCTGTGTCAGCCTCCCAAGTGCTGGAATTACAGGCAGGGACCCACCTTCTTTTCAGCAGTAGTGTGGTCTAGGGATTAAATTCAGGGCCTCACACTTGCTAGACAAGTGCTCTGCCACTGAACTACATTCCCAGCCCCAGAAATTTTTATATACCATTTGTTACCATCGTAGTGGTAGTTGACTTAGACAGAAAGAGTCAATGGCTAAAGCTGATGGGTAGCAGTCCCCCAGAGAACCAGATACTGGCATTTTCTCTGACTAGTTCCCCACAGAGTACTTATGAAACACAAATGAGGTTAAAGTCATAATGTAGGGTGGAGAAATCTGTCAGACACCAACTTGATCAGCACCGAAGATCAATGTCACCAGTAAGGGGACAGGATGACATCACCTGCCCCTGATGTGATTGATGCTCTCGGAAGACCTGAGTATCATCTCTGTGATGCCAAATCAGGGCCAAATATCAAAGGACCCAGGATAAGGGCGTCCCGCAGAGAAAGAGGCCTGTACTCTCTAAGGCTGTGTGAGAAGGTGAGGGAAAGGACCTAACTGTTCTAGATCAGAGCTGCCCATAGGCTGGGACTCTATTTCCCCTACACCCCCTGGCTGGAGACAGGGCTCAATAAAAGCAGTTATGAGATGGAGACGAACTGGGGGAGTTAGTTAAAAATGCAGGAGCCCATCCCTGAGAGTCAGTTTCCGAAGATCAAGGATCTACATATTTAGCCATCATCCCAGGAAATCCCAATGCAAGCAATCCAGCAATCGCTCTGGGAGGAACATGGCCTTAGGAGTTCAGGAACCTGTAGCCATTTTTCCACGCAGTCCTGATCTTCACTCCCTGTCTCTCTTTTTTTTTTTTTTTTTTT
>NW_022900924.1:8763345-8776908 GCF_012274545.1 Fukomys damarensis | reverse complement strand
TTTTTTTTTTTTTTTTTTTTTTGTCTAGGGTGACGCTGTATGCTGAGTTCCTTCCAATGAAAGCCAGAGCCAAATGTATTTTGCTGATTGAGGTAAGGAAGGGAGTGCTGGGTCTCTAGAGAATGCTGACTCTGGCGTGCAGCTCCCAGCTGCCCTGAGCCACAGGACAAGGAAAAGGGCAATAAAAATAATCAGACTCAATTCACAAAGACTTAAATGGATCATTTATGTAAAGTCAGACCTGGCAGTTTTGCAGTATGGAAAGCTTCTTCACCTGGCATGAAAATAGAGTCAATTATCCCTTTTTAAAATGGTAGCAGGCGCCGGGCATGGTGGCGCATGCCTGTAATTCCAGCACACGGGAGGCTGAGGCGGGAGGATCACTGTGAGTTCGACACCAGCCTGGGCTACATAGTGAGTTCCAGGTCAGTCTGAACTACATAGTGAGACCCTGTCTCAAAAAAAAAAAAAAAAAAAAAAAAAAAAGGTAGCAGGGCCAGGGATTTAGCTCTGTGGCATTGCTTCTGCCTTATAACTGCAGGGTCCTGAGTTCAATCCCTGGTACAGAAAAAAAAAAAAAAATCAAGCAGATAGGACTTCCTTTAATGGGAAATAGCTTCTCTCTGAGAGCTGGAGTTGACCGATGTACCTTGAATGGGCCAAACTCCTACCCCCACGGTAGCATCACCCTCGATTCCTGTTTTTACCCAGAATGGCCCAGATCTTGTGGGAGATCTCCCCTCGTATTCACTTCCATGGCCAATGGGCTGCCTTGAAACTTTTTGTGGTCCAGTCAGTCCCTCTGAACTCCACCTGCTGGGGACCTGTGACCCATTTAAAGCCATTTAAGAGCTCTCTCACTGTCCTATAGACCCTCCCTGCTGCTACCCAATGGGTCCTTCCAGGAAGCTGCCCGGTGGGCCCCTCCTTACGACAGAATGGTTTGTTTGCCTCTGCTCAACACTGATGTCCACAGCGGTGACTGTGCAGTCACTCGGACCCTCTCAGGCACTGTGACTGCACGGAGAACACTGATCACATGGGCCCCACAGCCCAACCCAGCCATCCACTTCTGTCCAGGGAAGGTGACAGTCAGCCTGTCCACAGTGTTATGCATGACTCAGTTGGTTTCAATATTAAAGTGCATCTGCGCCAGCTGATCCTAAACCCTGACTGTGCCTCATCATTTAACATCCTGTTCTCTCCTAAGACCCCGTATAGCTTCCCATAGGCCAGCAATTAGAGTTAATTCCTGGCCTAGCTCGGTGTATGCCTAATGACCAGTGACATTTTGACTATCACCCATTTTGATAGAAATGGAGTATGGTTCCTATCAGCAAAGGGGGATTTAGGAAGCTCTGAGACTCCAGAATTGATGGGAGAAGCTGGTTTGAAATGGAAAATAGTTGCAGAATGAAGGTCCCAGCAGGAAATAGCATATTCGCATTAGCATCCTTTGAGGGGGGCTGAACAAAGGCACGATTTTTATAGACCCTGCAGGGGTGTTTTCTTTCCGGGCCTGAAAAGGGACTGCGCGTAATCAGCATCCCAGAGAGTTGTGTGATGAAGGCTGCTGGAGAGAAGTGACTTTCTCGGGGACACAGCCAGCCCGTGAGCACCCTGTGGGTGACAGTCAAGGGAATACATGCCCCAAATTGTTCCCCTTTGTCTCCCTCTCATATCTTGCTGGCTCCCCGTTGGCTGCACCCACTGAGAAGCCAGAGTACAGGAAGTTCATGGGATCCATGCAAAGGTAGAAAAGCACGGAGAGTGGTTTGGAGAGGCAAAGAGAAGGGAGCTCTGTAGGACAGAGGGGTCCCGGGGCATGAGTAAGCAAGGGAGAGGGATGTCAGCAGACAAAACGCAGTGTGTCCACATGTGTGGTCCTGTGCATAGCGACATTATGCAAATAGCCAAGATAAGAAAACAACCCAGGTGCCAAGAGGGAGACGTGGGTGCGTAAACATGTGGTCCATCCATACCGTGGAATATTACTCAGCCTTAAAAAGGAAGGAAACTCTGACACAAGCTCCAACGTGGATGAGGACATTATTTAAGATTATGCTAAGTGATCCAGACACAAAGAGAGAAATATTATATGATGGCACTTACATGTGGGGTAGTTAGAATACTCAGTATTCGTCATGACAGAAAGTAGACTAGGGATGGCCAGGAGTGGGGGGAGATAAGCTGCTGTTTAATGAATAGAGTTTTTATTTTGCAAGATGAAAAGGGCTCTGGAGACAGATGGTTTTGGCCATGGCACAATATTTTAAATGTATTTAAAGCCACCAAACTGTACACTTAAAAATAGTTATAGAGGTAACTTTTATACTGTGTATTTTACAATAAACATAGGGGGGAAAGATGAATCAAAATTGCTCAACGTATCCACTAACATTGACGCCACATAGCACTGATGACATCGGTCTCCCTAGCAGGGCTGCTGAACTACACAGCTCAAGAGGCACCAAACAGATAGTACACAGTAGGAGCCGTGCATGGTGGTACACACCGACAATCCCAGTTAGAAGCTGGGAGGCTGAGGCGAGGAGGAAAACAAGCTTGATTCCCACCTGGGCAACAAAAGGACTTAGCAAGAATCTCTTTCAAAAAATAAATAAATATGGGCCAGGGATTTGGCTCAGTGGTTCCGCTGCCTGCCTTGCAAGCACAAGGACCTGAGTTCGATCCCTGGTACCACCAAATCCAAGAAAGAAAGAAATATAATGCAGTGCAAAGGCCCTGGGTTCAGTCCCTAGCACCACACACACACACACACATTAGACAGTGTGGACAGGCCTCTAGGACACCTGTAAATGTGACCCTGTGCAGTGGGTCCCTCAGACACCGTGTATACACTATACAGTAGAGATGATCTTTCAGAAGTGCTCCTCCAGCCCAGCCAATGGACCACGGGAAAAGGCTGGCCCATAGGACTTTCCTGACCCCAGACACCCCTAACCCACACTGGTACCCTTGTCCTCAGTGACCCCGCGACTGCTCTCTGTGCGGACCACACTACTCCCACTCTGACGCCGATTCTCCCGTGCCAGGTCTTCTGGGCCATCGGGACAGTGTTCGAGGTCATCCTGGCCGTGTTCGTGATGCCCAGCCTGGGCTGGCGCTGGCTGCTCATCCTCTCTGCGGTCCCGCTCCTGCTCTTCGCTGTGCTGTGCTTTGTAGGTATCGTTTAAGGGAGCTTCTTTCCTACGTGGTACTTCACTCTCCTCTGTATCTTGACTGGTAGAGATGATTTTAATCTCTGTACCACCTTCTAAGTGTTTTTAAAAATCAGGAAATGAGACCATGGAATGGGTAGCTCTAGTGTGAGATGTTAGCGTTCCTGCAGGTAGATGTTTCCGCGGTATTCTCTAGAGAGAGGGCTGGGATCCAACTCTGCAACATGTTGCCCCAACATTGCAAGATCTACACTTCGAGTGCCTGGACTGGATTCACTGTGACTCCTAGAAACCTAATTCAAAGAGGCCTGAGTTAAAACAGAGGGCTAGATACCTGACAGAGGAGTAAATATCTGGCTTCAAGCGTATCTGAATCCAGGAGTTCAAAAGATCGCTCTGTCTCAACTCTGTACCACCCATGCTCCCCAGAGAGATCATTCTACACGCTCACTTTATGTGTAAAACAAAACACTTTACAGCCAATGGGGCCCCGATTAAGCCTGTAAATGGAGCGTTCTTACATATGGTTAATACTACAATACTTCCTGGTAATTACAATAGAAGTTAGTAATTACTGAGTTTAATAGGCTCTTTACACACATTATTATGTTCGTTCCTCCCAGTAACCATAAGAAGTAGGACTATAGTGAACTCCTGTATTAGGATGACTCCAGTTCCTATAATAAACAAAGCGCACAAAACTCAGTAGCTTAATACAACAGGAGTCTATTTCTCACTAACAATAGTTGAGAATGAGCATCCTCATTGGCAAGTGGGATTCTGGGTCCAGGTTGTTCCCCCACCCCCACCCCCAGCTTGTGGCTTTGCCATTCTCCAGGGCTTCAGAATCTTCTACGTGCACAGAACAAGGAAGGGAAGTAGAAATTATACATCTACTTCTTAAATGTGTTGGCCCAGGATAATCTGATGGCATGCCATTGGTGAGAGCAAGTCACATGATCTCACCTAACTGCAAGGGAAGCTGGGAAATGTAGTCTAATGCTGAGTAGCCATGTCCAAAGATAACTCTATGCTATGGCAAGGGAAGCTTGAACTTTGGTGGACATTGGCAACCTTTGCTACATATTGCTTTTACTGATGAATAAACAGGCCTAGAGAGGCTGCTTGACTGGTCCAAATGAGCAGCAGAACTCTAATTTGAGCCAGATCTTCTGACTCCCAGTCTCACTATACCTGCTGTTTCATAGATCACTGTTGCTTCCTTTTATATAAATGTATCTAGTCACTTGGAGTTGGAACTCCACTAGGCTTAAAGTTCTTTCTGATCCTCCCCCACACCCTGACTGAGTTTGCCAGACAATGCTGAACACAGGTGAGATAGTTTCTGTCGACTTGGGAATGACATTTTTAACAGTGGTCACAATTTAATTCAGCCCTCCCCAGAACTCTGAAAGCAGCACCAAATAAAAGCAGTGGATGACAGTGACAGACACTGCACAAAGCACTTTGCCTGAAGTATCCCACTTAATGCTGTGAACGGCCCTAAGAGGTAGGCTCTACTATTCATGGGTTAGGAAACGAAGGAACAAAGAAGTCGATTCCTTGCGTAGGGTCACACAACCGTATAACAGGTGGCAAAGCCCGGATGTGAAGCCAGGGCGCTGGCTCCAGAGCTCCCACCCTGCAAGACCCCGCACAGAAACGAGAGTGTACGTCTGGGAGCGAGTGTTCTGTTCCACCCTAACCAGCCCACCCGGCTCTCCTGTGCTCCCAGTGGCTGCCGGAGAGTGCGAGGTACGACGTGCTGTCCGGGAACCAGGAAAAGGCAATCGCCACCCTAAAGAGGATAGCGACGGAAAACGGAGCCCCCATGCCGCTTGGGAAGCTCATCATCTCCAGACAGGTCAGTGCCCGCACCGACTGCCTGGGGCACGCGTGTCTGTGTGCGTGCGGGGGAGCGTGTGCGCCTGGCATGGGACTCGCGCCAGTCAGCCTGTGTCCCCAGGGTGAGTGCACACACACGTGTTCACTTGTGCCTGCGTGGGATGGATGGGGGCGCAGTGGCCGCTTAGACTCAGAGCGTCAGGCTCCTTCGCACCACTGAGCAAATCAAAGGAGCCCATTTATTTTGATAAAAAGGAAAAGAGAGATATATTCAAAGGGAACTCGGAGGAGATGGAGGGGAGTCACCACCTCACTGTTGCAGGCGTGTCCCGGTCTTTTGTAGCAGAGAACAGTGAGGGGATGGAATCAATACAGTGAGCCCGCACACATGTTCAGGCTTGTTTCACCCCTTACCTCTCCATCCCTGGCCTAAGCAAATGACACTTGTTCTCATCTCCTGGTGCCACCATCCGTGTAGTCTGGCCATTTCTCCGGGCTGAGGAGAGGCGGGGGTGGCTGGCGGTTTATGCCCTAGGCTTGAAAAAGTTTAAGGAAACCATTTGTCCCCAAAGGAAAAAAAAAAAAAATCTAACTTTTAAAGTTCCGCCTGCCCAGGCTGGTTGCAGAGATGCGGTAGGGAGGGCCTGCAAGGGGAATTCAGCCACTCCATTCTCTTTCCGCTGCTGGGTCCTACAGGTTCCCCAGAGAACTGAGCCAGTGATTGAGGAGTGTTATGTCTGCGGCAGGTCCTGCAACTGCTTGTTTGGTTCAGCTTTTCAGCTGATGAAGTCTGGTTAACAACTATGATTGATGGGCAGTTGTTCAATGAAAACACAGTAGAGGGTGAAGGGCTTTGGTGGGAGAGTGCGTGCTTAGCCTTTGCGAAGGCCTGGGTCTGATACCTCGCATAAACAAACAATTAATGAGATAGATATAAATACATAGGGGAGATGAGGGTGACTCCCTTAGAACTAGGGTCAAATGCTACTCCCCTAGTAAGATCATCACAGAATCTGCCATAAGCATTGACACTGCACACAAAGGAATGAGAGACACAGGTTTAAGGCGGCAGACTCTGCCCTCAAGCATCATCTCATCTGTCAGGTGTGAGGGCGCACACCTGTCATCCCAGGCCTGTGGGAGGCTGAGGCAGGAGGACTGCAAGGTCAAGCCCAGCCATGGCAACTTAGCGAGACTGTATCTCAAAATTAAAAATAAAAAAGGACTCAGGAGGCTGAGGCAGGAGGATCACTGTGAGTTCAAGACCAGCCCAGGTCAGTGAGTTCCAGGTCAGTCTGAACTGCATAGTGAGACACTGTCTCAAAAAACAAATAAACAAAACCATGTTTTAAGAATTATTCTTTTTGTAAATAGGAATACATTTTTCTTGTATTTATCAATACATCTGTTCATCTCTCTATATATTTGGTTTTGGGGTTTTTGTTTTGGTACCAAGGATTGAACTCAGGTCCTCGGTGCCAGAACCACTGGGCTAAATCCCTAGCCCCTTTGTTCTCTGAGGCAGAGTCTCTCTCTGTAGTTCAGGTTGGCCCTGAAATCACTATGTAGCCCAGGCTGGCCATTAACTCATGTCATTCTTCCTGCCTCAGCCTCCCAAGTGCTGGAATCACAGGTGTGAGCCACCACACCCACAATTAAATCCCTTTCTAAAGGGCATGAGCCGGGCATGGTGGCACATGCCTGTAATCCCAGCACTGGGCAGGCTGAGGCAGGAGGGTCACTGTGGGTCAGTCTCACCCTGTCTCAAAAAAACCAAAACCAAGAAAACATAAATATATATTAATGAATCTGTTCCAAAATATAGTAAGTGAATATATATTTTTCTCAGGTATATTCAGTAAATGCAAATATTCTCCAGTATAATCAATAGGCATATTTAATGATTTTTAAATTTTTTTGATGGTGCTAGGGATGGAACCCAGGGCCTCTAGCATGCCACTCAGTTACATCCCCAGCTCGAATATTGTCTTTTTATTGAAAAATATATTACACAAAGAAAGGGATTCTGTGACACCCACACAGTAAAGAAGGGGTTTATTTGGCTCACATTTTGTAGAGGTTTCGGTCCACAGTCAGCTGGCTCCAAGACAGGGCGGCAGGGCAGAGGGGCTGGCAGAGGAGGCTGGCTTTACAGCCTGTCAGCAAAGCAGAGAGAGTGAGAGGGAAGGAGATAAAGACACCCTTGGAGACCACGCCCTCCGTGGCCCACCTCCAACCAGGCTTCCCCTCCCAACATCACGCTTAGTTTTCAAACTCCTGCGTGGGCTACTTCTCTGGTGAGTGTCAGGCCCCTGTGACACTTTCACCTGGCGCAGGAGGCTCTGGGGGGCTCATTCAGATGTAAACCCTAACAGGGATCAAAAGATGGTTGGAAGGGGGAGGGAGGGAAAGAAAAGGGGATGAAGAAAAGGAGTTAGGATGAATTAGGTACCTCACAAGCACAAGGACCCAAGTTCGATCCCCGGTACCAAAAAAAAAAAAAAAAAAATTTCAGGCTGGCCTTGAATTTACTGTGTAGCCCAGGCTGACCTTGAACTCAGGATGATCCTCCTGTCGTAGCCTCTTGAGTGCTGGGATTACAGGCGTGCGCTACCATGTCCAGCAAACCTATAATCTTTTTTTTGCACTTTTAGCATTTTTAAATAGCAAGCATTTCTTAATCTACGGGTAGGAAATATACGTTCATTAACTGTAACTGTGAAGACTATAACCACAGTTGTAGAATATATTTTTAAGAGAACATTATAAAGCGCAGATCTGATAAATCACTTAATACTGTTAAATTCTTTTGTTTGTTTGTTGTGGTGCGGGGATCGAGCTGAGGACCTTGTACTTGCAAGGCAGGTGCTGCACAACTGAGCTAAATTGCCTGCCCCTGATAAATTCTTAACACATGCTGAGTTACATAAAATTGGCAAAAAGGTCATTTAGCTAAATCAATCTGTTAAGAAGTTGGCCTGTAGTGAGCTAGCTTCTTAGTACATTAATTGTTGTCACTCTGACCTGGCCTTGGGGGAGGCCGTGTGTGTGTATGTGTGTGTGTGTGTGTGTGTGTGTGTGTGTGCGTGTGAAGTGGTCACACGCTCTTTGTGCTGGCTTCCTGGGCCCTGGGTCCCTGGGTCCCACGAGGCCTCAAGGGGCCAGGCCTGAGGGCTTCCCCGCTCTCAGGGTCCATGTGGGGTGTGGGGTGGCTCATCCTGGGGACCCTTCAGCACTGTGGATTCGAGTCCTGGCTTCTCAGAGTCCTAGGCACCAATCTCGGGCCACCAGCCAGTGCCTCACAGACCTGGACAGAGGGGAATAACCGGCACGTCCTTGTCTTGAAACAGGAAGACCGAGGCAAAATGAGGGACCTCTTCACGCCCCACTTCAGATGGACAACGCTGCTGCTGTGGTTTATTTGGTAAGAGGCGGGTGCTGACCACTTTCACCCCATTTATTTGCCCTTCATTTGAAGCAATTCACAGAAAGCCTTTTGATCTCAGGCATCATTTATATATTGTGGTAGTCTGAGCATCACCTCCCTGATTTCTACTTTATCTACATTATCACTTATGCAATCCGTTTGTTTTTGCTTTATTTTTGTTTTGAGACAAGGTCTTGCTTTGTAGTTCAAGCTGTCATGAACTCACAGTGTAGCCCAGGCTGGCCTCGAACTCGGAGGAAATCCTTCTGTCCCAGCCTCCTGAGTGCTGGGATTATAGGCATGCGCCACCATACCCAGTTTAATTTTTTTTTTTTTTTTTTTTTTTTTTTTGTACCGGGGATCGAATTTGGGACCTTGTGCTTGCGAAGCAGGTGGCGGAACCACTGAGCTAAATCAATGGCCCAAGATAAGTATCTTTTAAAAGGGAATGTTGGCCATGATACATTCCTGTAATCCCAGTATTTAGGAGGCTGAGGCAGGAGGATCTCAAATTTGAGACCAGCTGGACTACATAGCAAGAACTCATCTTCAACTACAAAAAAATAGCCAGGTGTGGCAGTGTGTACATGTAATGCCAGCACTTGGAAGGCAGAGGCAGGAAGATTGCCATGAGTTTGAGGCCATCCTGGGCTCCATAGTGAGTTCAAGGCCAGGCTGAACTACACAAGGGACCCTGTCTTTAAAACAAACAAACATAAGTAAATAAATAGAAATTCTAAATCTCCATTTTAAAGGAAAACACCTTGATTATAGGCCATAGAGAGAGGCTGCTCTTCTAAACAGAATAAAGGTAGTTGTATGGGTGGCTGGTCTTCCAAAGCAATGAGGCTCTGTATTTAACAGACAGGCTGGGAAGGTGGGGAGATACTCAGGATTCAACAGCACATAAATGAGACTGAGATATAATCAAAAAAATTAAAAAGAGGGCCGGGGATTTAGCTCAGTGGTGCCACCGCCTGCCTTGCAAGCTCAAGGACTCAAGTTTGATCACCAGTATCCTCCCCCAAAGAACAAAAGAATTAAACTTAAAAGGAAATCTTTTTCTACAATAAGAGTTAATATTTATGTTGTATCAATACCCTCCTCTCTGCCCATATTGCTTTGGGTACCACTGCTGGCACATGGCCTGTAGTTTGAGATCCAGGATTTGGTTAACACGTCCATTTTTTAAACTTCCTGTTCTGACTCCGTTCAGTTTTTCTTAAACAACAGCCACAGGAGGGGACTGGTGGGAAGGGAAGGTGTATAGAAAGAGCAATTATCTTACATTTCGTGACAAATCAAATCAAATTTCAGCCATTCTTTCAATTCACTTTCTACCAAATCGTGTACAGAGCAGCAACAGTGTACAAAGCTTTGTGCTTTAAGCTTTGTGCTCCTGTTTTAGCCAGTTCTCAATTTTCCTATTCACCTTTGAGCAGAGGTGCTAATTAGCAGGGGCGTCTCCCCAAGGTGGTTGATTACTAGGAAGAGAGAAAAGCTTTGATAATAGGTAGAACTGAGCTTCACTTCTGCCCCCACGCTCCTAGGGGCTGAATCAAATCACCAACCGCTTAGTAAACACCTGCCCTGGCCCAAAGAAATGTGAAGCCTGCAGGATTCTTAAGGAGGGGGTTGGACAGAGTTGGAAACACCTAGCTTCAGGTTTATGTAATTCAGCTGTGTCCTCACTGTACCAATCCTAAAGCAGTGAATGAGAGGCTAATATTCAGTGCACCACCAAAGTCACTAAATTTGCTAGTATCAACTGTGTGCTGTGGTACACTCCTTTAATGCTCACACTCTGGGAGGCAGAGCAGGAAGATCCCAAGTTCAAGCCCAGCCTAAGCAACTTAAGGACTTACGGAGATCCTATCTCAAAAAGGGGGAGGTAGGCTAGGCATGATGGCACGCGCCTCTAACCCCAGCACTTGGGAGACTGAGGCAGAATCACCATGAGTTCGAGGCCAGCCTGGGTTGCATAGTGAATTGAAGGCCAGCCTGAACAATGTAGTGAGACCCTGTTCCAAAAAACAAAAAAGAAAAAAAATTTTTAAAGGTGAGGGCGCATGCTGTAGATACAGCTCAGTGCAAAGGTCCTGAGTTCAATTTCAAGTGCCACACAATAATATTAGTAATAATAATAATATCAACAACAACGACAACCATAAAAATTTGCCAGTACAAACTGTAACCCAGTGTAACAAAAATTTGACTTCTGATTACAACTGTTCTACCGGATGTGAATGCTATGGCTCTCCAAATTTGAATATCCTAGTTTCCAAGGTCAGTTAGGAATGACAGTCATCTTGCCATTGATGGGGTCCGAAGGAGGTCCCCTAAAGAGGAGAAAGAACCTCAGCGGGGCCTGGGTACTTTCTTCATGGGTCATCGCAGACAGCACTTGGAGATGTGTTGATGAGACATAGACAGAACTGGAAAGTAAGAGAAAATAGATAAGGGACATCAGCCTGAGCAGCCGGAGGGCCACAGCTGTGATGGAGAGGATCGGACTGGCCCATTAACAGAGGAAGGAGGCCAGGTTTTGCAGAGGGGCTGTGCGGGTGAAGGTCTGGTCAACCATTACCTCCGCGCTCTGGAGAACGGCCTGGTGCTTAACCCAGTCCCCAGGAGAGGGCTGCCTCCATTCGGGACAGTGTCAGTGTTGTGGAGGCTCCTCTGGAATCCACGGTGGCTGCAGGTTGAGAGTGGAGACTGGAGACTTCTGGGCCCTTGCTGGTAGCTGAACGTCCCTGTGTTCTCTTGACTTGGTGTCCTCAGTCTGGAAGGGGGAGGAGGGAAGGTTACGTAAATTTGGGGCTGATCAACTTTTTATTTTGCGGCTTTTACGTGGACACTTCCTAAATGATTAATATGTCTAATGTAAATAAAGCTGAGCAAGGATCTGACCCAAAGTTTTCAGGTAATATAAGAGACACAAATACAAAGTGAGATCAAGCTTTTAGTTACCCATTGAGCATCTGTAGGCCCACATGAAGAATCACTAGGTTGTTTGATGGGTTTTTTTTTTTTTTTTTTTTTTTTTTTTGGTACCGGGGATCAAACTCAGGACCTTGAGCTTTGAGTTTTCAAGGCAAGCAACGGACCCACTGAGCTAAATCCCTGGCCCTTTTTGTTTGTGGTTTTAATTTCTTTGTTTTGTTTTAGCAAATGTGACTTTCAAGTCCTTGACTGCCTCAGGAGAAAACACAAATCATGGCTGTAATAAGTAGGAGGTGAAGGGCCCACGAGTCTGTCTATCCTCTGTCCCCACGATGATCTCTAGGTCAATTCCATGAAATTCTAAAATCTTGTTCAAGTTCACCAAATTGGTGAAACCCTGATGGGTTTCAACAAACCCTGACAGGTGTCACTGGGGCTATTTTCTTCTAAGTTTTGATCCCCATGAAGGTTTTCTCCTATTGTCAGCAGGGTAGACAGCTCTGGGGTAGGGGTGTCTCGGGATGTGTTCTCAGTCTTGATTTGTGTGTGTGTGTGGTACAGGACATTAAACCCGGGCCTTGCTCATGCTAACCACGTGCTCTGCCTCTGGGCCACAGAGCCAGTCTGATCTTTTTCTCTTTTGGCAGGGTTGCTGGAGACTGAACACAGGGTTTTCACACTGTGCTACATTCTCAGTCTTCCCCCGCCCCCACTTTTAAATTTGAGACAGTGTTTTGCTAAATTGACCAGGCTGACCTTGAACTTGCGATCTTCCTGCTTCAGCCTCCCAAAGAGCTGAGATTATAGGCATGTGCCACTGTGGCTCTCATTCTTGATCTGTCAAGAGACACAGAACCACTCCCTTTTATCACACCGCCAAGGTTTGTACCTGTCACCTTCCTGCTCCAGGTACTCGGTGACGCCCCCAAACACCCAGCGTGGTCCAAAGCCAGGTCCGCACTGCTGTAGATGCAGATCCTCCCCAGGGAGAAGGGGGCAGGGGTCTTGCCTTTGTCTGAGCATCTCTGCCTCTTTTGCTTGCTCCTGCAGGTTTTCCAATGCGTTTTCTTACTATGGGTTAGTTCTCCTCACCACCGAGCTCTTCCAGGCGGGGGACGTCTGCAGCAGTGAGTATCGTGTTCCCTTTCCCCAGTACGTGTGCAGTGGTGTATATACCTGTAGGCCAGGCTCCGCCCGATTGGCCTGGTTTCCAAGATGCTCTGAAGGAGCCTGGAGGTCTTGACACCATGAGATGACATTTCCAGCATCACAGTCTTGTGTTGGGCCCAATTTCTGAAGCAAGTACAGTTCAAAGATCAACCAAGGTGCTGTGAAGTCTTGGTTTATTTGAGCGGCAGAGATTCCTGAACCAGGCAGCGCCAGTATGCAGGTGGTTTGGGCTCCAATGAAGGGATGTAAGGGGGAATGTTCCTGAGTATCAAAAGACCCAATGAGCCAGGCACGGTGGCGCGTGTCTGGAATCCCAGCACTCTGGGGAGGCTGAGGCAGGAGGATGGCAAGTTTGAGCGCAGTCTGAGCAATCTAGCAATTTGGTGAGACTCTATCTCAAAATAAAAAATAAAAGCTGGTGCCGGGGGTGTAGCTCAGTGGTGCCGCTGCCTGCCTCCCAAGATCAAGGTCCTGAGTTGGATTCCAGGTACCAAAAAATAAATAAATAAAAATAAAAATAAAAGCTTGTGGTATAGCTTAGTGGGAAGGAACTGTGTTTCAATCCCCAGTCCCAGAAGAAAAAAAAAAATAGATCAAATGCCAACAAATTTAACACGAAGATCTAATTACTGGTGTAGGGGTGTAGCTCAGAGGGAGAGAACCTGCTTAGCATACTGGGGGTCCTGGGTTCAACCTCCAGCACTACAGAAAAATAAAACAAAGATGAAGTTAATTTTTTTGTTTGTTTTTATTTTTGTTTGGTTTGGTTGTTTGTTTTGGTACCGGGCATGGAACTCGGGTCCTTACACTTGCAAGGCAGGCGGCGGAACCACTGAGCTTAATCCCGGCCCAAGATGAAGTTAGTTTTTATAGTGATCCTAGAATTGGGGGAATTTTGCTTTATAAAAAAATTATTTTTTATAAATGTACTGATGGCAGGGGATTTGGCTCAGTGGTTCTGCTGCAAGTACCAGGGCCCAGGGATAATTCCTGGTA
>NW_022900924.1:8710994-8763140 GCF_012274545.1 Fukomys damarensis | reverse complement strand
TTTCCCAGTACTGGGGATTGAATCTAGGGCACACACGTTATTTGTTTTTGTTTTTTTTTAAGACAAAAGATGTTAATGTATGAGTTGTTTCTTCTAAACTAAAACCTCAGTATTCAGGTTTAATAGCATGTTGTCACTCTGTGATTAATAAGTAGGTTTTCGGGTGCAGTTTGGGCCCTCACCTCTAAAAGTTTCGCTATCCCTGATCTAGGGCCTCCCACGTGCTAGGCAAGTGCTTAACTGCTTCGCTACACTTCCCGCCTACAGTCCCAGCCTTTTTATTTTATTTTATATGTTTTTGGTACCGGGGATTAAACTCCTCCGGACCTAGCGCTTGCGAGGCAGGTGGCGACACCACTGAGCTAAATCTCCGTTCCCTGTTTAGCTCACTTTGAGGCAGGGCTTTGCCAAGCTCCCCAGGCTGGTCACAAACTTAGAATCCTCTTGCCTCGGCTTCCAAGCAGCTGGCATCGTGGGCCTGGCCCGCTGTCGCTGTGGGTGATGAAGGCCTTGATTGCTTGCGCCTGATGAACGATGGCGAATTGGACACAGCATGAGATGGTAAAGAAAAAAGCAGCCAAGTTTGAAACAGGCGCCCGTGCTCTCCCTAAGCCGTTTCATGCCTGCGGGAGGAAAAGGCCAAGGAGCGAAGACGCTGGGTTTAGGAATTGAAAATGCCGCGCCGGGCCCAGGCCTCTGCCCGCTGTGACTGACGGGGTGCTGTCCTGTCGGCTGTGTCTGCGGCACGTGTCCTTTTGGTACCGGTGTTCCGCAGTGCTGTGTTCTATCCGGGGATCCCTTCCAGGCCCTTGTCGTTCTGAACACAAAGAACTGGACTGGAAACAAGGTGGCAAGGTTTCACATTCATAACAGTATTAAGGCTGAGAAGGAAAGGAGTGTCCTCTGCAGAATGAACGCAGGTTAAAGAACGAAAACAAATACACTCTGCAGAGTGCAGAGTGAGCCGCTGGGAAAGCAGAGGCCATGAAGCCAACAGCCACAACCTTTCATGACCCCCATGCTGACGTCAGATTGAGACCCTCCTATCAAAAGCCTGTTTGATCTTGGGCCAGACGAATTGAAGATAACATTCTCTGCTTGGTACTGGGTGCAAGGTTTGGAAGCCGTTCTGTGCATGTGTCCTGGCTGTCCATGGTTGACGTGTCACGTCTCCTGCACCCTAATCTCCTGCACCCTAATCTCCTGCGTCACTTTCCCATAATTCACTCTGTTATAATTGGATGTACGAGTTGCAGTCCGTATGTGTGAAGATTCAGTGAGCTCTAAGTGAAGAAAAGTAATTGCATGTCACGCCAGCAGGTCTGGCACACATGTGCCCTGGTTTGGAATTTCAGAATTTCCCAGGGTAGGCTCAGTGGTCTTAAGGTATAGGCCGTAGGATAAAGGGGTGTTGGGCCTAAGGCGTTGCCCACATTCAGGTGAGTAGCAGGGAGTGATCCTGTCACCCCGATTGTATTATCTATTTACCACTATGCCTGGCTGGATTTTTCAAAGTTGCTGTCATTTCAGGGTAAAAACAAAGGGGACTCGCCTGTCTTGTTGGCTGTGGTAGATGAGGGCCCTTCAAAATTGATTGCTATGAGTCTTAGGCTTTTTGAAAACTGGTCCCTTTCAAAATTCAATTTGATTATATCACTTAGTATAAGAGGACTATGTGGTCTCGTCTACTGGGGCCATAGCCTCTCAGCCAGATGTGGTGGGCGCACCTGTAATCCCAGTATTCTGCAGGCCGAAGCAGGAGCATCTCCTTTGAGTTCGAGGCCAGCCTGAGCTACATGGTGAGTTCAAGGCCAACTTTGACTGCATAGCAAAACCCTGTCTCAAAAAACAAAACAAGGCAACAACATCATAGACTCTCACAACCTTTAATAGCTGATACATACAGAGGAAAAGAAAATGACTGCGTAAAATGAGACAAGGCCCTCCTGGAGGTTAGCTGGTTCCTTATTTGGTTAAATCAGTGTTTGCTCACCAGAAACCTAGTTCCCTGAGACCCATCCTAGTCTAGTGACCTCCCAATTAGTGTTTCCAACAGCCATTAAAGTGCAGATGGCTTATAGGTCAAAATTATCATTGAAATCATCTGAAGAATTCCAGAAAGTGCGGTACTCAAGAGTTTCAGGGACATGATCCTGTTCAGAAATGCCAAGGAGACATTAAGTTTGAGAACCAAGTCAGAGCCACCACTCTGGCCACACCAAAGAATCACCCCAGAAGCTTTTTTTTTTTTTCCTTTCCTTTTCTTTCCTTTTGGTACCGGGGATCAAACTCAGGACCTTGTGTTTGACAGGCAGGTGCAGCGTCACGGAGCTAAATCCCCTACCCAACCCCGAGAGCTTTTAAACAATGCCCAGACCAATGTAATTCACTAAGGGCGGGGCCCGGGCATCACTGATTGTTCAGGACTCTCCAAGTTGATTCTATTATGAAGCTGGAGGTGGGAACCGTTGGATAAAAGAAAGAACTGAAAGGACCTCTCTATGCAGATGTCTGGGTTTTCAAGCCATTCTATTTTAAAGATAATGTTAGATTCCTAGCATTGAATTCAGGCTGGAAGATAAAAGAATCAAGTTGTACTGCTTGTCCTTAGGGTTTGTCCAATTTTCTTTTTCATGTTAGATCTTAGTTAATAGTTTTGTTATTGGGACTGAGGGTGGAGCTCAGTGGTAGAGCTCAGGCTTTGTGTGCAAAGGCCTTGCATTTAATCCTCACCCACCAAAAAAAAAAAAAAAAAAAAAAAAAAAGAGAGAGAATCTAAGCACAGTTTATTATTTTTTTTTCCCCTCTTCTCCCAGAACACAATAAACCTGGGCAGTTCCCTCTCACCTGCAAATAGGTTTGGCCATTCCCTTTTTATTTGCAAATGGTGCTCTCTTACCTGTGACTAGACCACCTTTCCCCTATAAATTAGGCCACCACAGAAACACTGGAAGATTATTTTACTATGTGGGGGCCACCCCCACCCACCCACCAGACCAGGACTATAGAGTATCAAATTACACAATTCCCACCACCAAAATACATATTCCCAGTTCCACACTAGTGCCTCTCGTTTTGATATAGGGACCATATAAAGACATCCAAATGTGATATGAGGTAAATATTATAACTCCCAACCTGTGAGATGTCTGATACGCCAAGTTTGTGTTCTCTAAAATCAAAGAATGAGTTCGGGTAACAATGGAGGTTAAGAGTATTGAGGGAAAGAAAGTTTCTAAGAGGACAGAAGGGGGCCCAGAAAGTGAGTGGCCCTCAAGCCTACTTCTCAAAGAAATTTTACAGAGGCTGAGATTTAGCTCAGAGGAGCCGCCCCCTGCCTCACAAGCGTAAGGTCCCGAGTTCGATTCCCGGTAACAACAAAAAAATGTTTTCTGAAGCAAAATCTCAAGATGGGTACAAAACCAAGAGATGGGCATAAGGTGGGACAAAACTATGGTCAACCAGTAAGATTATAAGTACAGTCGCTTAGGTAATATTGATCCAATGGGAAAGCACGTCAGTAGCAAGTGTACATGGAAAGAAGAAGGAACTTTCCCGGAAGGGACAAATCAAGGTCTTGGTCCTCACCCAGGTGACTGATGTCCTTTTAGAAGATCACTCATTATTATTTATCCCTGAGGAAGTCGGGTCATTTCATCTTTGTCTTGAGGCCTGGCCTTTAAGGAATGTGCCTCCACCCACAGTTGTGATGTGTTTTTTTTTTTTGGCTTTTTGAGACAGGGTCTCACTGTGTAGTTGAGACTGACCTCTTGAACTCACAGCAATCCTCCTGCCTCAGCCTCCCAAGTGCTCCTACTTTCATGGTCATTTTGAGTTTGCAGAAGAGCCAGAAAGCTGCATGATTACAGGTCTAGTGAGCTAGATGAGGACGCACTGTAATGCTCTGAGGTGCTTGCTTTTCTGTTGGGTGGATTTCGGCAGGGGCATTCACTGTATTTTTCTCATACCTTGTGAAGATACTCATGAAAGAGCACTTCCAGAACTGTTTCAGAACATGGCAAGAACGATGGGCTGAGTGTGTTTTAAGCAAGGGAGAGTATGGCAATGTCACATCGGGAGTGTGCCTCTGCTCGGCTGGGATGAGCAGGCGGCTGGGGTTGTAAATTCAGCACCGGCAACAGATTAAAGGGATGGTGTTTCAGAAAGGAAGACACTTTCTTTGTAAGGACGAAAGAGTAGAAGACAGAAAACTGCCCTGTGAGAGGTGAGAGCAGAGGGTCCAGAGAGATGCCCGCTGGTCTGTGTCTCCGGCTTCCCTTCATTATGTTTTGGGGGACCCTTCCCCCAGGTGGGTACCTGGAACGTGTCACAACCTGATTGATTCTCTGGACTGTCTTGGATGGGTCCCAGGCCCCATTGCCAAATGCACATTCCTTTGGTGGGCTTTGATTTCCTCCTTCTGGTTTGTCCTTGTCAGGCCCTTATCTCTGGGATTTATAGGTCAGCTGGGAGGAGTCTTATAGAAAAGCAATTTAAAGTTAGCAAGTAAGGGGGTGGGTGTTATCTAGTACGGTGCTATAGTGACCCTGGAGATGGAATGCTTGTATATCTTTATATGATTTTCCTTGAAGCCAGTAGTCCCCTCCCCCGTTGGTCCCTTTGCATTTGATCGGAGGTGAGGCTGAGCTGCCATCTTGGTTTCCAGGACCTGGCTTCCCCCGTGCCCCGCCTGTCAGCCGTCCCTCTGCTCCTTCCATGTGAGCCCCAGTGCCATTTGGTGCCTTTCCTTATCTGGTTTCTTCTCACTATCCTTATCCTTTTAATCGCTCTGTCCAGTGAAGCTTTAACTCCTTCTAGTCAGGATTAGCCATAGAGCCTAACAGAGCTTCTCTTCTTCCCTGCCTATACACCCTTTTCCCCTACAGCAAAGTTATCTTTTACTGTAATAGATTTTTTGAAGATGTCAACATTCGCTGTGTTAAACTCAGAGGGTGAGGGGGTCCCATTGGGCTTCTAGGTTCTTGTGCACAAGGCACAAATGATTGGGCGTGGTGCTCAGTGGGAAGGAGGAAGCAGCCCAGTTTAATGACGCTCAACGAGGTGACAGTGTACTCAGAGTGAGCTCTCACCTGCAGAAAGGAAAATGGCAGGAGAGGGTTTACCCATCCAAGACAGCCCAGAGAATCAATCAGGTTGTGACACGTTCCAGGTACCTGCATAGGGGGAAGGGCCCCCCAAAACATAAGGGAAGCCAGAGGCCAAGACCCGGACCAGAACCTCTACTCTCACCCCTCACAGGGCAGCTTTCTGTCTTCTGCTTCCTTACAAATAAAGTCTCTTTCTTTCTTAAGCATCATTCCTGGGTCGGGGATGTAGCTCAGTGGTTCTGCCGCCTGCCTCACAAGCACAAGGTCCCGAGTTTGATCCCCTTGTACCAAAAAAAAAAAAAAGAAAGAAAGAAAAGAAAGAAAGAAAAGAAAACATCAGCCCTTTACTTTGTTACTGGTTTAAGAATTTAAACTCAGGCATGTGTTGGGTTTAAGAATTAAATGTTGCACTGGGTCAAGGGTGCCTCCCTTTGGGCCTTCCAGAATGTGCTAAGTCACGTCTGTTGTGCTTCTTACAAATGTCCTTCCCCTAATTCACTGCATTATCTTGGACGCATGAGATGTGGTCCATATGCATGAAGCTTCAATGAGCTTCGTGGGAATAAAGATTACTATGGGCTCTGCTAGCTGACCTAGCACACGTGTGTCTTATCTCTACTTCTGGGTAGTAGGTCTTTGATGAAGGTGGGGAGGCCCTTGGCACTGCCCAGATCTGGGTGAGAGTGAGGAGTGGCCCCATGGCCCCAACTGGATTATCTATATTAAGGGTGTATTTGTGTTGTTGTTGCTTTTCGTTTTTTGCGGTACCGGGGTTCTAACTCGGGACCTTGTGCTTTCGAGGCAGGCGGTGGCACCATTAATTGTATACTTTGATCACCTCTTCTATAAGTAAATAAGCACTGCCGGTGTGCTGGTTATAAGGGGTAGAGGAGAGTCCTCCACCATCCTCTGAAGATTCACAGAAGTAAACTGAAAAAAAAAAAGACTAAACAGACAAAAATGCATATGGATTTATTCATGTACGAAAGCGGGTACCGTGGGATACAGCTGGAGCTTTCCTTTTTCGGGTTCAAACCCAGATCTGTGTGTCTCCTGGGCTCTTTCCTGGTTCCCCAGCTGAATCATAGCCAGGAAGGTATAGGGAGCAGGGTGGTGCGGTCCAAGATGGTGTTGTCTCTTCCTCCTCCCCAACCCCTAGTCTCCAGTCGGAAGAGGGCAGTAGAAGCAAAATGCAGCCTGGCCTGTGAGTACCTGAGCGAGGAGGATTACATGGACCTGCTGTGGACCACGCTGTCTGAGTTTCCAGGTGAGGACCTTGTGCTGGGTGAGGCTGGGGCACGAAAACCAGAGAACATGGCACCTGTCCAGCTGGGGGCTCTGTCCCTGCCACCTGGACACAAATCCCATTTCTATAGAGGCCAGGGATTGTTTCCTTCAAGTGGCTAAGAATTATGAAGGGGCAGAGAACTCCACCCTATTTAAAGAGTAACCAGCTGCCCAGTTTTGTGCCTGCTAGCAGGAGACCTGAGACTCCTGGGTCAGAGGAGAAAGGCGGTCACAACGAGCAACCTGAGTAACAGATCCTAGTGTCGGTCCCTCTTCCCTCAAGCCTCACACGGATGCTGAAGAAGAGTATCCGAGTGGATGCTACACAGGCAATAGCACTGCAATACAGCTGAGCGTATGAGTTCATTTTCCATTAAAAAGGAAAGTACCCAAGGCTGAGCGGTTAATAGAGAAAAGAGGTTTTGTGGCTCACAGCTCTAGAACTGGGGGCTGTCTGCTGAGGACCTCATGGTGGCTGTTAGCACAGTGGTGGGACGGAGGCCAAGAACAACCTCCTGCTGGGTCCCACCTCTTACAAGTCTCACTGCTTTTTTTGGTACCGGAGATCGAACTCAGGTCCTTGCACTTACGAGGCAGCCACCAGAACCACTGAGCTAACTCCCTGGCCCTCTCACTGCTGCCTAACACAACCACGCTGAGGACCAAACTCTCAGCCCATATACCTTTGGGGGACACACTCAAGCCACATTCAAACCACAGCACCTAGGAACCCCCAAGTTTAGGAGACCCAAATCTTCTGTAATGGACCACCAGATACCTGTAAAACCTTTGCCCCAGCAGGAGACATCATCATCTTTATTATATTGCTCCATGAAAAAACATGCCCTTTGCACCAGAGGAAGACAGTATCTCTGTCTTTGAAGGAACAGAAATTATGGTTACAATAAAAATATCCACTAATTTGGGGGGTGGGGACGAGGCTCAGTGGTAGATTACTTTCTTGGCACATGCAAAGCTATGCATGGTTAAACAAAACATCAACAACTATTATCCACCATTTACTGTGGGTTCTCTTTTTTTTTTCTTTTGGTACCGGGGCTCGAACTCAGGACCTTGCACTTGTGAGGCAGGTGTGGTGCCACTGAACTAAATCTGCAGCCCTTTATTAAATATTTACTGTATATCAGGAACTGTGCTAAATGCTTCGCAGATATGATATCGTTGAATCTTCTGAAGCAGTATAATTATTTCCATTTTACAGTTGGACAAACCGAGCTTTGCAGAGATACTGTAACTTGCCCAGCGTAGCAGAAATGATCCACACACCTTGCACCTGTCCATACCCTGCTCCTGAGAGCTTTATGTCACTGAAGACTTGGTCTAAAGTCTAAAAAACAAGCACAGTAGCTAGGAGGGCCAGAGAGTCAGTACCTAGGAGCAACCTTCAAACAATAGCTCCGGAATTTGGTATATAAATGCCCCAGCTTCTTTGCCCACCAGGCAAGAAAAGTCAAAGGGCACAGTCTGAAATCTCTCAATGGAATTCAGCTCCAATTGTCTGCAGTAGTAACTTGCCCCCTACTCAACCTTATTATCTGCCTTCCCTTCACACTGTCTTTCTGGTGCCTGCCAGGATCACCTCTGAGTCAGTATCTTGCATTTTCATTCCTGGCCTAGGCTGTACTGGGAAAACCCAGCTAAGACACCAAGTGTCCCACCCCTAGTACAGCTAAGAACTGGATCTTAGGGTCCAAGGTCTTCAGGGCTTTACGATACTGTTCATCCTTCTTCTGAAGCCCTTTCCCCCTGCAGCACTCAGCAGGCAGAGGCAGGAGGATCGCTGTGAGTTCGAGACCAGTCTGGGCTATAGTGAGGTTCAGGGCTTTACGATACTGTTCATCCTTCTTCTGAAGCCCTTTCCCCCTGCAGCACTCAGCAGGCAGAGGCAGGAGGATCGCTGTGAGTTCGAGACCAGTCTGGGCTACATAGTGAGTTCCAGGTCAGTCTCAACTACATAGTGAGACCCTGTCTCAAAAAAACAAAACAAAAAAAAGAGGTTCCTCTCTTGTCTGTATTAGCTATTTACTGCCATGTAACTAATTATCCCAAAGTGCAGCACCCTTGCTATCTTCCAAGTGTGGCTGCATCAAGAATCTGAGAGTAGCTTCCTGGCTCCTCTGCTTTAGTAGATCTCACAGGGCTACAGTCAAGGAGTTGGCCCAGAAAGCCCAACCAGGGCATTTGCTTCCACTTGCACACATGGTCATTAGTGGAATTCACTTCCTCAGGGATGCTGAACTGGGGGCCTCGGCTCCTCCCTGGCTGTTGGCCAGAGGCCCCATCAGTTCTTTGCCAGGTCACCTTTTCCATCCAGGCTCGCGAAGAGCCTTGGAGAGAGAATGCCCGCAAGGCGGAGGTCATGGCCTTTTGTAATCCGAAGTGGGAAGTGACATCTGTCGCTCTGGCTGTGTTCTGGTCATCAGAATTGAGCGAGCCACTGGGTCTGGGCCACTCTCGAGGGGAGAGGATGAGCCGGGGTGTGCGGTGCGGGGCAGGGCGGAGGGCGTTGGGAGCCACATCTGAAGCTGCCCACCATGCCCCTCCTCCCCTGCAGGTGTCCTTGTGACTCTGTGGATCATTGACCGCCTGGGCCGCAAGAAGACCATGGCCCTGTGCTTCATCATCTTCTCCTTCTGCAGCCTCCTGCTGTTCATCTGTGTTGGAAGGTGGGTTATCGGAGGGGGCCCCCCTTCCCCTCACCAGCACTGAGGCTCATGGCCACCTCTAAGTGGCTGAAAGATCAAGCTCAGTGTCAGGGCTTCCGATCAGGGTAGGTGCAGGATAGAGCTTTGGCCCCAGGTTTGATCCAATCACATCAGATTTAGACCTTGGCCATCAACTCCAAATGGGATCAGACACATAGCTGTTCGCATATGTGTTAATAGTATTGATTTGTTCAATGGCAATCGACCCTGTTTCAAAGAGATCCTGTTTTATAATCCTGTTTTGGCATTTCTCCATTTTCTCTCAACTCTCAAGATCCCCACAACATAGAAATGTGTAAATCTGTAATCCCAGCACTCTGGAAGGCTGAGGCAGGAGGACTACAAGTTTGGGGCCGGCCTTGGGCAACTTAGTGGGACCCTGTCTCAAAATAAAAAATAAAAAGGGTTGGAGATATAGCTCAGTGGTGGAGTGCTTGCCTAGCATGTATAAGACACGGGGTTCAATTCCTGGCAGCACAAAGGGAAAAAAACGATCTTTAGAGATGGTGCTGGGGTGTGTGCCTGCCAATTTCTGGGGTGTAAATTCTGCCTTGCTTTACTGAAACAAGCAGACATTAAAAAAAAAAAAAATACTGGCTCATCTGCTTTTTCTCCACTCCACAGAAATGTGCTCACTCTGTTACTCTTCATTGCAAGAGCGTTTATTTCTGGAGGCTTCCAAGCTGCCTATGTTTACACGCCTGAGGTAGGAGAGGAGTCTGGGAGCCACCAGGGCCAGGGGGGCGGTGCTCTGCTTCCAGAAACATCCAGCCAGGCTGCTGGGAACGAATTTGTCCTTGCATCAGAGTGGTGATTGTGAAGCCCTTCATTATTTCAGCCCATTTTGCAACCATTCTTTTTCCTCTTTATAAAGCACTTGCTCAGTGTCAAAATTCCAAATGTTACCTGTGTAAAACCCAACGTGAAAGGGTCCCACATGCTCCCTTCCTAGAGACAACCTTCTGGGTTGGTTCAGTGAGTATTTTCCCCCATGGTTTGCTGAGCATATGGAGGTGTCTCAGTCTTACCCGGGAGCTGGTGACTGAGAAGAGTTTAGTAAGGGGCCTAGTGACAGTGGTGGAGCCCACAGTTGGGTGGCAGTACCCGAGGAAACTGCCACCACCCAACGCCATTTGGACAAAAGGGGAAGATTGCTACCGGGTCTTAGGAGAGTTGCATGGGACTTTTAGTGGAAGGACACAGGTGAAATCCAAATCTTTATTAATAAAGTTTTATTGGAACACACCACAGCCTTTCATCTATAGATGATTCCTGCCAGGGAATTTCAGCTTTGGGCTGGGGTGAAAGTCACTTGTGTTTGGTGGAACTCATACTATAGTATTCATTTTTGACTTATGACATTTTCAATGTACCACAGGTTTATCAGTCAAGGAGTGCCTGTCTTGTTACTCCCCGGGGTAACAGCAGCAGAGTTGAGTAGAAGCCAGAGACCATGTGGCTCACAAAGCCCAGAATTTTCCGAGAGACCTTGTCTCAAAATAAAATAAGCGAGATATTGTGGCGCATGCTTATAGTCCCAGCACTTGGGGACCTGAGGCGGGAGGATTCCCATGAGTTCAAGGCCAGTGTGCATTACATAGTGAGTTCAAGGCCAGCCTGAACTAATAGTTAGACAAAGCAAACAAACAAACAAAAAGAGCCATGGATTTGTCAAAATAAAATATAAAAGGGATGTAGCTCAACATTTCAGGATTCAATTCCACCTACCAGTGGAAAAAAATCCAAAAAATGAAAACTCAAGACAACAAAAAATGCACCGCTGACAAAAGACTAAATATGGACACGAAAGAGATCCACATCTTTTTCTAAAAGGAAAAGAAAAGAATTCTTGCAGAACATGGTGGCACATCCTATAATCCCAGCACTCTGGGAAGCTGAGGCAGGAGGATCACAAATTTAAGTCCAGACTGGCCAACTTACAGACTTAGCAAGACCCTGTCTCGAAATAAAAATAAATAAATTTTTAAAAAGACTAGAGATGTACAGTATGAAATCCTAGGTCCTGGGTTTAATCCCCAGTTACCCTCCCCCAAATCCAAAGCAGCATTGGGCTGGGGATTTAGCTCAGTGGTTCTGCTGCCTGCCTCGCAAGCACAAGGACACGAGTTTGATCCCCGGTACAAAAAAAAAAAAAAAAAAAATCCAAAGCAGCATGTACGGAGTGTGCAGGGATGAAACCGTATCCACCTGGAACCGGCTTCTGTGTAAGGAGAAGGAGGTGAGAGGCCACAGTGCTTGGATAAGAGAACTGTCCGCGGCATTGTACCTTTGTCTATGTTAAAAATTCTCCATCAGAGAAATAAATAGGACTATAGCACTAATCTGTCTATTTGTTTTAGAATTGAGTGCCAACCACAGGCCAAGCGTGTATGTAGAGTTTATATTCTACATGACCGTTATAGAGAAGACACGAACACACCGTGGTGTCGCTCGCTCCCGATTGAACTGTAACTCGCAAAAACCCACTGAGGTCCGCGGTCGCAGCAGAGGAGCAGAGCGTGGGAGGCGGGATCGCGCTGCTGCCTTACCGCTTGCCCTCTGTCTTGTTGGAACCTCCTCTCCTCGGGGGCAGCAACACTGGAAGGAATCAGACCGGCCCCCAGGGCTTGGCCCACTCAGTCCTGAGCCTTGGGGGAGAGGGGATGGCTGTTTCCCGAAGCCCACATCCGGCTGTCGTTCCAGGTCTACCCCACGGCGACGCGGGCCCTGGGCCTGGGCACCTGCAGCGGCATGGCGAGAGTGGGTGCTCTCCTCACTCCCTTCATCGCTCAGGTACGTGTCGCCCCAGGTGTGGGGGCGGGAAGCCGCCTTCTGCAGAGCCCTTTTCCAGTCATACCTTCTCACCCCCCAAATCCTCCCTAGGAAAGAAATCCTGAGGCTCAAAGGTTAAAGGGAGTTGCCCACGGTCACACAGCTGGGACGTAGACGACCCCACTCATGTTCAGTTCTTTCCTGTGCAGAAGACCTTCAGGGTGCCAGGTGGTTTGACCCATGACAGTTTGGATAAGCAGGGTGTGGTGGCTTGTATTTGTAATCCCAGCTATGTGGGAGGCTGAGGCAGGAGGATCACTGGAGCTCAGGAGTTCAAAGCTAGCCTGGGCAACATAGCAAGATACTATCTCAAAAAAGAAAAGAAGAAGGAAAAGTTTGATCGCACAAAAACAAATATTCCAGTCCAGTGGTGGCAATCCTATGGCACCTGTGTTATTTGTTTTTCTTTTAAGACGAAAGATGCTAATGTGTAAGCTATTTTTTCTAATCTAAAACTTCAGAAAAAAACTTTCTGAAATATAAAATAAATAAATAAAACGTCAGTATTCAGGTTTAATTGCAGTGTTGGCACTTTGCAATAAGTAAGTGGGTTTTGGGTTGGAGTTTGGGCGCTCGTCTCTAAAAGGTTTGCCATCACTGTCCTACACTCTCCTTTTTGAATTGGATACTTGGGAATAGTTAACCAAATTATGCAGTTCTGTGTGCCTTTGAAACATATCTATCCATTTTTGTTTTGTTTTCTTTTGGTACCAGGGATCAAACTCGGGACCTTGCGCTTGTGAGCAGGCGGTGGAACCAATGAGCTAAATCCCCAGCCCTGTATCTATCCATTTTTAGGGAATCTCATTAAGCCTTTTGCTTTTGGAATGTCCAGTTATTTTTTCTTTTTTTGTGGGGGGGTTACTGGGAATTGAACTCAGGACCTTGTGCTTGCGAGGCAGGCGGCGGAACCACTGGGCAAAATCCCTGGCCCTTATTTCTTAATTTTGATTGTTTATATTGAGGTAAAAGTCACATAAACTAAAATTCAGCAATCAGCAAATCGTTGCTCATTAAGATGGCTGATGCCATCTTAAATTCAACAATTCAGTGGCATTGTTGTGTATCTACCCCCGTACCTAGTTCCAAAATGTTCTCATCACCCCAAAATCCACATAAGTGGAATTCCAGTACACGGCTTCCCCTTTTGTTAGCTTGTTTGCTGTACTGGGGATCAAATCCAGGGTATGTACCACTGAACTACGTCCCCCCACCCCTGCTTTTTATTTTTTATTTTGAGAAAGGATCTTACTAAGTTGCCCAGTCTGGTCTTGAATTTAAGATCCTCCTTCCTCAGTACGTTTTATCCAAGTATTTCTGTTCTGCTCTGTTGGGCATTGTATGTCACTCCTGAGACTGGTTGTGAGCTTGCCAGGGGTCTGCATGGTGCCAGGTGTTCCCGAGCTTTCGCTCCCTAGTACGTGTTTTTATGCACCTTAGACAGAGGAGGAAACGGGAGTCAGTTCTGCCCTCTGGTTTGCTTATGTTATTTTTTGTTTGTTTGTTTTGAGACAGGGTCTCACTATGTAGTTGAGACTGACCTGCAACTCACTATGTAGCCCAGACTGGTCTCGAACTCCCAGTGATCCTCCTGCCTCAGCCTCCCGAGGGCTGGGATTACAGGCGTGCGCCATCACGCCCGGTGGTTTGCTTGTGTTATAAAGCTGGGAATCCAGCATGGCCGAAGTACAGTTTGGAGGAGTCCAGACTCTTGGCCATCAGCCTGAGTTCAGCTCCCAGCCCCATCCGTATTACTTGTATGAGCTGAGGTGTGCTACTTGTCCTCTTTGAGCCTCAGTTTCCCCCTGTGTGAAATGAGGGGGAAGTGCTGAGCCCGTAGAGATGTTGCGCAGTGTGTCTGCTCCAGAGAGGCCACACTCACCAGCCTGTGTCTCCCTCCCTCAGGTGATGCTGGAGTCATCCGTGTACCTGACCCTGGCGGTTTACAGTGGCTGCTGCCTCTTGGCCGCCCTGGCCTCTTGCTTTTTGCCCATCGAGACCAAAGGCCGAGGACTACAGGAGTCCAGCCACCGGGAATGGGGCCAGGAGATGGTCGGCCGAGGGGCTCACGGTGCCGGTGTTGCCAGGTCGAACTCTGGCTCTCAGGAATAGTGACCCCTGGGGGGCTGAGCTGGTCTTGGTGGCTGTAGAGCCTGGGGAGCTGGCGGAGCCCAGCTGAGCCCCTCATGGTCACTGCTGCCAGCAAGAATTCACTCAAGGGTGACCTGGACCGATAGGGCTTTGTGTCGTGACTCTATCTGCCCGTACTCATTGAGGTCCACCGGGGATGGGGAGCCGTTTGCTCTGGGCGTCTGTGTGTCGGGGGAAAGTTTACTAATAACCTGTGGATCTGCATGGGAAAACTGCCCCCACAGGAGGGGTAGGGATGCTGGCTGCTATACAGCGGCTGTCCAGAGCCACCTGCTCGCATCCTCAGTGAACAGCCACTGAAAAGAATCTCTGTAGATAGTCCAGGCCCTCCACGGATGGACCTATTCAATAGGTGTCCCCTACACTCCAGGCCCCAGGCTTTCTTCTTTGAAGTAACAGGTGACCTAGGTGTGTGGCCCGAGCTCCTGTGTCCCCTCAGCAGCAGGGCCCTTCTGATTGGCTCCCCAGAAACTGCCTGGTGGGGACCCTGGCCAAAGAACAAGCGTTTGAACTGGAGCCGAGTGCACCCACCTTGCTCTCTCTGGAGTTTCTGTCTCTGGCTCCCGGGGACCCAGATGTGTCCTGGGAGAGCTGAGAAAGCTGTTACCCCGCTCCCGACTTGGGAAGTGGGGACTGAAGCCCAAAGGAAGGGAAGCCACAGCAGGAACTTCTCCTTCTGAAGCCAGGGTGTCTTTTCTGGCCTTCTCCTGGGTCAGGCTGAATGGTGACTCGAGAGAAAAGGAAACAGCTCACTCAGGTTTCAGGGGTTTGGATTTTGTGGGTAGGTAGATGGCTGAGTGGGCAGAGAACCCCATTATAACATTAGTCACTGGCTCTGGTCAAGTCCTGGGGTCCGGAATCCTGACGTGAAGCCCCGCCCCAACACAGGTCCCATTTCTGTGCCGCCCCTCTGTCAGGAGCTGTCCCTGTCCTTACAGGGGCAGAAGCCGAGATGCCCTGAAATGGGGAGGAGCAGAGGGCACAGGTGGGTGCGAGGTGTACATTTCAGAGGAGGATGAAGGCCAACAGAGCATGGGGTTGGCCCAAGGGCAAGGGCTGGTGGGAGCTAGGGCTCCACAGACTACACCCGCTCCCGGGATTGGGTCTAGAAGAACCTCTTCCCTGTGGTGAATTTGGGAACCTACAGCAGGAGGGAGCAAGCTGCACATCTCATCCAAGGCCAGAGAAAACAGACCCATTGCTCGAAGTAAACATTGCAAGGAAGCCAAATGTGTGTGTTCATCTCTTATTAAAACATGTTGGTGATGGACATCGCGAGGGTCTACGTTTGGTCACTTGTCATCCTGTCCTAGTGACAGTTCAACCTAATGGTCTTGTCCGCTCTGTCCATCTGAACTGATCTCGATGCTTTGTCACGATGACCTCCTCTCTAGTGCGGGGGGGGGGGCACAGTTGTCCGGCTACATAGCGACCGCGATGGACGACATTTTTAGTCCTAGAGGTCAACAGCAAGCAATCCCGCGTCCGAGGCTGGCTCACAGGAGACAGCATCGAAGGCCGGACTCTTGAACTACGAGCAGCCATGTCTCTGATTATCTGTAGATGACTGAGTTCTCCTGGG
This sequence comes from Fukomys damarensis, assembly GCF_012274545.1. NCBI lineage: Eukaryota > Metazoa > Chordata > Mammalia > Rodentia > Bathyergidae > Fukomys > Fukomys damarensis. The sequence continues at coordinate 8,747,454 of NW_022900924.1, read as the reverse complement.
TAATGCAGAAGTTTCACTTGTCTTTTTTGCCTTCCAGCTGGTCAGATGCTGGCAGATAATCCTTTCTCCTCTTCACACGCCAACATCCCAGCCCCGCTGAGGACCGGGTGGGGAGGGAGTGCCTTGTGAGCGGGAATATTTTCCAGGGACTGGGATGAAGGAGACTGTAGTTTTCCAATTGAAAAAAAAAAGGAAGTTAAAAACTCTTTGCCTAAGGGTCAGGGATTTATTTAGCTCAGTGGTTCCATGGCCTGCCTTGCAAGCGCAAGGACCCGAGTTCAATCCTTTACAAAAAAAAAAAAATACTCTTTGCCTACTGAATAGCCAGCCCCTTAAAAAAAAAAAAAAATCAGTATTATCAAATAATAAAAGATCTGCCACAGAAGTCTCCCGAGAGTTTGAAATACATGGGCCCTTTAGCAAAAGATGAAGATGTAAGGGCCAGGATTTAGCCCAGTACTTCTGCCGCCTGCCTCACAAGTACCAAGTCTGGAGTTCGAGCCCCGGTAACCCCTGAAAAAGAGATGAAAATCTGTTGAACAATCCTGTTCAGAGAAGCTCTGGTTTCCATGAGTGGAAATGCCATCTCCTTCCTTCCGTGTTAGAGAAGATTTCAGAAAATCTCCACAGATGTTCCGCAGAGCCAGGGCTGTACATTTCTTTCTCTTCCAGTATTCTTAAGCACACACAAATGACCTTGGTGGTATTGGCACTGAGATGAAAGAGTGTCTTAGGAATCAACTCGGAAAGGAATATGGATATTCAATATTCTTAATATTGTGAAACAATAGAAATCTCTGAGTGGTGAGATCATGGGTCCTCCCGTTGTTCTTCCTACTAGACCTCCAAGGATACTTTCAGCCGCCAGTAGCAGTGAACATAATCCATCAAGGTTTAAACCGTTAGCATACTCATTGCCCATTTTACAGGAAGCCCAAAGTCAAGCAGAGTCCAGGGAAGTTTTGGAGCTCCACAGTGACATCCAGGACCCAGGACCCAATGTGGCTTTGCCTCTGCATGCTGTGCATTTGATCCTATGTATGTTTCGTTTTGTTTTTTTGGTATCAGGGATCGAACTCGGGCCCTTGCGCTTGCGAGGCAGGCAATGGAACCGCTGAGCTAAATCCCTGGCCCTGATTCTATGTAGGAAACCTCATGGGCATGAGGTGGCTAATAAAGTGTGGCGCATCACATTTCTTGTCAAAGAAACCTGACTGGGGAAGAAAAACTTTCTCCCAGAAGGGTCTGCTGTCTCGGGGAGGAAAGGAAAGTCCCTCAGCAGATTTTCTCTTTGCTTCTCATTCAGCAGAACTGGGTCACAGGTCCTTGCCAACATCAGCCTTTCCCTAGGCCTGGGGAAGGGAAGGCCTACATTCCATAAGACCCACAGATGTCCACACCCGTTCGATGCAAACTTGGGATTCCAGCAACGTGGAGAAGGGTGGCAGGCACTGCTGAGTAGGCAGTGTTTGAGTGCGGGGCCTTCCTGGATATACAGGCCAGCAGATTCTCATCAAGGCTCCTCTCAGTAGCAAGGAACAGACATTTTACTCGGGCTGATCCTCAGAACAAGAGGTCGAAGAGGACCCATAGGACCCCTCCAAAGGGGTGAATGCTGTGGAGCTGTGGCTGACTTTGTGGGTCCAGGGTGACCAGATCTCTGGATTTTCAAGACTGGATTTTTATGGGAAATATCCAAATTTTGGAATGTTGAATCAAAAACAGTTTAAATGATATGTGAGCTGAATAAAATTCATATGCAGGCCGGGTCAATGGGCTGCGCAGTTTGTAACCTCTGAGAGGTTATAGATTGAACAAAAATAAAGTTAAGGCTGGGGGTGGTAACGCACAGCTGTAATACCCACTACTCAGGAGGCTGAGTCAGGAGGATCACACTTAGAGAAAGCACATAAATCCACCATTGCAAAATTCACAAGCTTACGTGGGCTACGAATTCCCCTTGTGCTCCTCCTATTCTCCATTTTTGGGCAGAATCAAGAGGAAGCCATACTTCAAAAGAAACTCTAACCACTTACCAAAACAAAAAAAGAAAAAGAAAACAAAACAAAAAAACCCAAGAGGGTCACTTTGTCACTTTGGATTTGAATATAGACTTTCCTGACCTCATGTGGTTTTGGGAGTTCACTGTACACTGGGCCTGTGGTGCTCTTGTGGACAATTACCTTTGAACAGTACGGGTCCACTTCCCTGGACAGTTTTAATTTGGGTGAAGAAATCACTTTGGTTGGCCTTAAATACTGAGGCTCGATCCAAGTGCCAAGATGTGTCCCCTGCCCTGGAATCCTTGTCCGAAGTCTCTAGTCCTTGCCAAACATGACTATAAGCAGAGAGTAAGTTTCTGTTCAGTATGTTTAGAGTGAGCTGGGTAAGAAGCCAGCCGGTTCCTCCATGACTGTATATTTCCCCCACTTTGGAATTTCCTGTTGCAGGGTAGGTAAAGGGAGGCACTGAGATCGGGTGATTGTGGGGCCTGAACCTTCATTGTACTCTTCACTGTCTGATGACCTTGGGTTGCCTCTCCATGCCTCGGTCTTCTCACCTGTGAAGTGGGGATACCAGCAATTTCTTGGGGGCTTTCGTGAGGATTAAATGAGTACTGCGTGCAGCCTGGTACTCAGGGTGCAGTCACTTTTAGCTGTGCTAATAGTCACCGTTGTTAGGCTGGCACTCTTAGACCTGGGTTCTCTCATCCAATTTAGCTTAGGACTAGGCAGCTTCAGGACTCGTGCTTTGGGAAGAACCCACCTGATGAAAGGGCACGAGGATTGTGGGCAGAGTGTGGGGTGACATTCCACGGGGCAATGATACCTCCTCACAGCGCACGGGGCACCCCCGGCCCAAGATGTGTGATGCTCCCTGGGCTCTGGCCTTTCACAGAATCTCAGACAGGTCAACGTTCGATCTGCGAGGCAGAGGCAGCTGAAAAGGGATGAAGACGCTGAAGGGTTTTGTGATGGGGCATTTTAGTTGTCCGGCTGCCTGGGTTAAGGGACGAACCAGTAAAGCTTTGTGTCTGGGTGTGTCTGGGAGTGTGTTTCCAGAGAAGAGTAGCGCAGGAGACTTGGGTTGGGTGAGGGCAGACCAGACCGCTGTGTGAGCAGGCACCATCCGGCCAAAATTGCATGGAAAGGCCCCTGTCCCTCCTCTGCTAGAGCTGTGATACCCTTTCTTCTCCTGCCCTTGGACACCAGGACTCCAGAATCTCTGGCCTTAACTCTAAGACTGACTCCAGCCACTCCCCTCCGCCCAATTTCTCAAAACTGTCAGACTCTGATGACAGTTATACCCTCAGCCTCCCTGGTGCTGAAGATTTCAGAGTAAGACTGAAACATGCTCCTGGTACCTAGGGTCTCCAGCAGATGGCCCAACACAGGACTTCTTAACCTCCATGCAAGCCAGTTCCCCTAACAATCATTCATCTATCTATCTATATTTCTATCTATCTATCTATCTATCTATCTATCTATCTATCTATCTATCTATCTCGTCCATCTGTCCATCCATCCTACTGGTTCTGTCTTAGAGAACCCTGACTAATACAGGATCATTGAAGGCTTTCAAAAAATATCTGGCGGCGGGGCGGGGGGCTGGAGATGTAGCTCAGTGGCACAGTGCCTGCCTCAAAAGCACAAGGTCCTGAGTTTGATCCCTAGTACAAAAAAAAAAAAAAAAAAATCTGGGAGATTCATCTCAGGAGGCCCCAGCCAGAACTCAAGAAAGACGTGAAATCCCCATAAGTACCATGCACAGTGAGCTTAGTTTAGGATGGGGTTCCTTGCGGGATGACCCTTGTAATGTCCCTCAATGGTTTCTTGGGGTCACTCTGTGGGTAACTGGTGCCATCTGAGGTGCTGGATGAGGAGCAGGCGTAACATGTCACCAATTTAATACTTCACCTCTCCTGCCTCTTCCACACTCCAGTTCTACCTGTAACTCCCTAGAAAGAATCTTCTACAGCGCCTCCCCAAGTGGATTCCCTGGCAGTGACCGATGTTCTGGGTAAAAGTTTCCATAGTGAGGAGGAAGTAGGAGACGCTGCGTGAGACAACATCAGATAGCAATCTTTGCTGCAGGATTTTTCAGAGCCTTTAATAGGTTCATGTGACTTATAGTCAAGTTATTTAACCTCAGTCATCTTCAATTTCTGTGCCTTTGGGAAGCTGGCCTGTTTGATTTACTGAGTTTTCCTTCCTTCTGAGGACTCACAGGACAAAGTCTCAGCTTTTCTTCACAGTGTCAGGCCCAAAGACAGAAGGGTGACCTCAGCCCTCAGGGGGCTGCAGGTGGGGTTGGACACGTGGGTTCTCTCCCTTCAGGCCCATTTGTAGAAAGAAGCAGGATTGGGGGCAAGGAGTAAGCACAGGGTTTCTGGGGAGCACACTGACTGATTAGTCTGTCGAGGGGAACGGGGAATCCTTGTGGAGAAGCTGACAGTCACTGGCCTTCTCAGAGGTGGGATGGTGGCATCCAGGACAGCTCCTTTTCTTCCAGAATTTTCCCAAAGAGCTTGGCTGCCTCCAGTGCACAGCCCCAGTGAATTGTGAGCCCGTAGCCTCCATGGCCATAGTTGTGGATGACCTGGGAGAGGTAACAGAAAAGGTAGCCCTGTTCAGGAGAGGCTGCAGAAGGGGTCAGGGAAGCTTTATGGCTTGGGAGACTCTGGAGCTTCTGGCGAACCCTGGGCAAAGCCAGATAGCAGGAGCTGCTCTGGGCACTTTGGTGGGACTCTGGGCCCCTGGGAATCATTCACACATCTGGAGGGCACCTGGTCTCTTCTCTTCTGCTTTGAAGAAGGGCCCACTTCCCACACTCAGCACAGGGAAAGTGGAGTCACATTAGACCTTGAGGTCAGAGATTTCCTCCACCTTTGAAGTTCCCTGAATCTCCATCCTCATTCCCATCTCACTCGGGACTGATGAACCCTGTGTTGATAAACAATCCTCTGCCTACCAGGAAGAAGAAAAGCCAGGGCGCCTGGGTGGTGGGTGATCTCTGGATGGCACGGTAATGCATCTTGGGAACTCAGGCAAGACCTCGGGCCTTTGTCAGTATAAAGCCATCGGTAGGAAATTAACTCCATGGAGGATGCTCCCCTCCACATATGCACACAAAAACATTCTTGTGTACACACACACACACACACACACACACACACACACACACCCTGGATACCTGAAGAAGAGGGATGACCTCAGTAGGGAGGTTGCTCTTTTGATGGGCACCCAGCCACCACCTGCTCAGGTCAGGCCCTTCAGCCCCAGACAACCCTCCTACCTTTAACAAGCCCAGTGCCCTGCCCCATGCGAGGAGAACCCACAGAGTTGGTGAGGCAGCGCAAAACAGACATCTGGGAAACAGCTCTGGAGTGAAGTTCAGATCAAATCTCAGGCCTGCCTCTCACCAGTGGTCTGACTTAGGCAAGTAGTTTTACCTCGCAAAATTCGGACTTCCTTGTATACGAGATGGGAGAGCTGTCCCTATCCCAGAGAGCTGCAAGGAGATTCATAGGATCAGCCATGTCCTGGGTTTGCTGCAGTCAAAAGCTTGCTGCTTGTGAGGCACAAAGTACTCACTTTTCCTTCTACTCAACTGCAGACTAGCAAACCAAGGCATTGCCCTCTCTGTGACTTCGTGCAGCTCTTTTACCATCGCCAAGCCTCAGTTTCCCTGCTTGTAGGGTGAAGGACATTAGCCACCCTGTCCTCAGGCTGTGTGGACGCGTTGGAAATGGGAGTCAGGGAGGGCAGTGCTGTCCTTGCCAGGAGAACGTACCTCAGCCTTTGCAGATCCAACACGAAGCCGTTCCCTTTCCAGCCGGATCTGGGGGCGTACTGGCCGGAAGCCAGTATATTCACCAGCAGTTCTTGCATTCTGGAAAACACGGAAACGGAGACTTCTGCTACAAGGACATGACCTTGTGAAGACAGATAAGTTGTTCTGGCACCTCGGGAGGGAGCAGTTCTTAGCGATTCCCAGTTAGACTGCATTAGCCCTTGGAAAAGACTTCTGTGTACCTGGTCCAGTCCCAGTGTATTCCGTGGTGTCTGCTGGAGTTAGTCTGCCCACTTATCCCAGAGGTGATATCTTCCCCTCCTCCAGGGGGTTCAGGACCAAGCTGCTGGGTTCCCGGTCTCGGGCACTCCTTCCCTTACCTTCAGCGTGGGCTCCAGCCTGCAGCAGCCTTTCCAAATGGTGTCGTGGTCCTGGGAACTGTTTATCTCGCTCCAGTTCCCCAGCTGGAAGATGCCTCCAAGAGTAACTGCTTGCATCCTAGATAAAAAGGAGGACGGCCTTTGAGATGAACGAGGGTCGTCACCATCCTCTCCCTGGCTAACCTCTGAATCGTTACCACAGTCCACACTGCCATTCTGCTAACGTCACTGTCACCAGCGCCTCGATCGCCACCGTCACTGCCGTCGACGCCACTGACCGCTCTACCCTCACCACGACGCCGTCCCCTCCGTCAGCACCGCCTTCCCTACTCCCGATGACTGGCGCATCATCGGCGTCAGCCGCATTCACCATTCACACCTGTACTGTTAGCATCACTGTTGATATTTTCATCTCCTCCGTGCCATGAACCCGGCCACCGAGTCAGGCACATCGTGGACACGGCCGCCGAGGCCGCCATCCCTGCGGTTCCTATCGCTGCCGACCCCAGTCGCCGCTCCCACTCCCGTTCCCGTCATGGGTCACCTCCACCACTTCCGGTGTGGCTACCGTCACATCTGCCACCTTCATCCCAGCCTCACTCCCACTGTTTTCCAAAAGAATATTTCAGAGAGACGACAATCACGGCTGAGTCCTACCTCCCCAGGGATTTAATTGTCCAAACTCACAGAACACGGGAGAACACGGCAGTGGACACTAAGCAAAGGGCCTGGGGCAGGAGAAAGGAGCATAAAAAGGCACGAAGGTCCCCTCTCTTCCGCCCTACAGGAATTAGGTGTTTACCCTGGGATGATGTACGGGGATGTATAAATGCCGCTCTTGGGATCGTGGGTGAGAACGAAGTGCTTTATCCAGGGAGCATCCACCTGTGGGTTCAGGACAGAGAAGCACTGTCACGGAAGCTGGACGAATGGGCTACTTTTGACCTTGCTCTCCCCTGGCCGGAAGTTCTAACAAGAGAGACAGGGCCAATTCTTTGGCCTTCTCGTGACCCCTCTGGCCCAAGAATGAACCGGATCACTTGCCTTTTGCAAAAGAACCCACCCTGACTGGGAGTTACCCCAGCTTCCTGAAGGACTGCGCACCCTCGGCCCTGTGTCCCTAGGAGAGCCCGAGCACCGCAGGTAAATGGGTATACTCGTTAGCACTCATCAGTGCCACATAAGCCTGCACACGTATGAGTGCACACACACACACACATACATGCCCACCAATGGGCATGCACTTACACACTCACCACCTCCCCCCACACTCACACAGAGTGAGAGGTAGCATGAGAGGGGCGATGGGCACAGCTCCAGGCCCTTAAACCAGGTTGCCTGGTTTCTAATCCCAGTCCCGCCTTGTACTGCCCTGTGAATATGTGCGTGTGTGTTACTTGACCCCTCTGTGCCTTGGGCTCTCCCTCTGCAAGGGGGCAATGGTGCTATGGCAGTACCCATCTCAAAGGGTGGTGGTGAATTCATTAACACAATCAAGTGCTCAAGTCTATTCCTGGCACTTCGTGAAGTCCCTAAATGTTTGATATTTTTATTACGATACAGTTACCTGCAGCAGCTCCCGCCTAGGTACACAGTTAGCCACACATGCTTTGATCTCAAGAAGAAATCCCAGTGGGGGTGCAGGCTTGTAATCCCAGCACCTTGGAAGGCCGAGGCAGGAGGATTACAAGTGCGAGCCCACCCTGAGCAACTCAGCAATTTAGCAACACCCTGTCTCAAAATGGCCTTGGGTTCAAGTTTGAATACTGCCAAAAAATAAAGGAGAAGGAAAAGAAAAAGGAGGAGGAAGCGGGAAGACAGGAACAAGACTGGGAGCAAAAACAAATCCCAAAAGAGAATGCTTGGAATGCCAAAGGCAGGTTGGTCCTTGCTTCTTACATCAATCACCCAAAGTTGGGGTTAGTCTAGTGGACGTTCCCAGTGGATTCGCTGGCTTTGGAGAGGAAACCAGCATGGACAGCAATCTTCCTACCAACAAAAGCTGGAGGTCTCAGCCCATACCCACCTTAATGATCTGCCCCCGGCCTGGCTGCAGCAATGGGTCTGGCTGCAGTGCCCCTGCCCACACACCAGTGCAGTTGATAATCACATCCGCCCCGCCTCTGGCCACCTAGAAGCAACCAAAAGGGAAAGGGGGTGGGAAGGGATGAGGACCCTGGTGTCCCCTTTCTTCCCTGCTCCTACTCCATGGCTCTCTGCTCCCTATGGAACAGTGGCAAGGGGCCTATGAGGAAACCAGAGGAGATTGGCTCCAAAGCTTTCTGCCACTTCCCCAACATGTGACCAGACATGTGCCTTTACCTCCAGGGGACTCGGCCGCCCAATTACAGGAAAGGGCAGGAAATGCCTGCTCACGGGCTGCTCTGCGGGGCTCAGGCAACCTTACTAAGCCTTGAAGAAGCCAGAAAGGAAACCAAGGTAGTTCTCTTCCTCCTTCTGACCTTTCTTCATTTTGTTCCTTCTCACTCTGTCAAAACATTTGTGTTGGAAATGCTGGAAGCCCCAGCCCTGTCTATGTCTGGGACACTTGTTAATCGATAATGCGATGCATTGAGACCCACGCGCACCCCACCCAGCCCATCCTGGTCACAGTGACTCCCCTCCCAGGGGACACACACTTTGCAATGCACTATTGCTGCTCTATAAGCCTTGTGTTGGAGTCAAGTCATGGACCTCAAATGCCCATCAGGACCAACCCAGCACAGGCAGGTCCTCGCTACACAATGCAAGTAGCTATGTGTGCTGACCACCTTCTGTGTACCAAGCAGTTTTCTGAGAGCTGGAGATGATGGTGTCATACAGTCAAGGTCTTGGTACACGGCCCGTGGCTTGATGGTGGCAGCTGCGCCAATCCTTATGATGATGGGGTGACTCTGTCCAGTGTCCCAGCTCGGGACCTGGACTTCGCAGAGACATCAAACCAGATGTCAGTAGGAAGCATTCTAGGGTCTGGGCCTTGGGAGTGGAGTAAAGACAATACTAGAGGAAAGCAGCTGGCTCTCCAGCCCTTCAACTCACTGAGGCTCAGATATAAATTAGCCCCCCTTTTTTCTTGAGACAGGGTCTTGCTATGTCGTTCAGGCTGGCCTTAAACTCATCATATGTAGCCCAGGCTGGCCTTGAACTTGCAACAATCCCCCTGCGTCAGGCTCCCAAGTGCTGCGATTACAGGAGTGTGCCACCATGCCTGGCTAAATTAACCCTATAGCCACTGCAATTTCACTGTTCCTTTGTTCCTATAACAACACAAGGCAGGCACTGCCTCTCTCAGCATACCTGAGACCTCCTGGGATTGAGAAGAGGGCCTAGGGTCTGGGGCAGGGCTAAAGGGGGTGCTAGGAGCCTGAAAAGGGCCACCAACCCAGCAGCAGGAAACAGAGGCTTTCTTCCAACCACATCCATTCCCTCCCTGCCCTGCAGCTCACCTCCTCCAAAGACTCCACCTTCCGCTGGAAGAATTTCACTCCCTTCTCGGTCAACCTGGGATAGGCAGATACATCAAAAGCCTACAATCCAGTTCTTACCCCTTCCCTCCTAAAGTGACATAGGGAACCTTTCTATGGGCTCCTTGAGAGACTGGCCATATCACCAAATCAATCATGAGCACCTTACTGGACTAGTGGTCCACAAAATGTCCACAGGGGAGCCATGTCCTCAAGAGGCCCTGCCCTTCTTTGGGCAAATGCAGAAGGCTCTTTCTAACGTTTAGTGAGGGATTGGGACCCTCTGCACTTTCTCCCTTTCAGTGACCACCACATTGCTTTGTAATGTCAAAGGGGATCAGGTTTGGGATGGAGGAGGGGCAGCCTCGGGCCAATACCAAAAGCTCTTCTGTCAGAAGCAGGGTGTGAGGAGGGAGGCAGACTGGGGACATCCATTCCTCCCTTTAAATGTCCAAGAGTGGGACTGGGGATGTGGCTCAGTGAGAGGTGCCTGCCTAACATCTGCAAGGCCTTGGCCTCAATCCTCAGCCATACAAAATAAACATCCCAGAGGAAAAATAATCCCAATATAAGAAATATAGTGGGCCAGGGATTTATCTCAGTGGCACTGCACCTGCCTTGCAAGCACAAGGTCCTGAGTTTGATCCTGGGTACCCCCTTTAAAAAGTAAAAACAAGAGGGATGTGGTGGTGCACACCAGCAGTCCTAGCCCTGGGAGGCTGAGGCAGGAGTATAGCCCAGCCTAGGCAACTCAGTGACTTAGTGAGAATCTGCCTCAAATTTTGAAAAAAAAAAAAAAGAGGAGAGACTGGAGAAGTAGCTCATTGCAAAGGCCTTGGGTTCAACCCCCAGTGCTGAAAGAAAGAAAGAAAGAAGAAAAGAAATATAGTGGAAAAAACCCCAAAAGAATGAGAAGTAAGATGACATAGATAAAGTATAATGTCTTCATCTAGAAATTTCCTCAAGATAAAAAAAATTTGGGAACATTTTCTCCTAGAAGACTCTGGATAGGAGCCATTAAGTGTTCCACACTTATTAGAAGAAATAATCACATCAGTACAGCTGGCTGATAGCTAGTAAACTGATAATAGTAAATCTGGCTGATAACTAGAATCGTCCAAGGAATTTCCCAAATGACAAAATTCTGAATGAACACTTCTCCCCGGGGTTCTAATTCATTAAGTATAAAGTAGAATCCTGAAATTTATATTTTGAAATATTTCCCTCAGTCATTTGTAAAAGTCACATTTATTCCATATTTTACAAAAATATTAAAGTAATAAAATATAAAAATATATGCAATCTTCCTTAATATGATTGTATATGGCTTATAAAAATCAAAATCTCCCTCAAGCTAGTGTTTGCTAATTTGCAACATAATGAGATTTTCTATTAACCTCAAGAACAAAACAAGCACATCAGGGGCTGGGGATTTAGCTCAGTGGTTCCAATGCCTGCCTCACAAGTGCAGGGACCTGGGTTTGATCCCCAGTACCACCCCCCACAAAAAGACAAGCACTTCCATTATCATCTGATGAGTTATCATTGTTCTAGAGATGCTGGCCAAAGCAATTAGAGAAGAAAAGAGAAAGACAGAGAGCATTAAAGGAAACTATATTTTTAAAATGAGTAAATAATCTATAAAATTTAAGAGAATCCATTTATAACAATTATAAAAATTAAAATTCCTCACTAGGACCTTTAGTGAGGTTACTAATAAATACAATGAGTAAAAAGCTCCCCATGTGATTCTAAAGCCCAGTTGGGTGAAAGAACTGTGGCTTAGGTACACAGTGGGGATCAGGAGCAAGGATAGCTCCCATGCTTCACCTAAGGGTTTTCTTCAACCCTAAGAGTTGAGCAGAAAGGAGGGGAATGCCCTGATCAGTCTCCTCCTACAGCTCGGTCCCTGGGAGGTGCCTCCTTCAAACTGAACCTTAAGATCTTACCTCTCAGTCAGCCACTCCAAGTAGCGCTTCCCTTCTATGATCAGGCTTGTGTTGAACCAGCCATAGCTAGAGTCACAGCAGGCAAAAGTTAACAATAACAATTAGAATCAGCCACTTCTGAAGACTGCCACGTGGAGATGGGATCAACATCATTCTGTGGATTCCCAAAAGCTAGAGCAAGAACCACTGGGTAGTGTGTATGGTAGGTGGAGAAGAGCAATTCTGAGCTTCATGCAAGAAGCTTTCTATCAGACAAAGCCAGCCCTGGCATTAGGAAATTTAAGTGGTGATTGGATGTACAGTTGTAGAGGGTATTCAAATATGGGATGGGGTGAAGAGAGGACCAGAGAGGTATTAGGCTGTAGAGAAAAGAAAAGGATTTGGAGCCACATAAACTGGGTTGGAATCCTAGTTTGGTCATGTGGCTGTGTAACCTCAGGAAGCCATTTAACCTCTCTGAAGCTCAGCTTCCTCATCTACAAAACAAGGTAGTAACATGGAGTGCTATGGTTTGAATGTTGAATGGCCCCCACAGGTCCATATATAAGGCTTGGTCCTCCAATGTACAGCTGTTGGGAGGTAGTGGAATCTTTAGAAAGTGGAGCCTAGTGGGAGGTCTTTGGGACACTGGGGGAGGTGCTTCACTCCAAAGGGATTGTGGGAACCTGCCCATCCCCCTCACTGCTTCCTGGTTTACTATATGAGCATTCACTCTAGCACATGCTTCTGCCATGATGTACCAACCTCACCAGTGACCCAAACCCATGAAGATGTCTGACCTTGGACTTGAACCCCCAGAACTGTGAGTCAAAACAAACCTCTCCTCATTGTCTTTACTTTACAGATATCCTGTGTCCAGTATTTTATTATAGTAATTCAAAGCTGACTAATCCACCGGGCCTTTGGGCTTGAGATCTGGGATTTCATATCCTCTGCCTCCCCAGCCCAAAACCCACATGGACAGACACCAGGAGACCAGGATCTGGGGGTTCTAGGACTGGATGGAACAGGAAATTTGGTGCCCTCATTCTTTTCTGCCTTCTGGACAGTTCCATCTGAATTGTGAAACCTCAGCCCCTTTGTGCAAGGCAGTAACCTCACCTATAACCGGGAAACACATCCAGCTCTCTGGGAGTCAGTTTCCGAAATCCCAGGACTATGTCTTTCCAGAAAGGGTCCTGAAGAGGAAGAAGAGAAGGGGCACAGGGATGGATGTGTGGTGATCAATCATAAAGATGATAACACAAATCTATACAGTGCTTATGTGTGCAAGGCACTGTCCCAGTCATTTAACTTACATGGAGCTATTGAATTTTTCATAACAAGCTATTGTGTTAAATACTATTCTTAGCCCCATTTTTAAAGATGGATCCATTGAGCTTTAGAGAGCTGAGATTTGAACCCATAAGATTTGGCTCCACAATCCATGTTCTTGATGACTAAACTCAGTTTGCGAGCAAGACTGGGGGTGAATGGTGGGGTAAAGTTCAGAAACAGGAGAGAATGGAGCAATGGTACAAGTCACAGAATGGTGAGAGTAGAAGGCAGTGGGCAGAGAGTGTCAGACAGCCTGCCTGGAGACCCCAAGCTCACCACCAGTGAACTCTCTCAGACTCTGTTTTCTTGTTGCATTGAGGAGTCAGTAATCGCTCTTGGCCTCATGAAAGGTGACCGGTAGTGTGGACAACACATTAGCATAGTGGTAAAGACTGAATAACCTTGAGAGTTGGGCAAAGGATGTGTGGCACTGACCTATGCCACCTTCTCCAGGCAGCCTAAGAACATCTCTCAGGGCTGTGATATTCCTCTTTGGAGCCCTACCACCCAGCTACATCCCAGCTCTTTCATTTTTATATTGAGCTAGGGTCTCACTCAGCCACTAAGTTACCCAGGCTGGGCTTGAACTTGCAATCCTCCTGACTCAGCCTCAGAGGGCTGGGGTTACAGGAGTACACTGAGGCTCCCAGCACCAGCTCAGCCTCTGTGTCTTTCGGTAAGTTATTCCATTGTGATGGGCCTCTGCTTTCTCATCTGTAAAATGAGGATAAGAGTGGCACTTACTTCTTGGTTATTGTAAGAATCAAATGAGTCACTAGTTGTTGTATTAGGACAGGGATTGGCACCATATTTGTTGTTGTGAGTGATTAGTTCCACCTTGGGGACACACCCTCAGATCTCCAGGGATGTGTGACAGCCTCTGGTGTCACACGAGGTGCTCACCAAGGCTGTTAGCTGTCTCTGTTCATCAGAAGAGGTTTTTTTAATCCACCAATTTAATAATACATATATATTTTTTCTATGTATATTGAAGACATAGAGTTCTTCCATATTGTTCAGGCTGTCCTGGAACTCCTGGGTTCAAGTGATCTTCCTGCTTCAGCATCCTGAGTAGCTGGAACTACAGGTGTACGCTGTCACCCCTGACTAACTTCACTTTAAATTCTAGTTGTACTTTCATTTGTTTACTTTTTATTAGTACATGTTTGCAGTATAGAACAATCGTATTCATTGTAGGGAGTTGGCACAGGTACATAGCGAATCTTAATTCTTTTTATTTCCCTTCCCCTGTCCTCCGGGGGCTGGGTGCTGGGTATTTGGCTCAGTGGTTCCACTGCCTGCCTCACAAGCACAAGGGCCCGAGTTCGATCCCTGGTACAAAAAGAAAAAAAATTAAAATTTATTTTTAGTCAGGCACAGTGGCCTGCACCTGTAGTCCCCACTACGCGGGAGACTGAGACAAGAGGATCTCTCAGCCCAGGAGTCTGAGACCAGCCTGATCACTATAACAAGACTTGGAACTCAGTGGTTCCACTGCCTGCCTCACAAGCACAAGGGCCCGAGTTCGATCCCTGGTACAAAAAGAAAAAAAATTAAAATTTATTTTTAGTCAGGCACAGTGGCCTGCACCTGTAGTCCCCACTACGCGGGAGACTGAGACAAGAGGATCTCTCAGCCCAGGAGTCTGAGACCAGCCTGATCACTATAACAAGACTTGGAACTTGCCTTTCTAAAAATAAAAAGCAACAAAAGAAAATGAGCCGAATTTGAAGCCAGGAGTCAAAGTACTCAAAGTCTGCGCAGGCTCAGGGCCCCTGCCTAGCCTGGATCCCTCAGGGTCAAGGGCTCCTCACTCACCGGAACAGGTTCGCGGAAGAGGTTGTAACCTGAGACCAGGGCCAGGCCCATTTTGTCAGCGTTGGTGGAGTGGATGTGACTCAGGAGATAGTCAAAGGTCTGCTGGTTCCACTCCCTGAAAGGGTCACCCAGAATGTTGGTCACCTCATATCCTGAGCTGGATGAAAATCTTCGGGTCAGCTGGCCTGGGGCCTGACTGGGCTGGGGGGGACACGTCCTAGATGCAGACACCCACCATGGTTCCTCCTGCAACGCTCCCAACACCCCACAACAACAAATAAACAAACAAAAACTCCACCGTTTTCCCATTCATAGGATGGGGAACAAGGAGGCTGAACGTGTCTCATTGTAACCCCTGGAGTGCTTGTCCAGCCTGGGCTCGTGTAGTTGATGAAGTTTAATGAAGGCTTCGATCTGACTTTAGGGTCTGTGGTCCACATGATTCAAGTCTGGCTTTTTTTTTTCAATCTTCTTGAGTTAGGGCTCTTGCTCTGTTACCCATATTGGTCCTGAACTCCTGGGCTCTTGTCTTACCCTCCCCAGTAGCTAAGACCACAGGTATGTGCCACCATCCAGCTCCTTAGTATTTCCTTTATGTTGTGCCTGAGCTTCCGCAGGGACTCATTCACTGCTCCCCACCCTCTGGTATGGGGATCGAACTCAAGACCTTGCATTCGCCAGGCAGGAATGGGGCCACTGAGCTAAATCCCCGGCCCTAAGGAACTCATTCTTGGTGAGGAGACAGGAGAACCCTGGCGGAGAGAGTGGCCCCTCTGCAGCCCCAGCCCCCAGACTGCCCTGTGAGACGCCCCCACTCACATCTCCTGTGGGGTGCTGGGGCCAGAGAGATAGGGCTGCCAGAGGCCGGCCGCCACGTCGGTGGTGGTGAGTGGGGTGAAGCGCTCTGCGTAGATCTTCAGCTCCAGCGGCTGCAGGGCTGAGTGGTAGCGCTCATAGATGCAGAGGGCGGTGGACAGCCCAATGACCCCCGCTCCAATCAGCACCACACGCATCGTGTCAGCTGTCAGAAGGAAAGGTTGGTTGAGGCTCATCATCATCCTCATCGTTAACTTTATCATCGCCGCCATTGAGTACCGGAGACTCAGAAAGGACCGCACACCGCCGAGCCCTTTTCATACTTCATAATGAAGACCCACAGCTCCAGGATGCAGCGGTTGGTCCACCTTCCTGTTTTGCAGGGGCAAACATTGAGGCACAAAGAGGCAAAGTCGCTTGCTGAAGGTCACGTGGCTGGTAAGCAGCCTCCCTGGATGCTGTGTCTCCAGTTGGGAATGTGAAAGGGTCAGCAGACCACGTGGCCCACGGTACCCGGGTTAGTCTAGTGGTTAGGACAATACATGCTGGCTTCAACTCATAGATCGCAGCTCTGCCACCTACCAACCCCTAACTTTGGACAAGATGCTTCATGGACTTCAACTTCTAGGAACATACTGGGGAGGACGGATGGAAGACTTAACGTATTAGATCAGGTGTTCAGTGCAAGAGAAGTGACTGAGGGACTTTGTGGTCCATCGGCTGCGTCCCAGCTCTGAGTGCTTCTCGCTAAGTGCTCCACGCACGCCATTTCATCTAACTCTCAAAATGATCTTCTGAGGGGCTGCTTCCATTGGTCCCATTTTACAGAGGAGGAAGCAAAGTCCCAGAGAGGTGAGGTCACAAAGCCAGTAAGGGGTGTTGCTGGGAACTGACTGCAATTCAAGTGAACTTGACACACACGTATTGCACACCTACTAGGTATGCAATAGCTACCTGACATAGTTATGGGCACATCAGGTACAGGCTCTGGCCTCATCCTCTGTCTCTTACAGCACAGAACCAAGCTTGCCTTGGGGTGCTGGGCTGGATGAGGCCTCAGAAGTTTAAAAGCCCTACCAGTATATATATCTTTTATTTACTTTTGGTTCTGGGGATTGAACTCCAGTTCTTGCACTTGTAAGGCAGGCGGCAGAACCACTAAGCTAAACGCCCAGCTCTTTTACTCATTTTTTTTCTTTTTTTGGTTTTCTGAGACAGGGTCTCACTATGTAGTTGAGACTGACCTGGAACTCACTATGCAGCCCAGGCTGGTCTCGAACTCACAGCGATCCTCCTGCCTCAGCCTCCCGAGTGCTGGGAGTGGGCCACCATGCCCAGCCATACTCACTTTTAATCTTGGCTAACTTTAAATATACAACCTACCAACAGCAGATACAGATTCATGTCACAAGAACCACATCACTGTTCTTTCACTAGATACATCTTGGAATAGCATCAATAGACTGGAAAGCTGAGAAGGGCCACTCCTTTGAAACAACCAAAAGCCTTTGTTCTTCCTTTTTCTGCAGAACCTTTCTTAGAAAAAGCAGGCCGTTCAACAATCACAACCATGTATCTCTCCTCCTAGAATATCAGCACTCTGGTTGCAAAAGGATGTCATCTCGGGGGTAGCACCCTGTTCAGAGCTGGAGTGATCCTCCTTGCTGGGGTTCTATCCCAGGAAATCACTCCCAGTCACCTGCCTGAGCCCCTGCTCCGCTGCTTACAACCATGGAAACCAGTGGTCTGATTGCTTCCCTGTGTACCAGTGTGACCAGGTGTGTGTGTCGGCTTGGACAGCTAGCCTGATTGGAGGTTTATAGAGAGAAGGACCTCTATCACCCCCTAAACCTACAGGCTACAAAGTGGGATGAGGAGAACCGTGACTTGTTGGATTGCAAAGACTGTAGGTCCTGGAAGGAAACCACTTATTTGAAAATATGTAGGAATTGTTTTTCTTGTGACCTAATTTTTTTTCTCCTCTGTCGTTGGTTTGTTTCGTAGAGGTGGTTTGATTTTTATTCCCTATTTTATTTTTCTTTATTATTATCTTTATTTTTTAAAATTTGGTCTCTTTTTTTTTTCCGGTCTTTCTTGTCTTTTCTCTCTTTTCAAAATTTGTTTCCCCAACATTTTTTCTTTTTTTCTTTAATTTACCCTATTTTTCTCCTTTTCCTTTTCTTGGTTACTGTTTTTATTTTATTTTATTTATTATTATTATTATTATTTTTGGTACCAGGGATCGAACTCGGGTCCTTGCGCTTGCGAGGCAGGTACCAGAACCACTGAGCTAAATCCCCGGCCCAGGTTACTGTTATTTTGTACTACTAATTTCCCTTTACTACTTAATAAGACCCTTCAGTTCACTTTTGTCACCTTCTTCTCATCCTCCATCACTTAATTTTTCAAATTCTACTCTTTTCATACTCCCAGTCCTCACAATTTCTATTCACACTAGTATAACCATTAAGTTTTATAACTCTGTAGATAGTTAACTATAACTTAGTATGGTTGAAAACTATTATATTGTTTTGTTTTCTTTTTCTTTCTTTCTTTCTTTTTTATTTTTGGGACCTTCCACTTGGCAGAGGCACCACTGGACTAAATCCCTAAACATTGCTGTCTTTTCAGTGGAGGTAAAGTTGTTTCATTGAGTAGATATTTACTATAGGTAGCTGTTTTGTGTTAGTGTTTATGCTATTATCACCGATTTCTTTTCTATGGTTAAGGGTGATGCATTACTGATTCCTTGGGGTTTATCCACATCATTTGTATTTGCTGCTATTAGTGTTGCTGATTTTACTGCTAAAGCCAAGGGTGTTGCCATCAACTGTTTTTTTCTGTGTGCCAATATCTGGATTGCATGGGGTTGTAAATAATACTGCAGCCTATTACCAAAGAACTGAACACCGGGCCAAATAAGCTATAACCTCCCCTCCCAAATAAATGGAGGTGGTTGGATCCTGGAACAGAGGCAAAGACCAATAGTTAGCCACTCCAGAGGATATCTCTGAAAATAGATATTAACTAAAGAGGTCTCTTTACTAGCAACGAACCTACTCACAGTCTGCAAGCCTCAGCACAGAAAGCAAACAGAAAAATAGAAACATGAGAAGACAAGGCAACAAGGTGCCTCCCTCCAAAAATTCCCAACTCCCCCAAAGCCCATCCAGGGGACATAGAGGGAGAGAAAATAAAAAGCCAAAATATGTGAAAGAGTAACAGTGGAGGTAACAAAAACAGATCGATAAGGTGTTCAGCCAATTCAAACAAGGTTTAATTAAACAGATAATAATCTTAATGAAATAATTGATCAACAAGTCTACAGAAGACCCTACTTAAAAACAGCAGATAGGGCCAGGGATTTAGCTCCATGTCACCACACCTGCCTCCCAAAGCCCAGGTCCTGAGTTTGATCCTCGTTACCAAACACAAACGAGCAAACAAACAAAACGCAGAGCTAAAGAAAGAGATGTAAAGCATGGATGGCCAGAATCGAAAAGAATTGGAGTCCATAAAAAAATTCCACACAGAAATCCAGGAGATTAAAAACTCTATTAAATGTAGGAGCAGCAGGTGTGACCAGTGGGAGGACAAGTCTGAGTTTGAGAAGACAGGGCTGTAACTGGTGATCAGTTAATGAGAGATAGCTTCAAAAATGACAAAAGAACATAAAAAGTGGATCCAACAGCTGCTGGTTGACACAAAGAAGATTAATCTAAGATTACTTGGAACTGGTGAAAAAGTAAGAAGACAGCACAAAGGGCATAAAAACCCCTTTTACGAGAGTAATAGAAAACTTTCCACACATTGAACAAAGAGTTTAACATACAGGAGAGTGAGGCATATGCAACCCTAAATAGGCATGATAGAAAAAGACCACTGCACGACACATGATAGTCAGAATACCAGGAGCCCAAGACAATAACAGAATCTTCAAAGTTGTTAGAGAAGGCAACGAATCACTTATAAAGGAAAACCCATCAGAATTACAGACTTTTCAACACAACCTTAAAGGCAAGAAGAGTTTGGAATGCAGTATTTCAATCAATAGAAGAAAACCTGCAATGATATATCCAGTAAAATTACCTTTCAAAGCTGATAGAGAACGAGGCGTGATGACACATGCCTGTAATCCCAGCACTGGGGAGGCTGAAATAGGAGGATCGGCCAGGAGGCCAGGCTGCACTACGGAGTGAGTTCAAGGCCAGTCTCACAGTAGTGAGACTGTGTCTCAAAACAAAACAAAAACCAGGGCCTTGGATTTAGCTCAGTGGTTGCCTTGCCTGCCTCAGAAGCACAAGGTCCTGAGTTCAATCCCCTGTACCCCCCCCCCCAAAAAAAATCAATAGCATTCCTATACACTAACAATGAACTCACTGAGAAAGATATTCGGAAAATGATACCATTCACATTAGCAATTAATCTAATTTGGGAAATGAAAAACCTCTACCATGAAAACTATAGAACTCTAAAAAGGGAAGTGGAAACAACCCCAGGCACGTTCAACTATTTTGATCTTTGACAAAGGGGCTAAAAGCATACACTAGAGGAAAGAGTATCTCTTTAATAAATGGTAGTGGGGGGCTGGGGATTTAGCTCAGTGGTTCCACCACCTGCCTTGCTGGGGAAATGCAGAAGAGTGAGTCTAGACCCACATATGTCACCATGTACTAACTAACATAAAAATGAATCAAAGATCTAATGTTAAAGCAAGGTGTGGTGCCACACGCCTGTAATCTCAGTACTCCAGAGGCTGAGGCAGGAGGATCGCTATGAGTTCGAGGCCAGACTAGGCTACATAGTGAGTTCAAGGCCAGCCTGAACTACATGATGAGACCCTGTCTCAAAAGGAAAGAGAAGAGAAGAAAAGAGCTAATGTTAAAACAGAAACACTTAATCTTCTGGAAGATAAAATAAGCAAAACTCTTCCACATAAGTATAGGCAAGGACTTTCTGAACAGAATCCCAAGACACAAGGAAGAAAACTGAGAATCAACAAACAGAATCTTATTAAAATAAAAAGCTTCCGCACAGCAAAGTAAACAACCAACAGAATAAAGACACCACCTACAGAATGGGAAAGAAATTTTGCCAGCTATTACTCAGAGGACTAATATCTGGAATACGTAAAGAACTCAAAAAATTAGATCCCTCAAAATAAAAGATCTAATCAAATGGGCAACTGAAATGAATAGGCACTTCTCAAAAGAAGTACAGATGGCCAATAAGTATATGAAGACATGTTCAACATCTCTGGCCATTACTGAAATGCAAATTAAAACAAGGAGATCCTGTCATACTCCAGAAATAAGAGCTATATCAAGAAATCAAATAATAACAAATGCTGGTGTGGCTGCAAAGAAAAAATATCCCTTCGACATTGTTAGTGAGATTATAAACTAGTACAATCACTATGAAAATGAGTGTGGTGGCATACGGCTGAGGCAGGAGGATTGTCTTGAGTTTGAGGCTAGCCTGGGCTGTATAGTCAGTTCAAGGCTACCCTAAACTACACAGCAAGACCCTGTCTCAAAAAATATCTGTAGAGATTCCTCAAAAAAAACTAAAACTAGAAATTCCATTTGACTCAGCTATTTCCCTCCTAGGTATCCTCCTGAAAGAGTTAGTCATCGTATTACAGTGATATATGCACACCCATGTTTATGAAACACAATTCGTAACAGTAAATATTAGAAATGGCCTAAATGCCCATCAGCAAATGAACAGATAGAGAAAATGTGATATTTAAAATAATGGAGTACTACTCCACCATAAAGAAGGACAAATGCGAGACATTTGTAGGTACCTGGATGCACCTTGAGGCCATAGCATTAAATAAAATAAATCAAGCACACAAGCTTAAATAGCTCATGGTTTCTATTCTTTGAGAAATCCAAACAAGAGCAAAATAAGAGGTAGAAAACAGGAAGCAGGGAGATCTTTTCCAAATGGGAGGGGGAATAAGAGATGGAGAGAGTAGGAAGCGAGGAAAGGGGGAATAAAAGAAATGAAGAAAAAAAGGAAATAGACCTTTTTATTTTTAAATTTGTATTATTATTGTTTGTTTTTTGAGACAATGTCTTGTTGTATTGTTCAGGCCTTGAACCCACTATGTAGCCCAGACTGGCCTTGAACTTACTACTGCCTCAGCCTCCTGCATACTGAGGTTATAGGAGTGCCCCACCATGCCCACCTCTGTATGTTTTTGTTTTGTTTTGCTTTGTTTTAATTGTAGTTTCTGGAAGACTCACTCAGCAAATCCATCGTTTGAAGGAAATCATGGCACAGGACTCAGCCCAGAATGGACTTTTGTCTGGGTCGACATGTAAGCATTTCTTTGCTAAATCGCACAATTTCAGAGAGTTTAGGATAGCTTCTTTTCAAGAGATTGTGTTTCCTTGATTTCAGGCAATTGCACTCCGGCAAAAGCAGGATTTTTATGAAACAGCTCCCTGTGCCTTTGGATTAAATCCCCTGAACACGTCATAATATGATAGAGCTGGTCAATATTAGAGTCTCCAGGAAACAGGGGCTTGCAGTTACCAGACAACCAACGGCCCAGACATCAACAGTCTTGCTATACTTGACATCTCTAACCAGTAGCTCTGGTATTGTGACTGTGTCCAAATCCGATTCTAATAACCTGAAATAAATGCTTTTGGATTTCTTGGTAGTCTAGTCCATTTGGAAAGTGTTTCAAGTCATCAAGAATTGTGAGGGAAGGGCTGGGAATTTAGCGCAGTGGTTCCAACGCAAGGTCCCGAGTTTGATCCCCAGTACCAAAAAAAAGAATTATGAGGGAGGCCACGTATGCAGTTCAGTGGTGCTGTGCCTGTCTGGCAAGTGCAAGGTGCTGAGTTTGATCCTCGTACTGAAAAATAATTGTGAGGGAAACAAATTCAAAACCTAACTAAGTACCAACTGTTTGGGGTTTTTTCTTATGCACTTCCAACAGATTCACCAAATTTTGGTGGGGGGTGGTTGTAGTTCTTCCCAGGGATCAAACTCAAGCCCTTCTGCTTTTGAGGCAGGAGGCGTAACCACTGAGCTAAATTCCCGGCCCTCCCATAGCATTTTCAAAATCCGATTTGTCATCACTTTCTAAGAAATTGTCCACCACAATTCTTTGGGTCTTTATTCCTATACTTCGCCACCGTTCCCTAACTCCCTCGTCCAACCAATCCCAGGCTGTCAGGTCTTTCCATTTTAATTTAAAAGCAGCAGGAATTTAGGTTGGGTTTCCTCAAATCCTCTAGCCTGGAAGGATCTGAAGATTCCCAACTCCCGGCAGCAAATGCGGATTGACTTGGGTGTGCCCTGGGGCAGAGGGTCCCATCCCCTCCGGCCAGCCTGTGAGATGTCCTGGGGGACCGCAGGGCACTGGCTGCTGTAGCCACAGCAACCACCACTTCCTGGACGCCAGCGGGTGAGAAGACCTAGCAGCTTTTGACCTTAAACTGTTCTGCAGGCTCTTGCTGAGGCAGAACAAGAGGACTGTTTGTGCCCAGAAGGGCCAGATTCGACTTTCCCTCCTTTTACCTCACCACTGTCCTCCCACGACGTCGGCTCCTGGCAACTCGGGCCTATGACCCTGAACAGTGGGACATTCTCAACATGGCCTAGTTTTGTAAAGCGGGGTGGGAAATGGCTCCAACCCACAAGAACTGGACTCTGCTGGGGTTTCAGAAGCCAAATTGGAGATACACTCAGCAAGCAGAAAGTGTCTTTCTTCCAGGCCACTCTTGAGGCAGCTCGGACCTGAGCGTGGATCCTGGGGACTGGGGGAGCAGGCCCTGGACGCTGTCTCCTCCCTTCCCTGTCCTCCCACACTTTGCCTCAGAGGACCCCGCCACCTCAGCAGACAGTAGCCCCAATGTCATGAGCCATCCCGAGGATTCAATGACAGATTTTGCTTAGCTTCCCAGTGATGAGCCTGGCACAGAGTAGGCCTTCCGTACATAGTGGTACACACCGGGGGCAAAACAAAACAAAATCCACCTGATATGAAGGAGGAGAGAGGAAGAAAGAGAAGTCTGAACTGTGTGACCTTTGTCAAGTTCCTTCCTCTTTCTGGGTCCTCTGTCTCTGCATAATCTCTGCATCATCTTTTTTTTTTTTTTTTTTTTTGGTACCAGGGATCAAACTCAGGTCCTTGCACTTTCAAGGCAGGTCACCGAGCCACTGAGCTAAATCCCCGGCCCTCTGCATAATCTCTGAAGATCTGCCTGTGTTTCCACCATCAGAAGGTAGAGGAATCAAGCGCTTTCCTGTGTTTTCCAATTTCCTCATGGTAAATCTGAGAGGCAGCAGGGGTAGGGAGGCAGCAGTAACGGCTCAGACGGATGGTCAGACAGATCCAGGTTCACAGCCTGACTGGGCCCAGCTCCTTAACCCGACTGGGTGAGGGTGTTCAAGCTCCTCAGTCTGCCCAGGCCCAAGGGCGTCCCAGGACGCACACTCGGTAAAATCAGGAGGTCCCAGGCTGGCCAGGATGAACTAACAAAGCTCCCTGTTTCAGGGGGGGTCCTCCCCAGAATATGAGTCCAGGATGGCAGGGACTTCTGTCTTCTCCATGGCTCTGTTTACAGGTCCTAGGATAGTGGTTGGCCCCATAGCAGGGATTCGATGGAGGGATGTGTGGGTGGGTGGATGGATGGAGTTCTTAAAGAGATCAAAAGAGAAAATACTTACAAGTGCTTGGGACCTCACACATGACAATAGTGAGAGTCACTGAGTTCAGTTTGCAGATGAAGATCTGAGGCTCACAGAGGACAAGATCAACTATTCAAGGTCATGAAGGTTAGAGGAAGAGCTGGTGTGGGAACCCAGGTCTGCTTTTCCCAGAGCTACACTTTTCCCATTCTCACACAACCCATGAAATTCAGCAAAGGACGGAGAAAAAGAAAAGTTGCTGGCTTTATAATAGTGATGTTTGAGCTGGAAGAAGAGCAGCATTTGAAAATGCCGAGGAGGCACCTAGATTAGAAAAAGTGACTTAGGAGCTAGGGGTTTAGCTCAGCGGTTCCAGAGACTGCCTCGCAAGCGCAGAGACCTGAGTTCGATCTCTGGTACAAAAAAAAAAAAAAAAGAAAGAAAAAATCTTCAAAGATGAGCTAGACGTCCTTCTGAGAGTGGGAAAACAGGTCCAGAGAAGAGGAGCAACCAAGCTAAAGAAATTAGGTTTCAATAAAGGGCTTATTCTGTGGAAGGCAGAGAAGAGAACTAACACTGTGGGGAGAGTGATAGTAGCAGCTATTATTTTCAGCTCCTCATTTATGTCAGTCATTGTACTAAGTAAGCACTTTTGAACATCATCTGATGTAATCTTCCCATGGAAAACTCTGTGTGTGTGTGTGTGTGTGTGTGTGTGTGTGTGTGGTGGTTGTGTGTGTGTGTGTGTGTGTGTGTGTGTGTGTGTGGTGCTGTAGTTTTAATCTAGGGCCTTCACACTTTATTTCACAACATGATTTCTTGCTAAGTTGCTATGCTGCTTGCTCAGGATGGGCTTGGACTTGGAAATCCTCCTGCCTCAGCCTCCCACAGTGCTGAGATTATGAACATGTACCAAGATGCCTGGCTAGAGGATACTTTTATGCCCACTTTGCAGCTGAGGTAACTGAGGCTCAGATAAGCGAAGGTCACATGCCAGAACACCCACTTGGTGAGAAGCAGAGTCCAGGCCAGCCTGATCCCTGATCACTGAGCCGGCAAGTCACGTGATCAGAGCAACCCAAAGCCCAACGGGTAAAGAAAAGCAGCCAATGTTTCAGCAGTTCCAAAAACCTAAAATCCATGGGAATTTTTAGTGTGACCGTGGGAATAGAACTGAAAAGGAAAACTAGTCCTAAGTTAATTCTCTTTTGAAGAGAACACATACTATATGAAACAAATGTGATACTGACGATCTAGCAACTGTGTGTATCAAAACGCAATATAAATGCATTAGATTTTCATGAGAAGCAGGAGCCAGATTGTAAGCTCTAACAGACCTAGCCTCAGGTAAAATCACTCACGCGTGTAGCTAATGAACCTCCCAACCTGCGTATACACAGCTTGGTTATTAAGCCAACCATTTTTTTGTTGCTGATGTTTTCATTAATGTTGTATTTCTTTTTTTAACAGTGAATGCAATTTATTGATGTTATATTTCTTCCGTTTTATGCCCATTCCTTCAAGCATGCATGCTTTGAGTATCCATCCAAAAATATGAAGCACTGGGGTCGTTACAGTGCAGGCACACACATGCATGCCTATTCATGATTGTAACATACATGATTGTGGAGGGAGAGGAGACGCTACTTATCTGGGTCCCCATAACTTGCTGCGTGCGTGGAGATGGCAGTACAGATCCCCTGCAACCCCTCAGCTGCTGTAGGGGACAGGGACCACTGTTACCCTCACTCTGCAGCCAGGGACTGAGGTTCCGGGAGGAAAAGTCACTCACCCAAGATCACTCCACCAGTGCGGGACAGCATTTGGATCTGACCCACTTCTTGCTGAGCTCCCTGACTCACACCCTAGCAAAATGTGGGCTGCTGCAATCAGCCGGCACTTGGCGCTTTTCTGCTTCTCTTTCAGGCTTGTCTCTGTTTGCTGATAACCTCTCCTGTACCCCAGAAAGCAATCGGAGGGAGCTTATGCCTCCGGCTGGTAGCTACATAGCAAAATAATACAAAAGATTTGTCCTAAGACAATGAAAAAGTCACAGGTGAAGCATAAGAATGAGAAACAGAAATCAGCTCTTTCAGGTGAACCACAGCACTACATTTTATGGGTTAGTATTTTCGGAGTTTAACTGTGTGCGTGGGGCGGGGATGACTGGGTACTGAACCCAAGGCTTTCCCACTGATTTACCCCTCCAGCCCTTTTTACTTTTTATTTTGAGACAGGTCTTGCTAAATCACTAAGTTGCCCAGGTTGGGGGTGCAACTTGTGATCATCCTGCCTCAGCCTCCTAGGGTGCTAAACCTAATCCTATCCCTAACCCTCACCCTAAGTGCCGGGACCACCATGCTTGGCAGTTAGCTTTAAAGTAGAATAGAGGCTCTAAGAGCTCCAGACCTAGGCTACTCCCTCCACCTCCCCAAATGACCCCTGACCGAGTTCTTGCCTGGTGCCCAGCTCCTTGCTGAGCACTTTCTATTCATCACCTCTTCTGAGTCTTGGATTCACCCAGCAAGAGGTGAGATAAGATCTCCATGTTGCCAAGAAGAAACTGAGGCCCTCTGTCCTGCCGCAGTCAGGGTGCACCTGACACTCACCCCACGCACCGGACTTCTGGAGAATCAAGGCGGCTGCTGGGGACCCGGGGTCCTATTTCTGGAGGGAGGCTCCTGGTTCTGGGGAGTCTTGTCTTCTGCCCTCTGCCTGTCTGCTGGGTCTGAGCACAAGGTCAAAGTCTGCAGTGGTGGACAGGGTACAGTGCAATGGGTGGAGCTCGGCAGTGCTGCTCCCAGGGTCTGGACTCAGCCCCAGCCACCGGGAGACTTTGTCTTTCTTGCTGTCACTGAGAACTGCCTGACTTTTCTGGCTCATCCCAAACCCCTGTGCACAGGCCAGGGGGAGGGAGGCAGGGACAGCCGGCAGGTGGGCGGGATTCTTGGAGAGCTGATGGGCACAAGGAGGTCAGTCTCCCCGGCCAGCTGGAGACCGTCCTCTACTTCCCACTTTCCACTGGCAGAGGGAGGGTCGTTCCCTGGGCCACGGTGGGCCTGGCCTGCAGGGTTGGGGGTGTCGACTGCAGTCCCCAAGTGGACACCAGGGGCACAGGATGGGGGCTTGCAGGCTGCCCAGCCTGCCCACTGCCGTTCTGGGACACTAGACAGATGAGAGACTTGAGGAGATGCCCGTTGGGGCTGGGAGGATGTGTGGCTCTTTGCTCCCGTATCCCAGAGACGCAAACGGCAGTGCTCCAGAGCCTTCCTCTGCCAGGGTCAGACCTGGATTGGGGACTGGTAGAGGCCAAAGCTCATCAAGCATCTTTGTATACAGGTGGAAGACAGGCCCAGAGTAGGACCAATAGCTCAGGGGGAGGTACCAGCAAGGCAGCTTCGGTGGTCCAGCCTCCACCACCCTCCCTCAATAGAAGGGCAGAGGTGGAAGAAAAACGGACGCAAGATAATCAGTGCTTAGTAGTTTTTCCTCTCCCCTCCCTCCCTTCCTTGCTTGCTGCTCCCTTCCTCTTTTCTCCTCTCTTTTCCTTTGCTTTCTCTCTTTCTCTTTCTTTCTCTCAATCTCTCTTTCACCCTCTCCCTCTCTCTCTTTCTTTCTTTTTTGCAGTTCTAGAAGTTGAACCCAGGGCTCTCACCATGCTACACAAGGGTTCCACCGCTGAACGGCACCCCCCGAGCAATTATTTTTAAACTTTGAATTAGTTATTTTAAAATTTTGCAACAGGGCCTCACTAAGTTCCCCAGGCTGGCCTTGAACTTATGATCCTTCTGCCTCAGCCTTCCGAGGAGCTGAGTTGAAAGGAGTGCACCACCATATCTGGTTCATTTCCCATCAACAACAAAAAGTAGAGGGGTTGAATCGCGCCTATTGCACTGTATCCTAAGTCACTGGGATTTTTTACGATAGTATGTAGCACCTTTATTATCATACAGTCCTAGTGAGGTTCCTTCTGCCTCTAGTTCATCATGGAGCGCAAAAGTTCACCAAAATTAGCTGTAGTTTCATGTTCCTCCACTCCCTTCCTAGTAGTGATTTCTATTTTGTGAATTGTGATGTACCGCTTCTACCTACCTGACCTGAATTTAGATCAAAACAACCCCTTAAGGTAGGTGCTGTCATTATCATCCCCACTTCGCAGCTGAAATTCAAAAATTCATTCATAGCATCCGGTAAAACCAAACAGAATCCTATCCTAAGACCAGTGTCCCAAAGGGCCGGAGATGTAACTTAGAGGTCTTGGCCCTGATGGGCAAGGACAGGGTCTTGAGTTCAATTCCCAGTGCCTATTAAAAAAAGAAAGACCCAGTGTCCCTGAGGACACATCAGTCAGAAGGCTGGTACCAGAGTGATCCTAGTGGCTGGACGTGATGGCTCAGCTACTCTGGAGACCGGGCCAGGAGGATGGCAAGTTTGAGGCAAGCCTGGGAACATAGTGAGAACTTGTCTCAAAACAATATCGGAGGAATGAGGATATAACTCAGCTTGCCTAGCATCCATAAGGTCCTACATCCAGCCCCTAGTACTAAAAAAAATAATTCTGGCCCCAAAATGGAAACAAGACAGTCTATCGGCTGCAGTGGAGGAACTGATGTTTTCAAATAATCACACATTGGAACTTTATACAGTAAGGAAAGCGAGAAATACAGCCACATAAAACAATCTGAATGAATCTCAGTCTTGTGTGGACCAGAGAAGCTGGACACACAATAGCTGAGGCTGCATGCTTCTGGGTTTTTCTGTTGTTGTTTTTTTTTTGTTTGTTTTTGTTTTTTTGAGACAGTCTCACCATGTAGTTGAGACTGACCTGGAACTCACTATGTAGCCCAGGCTGGTCTCAAACTTACAAGGATCCTCCTGCCTCAGCCTCCTGAGTGCTGGGATTACAGGTGTAATAATAATAATAACAATAATTATTATTATTATTGTTATTATTATTATTATACCTAGAATCAGATCAAACTCAGGACCTTGCACTTGCCAGGCAGGCACTGTCAGTATTATTATTTAATTCAGGAAAATAAGATTAGGAGAAACCTATTGTTTTGTTTGTTTGGCACCAGGGATTGAATTCCGGACCTTGTACTTGCAAGGCAGGCGGTGGAACCACTGAGCTAAATCCCCAGCCCGTTTGTTTGTTTTTTGAGACAGTCTCACTATGTAGTTCAGGGTGGCCTTGAACTCATTATGTAGTCCTCACTGGCCTTGAACTTGCTACAATCTTCCTGCCTCAGCCTACTGAATACTAGAATTACAGGTGTGTGCGACCACAGGCAGCAGCACCTTATGATACAAACACATGTCTGTAATCCTAGGCAGGAAGATCCGAAGTTTGAGGCTAGCCTGGGTTAGTAAGCAAGACACTGTCTTCGAAAACAAAAACAAAACAAAACTGCAGAAAGTAAAATTCCACAGAATCTTCTTGGCCTTGGCATAAGGAAAAGATATCCCTCAGAAAGGATGTGAGATTTGTTAACTTTATCAGGAAGCATAATTTTAAAAAGAAAAAATAGAACCCACCAGTTTACAGTCAGGGAAGCCAGGCATGGTGAGACACACCTGTAATCTCGGCACTCAGGAGGCTGAGGCAGGAGGACCAACCTGAGTTTGAGGTCAGCCAGGGCTACATAGTGAGTTCAAGGCCAGACTGAACTATATAAGAAGACCCTGTCTCTCAAAAAATAAGTTACAGTTATGGACTCTGAGACCCAAAGAGAGGAAAAGATGTGCCTCAAATCTCCAGGGCTATTGGGCTCATTCAGAGGGCCACGTGAGAGTAAGGCCCTCTCTAGCACCCTCAAGTCCAGAGATCTTAGGTAAGCATACAGGGGAAGCTCCAGAAATTTGAAAGCAGTTTCTGTTAATTTGGCTAGAACTGGCCAGAAGAGTCAAAAGTCCTGTTTACTCAATGGCTGGTTGATGAATAATGTAACCTCCTAATAGCTCAAAATACTTTCAGACCAGAGCAGAACCTTGGAGAATTCTCTATTAGTCATAAACCAAGGTGAGGGAGGAGTATGAGGATGTAAAACAAGCAAACTCTCTCAGATGAAATTGGCTTTATTATAATTGTTCTAAGTACTACGGTACCCTCTACTAATATACATAACACAGAAAGCATAAAGAAGAAAAGTAAGAATCACCTGCAGCCAATCCTACCACCTGGAAACAGCAGCCATCTATTGGGCCAATGTCCCCAAACTTTAAGATAACATATGAAGTGGTGACAAAGCATATTGTGCATGCTGTTTCCTGCCTTACACTTTTATCAGTAAGGTGTGCTGTCATATTGATTAGCTTTTTTTTTTTTTTTTTTTTATGACTACGACCAAATACCTGATACTGCAACTTAAAGGCTTATTCTGGCTCATGGTTCAGAGGTTCAGTCCATGGTTGGTTGGCTCCAAGGAAAAAGCAGCATGGTAGAAGAGAATAGTGGAGTAATGCTGCTCAGTTCGGAGAATCTTGGGAGCAGAGAGGAGGGTCCAGGGACCAGATGTAGTCCCCCAAGCCCAGCCCCACAACTCATTCCCAACACACCCAGAAGTGTGTTTATTTATTTCTGATGTGTTTTGAGACACAGTCTAGTTATGTAGTCCAAGCTAGCCTGGATTATCTTTGTAACCCAACATAGCTTCAAACTGACAATTCTCCTGCCTCAGCTGGGATGCAGGCAGGTGCCACCACACCCAGCTAGAAGTGTGCTTTACTAATCTCCTGTGCCTCTCTCAAGCCAATCACGTTGACAAGAGTGTCACATGTGTGTGTACTTTCAAAATCAACATGGAACAATGGACTCCAGTTTATATAGGATGCCTTGTAGATGGATGTAGCAACTTTTGAAAGTCACCTCTATGGCTTAATTTACCTGTTTTTCCTCATTTTTGGTATTAAAAACAACTATCCTCAAATGTGTTCATTTATTTACATATTTATTTTTGGCATTGGGATTGAACTCAGGATCTTACGCTTTCAAGGCAGGCAGCAACTGCTGAGCTACATCTCCAGCCTTTGACTAGCCTTGCTACTTAATTCTTTATAAAATGCTTATTCCCTTCCCCCACTTTATATTGGAATGTGCTGGTTAATTGTCTTTTCTTTCTTTTTTTTTTCTTTTGGTACTGGGGATCGAACTCAGGCCCTTGCACTTGTGAGACAGGCAGCAGCACCACTGAGCTAAATCCCCAGCCCCAAATTTCCCTTTTTTGTTTTCATTTTATCAGTACACTTTAGATTTACATAACAATCACATTCATCATAGAGAATTTGTACCTTTAAATGATGTATCTAGATTCCTTTTTTTTTCCTATGAATTTCTCACTTTTGTTGTTGTTGACAGGGTTTCTCTACACCATTCAGGCTGCCCGTGAACTCACTGTGTAGCCCAGGTTGGCCTGGAACTCGGGGACCCTCCTTCCTCAGCCTCCTGAGTGCTGGGAATACAGGAGTGTGCCACCATATCCAGTCTTTCTTACTAATTTGACAGAACTCTTTATATATTTACAAGGCTTATCCCCTTGTTGCAATTATGTTCCCTAATTTCTGTCAAAGGCTTTAATTTTTTGTAGTGAAATCTGCTTACTTATTTTCTCCCTTTATGTTTCTATCGTTAATGCTATGTGTAGACACCTTGCTTGAACTGCTTCCCACCATATATGTATACATACTTGATGTTGTTTTGGTGTTTTTTAAGACAGGGTCTTGTTATGTAGCTCAGGCTGGCCTTGAACTCACTATGTAGCCCAGGCTGTCATGGCAAGCCTCCTGCCTCAGTTTCCCTGAGTGCTAGGATTACAATTATTCCCCACCCGGCTCCTCCTCCTTCTGTATTGTAAGTTACTCACAGATTTTTCTCAAAACCTTCAAAGATTTTTCAAAAAATTTTAAGATATCTGATTTACTTGGAATTTTGGAGACTTAGAGGGGGTAGAGAGCCAGCTTACTTGGTAGCTGGTGGCAGTTAAACCATGGG
Organism: Fukomys damarensis; assembly: GCF_012274545.1. Taxonomy (NCBI): domain Eukaryota; kingdom Metazoa; phylum Chordata; class Mammalia; order Rodentia; family Bathyergidae; genus Fukomys; species Fukomys damarensis. The sequence continues at coordinate 8,715,272 of NW_022900924.1, read as the reverse complement.
TTGAGAAACTCACCTTTACCCCACTGATATCCGCTGACTTTTCTCGTTGTTGATTAGTAACGAGTGGTCCTCCTGTGGTTGGTCCTATTCCTGGACTCTGTACAGAACTCCACTGACCTGTGACTAAGCCGGTTCCCATTTGTTCTCATCTCTGCAACCAGGTGAAATCAGGAGCGGGGTGGAGGGTGGTAACCTTCAGCCACTGCACACGGAAGCCAGGAGTCCTCAGCTGCCTGGCTGTTGGTGTCTGTCCACTGACCCAAATTGACACTTTGTATAACTGGAATTTCTTTTTTCTAGCACCAGGGATCAAACTCAGGGCTTTGTGCTTGCAAGGCAGGTGTGGCACCACTGAGCTAAACCCCCAGCTCCCAAACAGATCCTTTAGCAGAGCATCTGTATACCATTCATACCAGACATTGTGGCCAAAATAAGCAAGGCTTTGAGGCCTCAACACTATTTCCTGCACAAGAGGGCATATCCAAATGTCACTTCTCTAGCTACAAAGGTTGACAATCAGTTTATGAATCCTGGTGGTCTGATTGATGTGTGTTCAAATCCTACCTCTAAGTGTAAGTTTCTGCAACAAAGGAAATTATGTTAGTGTCCTGTGGCCGCTGTGACAAAGTGTCACAATGAGGGTAGCTTTTTTTTTTTGTAACAGGGATTGAACTCAGGACCTTGTGCTGGCAAGGCAGGTGTGGTGTCCCTGATCTAAATCCCTAGCTCCTGTGTAGCTTTTGTTTTTGTTTTTGTTTTTTTGAGACAGGGTCTCACTGTATAGTTGAGACTGCCCTGGAACTCACTATATGGTCCAGGCTGGTCTTGAACTCACAGCAATCCTCCTGCTTCAGCCTCCCGAGTGCTGGGATTACAGGCGTGTGCCACCACACCTGGCCTCCTGTGTAACTTTAATAAAAGACATTTATTGTCTCACAGTTCTAGAGATTAAAGGTCCTAGATCATGCAGACCCCTGAGAATGAAGTTTTGCTGATGATCAAGTTAAGATGAGAAAATTAGAGTGACCATGACACTATAAAAGGGGGAAATTGCACACAAAACACAGGAAAATGTATCTTTAAACTGTTGGTGGTTGGTTCCATTGGAAGGCTGTGAGAATCTTTTCTACACTTTTATTTTCTGGTTGTTTGCTGGCAATTTTGGATGCTCCTTGACTTGTGGGCACATCATTCTAATCTTCCCCAGGCAAAAGAAAATAGATTTATTTAGCTCACAGTTCTGAAGGTTCAAAATACAAACAGCATGGTGATGGCTCAGGTGAGGAACTCCTGGCCACATCACATCACGGCTGATGGCATCATGACAGCAGTACATGAAAGAAGAAAAAGAGACCAAGACTTCCAGAAAGATGGCAGAGTGGTGAGCAGCAGAGAAAGAACCTCTCTGAGATTTGGTGTCCTGGCACTGGAATATAGTGGTATGAGGAGTAGAAGAAGAAGGGAAGTGATCTGAAGCAAGAATTGAAGTCCACTGGGAGAGCAGAGAGCGATTCCATGAGAAAGAAGGATATGAGGCTGGAGATTTGGCTCAATGGTTCTGCTGCCTGCCCTGAGTGCATGAAGGCCAGAGTTCAATCCCCAGTACCAAAAAAAAAAAAAAAAAAGGTTATGGCAGGCAGCATTCCCAGAGCCTGGCCTTGCCTGCAGACCCACAGTGACTATTGGGTACCCCCAGAGGCCTCCACAGATAAATGCACCAGTGGAACAGAGCAGTGGATGCAGTGAACTGCATTGGCTGGTGAGTTATTCGGGCTCAGACATCACCCAGAAGAGGGAGAGTGGCAGGTAGCCATTTTGGAGAGAGAACTCAAAGCAGCTATGAGCTGGCTTCATCTAGTGGCTCCCAATCTTGTGGTGAGGGTGCTGAGTTCAAATTGGCAGGAAGTCAGGGAGCTGAGTTCAAACTGGTAGGAGGCACACAGACTGTTGCAGGCTCAACAGATCCAGTTCCAGTCTCTCAGCCAGAAACCAGCCTGAACTTCAGTGGAACTAAAGGTAAAGGCTTGCTGGGATTATCCATTGCCCCACCGGAAAGCAACTGGGATCGATCAAGTCGAATCTGAACTCTGTTTGCCCACATTGTCTATCAGTGACAGAAAAGACATGTCTTTTTTTTTCTTTTTCTCTTTCTTCTTTTTTCCCTTTTTTCTGGTTTTGGTTCTTGTTTTGTTTTTTCTTGTTTGTTGTTTTTATATGACATTTTTTTCAGTACCAGGAATCAAACTCAGGACCTTGTGTTTGCCAAGCAGGTGTGGCACCATTGAACGAAATCCTCAGCCCTCTTGTTTTTATGAGTGTGAATGTGGTTTCCGTTTTTGTTGTTGTTGTTCTGTTCTTTCTTGTTTTTATTTCTTCCTTCACATTCCCTCTTGCCTTCTCTACCAGTTTCCCAAAGTATGATCTTCCTTTGTCCTCCAGTCTTGCTTCTAATGTCTTTTTTTCTTTTATTTCTCTATTTTTTGTCTCCTAGTCCCTTTTAAATCTTCTTCCCTATGGATAAAATCTTTGTGGTGAGGGCTTATTTATTGCATACAATTTTCTGCTTTGTTTTAAAGTTTGTTATATAACCATAAATCTAGTTCATTCAGTCAAAGGTGGAAAATTAATAGATATCACAGTTTGTCATTTTCTAGGCTTTTTGATGTTATTGTTATTGCTGATTGTACTATGTTAGCCAAGGTGACACAACTGTGCTAATTGATTGTTCTTCCTGGTATACCAAGACTGAGATTGCCCAAGGGTCTTTAAAAAAATACTACAGGCCAGTACCAAGGAACTGGGGTCTGGGCCAAGTATGCAGAAACTTCTTATCCCCAACAAATTGAAGAGATGGGATCTTGCAACAGACTCAAAACCGAAAAGCCAGCTATACTTGGAAGACTCCTCTGAAAAGCAGTCATTTCCTAAGGGTTCTGAATACTGGTGATAAAGCTACTCTTACAAGCATCAACTCAGGAATTAAACTAAAAAAGAAAATCAGAAGACACTTAAACAAAATGAAACCTCCCAAGACTTTCAGCTCTCCAAAGGCAAACCTAGGGGGCAATGAGGTGGAACAATCTGAAAGCCACCTACCTGAGCTATCTAAAATGTTAACATCAGAAGTAACAGGGCTAGGGATTTACCTCAGTGGTTCCACTGCTTGCCTCACAAGCACAAGATCCTGAGTTCAATCCTTGGTACCCCCCCACCAAAAAAAAAGAAGAAGTAACAAATCAGATGAACAAAGCTCTAGAAAAAAATCAAAGCAGAAATAATTTCTCAGATAATTACAGAGCTGGTGATCATAATGAAAGACATGCTTACTGACTCTAAAGGAGATACAGATAAAAAATTTTAAAAATAGAGTCGTTCAGGAAAATGATGGAAACTATGAATACCCAGCATAGGAAAGAAATAGAATCCATGAAACAGAAACATTTCATGGAAAAGTTTACCCAGAAAAATGTGCAAATGTGAGAACAGAATATCAGACAAGATTACAGTTAGAGATCATAAAAAGAAAGATTTCTTAAAAATAACAAGGGGCCATGAGAAATAAATCCAGCAGCTTCTAGATTATGCAAAGACTAATGTAAGACTGATTAGAGTCAATGAAAAAGTAGAAGATAACACAAATGACTTAAAAAACACATTCACAGAAGTAATAGCAGAAAACTTCCCAAACAAGGAAAAGGAGTTCAACATATAAGTAAGTGAGGCATATAGAACTCCACTTAGTAGTTGTGATTAAAAAAAAAAAACCAACAAAAATCCAAAAAAACAAAAAAAGCTTCACCAGGGGAAATAATAGTCAAGATTCCAGAAATTCAACACAAGAACAGAATATTAAAAGCTGTTAGAAAAGAGAAACAAATCACCTATAAGGGAAAGCCCATCAGAATCACAGTAGACTTCTCAACACAAACCTTCAAGTTAAGAGAGCTTGGAGTAAAATACTTCAAGCCCTAAAGGAAAACAACCTCCAATCCCGATTGATGTACTCTGCAGAACTATCTTTCAGAGTTGATGGAGGAATAAGATACTTCCATGACAAACAACACTTGAAGAAATGAACACCAAGAGAAAGAGATCATGTAGTGAGACAGGAATGAGAGAGTGGTGAACAGACAGTCTTTCTCTTTCATAACAATCTTCTCACAAGAACTAACTATAGTCTCATGAGAAACAATTCCTTCCAGGCCAGGGATTAAGCCCAGTGGTGTAACACCATGCCTGCCTTGCAAATGCAAGGTCCTGATTTTGATCCCCAGTACC
>NW_022900924.1:8706612-8710881 GCF_012274545.1 Fukomys damarensis | reverse complement strand
TTTTTTGAGACAGGTTCTCACTGTATAGTTGAGACTGACCTGGAATTCACTATGTAGCCCAGGCTGGTCTCGAACTCACAGTGATCCTCCTGCCTCAGCCTCCTGAGTGCTGGGATTACAGGCGTGAGCCACTACGCCCTGCAGGCCTGACTTCTAAAGGGTCCCATCACATATCTAAATATCATCACATCGGAGACCAAGCTTGGAGCACATGAATTCTTGGAGGCCACACTTAAACCACTTCCAAACTATAGCACCATCCACCCATCTTTAACACAGTCATATCTGCAAAACCTCTTCTATGTGAAGTGACAGTCATAGGTTTCAGAAATTGAGATATGGACATTTTTAGGGAGTCAGTATTCTGCCTAATAGAGCTTTATTATCTCTGAGTTTCATCTCCAAATGAATAGTTAAGGAGGAATTATAAATTACTTGCTCTGAAAAGGGAACTAGATATTGGTAAAGTTCTCTTATTGTCCCTTTCCTAAACTGTCCTGGATGAACCCTCATATTTTGCCTTAATTCTAAAGCAGAAAAACATGGGTTTGCAGACTAATGTCACCACTTCCTACATCTGTGACCAGTGTCTTAACCACTCTGTGTATCAACTTCATCATCCATGAGAAGAGATTCAGAGTAGCATGACAAGATTGAATATACCTAAATAGGTTCAGCCCAGGTAGCAGCACAAGGTAGGCCTAAAATGTCATTGTTGCCAGTGGATGGGGGGTGCAGCAGGAGTGCAGAAAAGGGTGTCTGACCCAGTCAGGAGCTAGGGAAGGTTTCTGGAGGAGGTGACCCTGGGATGTGAGAGGGGAACACTGGACTGTTAAGAAACCTGCATCCCCAACACTCACAAAGTGCTTTGCACAGTGCCTAAAGAAGAGTCAATTACTCAGTAAACTGCAAATTTTAGTAGTTGCAAAACTGAGCTGAGGCTGCAAGGATGAGATCAAACATGCTTTTATAGGTTATGATTTTAGAAAATGATGATAGCTGATAGAAAGGGCTGTAATGGATGCAAGAAACCTTTGGAGCTACTCCCTGCAGCTACCTCTCCTCCTGTCCCGGGTCCCTCAGGAATGAGCACTGACTGCAGCCTGGGGGGTTTTCACTTCCCCTTTTCCCCTCCCTACCGTCTTCAGGTCACCAGACCTGAACCCACAGGCTGTTTACCCAGAAGGCAGAAGAAGGCTTTAAGAAGGATCAAACTTCTGAATCAAAATAGAATTGAATCAACACAAGATGAATAAAACTGCTTTGCTGAGCCAGGTCCAAGGGTGAGGTAAAAAGAAAAGCCAGTAATGCAGTACTGATATTGTCTTTAAGATTTTGATTTTTTTTTGTTGTTGTTCCTTGTGGATTTTTTTGCATTTATTTTGATAACCTAAAATATTGTGTTAAATTTAATTAATATTATTTCTCTCCATCAGTATTTTGTGATATCTCGTTCTATTTGTACCCTCACCCTGATCCCAGCCCTCTCCCTGAGGCTTTTCTTAGGGACCACTGCTGGCTCCACTGTCATGATACCGGATGAGAAATGCATAGGTTATGGCAATACCACGACGCTTGCTGTGTGTTTTGGGGAAGGAGGGAGGACAGATGATCCTGGAAAAGACAGTGCCCAGGGGCCATGGAGGGCTTTTGGAGGTGGTGTCTGGCAAGAGTTAGCTGTTGGGGAGAGAGAGGAGGCCCCCACAGCCAGAGGAGGAAGTGAGAAGCGCTGCTGGCCTCCAGAACGGTGGGGGTGGAGGGAGAGGCAGGCAGGCCAGGCAGGGCCAGTGCCATGGATGGGAAGCAAGCGGAGATCCAGGTCGGAATTTCTTGGTAAGGAGACCGTAGTGGGCACTGGCAGAGGTTCTCAAACAGCAACACCTGAACGAGGACTATGAGCATCTTGTGGGAACTTGTTAGGTTTGCAAACTTGCCAGTCCTACCCACAACCTAGAGAATCTGAAACTCAGAAGTGTGGGGCCTAGCGTTCTCAAAAACTCACACTCGGGTCTCACATAAAGGAGACATAAAAGAGAGAGAAATCGTAACAAAGTCAGATGCATTGTTGTGTGCAAAGGCTGCAACATAGTCGCCTGGGAGGACACGGGGAACTTCAGAAGCCAGTACCTGTTCATAGTGAATGTGCTCGGGTTTGAGAAGTAAGGTATTCTCTATTTGCCTTACATTTGACATTTCGAAATAAGGGCTAAGGGCACGTGGCCATCTGTCTGCAGAGAGCACAACCACAAATACAGGTGTGTCCTGCCCGCTAATGTTAGGGGTGCTGTTGGATGAGGAACTTCCTTTTCCTAGCTGGGCTTGGGGGTGCACACCCGTAATACTAGCACTTGGGAGGCCGAGGCCAATTTGGGTGACATAGTAAAACTTTGTCTCAAAAACAAAAACAGGGGCTGGGGATTTAGCTCAGCGGTTCGGTGGCCTGCCTTGCAAGCACAAGGACCCGAGTTCAATCCCTGGTACAAAAAAGAAAACAAAACAAAAACAAAAAACTTCCTTTTCCCTAATATTGAAAAACTCTTGACAAAAATTCTCCAGCAGATAGTGTATCCTCCCCTCATTTCAACACGGTTGCATTTCCAAAAATTCAGTGGAAAATATTTTGTGTTGATGTAGAAAATGAAGTTAGGTTCTAGCTTCAGATAATTATAAACAAGTTTCTCACCAGATAGGTGTCTTGTAAGAATAAACAGTGCCCAGTGCAATGCAGGCCATTTAGCATCCCTGGCTCTTCCCCTCAAATCAGCAAGACAACCAAAAACAGTCCCCCCACAGCGCAGTGGTACCGCCCCTTGTCTGGCAAGCGCAAGGACCCCCGAAATACTGGCCTCCCCAAGTCCCACTGGTAGGCTAGAGTGCCCCTCATCGAGAAGCCCTTGGAGGTGGGTAGTGCTGGCATTATGGAGGAGGTCACAGACCCAGGACTTGAGGAAGACGGGGAGAAGGCTGCAGAAGGCTGTGTGCGCGCTTCCACCGTTACCAAATCGAGGAGAACCACCTTCTTAGCGTCTTTCTCCACTAACTCTTCACTCCCTCACTGGGCACCTCTCCCCAGGACTACTGCAGGCTCTCCCCCCCGGTCTCCCTCCAGCCCTCTGCCTCAGTCCTTCCTCCTCACAGAAGTAAAGTGACCTTTAGGATCAGACCTTGACTCTTACCACTTCCCCTCGTCCCCTCCTAGGGCGGGAGCCTCTGGGTAACAACCTCCTTCCTGTTTGTGGACCTTTCTGTACATCAGAGACCATGCTGGAGAGGGCTGTCTCCTCTCCCTTCACAGATCAAGCCTCACAGCAAAACTCTCTCCCTTAGAGAATCCTTCTCTGACTCCCCCTTCCATCTCCTCTTCTCCCATGGAGTTAGCTGAGTGTCTGGACACATAAAAACGATTCACAGGATGCCAGGTGTGGTAGCCCATGCCTGTAATCCCAGCATTTGGGAGGCTGAGGCAGGAGGATTGCTGTGAGTTCAGGCCAACCTGGGATACCTGATGAGTTCAAGGCCAACCTGAACTGCATAGTGAGAGCCTGTATCAAAAAAAAAAAAAAAATACAATCAACAAGCATATGATATTTATCAAATTAATAAAACCAAGGGGTTTATAAATCAAAAATTCGAGGACAGTTTCTCAACTATAATATGTAACTTTGTTTTATTTGTAAATACAATATTTCAAAAATATACAAAAAGAAAACGAGAAAGAACATACAATGTTTAAAGATCATATCAAACTACTAATGTATTTGGGTTATCAGTCTGTTGCATAAATTTGTATTTCATATCTTTTTTTGCTGTCATACATATGTGTATTTGAAATTTTTATTTAGTATCTTCATTTCTTGTTGTCATGTGTTTGCAATCTTTAATAAAATAAAATAATTCATAGGAAAAGCTTATGAAACTATTTTTTCCTTTCTTAAGTCCCTATATACTTGGGAGTGTTAGGCAAGTATTCTACCATTGAGTTACACGTCCAACTCCTTCGTACTTATGAATTTCACTAACCTCCGTCGATTCCCAGAAGGAAAACCTGATCTATTCTGTTAACTCCAGGCTTGGCGCTTAGAAGGGACTTACTCAACACTTGTACCTGAACGAATGAACGAATTGGTTTCTGCAAAGACTGGCCTGAGAAGTTCAGAGCCAGGGTCAGTGGCTCTTTTATTTCCTGTTTCCTCGCATCACCCATCCCCTTGCTGCTGCGCGTCGGCGGGACCTCAGTTTCCACGCCCAGGTCCGAGCAGCCTGCAGGTC
>NW_022900924.1:8696179-8706162 GCF_012274545.1 Fukomys damarensis | reverse complement strand
GCCGCGCGCGCAGAGCCTCGGGGACCCCCGCCTCGCGAACGGACCGGTGACCCGCGTCCGGGGGCGGCTCTATGGGGACCCAGAGTGTGACTGGAGCGCCCTATGGGTGCCTGCGCGCGAGTCGCCGGTTCCCAGTCCTGGGACACTGGGGCAGGTCCGGGCCCTTTCCCTGAGCCTTCCCAGCCTTGTGACTGTGAGACCGTGAGTTTGGGCCGTGCGTGTGACCCGCTCCTGGGGAGCGGGCCCGGGTGATGCTGTGCGAGTGAGGCCGTGAGAGGGCGGTGAGCCTGCAAAGCTGCGCGATTGCTTCCTGTCTGCCGCCTCTGGAGTGCTTGCTGGCTGTCGGTGTGCCTGTGCCTTTTGGATGCCACTGTCGCTGTGTGACAGTGACTGAGGGTGCCCTGGGCTCTGTGTGACTTGTGTGGCGTGCTCGTGCGTCTCTAAGACTGAGAGTTTGCCTTTCACCGTGTCATTCCAGGCTGGGTATTAGTGTGCGTCTGTGCCCCGGGTTCAGAGTGTTGGCTGCCTTGTGCTGGTGTCGGAGGGTCTCTGTGCACAGCACTCCAGAGGCGGCAGATCTGGGAGTGGATCCCATATTTAGCTGGATCCTTGCTCGGAGGAAGATGGGGGAGGTGACCCCCTCCGACTGGGCAGGATGGGCCTGGCCTGCCCTAGGCTGGAACCTCCTGGGCCTCTGAGCAGGTCCCTCTGCAGCCGCAGAGCCAGCCCTCTTGGCCCGCAGTCTCTCTACCCTCCCTTCAAGGCCTCTGGTCTAAATTCCTATCCTTGGTAAGGCAGAGTGTTGGCTTCAAGACAGAGCAGCTGGAAGGGGAGCCCCTTACTCTGTTTAGAGACGGCCCAGGAAGTTGCTCGCCAGCATCTAGGCCCCTGTGCCAGCTCTCAGTGGGAGAAGTTGACTGATACAGGGGACGGGTTTGTGTGTCTGTGTGCCACGGAGAAGAGGACTTGAATTTGCCTTAGCTGCTCCGTCTCCCAGCAGTGTTGTTTTTCAGCCTTGTTTTGGTGAGATTGGCAGGAGCATTTGCAGAGTGGCTGCGAAGTTAAACCTCCTCAGCCCCCTCCTCTCCGATGAGAGGCTGTTAATGAGATATCTGTCTACCGACAGAAGGCTCCAGTGTCTCCCCTCTGTGCGCTGATTAGAGGCAAAAGAACATTGCGGGCTGATTGCTGCAATGGCGAGGTTAGTTTGCAGGAGCATCTGTCCTCTCCGCAGAGATCTGTTCTTCTACATCCATCCTGTGACTCCTCTCAGGCATTTTACAAAGTGCTGTACTTTCACACACTTAATCCCATATTATTTTCACAAACACTGTGAGATGAGGGAAGAGCAAGGCTTCAGGAAGGGGTTGTGCAGAGCCTTTCAGCCTGGATTTTTGATTCCTAAACCCTACCCGATCTATTATGTTTTAGACACATCCAATTTCATTTTTTAGCTGGGTGTAGTGGTGCATGATGGCAATCTCAGCTTCTCAGGAGGCCAAGACAAGGGGATGACAAGTTTGAGACTAGTGTGGGCCACTTAGTAAGACCCTGTCTTAAAATTTAAAAGGGGAAAAGGAGTGTAGGGGGGTAGGGTAGCACTCCCTGGACTCAATCCCCTCTACCACCGAAACTGAAAAGTAAGAGAAAACATTTTTAGATGATATACAATTTACATACTATAAATTTACCGTTTTAAAGCATTCAGTTCAGTGGGTTTGGTATAGTCACAAGATCACGCAACCATCACCACTACCTAATTCCTAAACATTTTGTCATACCACAAAGAAGCTACACACCACAAAGATACTCCTTAGCTATACCTCAAAGTCTCCCTCTGCCCCATTCTCCCCTACCTTGGGCAACCACTAATCTTTCTCCCTGTACAGATTTGCTTATTCTGGAAAGTTTATATAAATAGAATCATGCAGTATGTGGCCTTTTGTGTCTGGCTGCTTTCACTTAGCATAGTGCTTTTTTTTGTTTTTTTGGTTCTGGGGAATAAACTCAGGACTTTACAGCAGCACCACTGAGCTAAATCCCAGCCCACTTTGCATAATGTTTTCAAGGTTCCTCCATGTCATACCATATGCTAGCTCTCCATTCCTTTTTATGGCTGAGTAATATTCCATTACTTGAAGGTACCACATTTATCTTGTCTCCACTAGACACATTTAAAATTATTATAGAAAGCATTATTTTTTTTACCAAGTGTTTTTATTTGACCTCAGTACATCAGCAGCGTTTGTTGTCCACTGAGAAAGCAGGGTAGGAGCCAGGGATTTAGCTCAGTGATTCCACCACCTGCCTTGCATGCACAAGGACCAAGTTCCATCCCCAGTACCAAAAAAAAAAAAAAAGAAGAAGAAGAAGAAAAAAAGCAGGATATTTCTGGGAAGTTGAGTCTGTCTTCCAGAAGTGCTGAGACCAGACTGGAGACAGAATGGAGAGAGCAAGTATCCGTAGAATCAGGAGACCTGGGTCCAGGCTGGCTGGACTTCCAGGCCGCCAATCTCTGTGCCTCAGCCCATCTGGAGGCCTGGATTACCTCTTAATGATGTTCTTTGGCATCTGTGGCGTCTTGGAAATAACTGAGCTCGCATTACCTTTCATTGAAGAACCTCAGAGGGTGAACGAGAATTAAATGGCTATGAGGTCTGTACCCCCAAATCGCTTCACACTCATCAAAATGCAGCTCCTTGGATGAGTCAGAGACACACCAGCGGTTTCCTGACACAACCAGGCTGGCTGCGTGGTGTGGGAAACCAAGGGAAATCACAGTCCTCTGCCCCAAAGCAACTCTCTCTTTTCTCAGTTTTTTTCATTTTCAATCTTTAATTATCTCATGTGTGTCATTTTCCTGTTAACCTTATCTCAACTCCTTTGTGAGAACAGACAGAGCTGGGGAGAAGATAAGCCAACATTTTTCAGAAGTGCATCGGAACATTGTTATTTTTGACAGTTGTTCAAAGTGACTAATTTCATAGGCAGATCTCCAGGCACTTTTTGGGTTGGACCAGTGTTTCTCAACCTTGGCACTGTTGGGGCCAGGGCATTCTCTGTTGTGGGGGGCTGGCCTGTGCATTGCAGGACATTTAGCATCCCTCTGTCCTCTACCCACGAGATGCCAGTAGTCCCATTCAAAACAGCACCTCCAGACTTCACTGTCCCCTGGTGAGAAAACTCGTCCCTGGTGCAGATCCAAAGGGTCAGAATCCGCAATCTTCTGATCTCTAAATTGCGCTTGTTTTTGTTCATTTTCCAGTGCAGGGATCAGACCCAGGGCTTTGCATGTGCTAGGCAGGTGCTTCAGCCCCTGAGCTGCACCCCCAGCCCTATTGTTATTGTTGTGAATTGCTTTGCTGTTGCAGGAAAGAAGCGCATGGTCTGTGATTAGTGAGCCTTTCCTGATTTTTCCACTTCATCTTCGTGTGGTGTGGGGAGCATGAGCATGAATTGATTGACTCCAGCCAATGCCTCTGCATAATTCTGTTAGAGGCATTGTCATAACACAGTGTGGGAACTCTGGGGCCTGCTCATATACCGGCTCTTGGTGGAAATGGCCACCTCCTGGTGTGTGTCCCCTGCTGTCCAGGTCCCTCCACACATTACTCTGGACCCTCTCCCTGTTGCCCTTGACTTCTGCCTCATTTCAGTCCTCAGTCAGCCTTGGATATCTCCTGGCCATCACGCCTCTCCAGGGTTCCCTTGCCATTCAATGAGCGCTTTTGTGTAAGGTAAAAAATCATGCCAAGTCCCTATGGTGCAGACTTGTTTTCTAATCATTTTCAGTTTTTTGTTGAAAAAGGAAGAAAAAAGGGAGAGAGTGAGAGAGATTGATTTTAGCTTACAGAGAAGTTACTTTTAGGTTTCAACTTTTTGGCGTTGTTAGCTTTTAGAAAAATATATTGTTCTTTCATTGATACAAATAAACCAACAGCCTAGAACATTTCGTATTAAACATTTAAGTCTTTATGAGACCAACAAGTGCTTTGGAGACCCACAGACAGCCTGATTCCTGGCCACCTTCCATCGTGAAAGACTTGCCTAGAATAGATTTTTAAAATGGTGCTCCTCACTCAGCAAGGCCCTACTTGACAGAGGAAATGGATTCTCTTCAAACATAGCCCCTTCCTTTTAGCAGCGAAAAAGAGGATACGATCCAGAACAAGTCTGGAAAGTTGCGAGCTAAAGGAATGCGATAGACAGCAGTGCCAAATAGGAAATATTCACTTAGCAGGAATCAGCCCATCAGACCGTGGCAGGAATGTGCATAAACATTTGGAAACCTGAAAATCCTCCATGGAAATTACTCAAAGGAACAGCAGGTCAGGTTGTAAGGAAAGGGCAGGGCTATTTAGAAGTAGTCAGGTTTCCTGGACATCTTTATCTCTTCCCAACAGCAGGGTAGAAAAACCAGGGTAGAGACTGGGAGACTGCTGTCTGAGGCTTATTGGTATTGCTGTCTGTGGTATGACATCCTCTTTCTTTCTCTGCAGTTGGAGGCTGGCAGTGATGACGAACGAAAGGTAAACCTCAGGTGAGCAGAACTTTCATTTTGTTATTTGTTTGTTTTTTTTTTGAGTCAGGGTCTCCTTTGGTAGTTCAGGCTGGCCCTGAACTCACTTTGTAGCCCAGGCTGGCTTTGAACTCGGAGCAATCCTCCTGCCTCAGCCTCCTAAGTGCTGGGATTACAGGCATGTGCCACCATGCCTGGCCTTTCATTTTGTTAAGTCTTCCTTCCAAGCAGGTAAGGAATACTTTTATTCCTTTCTCAAAGGAAAAACCCTCAGAAAGAATATGCAATTTTTATAGTGCTTTCAGAATTATACATAGAACATGTACAAGAGGAGTGCTTTAGGAACAACATATCGAGGTGTGATCATACACACTTATAATCTCAGGTACTTAGACTGAGGCAGGAGGATTGCGAGTTTGAGGCCAGCCTGGGCAACATAGTAAGATCTTGTCTCAAAATAAAAAGAGTTGAAGGTATAGTGCAGTGGTAGAGTGCTTGCCTAGTGTGTGTAAGAAGACCCTGGGTTTTATCCCCAGCACCAAAATAAAAAAAGGGAAAAATTTTTTTAAGATGTAGCCCTCAGTATATTCACTAGTAAACAGCAACAATATTTTTTTGTTTTTCTTTGTCAAAAATTAAGACTTTCCCTTTAAATATCTTGTTGGTTTCCAGAAGATTCAGCACTTCATTATATAACATATTCCTTTGCACCAAGGAGCCAGTTGTGGATGTCTGACCTCAGAATGGAAAAAAAGTAAACAAACTTTAGGGATATTGTTCTTTAAAAACAAATGTCTGTTTTATCTTGTGGGGAGGAGGAACATTAATTGGAAGAGGAAGTAGGTATTAAAATTGGGGTCAACCGTTCATTGCCAAGAGCAGGATGTTTTGGTTAAACTCTTGCAGAAGAGTAGAAATATGCTTCGCCCTGCTTCGAGGTTCTCACATGTTGGAGCAGAGGGAGGGAAACTTCACTTTGATTGTGGCACACATTTGGAAAGATTTCGGGGGTAGGGAAATACTAGCTTGCAAAAATCAAAGACATAGCTTCTTGCAATTACTAGATCCTCCTTTGTAATGCTAGACTCAGGACAAAGGACAAATTGACTGTTTCACCCTGCGGTTTTGGGCTGGTCCGCCCAGGTCAGGGTTCCCAGGCGGGAGACAGCTGGACTCCAAGTGGGGGCAGCAGTGGGCCGCACTGAGGCTCTGCTTCTCTGGGTGGAGGAGCGAGGGGAAGTGGAACCTAGATAGCTGGAGGAGGGGAAGTGGGAGAGGAGTGGCTGCTCCGGGCCCTTGAGCCTGTGTGGCTGCCTGCTCCCACCTACCCCCTCCAACCCCTGTAGCACCTTCCTGGGATCTGAATCCCTTCTGCCCCTCCTCCTCTCGCTTTCTCTGCAGGCTCTTGTACAGGACATAGCATTTAGCTTTGTCACTTAGACTGTCGTTGGGGCAAAAAAGTGGTATCATTTTTTAGTTGATTTGCAGTTAAGAATTCATAAATAGGGGCAGGGATTTAGCTCAGCTGTTCGGTGGCTGCCTTGCAAGCGCAAGGATCCAAGTTCAATCCCCAGTACCGAAAAAAAAGAATTCATAAATAGCAGGGATATGAAAATGACCATATGGCCCTTTCACACTAATAAAATTTCCTTTTTTCTATCTGGTTTGGAACAAAAGGGGACCTTACAAAAGGATGAGAAGTGATGTTACAGCAGCTTTTTGTTTTGCCATATTTATTCCTCAGAACAACCTGAGGGGTCTTGGTCCTGTTTCCAGGTGAGGAATTTGAGGCCTGGGATTGTATATGGGAAGCACTTATGTTTGAAAACTCAGTTTTGGGTACTGTGTCACCTTTCTGAAGATCAGTTTAGTTGTCCGTGGAATCAGCTGTGTCAGACTTGCAGGTGAGGGGGTCATGGGGGAGCGTGGAGGTGGGGGTCCCTAAAGCAGACCAAGGCTAGGACTAAGGCTTCCTGCTAACTCCTGGCATCAGTTGCTCCAGCCACAGCAAGTCCCTCTTTGCTGCTGCGCTAGGAGACCCCGGCATGGATTTGGAGACCTGGGCTGGCTGGCAGTGCTGGCTTAAGAGCTTGTCCCCTCTGGTTCCCTTTTTCAGTCCTCCCCTGGCCTTGACAGTTCACCCCCTTTCTAGGGCAAAGGAAACCATCTTGCTTTCTGAACCTGCCAGCCAAACAAGAAAGTTCTTGTGTCCTGATTTAACCTTTGACTAAAACTGAGTGTCCCATGTTTGCTTCTTCTCAGGTCTGTTTGGTGGTGCTGTTATTCTGGTCCCCTTCTCCTCCCCTTTGCACTGCTGAGCCACTCACTAACCAATCCCTGTACCAGTATGTCACCCTAGTGGTCCTCCGGGCTTCTCCCTCCTGGCTCCTGGTGTCTTCTGTGCATTCCACACACATTTTATTCTACACACACACACACACACACACACACACACACCACACATACTGTTCTCAGTGCTGGAGGACCATTCCCTACTCTCTGACTATGCCCTTCCCCTAAGCTAGTACCTTTTTCCTGGACTGTATTCCTCATGGGCTCCTCAAAGTGCTCCAGTGATTTCCCTCTCATCAGAGAAAGCAGCACTCCCCATCCCATGACAGGGGCTGCTCACACTGCCTCACGGTGCAGATATGTGTGCTCTGATTGCATATCTAACTGCTGGTGCTTCTCTTAGTGACAGGTCTTAGTTCTCTTGCTGTGCATGCATGTAAACATTTCAGTGAGATGGAATGTGAACCCTGACATAATTAGGAGAGATGAGAAATAGCAAGGTGCGGGGTAGGCTTCAGAGTCAGGCATGTATTGGGCATCTGGCTCCTGCCCTAGGAGCTGCGTTCTTATACCTCTGTGGGGCACATCGTGAAGCAGGCAGTATAACCCCACGGGGTCCCGAGTATTTCCTGTGAAGCTCTCTGTACAGAATCAGGTGTGGATGACTTATTTGCTGCATTTGGCCTTCGTTTCTTCATGAGGTGTCACTACTCACAGACAGTGGTGGTTCCAGCACAGAAGAACGAGCAGACCTGCTCCCTGCCACTTAGCCGGAGAGGGCTTGCACTGGGCACGCTCTGTGACTGGGAGCAGCCTGCACATCACACCTGGCTTCATTCCCATAAGATGCAAATGAGAGTGCACATGGTGAGGAATCGTAATTCTGACAATTTCTCTGAAGGCCTTTTGGTATATGTCTCAGGAATTGATGTCTCATGCCCAGAATGAAGATGACTGATCCCGGGCAGTAGGAATCCAGCCCTCTCCATTCCCCTACTTTCTGCATGTACAGATGCCTGCCAGCCTCTCAGTGCCCTTCTGGAAGTGGCACTGTTCAGACTGTGGGAATTGGTGAGCAGATGGCCTTGCTGGCAGTGGCTTCTGGCTCCCTCACTACCCTAGGAGCCTGCTTTGCCTGGCAGGAGATGTAAATGGTTATATGCCAAGGCAGTGTGCCCAGGAGGTAGTGTGGCTGTGTTGTCTCCAGGAGTAAACTTTTTTTCTCTTTTTGCTTTAATCTAATGTTTCCAAGTTGAGAACATGAAAATGTCGATTAATGCTTTGAATTTTGTTCTTTTCTGTCTGTCCAAGCAAACATTTGTGCCAGCAGCAGTTTTGTCTTTATTTTATTTGATTTCAGTGGCAAACTGTGAACTACCTTGTACCCCTCTCTGCCTTTCTCTTCAACTTCTTCCCCTGTTGGCCTTCACCTGCAGGCCCCAGGGGCCCACTCTCCTGTAGCCTTTGGGAATGTGGCTGTGTCTTCTCTCCCTCATCTCGTCAGGGTGGGGTGGGGGCCGATGCAACCTTGCACTGCAGACCACACTTTCCTGTCTTTGTTGGGGACCCCATTTGTGTATGTTCCTCTCTGCCTTGTGTGGTTTATTTTAGCCCGATTTTCCTAGACTCTTTGCTGATTCTGCCACATCAATCCTGCCAAAAGGTGTCATTCACACACCATATCCAGGTTCTGTGTTCTGTGCTGGAGGTAGACACACACGTAGGTCACTGTGTCAGTCATCTATCGCGGTAGTATAAGTTAGCACAAACATCACAGTTAAAACAGTACACATGGTGGGACAAGAGTGTAGCTCATAGTAAAGTTCTTGCCTAGTGTGCAAAAGGCCCTGGGTTCCATCCCCAGAACCATAAAACAAAAGAAAACAAAACAAAACAGCAGTATTTGTTTGTCACCTTGAAGTCACCCTGGGTCAGGAATCTAAATGGCAGTTAGCTGATCCTTTGCCAGGATCTTGCAAGGCTTTAGTCAAGCTATTGTCTAGGGTCTTCTCTGCGGCTTGGGGACCTTCTTTCACCGTCATGTGTTTCTTGCAGCTATGGAAAGTCGTTGTCTTTTGCTTCTTGCTTCTTTCTTCTTTCTTCTTCTGACCTTGTGCTTGCAGGGCAGGTGGTGGAACCACTGAGCCAAATCCCCAGCCCCTGGAAGTCTTCAAGGCAAGGCGCAACAGATGTGATCATGGAGGTGACTTTCCCACTGCCTCTGCCATCCAGCTCAGCCTCCTGAAGGCAGCTGTGATCTCATCTTGGTCTCTGATCCTGCCCACATTTGAGGACAGGGGCTTACACAGGGCACACCCGCCAGGCAGAGTTTGGCCTGCCAGCAATCTCTGTGTTCTTGAGATGCCCAGTCTGGTGTAGAGAAGACACACATAAAAAAGTAGATTTCCAGGATTACACATGTAACAGGGGTGTGTGATGTGACGGTAAGGGGTGCTCAGTATACCTGGGAAGAGGAACATGGAGAGTGGCCAAGTTGACCACCACGCCGCCAAACACTACGTTCCCTGTACTCGGCACCCATCTGCTTGCTCAGACTTTCAGCCTTGGCATCTCTTGTTAGTTTCTGAGATTACCACTTTCTTAGAGCTTTCCATTTGTTTTTCTATGAGTTTTGGCCTTAGGAAGGAATTGGCCTAGGTTTACTTCTGTGTCCGTCCTTTGTCACCTTGCTGGGATATTACATGACCATAGGCAGCCCTCAGTTTCAACTGAGCCAAATAATATGCAGCTTATAAAGTTGCTGTCAGAATTAAATGTGATAGTGACATCATAGACCTTGAGCAAATACTACCTTCCCATCCCTCCTTTCAGGGCACAGCTTCTGTGGGAAGGGATTCAGGATTCTTCTTCCCACCCCTACACAGGCATTTTTCTCTCTTCAGTGTTTCAGTGTTTCCTTGGAACTTGCTTTGTAGTGTAGTTATTATGTACATAAATGTTCCCCACCATTTGTGATTTGTGAAACCCAGGGGAGAATGAATGGTATAGAGTTCCTTGTTAAAATTAAGAGTTTCAGCTGGGCATGGTGGTATATGACTGTAATCCCAGCACTCTGGGAAGCTGAGACTGGAGGTTTGCAAGTTAAAGTCCAATTTGGGCAATTTAGCAAATTAATGAAATGCTGTCTCCAAAAAAAAAAAAAAAAAAAAAA
>NW_022900924.1:8680585-8695467 GCF_012274545.1 Fukomys damarensis | reverse complement strand
AAAAAAAAAAAAAAAAAAAAAAAAAGGTGGGGTCCAGGGGTGTAGCCCAGTGCAGAGGCCCTGCATTTAATCAAACTCAGTACTACAAGAGCAATAGACAAAATTAAGAATTTCAAGATGGCACCAACATATCATTGAATCAAACACTGGGTACTTCTGAGCACAGGGCATTAAGCCAGAAGCCAGGCCTCCCCCCAGACTGAGCTACCCTGAGGGCAGTATCGCCCTTACCTCTAGCCTTTGTTTTGCATTGATCAACTAAAAGTGTTCTTGGCCTTACTTCTAGGATTCAAAGGACAGAAAACTTTTTCTGCCATTTCCCCTGCAGTTTAGTGATAGAGGTGCTCATAGATCAGCTTCGGTATCCTTCTGCCTCTGCCCTAATCTGTCTGCAGGGTCAGAGATGAAAGTGAATATTTGTGGCATGCTCATCTCTGCTGGCCACCCTGTGTGCAGTATTTCATTTTATCTATGCAAAATCCCTGTAAGGAAGATGCCATTTTTTATTCCCTGGACAAGAAGACTAAGCCTTAGAGGGGTAACTGGCCTGATTATAGTTAGTCATTGATAGAGCATGACTAATTCACCATTGGCTCCAAAACCCATGTTTTTAATCTAAAAGTTCAAGAGCTATCTCTCTTTCCTTCCTCCTTTGTGCCAGATCTTTCACTAGACGGCAGAGTGGAGTTGATATGGAAGATCTAGGGCTCTGCAGGATCATCTTCCTGCCCAAGCCCAGTGGCACACCCTGAGCTGTGTGCTTTAGAAGGACCCTGTCACCTCCCTGTGCTCTGCCTACAGCAGGAATTGTAATATACCCCCACGTGTGTTGACTGGGCAGAGCATCCGGGTTAGAGTCAGACTGGTTTCCATCACTGGATGCTGTTGTTGTGGGCGCTGGGCTGGGAACTTTGTGCACTCGATCTCACTGTGTCATCGCGATGAGCGTGTCCTGTGGGAATGCTCCTCTTTAGGAAACTCTTTTGGAGAGGCTGCTGGGCAGGGAGCCACCGCCTTAACGCAGCAGATCTCTGCCTGGAGCACTGACATTCCTTCCTATGCTGCCCTGCCGTCTTGGTAGACATGCAAATTTGTGTGCAGCTTTGCTTTCCTGTCCCCACCCTTACAGACTGTGGCCTCTCATTGACTCCCCATTTTGAGCATTGGGGTTAAAATTCTGGGCTGTTTGGCGGTTGAGCTGTTCCTTTTGGTTTAGCTATAGTATTATTTCCAGCAGTTTGTTGTAAGATTTAATACTAAAATCAGAATTTGCCTTCAATGTGTATTAACTTTTTAAATTAGAAAACTCATCCTACAGTGGGGACAAATTAGGACAGAGAGGTGAAGAATTTGATTGTCAAAGCGTAATTAAACTTAAGGTTAATTTAAAATGAATTTTGCCAGTTTGCTAGGGCTTGCCTCTCCCCGCCCCCTTCTCTCTCTTTCTTCTTTTCTTTCTTTCAAACAAGGGCTCATTATGTAGTTCAGGCTGGCCTTGAACTTACTGTATAGCCCAAGATGGCCTCAAACTCAGTTATCTTCCTATTTTAGTCTTCCAAGTGCTGAGGTTATAGGCGTGTACCACCATGACTGGCCTCCCCTCTCTCTCACTGCTACCCAGGCAATCTGGAACTTTCAGCTCAAGTCACCCTCTTGCCTCAGCCTTCTGAATGCATGTACCACTGTGCCTGGTTTAGTAGGCTTCATTGGACTTGAAGTACAGTAGTACCAGTATTGTACTCAGACTTCAGAAGGCCCCTGGCCTCATTCTTTGCTCTAAGCACCGTAGGCGTGTGTATGTACTGGAGATGGTCTTGCATACTCCATTCACAGACGACCCTTGTCCCACTAATCATCTTCTTAGTAAATGGGGCAAAGCTGGGAGAGGCCCTCAGAAAACCTGGCTTCTGTGTAGAGATGTCTCATCTGCTCTGCATCCTTAGGTAAGTCACTTTGATAGAGAGGAAGTAAATGTAACTCCCATCCTGTTAAATGTTAGATATGCTGAGTTCATGTTCCCCAAATTGGAATAATGAATTCCAAGAAACAACAGAGGTTAAGCATAAGAAAATTTTAGAGCTGAGAGACGGGAAGGGACCCCAAAGTGGGTTGTCTCAACCCCCACAGAGGAAGTTTTACAGAGAAATCATTAAGTAGGTATGGTGTGAGACAAAGCTGGTCAGCCAATAAGATTACAAGTGTAGGCACTTAGGTAATAATTGGTCCACTGGGGAAGCAGGTCACAAAGCGAGTATACATGGAAAGAACAAGGACCCTTCCTGGAAGGGAGGCTTTAGGAGGGCTTGGTCACCCACTCGGGTGACTGATATCTGTCTAGACTTTATTGGGCCAGGTGATACCAATTATAGTATACTGCTTATCCTTTGAGGAGGCATGTAGGTCTGGTCATGCTGCCTTGATCTTGAGGCCTGGCCTTCAATGGATGTGTCTCTGGCCACAGTTGTAATGTGTTTTTATCCTCTCTACTGGCCTTCAACTTCCTTGAGGTCCTAGCCTTCTCTGACTGCCTGTGATATTTCTGCTTAACTTGGCTCTCTGTAATCACTTCACCTCTGTGGGCCTCTGATACCTCTGTAAAGTAAAAAGACAAGATTAGATTGTAGTTTCCGATCCAAGAACAAGGGTGTTCAGATTCACCAGTCACTAGGCTAGTTCTGTATTTTTATTGGGCTTCTAATCATTCTATGTAGGTTTATTATAGACTTTCCAGAGTTTTGTCATCACAGCGAGAACAAGGTCATGTATTTTTAGAGTGTCTCGCCAGGTTAGGATTATGACCTAACTCAGAGAAAACTGGCCTGGCCCCCAAGAAGAAGGGGACCCACTTCCTTCCACCTGTATAGCAGTGGCCACCAGAAAGCAAGAATATCAAGAAAGCAAGAACGTTCTGTCTTAATTTGTTACTGCCATTGTCCTACAATGTGTGCTTATTTGTTGACCCCCCCATCCGTAAGCAGCCTCGCATCTCCATTGCAGCTCCTCCCTTCCCCTCTGGGTTCAGTTTGTTAGGAAATCCCTCAGACAGGAGAACTTGGAGGTGCATGGTACTGCTCAAGGCACTCTGGCCATGAGAAGCCAGGATTGAGAAAGAACCTCCAGAGTTGAACAGGGCCGGGTGCGGGTGGGGCAGGACTGCATGCAGCTGTGGGCTCCATGACAGGATGTGCTGGTGAGGAAATGACAAGGAGAGGGCTCCTTGGCCGGCTCTGTGTGGAGCCAGAGTCACAGTGAGACAGAAGCTGTGGCATCAATGACAGTGTTCCTAGGGCCCAGGGTACAGGGCTCCCAATTAGCTTTCCTGTGTGACTGTAACCTTGGGCTAGCAGCCCTTGTCACTCTAGGGCCCCTGTGAAGCCTAAAGAGAATCTGGGTCCAGGTGTGCTGTTAGCCCTGACTGATGCAGCAGCGGGGAGTAAGAGCCCTCCCCGCCATCCTTCACCCCTCTTTAGCTGAACTTGAGGTAGTGAGTGTCACCATGAAAGGCAGAGGTTAACCTAGTGGAACCTATGAGTGGAAACCCCTAGTGCTTGGCCTGTTTCCTCCCAGTTCCTGTGACCCTTGTGCCAGCATTCCTTTCATCTGTAGCATTCTCATCCTGGTATGGCTTTATTTTTATGGCTTTTTTCCCCTTTCTTTTCTTGAATGACTGTTTTCGAAGCTATTTTTAAAAAGACTTTGTTTCAGAGAGGGCAGTCAGGAGGGCCTGTCCTAGGAAATGCTTGGGCTCTCCCCACTGGCGCCACCCTACACCCAAGGAGCCATTCCCAGGCCAGGCTTGTGGGTTGCCCAGGAGTCTTCCGGGAGTTTCCTCAGTTCTGTGAGTTTCCTCAGCGCCCACAGGAAAGGCCCTCAAGTGTATGCTGGGGATGGCCACACTGGCTGCCACCCCTGGAAGTCACCTGTCATGTCCCACCCACATGTCCTCCTTGTGCATCCATGTCTCTTTCAGGTGGAAGGCTGAGGAGAGCTCCTGGGTCTCAGGTTGGGGCTGCTGAGCCCTCAGCTACCATCGTTGCTGGTCACCCCAGGGGACCTTCTCCCGGCTCATGCAGCTCCCTGCAGTTGCCCACATGGGATAGAAGGAGATACTTAGAACAGATACATCAGTGTATCTCTTGTGAAGCAACCTGGAGGGAGGTTTTATTTAGTTATCTGGTTTATTGATCAATTTAGCCATTATGTATTTAGTGTTGCCTGTGGGTTCTGTGTTGAATGCTGGGGATTCTGTTGCTTATTTAAAAAAGGAGTCTTCATCCCCCAAAAGTATTGGCCAGTGGTGGTGAACCTATTGCATGCATGTTACTGTGCTTTCCTTTTAAGTCAAAAGAGGTTAATGTAGTGATGTTTTTTTCTAAACTAAAACTTCAGTATTTGGGTTTAATTGTAGTTTTGGCACTTTGCAATAAAAAAGTGGGTTTTGGGTTGCAGTTTGGCACTCAGTCTCTAAAAGGTTCGCAATCACTGGGATAGGTTGTATCCCCTTCCAAAAAGAGTTTTAAACAGCTTATAAATTCATAGAAAACAGTAAAATTTAACATTAGTGAGGAAATGAGTGTGTGCAGAAAGTAGAGGGCAAAAAGGTAAAGTCAGGGATAGTTTATATGCAGAGTGCATGAGGTGACATTCGTAGTTTCCAGAGCTCAGCTACAAGTCTGAATTCAGGCTTGCTGTAGTTAAAGCAAAGAAAGAAGCAAGATCAGTTGCTGCTTCTTTCTGTCCCTCAAAGTATCAGCAAGTCAGGGAACCCCACATAGAGGTGTACACCTCTAAGCCACAGCTACTTGGGAGGATGAGGTAGGAGCAGCACTTGAGTTGAAGACTAGAGTGGGCAACAAAGACCTGGTCTCAGAAACTGCAAGAACCCAGCATGTAAATAGCTCCTCTCCAGAACTCTTCCTGGTAGATCCCCGTGGATACTCACAAGGATGAGTAAGCAGATTGTCCTAGGTTGGGCCCTCAGGCCCACAGGGAAAGCTGATGCTATGTGCCCATCCCACCAATTAACATGGGTAATTGTGGTCTTCAGCGGTGAAGTCAGAAGGAGCTGTTGGTGCCAGAGTTGCTGGCTGCCCCAGACATTGGGAACAGGATGCTGAGTCACATCCTGCCAGGCTGCAGCATCCTGGCTTCAAGTGCCCCTCACAATGGGGGGCCTGCATGGGCAGGTTGGCCCCCTGCTGTTCCAGGCACGTGGTCTCAGAGCAGGAAAATGCTAAAATTAGGTCTTGTGTAGACCAGGACTGGGTATGTGAGAGGCCCTCAGAATTTGGACTCCTAGACCAAGCTGGAGAGCAGAGCGCTCTGCCATCCTCACTGTGTGCATCCGACAAGACCACTTCTGTGCTGGGAACGGTCTGGGCAGGGAAAGATCTCCTGTGGTGAGGGGAGAATGTCTAAGAGATGGAGCAGGGATGCCATAAAATATGCCAATAAAATTGATCAGTGGATAGTCTAAGGCTGTAACTTGGTGGTAGAACACTTGCCTGAGTATGTATGAGGCTCAGGATTTCATCCCCAGCACTGCAGAATGAAAACAATAAAGCAACCCTTTTTTGTGTGTGTGAAACAGGGAATCGAACTCAGTACCTATTACTTGTGAGGCGGGCATGGTGCCGCTGAGCTAAATCCCTAGCCCAACTCTATCTTTTATCATCGACCAATACAGAAAAATTATAAGTAGTGTTTTCCAAAATCCGACTAAGTAGGAGTTTTTAAATAATTTTTAAAATTTTGAAATAATTTTGCCAGACATGGAGGCACACACCTAGGAGGCTGAGGCAGAAGGATCACAAGATCAAACCCAGGCTAGGCAGTTTAGTGACTTAGCAAGACCGTATCTGAAAATAGAAAATAAAAGGCTAGGGATGTAGCTTAATGTGATGGCCTTGTATTCATTTCCTGGTGCTACAAAAACAGAAAAAAAAAAAAAAACCCCGACAACAACGACAAACGTTCAAGCTTCAGAAAGGTTGTCCTGGACAGGGCTGTGGTAGTAAAAGGATCACTCATTAGTTGTCCTGTTTCTTGAGTCTCTTTCAGTCTGAAACATTCCTCAGCCTTCCTTTGATTTTCATGGTCTGCATACTTTTGTGTCCAAGACTGTCATTTTATAGTACATCCCTTGTTGTGAGTGTCTGATGGGTCCTTGTGACTAGATTCGGGTCCTGTATCTTTGGTGGGACCAGTATGTGAGTGACACCAGGACTTTCCCTGCATCCTCGTAGGTGGCACATAGTTTCCTTTTGACTCGTGACCAGAGTGTTCTGGTTTAGATGGGTCTCCCACAATGGTCTGTGGTGTTAAAGGCTGAGCCTTTGTGCTCGGCATGTAGTTGTGTTGTGAACCGTTAACACGTGAACCTTTGTGGGACACTCATCCAAATCAGCAGTAGTTTTGTCTGGCTCCTTATCGAACAGTTATTCTTTCCCCTTGATCATGAAGTGTTTCTTGGGAAGATACTTTAAAATTGAATTACTATCCTGACCCCATCAGTGTACTTTTCAATATATTTATCTGTATGCACTCATGTTTTTCCGTATTACATTAGGGTTTATGATAGAGTTTTCTTTAATAGTGGTTTATAATTTGTTAATTCTATTGTTGACTCTACTGTTATAATTGACCCTGATTTGGCAGTGGGATTTCACTCAAGGAGGCTTCCATGAGCCTTTGACATGTCATCCTTTAAGCACCTCCTTGCATCCTCACATCCAGTGTTCCAGGTTTGATTTTACTCTTTTCCTTTTGCTTAGGGGTATTGCTGGCTTCAGGGCCCTCTCAGCAGGCAGAATCAGGGAACGTGTGTATGGACGTGTACATATATACAAATACGCACCTATGTTTATTTCATATCTGTTTAAATATGTTGAGAATCCTGAGTTCAAACTGATACTTTTAATTCTGATGCAACACCTCTGGTTCCCTCTGATTGTTGTATCTTAATTTGTTACCGCCCTTGTCCTATAACGTGTACGTGTTTGGTTGATACCCCATCCTTAAGCAGCTTCCCATCTCCACTGCAGCTCCTCCCCTCCACAGGTGAAACATTCCTCAGCCTGCAGTCAGCCTGCATTCCGCTCCCTGCACTGAGCACGATAGCCCCCCCCCAGCTCAGATGCCTGCCCTGCTGTGCCCTACCAGATGGTTTCAGGTCTGAATGGTTGTTAATACTGTTTTCTTGGGGTGTCAGAAGAAATATGATCAATGCTTAAGAGCAGAGATTCCAAAGCTAGCTTCTTGCTTTCTTCTCCAGCTTCTCTGCTTCTTAGTCACATGGGCAAGTGTGTGATCCCTCTGGCCTCAGTGTCCCTATGTATAAAATACTCAGGTGGACAGAGGATTGCATGAGTTATATGTATAGTGTACATCATCAGCAAAGATATTCATCACCAGCCTTGTATTTTTTAAGTGCCCACTCTTGTGGGCAGAAAGAGGGATCCAGAGATAGACAGGTCATAGTCCTAGGTTTCCAGATCCCTGAGGTGTTCAGGGATGTTTAATTGTCATTGGGTTGTTTGAAGCAATTGGTTTCCAAGAGGACCTCATCCCCAGCTGCCTGTAGCTCCTTTTAGGGCATTTGTGCAGTCATCTTTATACCTGTCTCCCTGAGCATGAGGAATGCTTACTATCCCACAGGTCAGAGATGACCAAGACAAGTTAGTCATGGGATGCTTTGAGACTAAAGAGGGGGACAGCTTGGCCATTTTGTCCACTAGCATTTACTTTTTTTCCCCCCCGGTACTGGGGATCACCAGGCAAGCCCAACGTCACTGAGCTAAATTCCTGGCCCTCTGGCATTTACTCTGAATCTACTATATGTTGGGCATAGAAGGAGATTTGAAAACTGGGTGTTCTGGTCTCTATATCCCATTGTGAAGAGATGATAACTTCACCCAGGAGTAATTGGGTGGGTCAGTTAACACAATTTGGGGATCAGAGCACTTGAATTCTTATTGCTTCCTGAGATTATGGCCTTGGACAAGTGACTTAATCCCTAAGCCTTGGTTTCCATACCTGCAGAATGAGAGAAGGTGCTACAAAATGCCAGAAGGCATAGAAAGCTTCCAGGAGAAGGTGGGGACATTAGAGGACAGGCACAATGTTGGGAGGCAGACAGGAATGCGGGAGACAGACTCTAGTAGAGGGGTTTCTGAGGGCAGGGGTAGATAGGAATAGAATAGACAGTGAGTACCGTGGATCCAATGAAAGGTTTTTATTATAAAGTACTGTTTCAAACTCCTTGAAGTCAGGGACTGTCTGGTGAATGGAAAAGTTAATGATGGACGGTGGCTGATTGTGGCAGCCACAGAAAGTTAGCCCAGTGAATTGGGACTCATAGATGATGTTGTACCAGGGCAAGTTCTGAGCTGGAAAAAATGTACTGGAGGAGTGATTCAGGACTGTGTGGAGGGTCTCAAGGCCAGACACAGGCCAGGGAGCCAGGCCAGAGAGACCCTGTCCTGATTCTCATCAGCCTGAAAACTCCCAAGCTTACCGTCATACCACATCTGCTTATTCCACATGGCCAGTTAAAATTAAAATTGATAAAATAGCAAGTTCAGGTCCTTGGTCCCAGGGACCACATTGTAAAGGTTCAGTATGCTAGTGGCTGCTGTGTTGGACAGTGCAAGCGGTGGGTGGAGAAGGGTCCGCCCAGCTCTGTCCAGCAGGGACATTCTGATCAGCAAGCACTTGGGGACTGGACAGGTATTGCTGGACTGTGATTCACAGGGGTGAGGAGGACCAGAACTGGAGTGGTCACAGAGACCAGGAAGGAAGGGACCCTTGGAAAAGTTACCTCTCACTGACTAGTAACTATGGGGTGGTGCTGCATACCAAGAAAGGGCTGTGAACCTGGGATAGTTGTGATAATCTGTTTTTGGAATTTTTGAGTTGTTTTAAAAACATTTCCTTCATGTGCCTGTTATTTCTGGCTGACTAGGGTCTCTTTGCTGCTGTGGCATTTTTCACACAATGCAGCCTTTATACTTTCTGGCCCGGTGAGGGGGCTCACTCGTGGTGTACCAGGTGGCAAAGGAAGGCCACACTAGCTCTGGTTCCCCCCAGGCGAAGAACTCTTAAGGTTTGCAGAGCCAAATCAAAGCTCATCATTTGCTTTCTTATTTTTGCAGAAACAAAAATCCTGCTTTTCCAAGCTTGCTGGTAGTTTGAGCTGCTTGCTCCTACCCATCGGTATGAAGGGGAGCTGGGGAACTGTCTCAGAGAATGTGTCTTACTGTCTGAAATGCTTCTGGACATTCCTTCTCTGTGAGGGAAGCCTACGCCTTCAGCCAAACAATACAGGCCCCAGCAGCAAAGACATTTGTAATGAGCCCTGCCAGCATTTCTTGCCTGTGACCCCTTTTCCTAAGCATAGTGCCCTGCAGAGCTGGAATTTCCTTCTCCTCAGCATTATGTGTTTAGTGGAACGATTTGGGGGCCCTGGTTGACAGGTGTGTCCCTAGAGACACTGTTTTCTTTTACTCTGAAGAACGGTGTTTGGATCAATCAAGGCCCTGTCAGATAGCACTGGAAAGCACAAGATCGAACAAGACTCAGTACAACTTGGGGTCTTTGTGACTTTGTACATGAGTGCAGAATGAGGGAGCACTCTTGGGGGAGCAGTGGAAAGAATTTTCCATTCTACCTGCAGTCTTTAGCTAATTTCTCAACATAGTATGCCTTCGATACTATGCCTTTGATCAGCTTTCCATCTTTATAAACTTCACTTTGCTGGGAATAGGACTGGGAATAAGTGTAAACCATCGGCAACAGCGTTTTGAGACCACTCTGTGTCTCTCAACTTCACCTGCTGCTGTGGTTGCTACAGGTCAGATCATCCTGCCCTCCACCCTGAGGACAAGAGCTTTGAACTTCTCAATCCCATTCTGCCTGTTTGCCAGATGACCACTGACAAGTCTGTTTTCTCCCAGTCTCGGTTTGTTCATCAGAAGAATGAAATTATAAGAATTAAGTGGAAAAGTGTAGGCTCAGGCTCTCTCCAAACGTCAAATAGCATTCAGATTGATGGTATTATTTACTTATTTTTAAAAGTATGGGCTGGACCTGGTGAGGGGCACCTGCAATCCCAGCACTCAGTAAGCTGAGGCAGGAGGATCACTATGAGTTTGAGGCCATAGTGGTATGTTGATAGGTTGATGGTGTAGCCCCAAGCCTGGGTTTTGCTTCTTAGCTTTGCCTTTTTTTTTTTTTTTTTTTTTTGGTACTGGGGATCAAACTTGGGTCCTTGTGCTTGCGAGGCAGGCAGCAGCACCACTGAGTAAAAATCTCTGACCCAAGCTTTGCCTTTTTTATGGCTGGAATTTATGAGTTCACTCAGGAGTGATCAAGTTCTGAGAAACCAATTTATGCTAACCACATTTAGAAGGAACTGGCTAGAAAGTAGAATTTATAAATTCACATGTATGAATCAACAGTGGGACCTTTTACAGCAAAGTCCTCTTCTGTTCACTACAGGTTACAAGTTATATGCTCTTCCTCTCTTGCTGTTAAATGACCATTTGCAGTGCAGCTCAGCCTGGTCCAGGTGAGCTCCTGGACCCCTTTGGGCCTTCTGTGCAACTTGCTGCATTGTACTGGCGCAACTGCCCTATGCCTGTCTGAGAGTTCTCCAGGGCAGAAACTGTCTGGGTCACTTCTGAATTCCAAAGGCTTGGCATTCTCTGGGTACAGTAGACTCTCAGTAAGTACTTGTTGATCTAAGCAGAATTAGTAGAACCTCCTCTTTGGAGTGCTCTTCGACACCCATCTGTGATGACAACTTACATTGGTTCTTCTTTTTTCTAGAATTACCACCAAGTCCCCAGGGAAAAGTAGTTCAGTTTGTTTCAGCCAGTGTAGTCTATTTCGGACCCTTTATATGGCCTGTACTTCAGGTATATAGTCTCTGTTTTTGTGTGTGTGTGTGTGTGTGTGTGTGTGTGTGTGTGTGTGTGTGTGTTAGATGGTGTAAGAATTCCTAAAATTGTAACATGTAACTTCCTCATTCTTGAGGTATAAATTAGTATAATAATTCCTACTTGGGGTTTTCGAGGATCAAATGAACACTATCTGCTAGAATGCTTTGTCAACAACAGAGCTTATCAAAGATCTGGTCTGTCATCACTGTCTTCACCATCACCATAGCGCATGGACCCCCTTAGAGGACAAGAACATTTGCAACTCTGAAAGTATTTGAAGATGAGCCTGTGGCATTATCAGATAGCCTCTGTTTTTGCTCCTGTCAGGAGGCTAGCATTTTGGGTTTTTTGACCCTGGCAGGACTTCCCTTCATAATACCTATCGTTCTACTCCCCTTCTGTAAGGACCATGTGTTTTTATTGGTGATTGTTTCAGTTCAGGATCTTGAGAGACCCTGGTAGAAACAAAGATGTCATTATAGGTTCTGGTGGGTATGTGGCACCCCTGAAGGCCATGTACACAGGCACACAAGCCAGGGAACCCATGCGAAGGGTGAGGGGAGAGGAGAGCTGTGAGCCAACACCTTCATTGGATCTAGGGCTTATACAAACAGGTTTCTTGCAAGGAGGGTTAATTAATGGGTTTTAAGCAAACAGGGACAAAGGAAGTCACTTAGTGATGGAGGTGGTCACTGTGGTATATCTGCACAGTTTGTGCAGGGGTTAAGGGTCAGTGGGGCCGGTTAACCAGGCTGTGTAGCTGTCTCCTAGGGAAGTGTTCCCCAGGAGGTGGTTGTATAAGGCAGAGATCTGGATCAGCCCCACAGAGGAACAGAGAGAGGTGGAGAACTGGAAACTGAGGGTGACTGAGTCTTGCTTCCTGGGATAGGAAAGTCCAATCTATATTCAGTATGGATACTGAGACAATATCACATTTTAAGGATTCACCACAGGTGTGATCAAGTAATGTCTGTTTTGATTCTTTTGAGGAAGATACTGTTTTTTTCCCCTAGCATGACTTCCTTTCACAGAACCTAATTGTGTTCCTTCCCTCCTGGAGGACCATTCATATTTCTTGGTGTTATTTTGTAGCAGCAGAAACTATTGATTGTGCAGCTGTGTTACAGGTGTTTTTATGAAAGAGAAGTTGTATGTCTTCTACTGTTAATCACTTCTTGTATCTTTAGTACTGGTAAGCATCAGAAATGTGTCTAGAACTTTCTAAAAAGCTGATACCAGAACCCACTCCAGAGCTTATGAATTAGTCTCTGCTGAGGTTGGGACTGGGTGTAAATGTGTTGTAGCGGTTCTATAGGTTGTTCAGATGTGTAGCCTGTAAACAGTCTGCAGTGTGATGCTTCTCTACCTGCTGTTTTTGTTCTCCAAGGATTGTTGTTTCTAATTAGCATAGTACACCCCTACACCACCCAGGTATGACCTATTCCTTAAAGAGGACAGTACTCTGTTCTTCTTGATCCTTGGGCTGGCTTGGATTCACCCCATAGTCCACACTCTGCCAGTATTTGGCTATTCAAGTAAAGGAGCAGAATCCTGTGAGGGGATATCAGAACATACATATAGTAGAACAAACATTAGAACCCAGAGGAGCCAGAACATAGTCCAATGACAGAGCATATGCTTAGCACTTTGCATGCATGTCCTTGGGTTTAGTGTCCTGCACCAAAAGATAGATTCCCAAACTAGAGCCTTGTGTTTCCTTAAACTTTGATGTGCTCCAGAATTACCAAGAGAGTTGCTGAGGCTATCCCTGAAGATTCTAGTTAAGCTTTGGCTGGCTTCCTTCATTTGTTCTATGGAAAAATAATCCTGTGCTGCCAGGCTGCAGAAAGTCAGTGACATGGCATAGCTGAGCACTTGGTGCAGTCTCTGCCATGTGGTCTCAGGGGGTAAATAATAGTCTTGTCGATGAGAAGGCCACCTTGAGAGCTCCTTCTGAATCAGTGTGATTCTGCCGCTCGCAGAGCTCCTCAGCATTCCTTTCAGTGCAGAAGGACCCAGTGACATGTCCTGTTCCTCAGCCTTGGTGGTGGCAGTAGGTAGATAGTGTGGTGGATCCTCCACCCCTTCTGCTAGTCTCTTGGGCAGGTGGAGAAACAGATGCAAAGTCTTCTCATCCTGAAATAGTGATCTGAGTCATTTCTGCTCTTCTTGTACATGATGCATTCAAATGTCAGGAAGAGGACTGAAGGCAGGATCTGAGTTCTGACTTCTCGGTGATGATGTACTTAGTGGAACCACACCAGTGGCACTTCAGTCAGCTGCCAGAGCAGGATGGGCAGAGGGGATCATAGCAGAATGGCTTCGATGTCCACTGTGGACTAGAAGGAGTGACATTCTGGGATTAAGGTACATGTGGAACAGATAGCCATGAGTCTAGTCCCATCTTGTAAACATGTGCTCTGGGCAAACTGTAGTTTTTTCTTCTGCAAAACAAGAATAATGACAGTGTGTGATTTACTTAATCTTCCAGGGAGGATTAACGGACCATTTGAAAGCAGGGGCAGCTTCCAAACAAGGTCTTCTCAGAAGCCTCTCCCCACTGCTGTCTCCTTCGCCAAGTATTCTGAAATCTATCAGTTACATGCTCTCTCTTCCCTCTTTAAAGCCTTCCTTTCTTGGGGTACTCATCCCTTTCTGCCCGGCATTTATATCCTGAACTCATTACTCTGGGTGAGAAGGAGCTAAAAACACAGGCAGCTCTTGGAGGCTCTTGCCAGATGGATTTAGGCATCATCACCAGCCCTTTGGGAATCTCAGCCTTGCTTAACCTTGGCATCCTGGCCTGCCCGGACACCGTAAGCCTCTCAGAACTCCTCGCATTAGCACCTGTGGTTCTCTACACCTGGGATGTCCCCAGTGAAGGGTCTCCAGATCCCTCAAATCACTGTTAGCATGACCGAAGCATTTTCAAAAGTAAAAGTCCTTTTGAAAATGCAGAGTAACAAATGGGGCAGGCAGCTGCCCACGTTCCTCGTGGATGGATGGTGATTTGAAAGAAAGAGACATCCTTTAATATGCCAGTTTTAACCTAGATGGGGTCCTTGGCTTGGGGTTTGTTCCTTGGCTGCTGGCTGGTTTCCCTCCTGCTTCTTAATGCACACCCTATTGCTTGTTCCTGAAGCTGACCGAAAAGCCCGTAGGAGTAAAGTGATTAGAGGAACTTCAGCTGTTTTGCTCCTTCTGAATGGGCTTCTTTCATCACAAAATGCTATGACAAAGGCCTTTTAAAGCCAAAATATCAGGGGAGACAAGTGCCACAAAAGCTACTTGCTCTTTGGGTGGGACCGTTGCCTCAGAAGGACTCTACTGCAGTCCTGGAGGGACTCACCAGCCTCCTCCTTGCCATCATGGGTCCTGTGGAAAGTGGCTGGCCGGAGCTCCATAGGCGCGGAACAGGGGATGTTGAGATGTGAAATCCAGCAATCATGAACCTTGTCTATTTTTCTGACTTCTGCATCTTCCTTCAGCCAGCTCGCTACCTCTGCCCTTCAGAAGTTTCCAGCTCAAATTAGTATGTACGGCCATTGCTCATTTGTCTCCTATCTTGGATCAGTTTCTGGATGGTGCTGGTTATATTCCAAGGGTGGGGGGTTGTTTTGTTTTTATTTTGGGTACTGGGTATCGAACTTGGGATCTTGTGGTTGCAAGGCAGGTGGCAGAACCACTGAGCTAAATCCCTGGCCCAGGGTGGGGGGATGTTGAACAGCATTGATTGAAGGTTTTGTCTGTCTCAGGTGCTTTGTAGAAATTTTAATCTTGTAAAGTTGGTCCAACTGGCCATAATCAGTATCTGAGAATTTATTTGTATTGCAGAGGTAAAATCATTGGGCAGGATGGTGGGAAGGGGAACTGCTGAACCTTTTTTTAAAATCCCTTGTCAAAGTTTCTCCTAAAGCAGTGGAAGAAGATGACTCTTGGTTT
>NW_022900924.1:8609022-8680550 GCF_012274545.1 Fukomys damarensis | reverse complement strand
TTTTTTTTTTGGTTTGGTCTGGGTCTGACCTACTGTAC
This sequence comes from Fukomys damarensis, assembly GCF_012274545.1. Classification (NCBI taxonomy): domain Eukaryota; kingdom Metazoa; phylum Chordata; class Mammalia; order Rodentia; family Bathyergidae; genus Fukomys; species Fukomys damarensis. The sequence goes on along the minus strand of NW_022900924.1, from coordinate 8,680,512 downwards.
CTTTAGGGGCTGTTTTGGAACACTGAAACCTTTTGTGAGAAGATTGAGTTTTCCAAGGCTGGGATCAATGGTAGGTATTTTTGTGGCTTCCTTGACCAGGGTACCTCACAAAGGTGTGCCCATTACCAACCTGGATTCTTTTTCTATTTTTATTTTTTAAATTTTAATTTGCAATGCAAGGGATGGGACCCAGAGCCTCACACATGCTGGACAACCATTGTATCACAGAGCTACACACTCAGCTCTGCCAATATGGATTTCTTAAAGGATTTCCCTGATGGGCACTCTGAACTCCAATGAATCTGGGTACTGTGCCTTTTGATACTAGAAGTTCAGCTGAGAAAACCATGCCACACCCTAGCTGTCAGGAATAGTGCTCATCACCAACATTGAGGGCCTGTGGGGAGTCCGGAACAGAAACCAGGAAGCCAGATCATGAAAAATATGTGCATTTTGTTTGCATAAATCCCTCAGCTCACCACACTACAGCCTCCCACCCACCCTGCCAGCATCTCAGCCCGGAGAGTCATCGTGTGTGGCTTCTCTTGCTGTATCCCCTTATTGTATTCCCAGGACACAGGGTGACCTCACCACCTTGGGATCACATGCTCTTTGGGCTTCCCTGCAATGTTTGGTCTTGATCTTTACAGTAACTGCCTGTGACTGATCTACTGGATAAGGCTAAGGCCCCAATCAGTACTGCTCCCTGACTTCATCTTTTTTCTTAATTTAGGATAATTTTGCAAGTACTGTGTCATTCCCAATAATTGGTCCACTAGATCACTTACTGAAGGCCTGTCTTCCTATGTGCAGGGAAGAGCTCTAATTCTTATTAGACTGAGGCATACCTGGCTTCTCACTGATTACAGGGTAAAGCCAGCCTCTTCTTTTGCATTGTCTCCCCTGCCCAGAGGAAATGTAAGGGAAACCAAGGGGAATTTTTACCCATGATTTCCAAGGCAAAGGTCACCATTACTGGTTGCTTGTTTCCAGAGTGCTCAGGTTTCTGGTCAGTATATTTGTTTTGTTTTGTTTTGGGGGGTTTTCGTTGTTAATATTTTCAAATTCATGAACAAAAAAAGTTGATGTTGCCTTGAAAAGACTTTCCTGGCTGCTTTGATGAACTGATTGTTGTTTTAAGCTTCATGATCTGGGAGTCTCTTGCACAGGTCTTTTGAGACTTGAGTGAAAGTGAGTTGTAAGTGATCCGTGTTTAAAAGAGTGGTTCTGAAAACAGTCTTGACTGTAGAATTCTAGGAAAGGAAAGATGGTTGCTAAACAGCTTTTTTGCTTCTCCTGGGTGAAGGTGAAATTGGAAAGGAAGAATGCTTCTCATTCTTTACTATTTATCATCCCCGGCTCCTCACCACCTAAAACTTGCAGCACAAACACGAGACTGGGACAGAGTGGAAAGGATAACCTGGCCCTCTCTGCAGTGACCGATGAAGTGCTAAGCCCCTGGGAAGTGGTGGAGCTTGGAAATCACCAGTTGCTGGTACCCAGAGGCCTGTATGAGGGGCAGAACCACGCAGTTAAGCAGTCTGTATTTTTAGCATGAGAATTTCACCAAAGAAATAAATTTAGAAAGCTTTTATCATGGAAGATCAGTTTTCCCAGGAGCTGCTTTCTTAAAATACCAGTTCATGTGGCATTTTCTTAGCACTCAAGAGCTATACTTTAGACTCAACTGAATTTGTAAATTTTGGGATTACAGTGTTTAATTTGGAGCAAAGGGTGTTTTGCTTCTTTATACTCTTAAATTTCTGGTGGGACTTGGTCTTTTGGAAGTATAATACTGCGGGGCCGGGATGTAGCTCAGTGGTACCAAGCCTGCCTCACAAGCAAAGGTCTTGAGTTCCATCCCTGGTACCAAAAAACAATAAGTACAATAATGCTTTTTCTTAAAGATTTTCCATTCAAATCATTTATATGTTAAATGTTATATTTTTATAATTTTCTGTAATTTGAAGTATTTATTTATTTTTGAGACAGGGTCTCACTAGGTAGCTCAGGCTGGCCTTGAACTCACTATGTAGACCAGCCTGTTCCAAACTTGCTGTGAACTTCCTGCCTTAGCCTCCTGAGTGCTGGGATTACAGGCGTGTACTGATATGCCCAGCTAAAAAAAATCTTAACAATGTTCTATATTCCTTTGAAAAATCAAACAAAAAGAAGCCGTTTTAAAAAATTAATGTGTGCTCAACATGGAAAATACTGTAAAGTAGGAAGAAGAAAATCATTGATGGTTCAACCACTAAAACCCACTGTTAATAATTTTGGTATATTTTATGTGTAATTTTCAGAGTTTAAGATACTTTTGAATAATTGATGGTAATTAATAGCTATGGCTTTCTTCCTCCTCCTCCTTCCTCCCTCCCCCCTTCTTCCTCCCCTTCTCCTACTCCTTTGGAATCAAACTTAGGACCTTGCCGCTTGGCAGGCAGGCAAGGGGCCACTGAGCTACATCCTGGCCTTCTTTTTTGAGACAGGATCTCATTATGTAGCCCAGGCTGGCCTCAAACTCAGGGCAGTCCTCCTCCCTCAGCCTGCTGAGTGCTGGGATTATAGGCATTCCCCACCATACCCAGTTCTTCTTTTTTTATGTTTAATTTCTGCCTAAGCTGAAGACTTTTTAAAATATCTAAATTATGAAAGTAAAAAATTTTTAAATTGTGATTTTTAAAGTTATAGGTTGAATATAAATATTTTTGCTGATTTAAATATTTACAAAGGCTAAAGATTGATTGTACTTTGCAAATCAGTGGATCAGTGTGATATTTTTCCACAGGAAAAAAGAGCAGCTGTGGCTGAGTTAAATCACAAGTTAATAGTCACAAGTTAGTTTAGTGATGTTTTCTTTTGTTTGGAGTACTAGGGATTGAACCCAGGCCTTCACATGTGCTGGGCAAGTTCTCTGCATCCCCATGCCTTCACCAAGTTTCCTTAAAATGTAGACAGCTAGTTTGACCTGCTTTGTATTCCATCAAGGAAGCACTGACATTGTTAAAAGTCAGGGACTTAGAAGCCAAGGCCAATAGCAAGTATGTGAAAACTGGCGCAGAGTGGACCACCCCCTCCTATCAGGGTGCTCTCTGTTTTTAGAAAATACAGTACAGCATTGAGTTCCCTTCCAGTGTTCAGCAGGCAGGGGGCTCTTGGCCATGGCAGAGGCCCGTGGAACGTGGGATGTTTTAACAGAAGTATTTCATCATGAAGCAGCAGCGTTAAGCTCTCAGCAAAGGTGAGGCTTGGGAAGAGTGCTGTGTGAAATTACTGAAAAAGCAATTTCATTCCATTTGCATTTTATATGCCATTTGTCCACTTTGATGCTTTCCCTCTGCATTATGTCTTGGCCCATTTTCCTCTAAATTCATTCTAACCATTCTCCAACTTTTTTCTTCCAGTTTAAGTGAGAGCTTTTTCATGGTGAAAGGAGCAGCCCTCTTCTTACAACAGGGAAATAGCCCTCAGGGCCAGCGGAGTCTTCAGCATCCCCACAAGCATGCAGGTGACAACTCTACATTGATAACTCTTACGTTGGGTCTTCTATTCTGTGCAACAGAGGTGCTTCCATGGTTGGGGTGAGCGGTTTGCTGGGCCTCAAGGTCAGAGAAATAAGAGAACATGGGTTTGTAATGACTGGTGCCTATGGGTGGGCCTGGGAGCTGGTGAAAGCTTTTTAAATTGTGTGTCCACTTGAGTACATATGGTGGCCAGGAGGGACCTGTTGGTGTGTAAAGCTTTTCTGTGCACAGTTTAACCGTTAATTAGATTTAAGTTCCTGTATGACTTGTAAGCAAATACACTCAAATGCATCACAGCCAGATGTCGTCCCCTGGAAAATAAGCACCCAGGGTGATATATACCCAGTGTAGGGTCCTGTCATTTCTCTGAGCATATGAAAAACTCATTTGGATTTATATACACAGTGCAGTCTTACTCATCAATAAAAGAGCAAAATGTTGTCATTTGTAGGACAGTAGGTGAATTTGGAGATCATCATGTTGAACAGGGTATGTCAGACTCAAAAAAACGAATATCATATGTTCTCCCTAGTAGGTTTAATCTAAATAAAAATGACAAAGTTGGGGAGATTATTATTAGAGAAGAGGAAGGGGATAAGGAGGGGGGTCTAAGAGCGAGTAGGAGAATGAATTGACATGATCAAATACATGTATTGAAACCTCTCAAAAAAGGTGAAACTAGGGGAGAGGATGGGAAGAGCATGTTGGGGGGGAGTGATCAAAATATGTTATGTGCATGTACAAATCTGCCAGAATGAAACCCATTCATATGGATGACCAGTGTACACTAATGAAAGAGAGAGAAACAACAACAAAAATCCCAAACCAATACTAATATTTTAAAAAGTCTTTTATTTACTTTGAATGAATTCACATTGTCCTCTTTGGCATAATCGATAGATATAGTGAGATGTAAATATTAAATAGAAAAAAACACATCATCTGGGGAATTTCTTTAAGAGCCTTTGGGTCATACTCTGAGTAGTCCCAGTGATACGTTTTTATTCTGTAGTGGCTAGTTTTGATTTTGGAATGGACAGAAGCAAGAGAGTGGGGATCAAACAGTATTAATACAAGTCTAAAAGCAAACTAATAAGAAATGCCTTTGGATTGATAAGACCATGTTTCTTTTTTTTGTTTGTTTGTTTGTTTTTTGAGACAGGGTATCACTATGTAGTTGAGACTGACCTGGAACTCACTATGTAGCCCAGGCTGGTCTCGAACTCAACAGCAATCCTCCTGCCTCAGCTTCCTGAGTGCTGGGATTACAGGTGTGAGCCACCACACCCGGCCAAGACCATGTTTCTTAGGCTCTGAAACTAAAGGCAATTTGAAAAGAGGAATTCAACAAACATTGGCATACAAGGGGATCTTTGTAATATAGATCGTAACCTTTCTGGACAGGCTACACTGGGCTGAGTGTCTCTGAGCTGTGAAGGCTGTTAATTTCCAGAACAGCAGCAGGTGAAATTATTGAGTGATGTCTGTGATCAGTTGTGCTTTTTTTTTTTTTTTTTTTTTTTTTTTTTTTTTTTCCCTTTCTTTTTGTTTTTTTTTTTTTTTTTTTTTTTTTTTTTTTTTTCCTTAACCTCAAGTCATGTAGCTTCATCTTGGATCTGAGCGCTCAGGTTAGAATTTCATACCTTAGAATCTATAGCAAACACCATGGCTCAGTTAGTGTTTTCACATACTGATACTTATAATCAAGATTAAGGTCTCTTTTAAGCTGTGAAAATAATTGTCCTATACAAAGAGGCAGTGTGCTTTGTGGGAAGAGTATTTGCTTTGAAGCAAACAAACTTCTCTTCTCAATCCAGTTCTGAGACTTACTGTGCGGTCACGGTTGACATTTTTTCTTAAGAAACCGGGTCTTGCTGTGTAGCTCAGGCTGGCCTTGAACTCGAACTGATCCTCCTGCCTCTGCCTTCCCAGTGCTGAGATTACCGGTGTGTGCTGCCACACCTGGCTCATAGTTGACTTCTGAGCTTTGGTTTCCTCATCTTAACAGTAGGCATCAAAAGCCTCAGAAAACATGGAAATGTAAAATTATGCATTTAACATACCAACCACCTACTAGGTGCTATGTTATGTAAATGACTAGTTATTACTACAGTGACACTTCTACCAGGCAGATCAGCCTACCATCCACCATTCGCTTCAGCCAGGCAGATCCTTTACAGAGCCTGTACTTGAGGCTTGTGTTGTCTTATTTGTGTGTGTGTGTGTGTGTGTGTGTGTGTGTGTGTGTGTGTGTGTGTATCAGTGGGATTTGAATTTCTGTCAGCAGTTTCACATCTCAGCAGATAATCTCACTGAGAGTTTATCTGTGTGGAAAATGCCCCTTTTATGAAAGCTGTGATCAGACATGGGGGTGGGATTTGCTTTGCCTGTGGTTCTGAGAGCTGGGGTGGATGGTGGGAAACCTGGACAAACTAAGAACCAGCCTGGTGACTAGATGGCCTCATGGCACTGGAGACACGATAGGTGGGTGCCCTGTCGGTGGAGGAGGAGGGATGGGGACTCCATGTCCTTCTTTACCATGAACCGTTGTCTCCAGATCATTGCTTACAGAGAGCAGTGCCATTGGAGAGTGTTTTACACTGTGGAATCCTATTACCGGTGACTGCAGAGAAGTGGGGTATCTTCCTTTCTTTTTTAAAAAATTTTATTTATTGCAGAAGGAGCACTTAATGTGAGATCTCTCCTAACTAGAGGGGCCAGTATCTACTTACCTGATTCCCCTCTGAAATAGGAAGTACAATTTTGACATCATCTTTCATTCTTCCTTAAAATAAAAAAAATACATTCATAATAAGAAAAAATGTGATGTTTTTGTTTGAAGTATTTGAGTATATAAGCAGTATTGACCCTCCCCAGGGTTCTCATTTGTTCTCTAGGGTAACAGATAATATAGTTTCTTGGGGGTATTGCACAAAATTGAAATTGATGTGATTTTTTTCTTAATGAGTTATTCCTTGCACCTTTTCCTTAGTTCATCACTCTGCATACATTAAGAAGTTGCCTAGTGGATACAGTGTTGCACACCTGTATTCCCAGCTACTTGGTAGGTTCAGGTAGGAGGGCTGCAAGCTTCAGACCAGCCTGGGCTATGTAGCAAGACCCTGCCTCAAAATAAAATATAAAATTAAAAAGTTGCAGATATGGTTCAGTGGTTTAGCACTTGCCTAGCACGCTCAGGGCTCTGGAGTTTGATCCCCAGGATTGATGGATGGATGGGTAGGTGGATGGATGGAAGAAAGGAAGGGAGGGAAAAATTGAATAAGCAATGAAAAAGCAGTGATAGGGTTGCATTTGCTGTTTACTGATGACACACCTCAGTTGTAGAGGTCCTGTCCACCTGGAACACCACTTGTTCCATTAGCTAGCTCTGGCCAAATGTGGAGATTTACCACCTGTAAAACCCCAGGCTGGAGATACCTCCTTGACCCTGGAGCAGCTCAGCAAAGTTCAAAAGCCTGTCCTGACCACACACAATCCCATGTGCCTGTAAGTCCCAGCTACTTGGTGGGCTGAAGCAGGAGGGTACAGGAGATCCAGGACCAGCCTGGGCAACATAGTGAGACCACATCTTGGGGAAAGTTTTTTTAAAAGCCTGCCCTAGATTATTGCCTTTTTTAAATAATGAAGAAAAAAGAGATAATACATAGCTTTTAGCAAGAAAAGAACAAAGGGCAGATTGTTATCAGACTATTTCTGGGCACTCAGCATAAAGCTGACATCTGTAGAGGCACTCAAGATATTTCCTCCTAGGTGTGAAAATACAGTTCTCTTAGAGAACGCAGGAGTTTAGAGGGAAAATAACACTCAGTGCTTTGTCTTCAGATGTTTTGTTTTGTTTGAGACAAGAGACCCTGTATAGTTCAGGCTGGTCTTGGACTTGCGGTGACCCTTCCGCCTTAGCCTTCTAAGTGCTGAGGCACCACTGTCCTGGCTTCTCTCAGAATAACTCTTGGTAAATGCCTTACTTCAGTCACAACTGCCTCCCCTTCTGCCAAGCAATGTTTGCTTCAACAAAATAACATTTTCTCTAGACGTGTCAGTGTTTCCCAAATTTTTCATTAAAAACACCCATATCACAGGTGTTTCACAAAATAAAGGTAGCTCTTTGTAGTGTAGCTGCAAACTGTGACTCACCCATCTTCATTGGCACAGCATTCCAGAAGACAGTAAGAGAGATCCAGACAAGAGTTTTTACAATATTTCTCCTGTGGTGTAGATAGATTTTTTTTCCTTCAAAATTTTTAAGATCCTCAAACTCAGCCTCTAGATTCCTTCCTAGAAAGTAGGTGGATGACTTAAAACTTTCTTCATTGGTCCTGCAGGCGACCTGCCCCAACATCTGCAAGTAATGATCAACCTTCTGCGCTGTGAAGACAGAATCAAGCTGGTAAGAAGAGATCGAAGTGGCAAGTTTTCATTTTAATTGTGAAATTCAGTGGGGAGCTGTTTGCGAACAGGAAGGGGAAGGTTTTTGGGTGATGATGAACTCTCCCACATTGTCCCTAAGAGCAAACGCCAGGCTGGGGTGCGCGGCTCAGCAGTAGAGCCTGTGCGTGGCCTGTACCAGGGCTCTGGCTTCCGTCTCTGGCACCAGAAAAAACAGCCAAAGCTCATTTGCTCTGAGGCACCCCAGAGGGGTCAGTGGAGGGTGTGTCAGGTCTCTGTGGCCATCTGTGCTAAATGCCGTCTTCTATCTCTGGTTTCATTTGTATGCTCAGTTTCCATGTTTTGAGTATCCCCTCTGAGCTGTACCTGACAGACAGATAGAAGTGAAACCTGGCTCTTGCTCTCAAGTATTTCATTTTTATCTCTTCCTGTCTTCCTTCATGGAGAGAAAGGGAGAGTACTAAATTTCATGGTCTTTTTTTTTTTTTCTTTTTTTCTTTTTATATACCAGGTATTGAGCCTGGGGCTTTTGCACAGAGCTGTATCCCCAACAGTTTTAATTTTGAGAGGGTCTCACTAAGTCACTGAGTTGCCTATACTCCTGGAACTTGTGATCCGCCTGCCTCAGCCTCTGCAAGTGCTGGGATTATAGGCACACGCCATCACGTCTTGCTAAGCTCTTGGTCTTGGTTTGGTGGAGGAGGGAGGGAGGGGAGGTCTGCCTTGGAGAGCAGACCAGTGAGGACCTCCCTGCCCAATGCAGGCCGTGCGCTTAGAGAGTGCCTGGGCAGATCGCGTCCGCTACATGGTGGTGGTGTACAGCAGCGGGCGCCAAGACACCGAGGAGAGTATCTTGCTGGGAGTTGACTTCTCCAGTAAAGAAAGGTGAGTGTTATGGGATGGTGGTTCCCTTGGGAGGGGGACAAGATCTGCTATTAAACATGTTCCTGGGAGATGAGCATGGATGTATCCTGTTAGAGAACAGAGGGTGGTTGAGGCCCTGGGAGCAGGAGGTTGTACCATTTCAACTCTCATGCACTGGGTGTGGTATCACATGCAGTCTTTGCTCAGGGAGCTCAGTACATTGAGAAGACTGAAAAGTACACAGTATTTTTTTTTTTTTTTATACTGGGGATTGAAGTCGGTACCTTGTGCTTGTGAGGCAGGTGATGGAACCACTGAGCAAAATCACTGGGTCAGTACATGGTATTTTTAATACTGTGAACTATAGAAGAGGAGGGACATCAGTCTGTTTTCTGTTGCTATTACAAAATACCCGAGTCTGGGTATTTGGTAAAGAAAAGTTTATTTAGCTCACTGTTTTGAAAGCTGAAAGTCCAAGATAAGGCAGCGCCATCTGTTTGGCCTCTGGTGAGGGTCTGATGGCAGGTGGCATCTCAGTGGTGGGAGTATGTATAGAAGAGATCACATGAGAAGACAGGAAACCAGAGAGATCCAGGGGTCAGGCTTGGTCTTTTTATAACAACTTGCTCTGGTGCTGGTAGAGCATGTGCTTAGCATGTGCAGAAACTAACTTGCCTATGAAGCCAACTTTAATTCCTTCCATAATGGAGCCATGACATAATTACCTTCTACTAGGCCCCACCTCTTCAAGTGTCACCTAACACTCTCTTATGGGGACTGAGCTTCATCACGTGGCCCTTTAGGGAACACTCAAACCATGTGCGAACCATAGCAAAGGGCACCTTAGCCTGGAAGCTCCCTGGAGGAAGAGACAGCTGCACTGCACAGGAGGGATAAGCCAGAGTCAGGCCTGGAAGCGGAGTGGATGCCTTCCAGGCTGGTGGGCACAGAAGACACCTTCCAGGCTCAGAGGCCCAGATGAGAGCATGTGCCTGCTGGGCATCACATTGAGCACCTGGACTAGAAGGGCTACACCGCAAGTCTCCAGGTACTTTGGGGCATGGCCTGGTCTGTGGCTTTAAGAGCAACTTGCCATTTTCCAGTAACTGGAGGCTGCCAGGGTTATTTCATGGACCTGTTATGTATGTAAACAGCTTACTTGACATTTGGGATATACTCATGGACATGAGGTTACTGTCATCCGTGGATCTGTGAAAACTAGATCAAAGAAGACTCCTTACCCATCACCATTTATCTACTCACTCATTAAACAGTTTGCTGGTGTTCTCTTGTGTACCAGGTAGTGGGTGAGACCCAGGAGGCAAAGAAGCAGCAGTATACAGTTCTTGGCCTCAGAGAGATGTCAGCTAACTCAGAAGACAGCTGTCTGTAGCCATGAGAGTGAGAGGCTCAGTGATAGAGAGACGCTCACACTTCTTTGTGCACACAGTGGGGTGAATGCAAGACAGGAACCGGTGCTGTTAAGCCAGGTCTTACCAGATCAGTGGTCAACAAGGCAAGTTCAGGGATGGGGAAGGCCAGGCAGAGTCTGGAGCAGGAAAAATCCTAAGGGCTGTGAATGGCCATGGTTAAGGGGCAGTTGTGTCTTCTTGGTGTGAGAGAGCTGCTCTGAGTCACAGGCTGGTGACCTGGACTCTGTTGCTTGTTGGGCCTGTGCTTTTGTGGTATTTCCATGCAGCACCTCATTGCATCGTTTGAGTTTTCTGCAGCACACTTGGGTGGGTCAGAATTGGAGCTGGCATCTGTGACCCCAGGCTGATTGGGAAGTAAGTGTGGGTCAATGCACAGTGTACCATGTGCCAGCAGGTGAGCGCCGAAGAGCCACTTGGAGGCCAGAGGGCTTGGTGCGTTGTGGCAGATGCCAGCAGGCAGATAGTTGCTCCCAGACACGATGAGGGCCTTTCTTTGGGGGTTGTGAGGCCAACACATTCTGTGTTTAACAGTGTTGCAGCTATAGTTGTTCTTCACATGACTACCCAGCCCTTGGGAAATCTTTTAGGAGCAGAGACTTCTCTCACCACCAGTCTTTAGTAATTGGTTCTGACCCCGAACCAAGACCTGCCTCCCTTGAGCTGTACCTGTGTTGTTGATCCTGACTGAAGCCTCATAGGAGTCTGGCCCTTCTCCCAGCCATCTTCCGGCTGAAGCTGCAGAGTGCAACACAATTGACCTAACACCCTGTGAACATCTCCTTTAATTCTTAAGTGCCCTGAGGGTGGAGAGCCCTGCCTTTCATTGTATAAGGAAGGAGTCAGAGCTCAGGAGGCTGGTCTGAGCACTCCAGGGTTGACCCGGTAAGTAGGTGATCAGGGGCCTGGGCTTGGGGAGACCCCATGTGTGTTCCTTCCGATATGCTGTGCGCCTTCCCGTGCCCCGGCTTGCTCCCCCACTCATTCATGGATTGATCACATGCTTACCTGTTAGTTTGTGCCAGGCAGTGCCGGGTACTGGGCTTCATAAAGTACAAGAGCCAGGACCTGTGCTCTCCAGACTGAAGTCCCAGTTGGTGTTAGACATACACATGTGCACCCAAGTTCGTTCCTTACCAGCTGGGGTAGTTGGGCTCCCACTCTCACCCATTCTGATTCGCCCTCCCCTTCCAGCCTTCCTCTTTCTGCCTCCCACTGGCACCTCGGGTTCTGATGGGCCCCCTCTCCCTGAGGTCCTCTTGCTGCTCCTCCATGCTCTGCCCTCAGGCCAACCTCTCTGTGTTGAGCTAGAGCCACAGCCTGCCTGAAGGTATCACTCCCAGCGTGCTGTAGGTCTCCTGCTGCTGCACTGACGGAGTGGGAACTGAGCCACCTCCTTGTTGGTAGCTGTAATGCAGGCCCTCCATGCCCAGGAATTATGGGGGCGCCGGCAGTGGGTATTCTGTACCTCACATTGTTGGGCACTAGGGCTATCATATTCTCCCTTGGTCTGGAAACAAAGTCTTGGCCCCTTACCAAAAGTTTTTGGATTACCAAGGCCATGATACTCTTGTTTTCTTAAATTCATGCTGAGATTTTGTTCCCTTAGTCAGAGAGGGGGGAGGATTGAGCATTGCCCAGAGGGTGTCTTCATGGATTCCCATTGAGAGGATGGCTAACTGCCCTATAGGAAAGAGAGCACTGGGTGATGGCAATTCGTGGTGGATCATACACTCTGGGAGACCAGGCAGCCACTCTGGATTTGTTTTTTTTTTTTTTTTTAACATCTGTTTTTCTCTTTTCTTTCTTTTTTGTTTTGTTTTATTTTTTTGAGACGGTATTTCACTATATAGTTCTGGCTGGCCTTAAACTTACTATGAAGCCCATGCTGGCCTCGAACTCAAAGGCTTCAGCCTCCCAAGTGTTGGGATTACAGGTGTGCACCACCATCCTGGCTCTGGACTTGTTCCTGAGTTAATCTTCGTTTCAGATGCCGGAACATCTTGAGTGCTGGGAGCATGCACCGCTGCCCTCCACGTGTTAGCATCTTTCCATCTGTAGAGGTCTTTCTTCCAAAACAAGCCCTTGTGATGGGGCTGCCGCTTCTTGCTCCCTGTTCCTGTTGTACAGACTGCAAGGACTTGGAACTTGTATTCTCCTCCTTTAGTTGCTCCACCCAGAGTCCCACTTTATCCTCTGGGTCATTCTTCCTCTGAAAAGATTCCTTGTCACTAACTACACATCCCTTCCCTACTTTCCATATCTAGCTGCTGTGACCGCCACTCTTTACCAGTCCTGGCTCAGATTGTCAGTGCTTAGCTTAGGCCTTTCCTGCCGGCCCACAGATTGGTAGGGAAACCTCCTGAGCTTTCTGCTTACCAGATTTAAACTCCAAAGGACAAGCCATTTCTGGCACTGACACAGCTGAGTAGTTCTGAGAGCCCTGTGAAGCTCAACACAAATTTTATTTTGAAGCTCTACAAGAGAAATACTGGGAACCCACCAAGACTGGGTAGGACCACAGAGGGCTGGGGTGGAGAATCTGCCCAACCCAAGGCTTAGGCCTTGAAATGACCCCAGACATAAAAGCCCAAGACTGCAAGGAGTCTGCAGGGTGAGCAGTTCTCTGGAAGAGCAGCTGGTTCCTAAGCCCCTGAGCTCCCTGTCCACATGGGAGACCATGAGCAAGGACAACCAGTTCCCAAGGGGCTGTTAAGAGATAGGAGCTCAGGATTGTCGATGGGTGTCAGGCCAGCCCTTGGCTCAGTTGCAGCAGTTTGTCTTAAGCCAGCCTTTTTAAATGCCCAAAGAATTTTCATAAGAATCTGAGGAGCCCCTCTGATAAGCCCTTTCTTTCCCTGTGTTTCAGTGGCGCCAGACTCTAAAATCGATAAGTATCATTTCACTGTTAGCATGGGCAAAAAAGAACCTGATCCAGCTAGTTCATAAAATGGTAGGAACACAATACATAGAAAAACACAAGTCTGAAAGTGAACTGCAGTCTCCTCTCTGCAGTCACCCCAGGACCAGTGAGGCAAAGGTTGGCTGTCACCATTGCCCTTGTACCTCAGCTGGGACTGGTCCTCCACCAGCACAGCCCCAGCCTTCTCTCCTGCAGAAGTGTGAGCCCTTGGTCAGTTGGTTGCTCCTTGTACCCCAAGAGCCTCAGGTTGAGAGTTACACACACACACACACACACACACACACACACACACACACACAAACACAAAAAGACAACACACACTTTACTGCTGTATAGCACTTACCCCAAGAGCCTCAGGTTGAGAGTTACACACACACACACACACACACACACACACACACACACACACACACAAAAATAGTGCAGCCACTTGATGACTCCCTTTAGCATGGTCGCAGACCCATGTCTTCTAGAATTCATTGGTGAGTGGTACCTGCCCAGATAGCCTGAGCTCTTCTTCCTGTCCACACCCAGCAGCCTGCCACAAGTCAGGGATGCTTGTCTATGAGCTGGACAGGTGGGGCGAGGAGCCCGGGGAAGCCCGTACATGCTGTGGGTAGACACTGACTTAGACGCCTTCTCTTCCCCCCTTGTAGTAAGAGCTGCACCATCGGGATGGTTCTCCGACTATGGAGTGACACGAAGATCCACCTTGATGGAGATGGGTAAGGACCATATCTTTCAGAGATTCCTTTGATGTAGATTCAGAACCACAAGCTGATTCGGGTACCTTTGGATAATCAATCACTTGTTAGGGGAAATGGTGTTGTTTTCCAGTGAGTCTCACAGATGTACCTCCTGGACATTCTGTAAGGGGGTTTATTTAGGTGATGATATCAGTGAAAGTGTTGCAGCAGGTATACTGCAGTTCAAGAACCGCAGCTCACTGGTTGTCCTCAGGTTTACCTTCCATTGTCAAGCAACACTCACTATGTGTGCTCTAGGGCAGGGCCTGCAAATTCACAGATGAGTAGGCTACAGCAGGCGCTCGCTGGGAGTTCCAGGAAGAGACATGCAACTGACAGGCATAGCAGTGCTCTAGGTGCTGCAGGGAGGATTGGCACAGGTCAGGTTGGCCTTTGCCTTCACAAAGGATAAAGGGCTGTCTGTTCTGCCTGTACTCACTTCTAGGAGAATGCATGGGTGCTAGGGTGAACGGGGAGAAGGGACACAGGAATTGAGGTTCCAAGCAGGTGCAAGTTAAACAGCTTCAGAAAGAGGCCTGGAAGGAAAATATAGAAATGTAATTTGTTTAGATGAAGGGATTTGGAGAAGATTTCCCCTTTTAAAATAAATTTATCTTCCATTAATATATTTTTATGCAATTACAGGAAGGGGAGGGGAGGGGAGGGAATGGGATGGAGGCAGTGGGTGGTCAGGGACAGTTGTGGGAACAGAGGAGATGCTGTTCAATACAGTGCTTGCTTCTCCCCCTCTGCTAGACTTTCAGTGTTTGGCAGAGCTGGTCTTGCTGGGTTAAAAACAAGTCTTCCTGATTTGGGAATGGATTTTTTTCAGCTTTGCCCACGCCTCTGCACAATGTGTAATCCCCCATCAGACAGCTTGAGGTGTACTTGTTCCCAGAGTGCACACTGATTAAAAGCATCTGATTTCTCACCATGGGTCCTTTTTGTTTTTCATTCTCAGTGGGTTCAGTGTGAGCACAGCAGGAAGGATGCACATATTTAAACCCGTATCTGTCCAGGCCATGTGGTAAGTGGAGTTTGAGGAACTTTTAACTCCTTAGAAATAGTTTTCTAGATGACAACATAAATAGAAAAACTGCCTGTACTAATAAGTTTGTTTAGAGGTCTGTGTGGCAAAATACACTAATATAAAATTTGCCATTTGAACCATTTTTAAGTATACAATTCAGTGGCATTAAGTGTATTCACACTGTTTCTAGAACTTTTTCATCATCCCAAACAGAAATTCTGAACCTTTTAACTAATAGCTTTTCCTTTTCCTTTTCCCCAGGCTTGGTAACCTCTGTTCTTTCTATTTCTATTGGTCTGCCTATTCTAGGAACCTCATATAAGTGCATTAGATAGTATTTGTCTCATTCCTCTCAGCATAATGCTTAAAGGTTTATTCATGTTGTAGCTTGTACCAGTTTTTCCTTATGTGTTTAAAAGCTGACTGATAGTCCATGGTATGAATGTACTGCATTGTGTTTATTTGTCTACTGATGGGCATTAGGGTGTTTCTGCCTTTGGGGTGGTGTGAGTAATGCTGTTGTGATCATCCTTGTACATTCTTTGGAGGCTCTGCTCTCAGTTCTTTTGGGAGTATACCTAGGGGTCAAGTTGCTAGCTCACATGGTAATTCTGTGGTAACATTTTGGAAAATCACCAAACTTTTCCACAGTGGCTATGCCATTTTACATTCCCATCAGCAAAATGTGAGTTCCAGGTTCTACACAGGTTTGTCACTTCCTAGTTTATTTCATTTGTTTGTTTTGGTTTGCTTGTGTTTCAGTAATGGGGATTGAACCCAGGGCATACCAGGAAAGCACTCTTCCCCCAAGCTGCATCCCCAGCCCTTCCTTTGTTTAGGACAGGGTCTCCCTTCATTGCAAGGCTGCCCTCAGACTTGGGACACTCTTGCCTGGGTTCCCAGAGTGCTGGAATTACAGCTGTGCACCATTGCACCTGGCTGTTTTTTTCATATGATCACCACCTTAATGGTTGTGAAGTGGTATCTTGTGGTTTTGATTTGCATTTCTCTAATGACTTAGGTTGAGCTTTATTTTTTCATGCACTTATTTACCCTATGTGTGTCTTCATTGGAGAAATGTCTTTTTATGTCCTTTGCCCTTTTTTTTTTTTTTTTTTGGTACTGGGGATCAAAGTTGGGTCCTTGTGCTTGCAAGGCTGTGGCACCACTGAGCTAAATCCCCAGACCCCTTTGCCCATTTTTTTATTGAGTTTTTAAAATTATTGTTAAAGGTATATTTTCACATATCTAGCTCCTGTTGATAAAAATGTTACTTATTCTGTGTACTTGGCACACAGTGGGTGCTGAGTTTTCAGTGAAGGGGACAGCAGGCTGCTAGCCATAGAGCAACTGGAAACCCTAAAACAGACATACATAGTTTTTACGGAGAAGCAAAAGAGGGTGACTAAAACATTGTCAGTGTTGTTCCTTCCGTCCCAGTGTGCGAACCCAAACCCCCTTTTCTGTTTCTGTGTGAGGAAGCTAAGCCTGTAAGCTGGGATCACAGCGATGGGCTGGTGGAGAGGTTAGAAGTTAAATTATGAAGATTTCTCTGCAGAATATTAATGGCCTTTCTCATCTGCTGGGAGGCTTCATTCTGGCTTCACAATTTTGGAAGTCAATAATAACCTTTTGGAGTTAATTGAAAGAATGTAAGGTAACGTGTGAAACAGCCTGTTTGGAAGTTATGAACCTTTGGGGGTTTGTTATTATCTTTTACCTCTTTGGAAATGGTGAAAGATGTTCCACCTACTTGTGGATACAGCTGATAGCTCTGATTCTGGCAGCTGTGAGTTTCAGGCTGCCATGTGTTATGCGCGCGCGCGCGCGCGCGCGCACACACACACACACACACACACACACACACACACACACACACACACACACACGCAAGCATGTGGGTCCTTTATAACCCTTACCTTAAACTGTCAGAGGGAAACCCAGAACCTCTTGTGCCTTTCCAGGCCTGACCCTCACCACCTTCACCCCCAGGTCTGCCCTGCAGGTGCTTCACAAGGCCTGCGAGGTGGCTCGAAGGCACAACTACTTTCCTGGCGGTGTGGCACTCATCTGGGCCACCTACTACGAGAGCTGCATTGGCTCGGAACAGAGCTGCATCAACGAGTGGAATGCCATGCAGGACCTGGAGTCCACGCGGCCTGACTCCCCGGCCCTCTTTGTTGACAAGTATGTGTGTCACCCAACTCCCCAGGACTGGGCCTGACAAGGGCACAGCTTTTGAAGAACCTTGACTGAGCATCACCTTTCTAAACCCGCTAATGATGCAGGGATATCACCTGGGGCCCTGGGACACCTTCAGCTATTGGGTGTGTGATACAAACTTCCATTAAAAGTTCGAGACAGGGCTGGGAACTTAGCTCAGTGGTTGCACCACCTGCCTTGCAAGCACAAGGTCCCAAGTGTGATCCCCGATACCAAAAAAACGTTAGAGACAAATGATGAGTGTGTTTCTGGGGAATAGGTCCCTAAGTTCCTTTCAACAGACCCTAAAGGATGTGCTGTCCTGTTTTTCACCTGTTCTGGGCAGTGTTTTGTTTGGGTCTTCCCTTTGCATGTCGCCAGGGTCTCAGATTTCCAGAGCTTCCCTTTCTGCTTCTAGGAGACTGGTCAACGTGACCTCTGCATTTTTAGGCACCTTGATCCAAATGGCAGTCTGCCTTTGCAGCAGCTGTAGTGAAGCAGGTGGCCTTTGTCATGTGGTCATCAGTGGTGCACCAATGTGGCCTGAAGCCATTCTCTTCAGAGTTTAGTTTGAGAGGAAGAAGGAAGCTGTTCTTTCTGGGTCAAAAACCTACTCCCCAAGTGCCATGTTCTGCTGGAACACTTTTTTGTTTTGCTTTGTTTGAGATGGGGTCTTGCTATATTGTTCAGACCGACCATGAACTCTCATTATGTAGCCCAGGCTAGCTTTGAATTCTTGGCAGTCCTCCTGCCTCAGCCTCCCAAGTGTTGGAATTACAATAGTGTGTTGCCATGTCTGGACAACATTTTTTCCTTTTGTGTTTTTTGCAGTACTGGTAATTGAACCCAGAGCCTTCATGCTGAGCTACATCCTCAGCACCCCCCACCACCACCTTTTTTTTTTTTTTTTTGTACCGGGGATTGAACTTGGGACCTTCCACTTGTGAGACAGGCAGCGGCACCACTGAGCTAAATCTCCAGCCCTTTTCAGACCTTATTACAAGATGTTTTAATTAAGGTTTTCCTAAATCTATAAATTGCCTAGGCTGGGCTTGAACTAATGATCTTTCTGCCTCAGCTTCCCTGAGTACTGGGATTACAGGCATGCACCACCATTCCTGGCTGGTGCTGAATTGGAGACAGCTGTGGACAGAGGGGAAGCAGCCCACATGAATGGAAGCCACTCATTCAAGTATGCAAACAAATCATGAGGCATGTGGCAAGAAGTGATGTTGTTCTAGATATATGAAGGGGAAGGATGGTCCTGGTCTGTGTGACCCTAGAAAGGGCTGATACGTAGAAGTTACAAGGAAGACAGAAATATTGATTCTATACGAGAAGGACATGACTGGAGCTGGACCCAGGCAGGACAGGGTTCTTAGGGCACAGCAACAGCTGCATTAGGAGGGCGTGTTCCAGAGAGACTGAAGGGCCTTGTATTTTGGGCCATTATACTAGGTAGTTCCAGCGCCCTGCCCCAAGAGACTGGCACTGCAGAGCCTGGACAGGGAGTGAGTTTCCAAACTGCCGTCTGTCCTCTTAGCTGCCTTCCACTCTGTGGCACCTCTCCTAGGAACTAGACATGAAGCTGGCATCCTATCTCTCCCAACCCTGGACAACAGCACACTGGAAGGGGGCTCTATGTGCCCCAGCCACACTCCAGCACACCCCAGAGCAACCAGTGCTTCTGTGGCCCCTGACCTCAGGCATCCTGTTGTTCTAAGTTTTCCTAAATGTTTTTTCTTTCCAGGCCAACCGAGGGCGAAAGGACTGAGCGTCTCATAAAAGCCAAACTCCGAAGCATTATGATGAGCCAGGATCTCGAAAATGTGACCTCCAAAGAAGTAAGAGGACTCTTGCCCTGGTAGCAGGCCAGGGGTCAGAGGGTATACATTTGTGCAGCAGAAGCAGGCCTTACCAACACAGGTCATCTCTAGATCTGCTCACTTTCTTTTGCAGGCTTTTCTCTGCCTCTGTACAGTGGCAGCAAGAAGGCACACAGGCCCCAGAGTCAGGCTCTAGTTGGATTCCATAGCTGCTATTACTAAAACTATGAAAGCTTAGACATGTTTTTGCCCTCTCTGAACCTCACTTGTTTGACCTTTCATGACAGTTCCAAGAGGTACATAGGTTTCACCAAGAAGCATTTACCCACATCACCTCCCAAACACACACACACACACACACATGCCCATGGTACTGGGAATTGAACCCAGGGAATCAACATTTCTAGCCCTTTTTATTTTTAATTTTGAGACAGGGTCTCTCTGTTGCTTGGGGGTAGGCAAATTTTTTCTTTAACAAATCACTTTTCCTAACTTTTTCCCCTTTGCAGATTCGTAATGAATTAGAAAAACAGATGAACTGTAACTTGAAAGAATTCAAGGAATTCATAGACAATGAGATGCTGCTTATCTTGGGACAGATGGACAAGCCCTCCCTTATCTTCGATCACCTTTATCTCGTAAGAGGCACAGCCCAGTGGTATCTGTTTTGGGGATCATAAATCAGACCTCATTGTTTGGAGCTTGCAACAAGTCAGAGAGAAAAAGCTTGACTCACTGGAGTTCCTACCCGAACTCTTGTTGGAAGCTCCTCTTTATGACCTCTTCTCTGGCCTGCAGCCTGCCGGTCTGCTCTGGCACCAGATGTTAGAGATGGAGCTCAGCTGAGCGGCAGGGTTATTGGGAAATGGTTTGGCATATTTACCTGGCATGTGCTTTCAGACCCTCACAGCCCTTCGTCCTCTTCAGTCACTAACAAATGGGCCCCATCCAGTTACCTCTAAATGGTTCATGGGCCACAGGGCCCCAGTTACTAACAGCAAATACCCACTGAGTCCCAGAATGGTGCCCAGGCATCCAAAGACACAAACAACAGTGCAGACAGATCTAGACCTGAGCCTGTCCAGATGCCTGCTCGCATGCACTGTGCCCAGAGCCCAGTGGAGAAATCCACCCAGGGTTGGGTGGCTGTCTGCATCTCTCAGGTCCTGCTGAGTATCTTTGTGCTAGAAATCTCTATAGAAGGCAACTGGCAAGACTTCAGTCAGAGACTATAATGGAAGACATGTTGCTAAAATTAAGTGGGAAGTGAGGCCTTGCGGTGGAATGAAAGTCAGACCCAGCAAGGTCATGTTCCTGCACCTCTGCCTCACCTGCTTCAGGATTTGGATCAGGTCACTCTGCCTTCCTCCTAACTTGACTGGATGCTTATGAGCATTAAATAAAATACGCATTGAAGGCACCAAATGCAAGGGTCAGGAGGCGCTGTTATAAATGCTGTGTGTATGACTGGGGGAAAAATATATCCTGGAAACTGAGGGCATGTGTGGGCTGCTGAAGGCAGGGGCATTTTGCTTTAGCCTGCAGGAAGTAAGTACATCCACCAGAAGTCTGTGCCGTGACACCTTCTAAGCTATGTGCTTTGATGCACTGATACATGTAAGTCTACCTGTATATATTTCGTATTTACACGTGAAGATGTATATAAATGTGTGGATGTGAATACTGTCCATTACCTTGAAAGATAACACAGAGCGTGCTTAGGCACTGATCTTGTCCCTGCTGAAATCCATTGGAAGTCACCTCCTTGTACCTTTTCCATGAGATGGTCACAATTAGAAGGCTTTCATGGCTTTCTTTGAGGAGTATTGCAGAAATAGGTGGATGGATGGACAGATGGATGGATGGATAGAATATATATATATATACATATTTATTTATTGGGGGTCAGTGTCTACATCACTTTCCATAAGTTTTTAAAAGAATTTGTAGGGTTGAGGCTGTCAAATACGCACACCCGGCCTACACTGCACACTGCCGGCTTGTTCGGAGCCCCGCAGCATCTGATCCAGCAGGGCCTGTCCACTTGGGAACTCAAGAAAGGATGGCTGCAGAGAAGCTAAGACTCTTCATGCCTAACCTCAGTCTGCATTTCCTAAGAGCAAAGTGACCATTTTTGCTTTGTTTTTTCATCCATATTCTTTGAAAGTTTAGAAATCGAGGGTTTGTTTTTTAATGATTCCAGTTCTTAATGCATTAAATTAAAACATATAGAAGGGTTGGAAATAAAAATCAGTGTAAAGGAGAAACACCCCCAGTCACACACCTAGTGGTAGTCGCTCTTAACATTTTGGTTTATTTTTCCCATCTTCTGTTTTGTGAAGTTTTTGTTTTGTTTTGGTTATTTTGTTTTGTTTTTTGGAGTGCTGGAAATCAAACCCAGGGCCTTGCCCATTGGATTTTCTTAATGATTGCATAGCTTTTTTTCTTTTTTCTCTGAGACAGGGTCTCAATGTGGTTCAGGCTGGCCTTGAACTTGCAGTGATTCTCCTGCGTCAGCCTCCAAAGTACTGAGATTACAAGCATGCACTATCACATCCAGATGGTTACATAACTTTTTAAAAAAGAAAGAAGTCAAGTGCGGTAGTCCCAGTGCTATAATCTCAGTACTCTGGGGGCTGAGGCCAGAAGATCACAAGTTCAAGTGCAGTCTGGGTAACTGAGCTATTTACGAGACCCTGTCTCAAAATAAAAAATGTTGAAAAGGGGTGAGAATGTAATTCAGTGCAAAGGCCCTGGCTTAAATCCCCAGTACTGATTTTTAAAAAAAGAAACAAATAATCATATTCTTTGTTACGTACTTTTGTACCCTGCTTTTGTTTTCTTCTCATGTGGTATTTCCCTGTGCCCCGCTGCAGTCTACAAAAGACTGATTTATTTTAATGACTCCCTCATACGGATTCATCCTCTTTTATTTTACTGATTTCTTCCTGTTGGACCTTTGAGTTATTTCCACTATTTTATTATGAATAATCATAAACATCCCCATTCCTAAATCACTATGTGAACTCTGTTATTTCCTCAGGATAGCATTTAGTAAGTGGAATTATTGGGTCAGAGGGTGGGAACTTTTTAAAATATTGCCAGAATATTTCCCAGAAAAGCGATTCCCATTGTGATTAGTGATGCAGAGGTTGCCAGTCATTGCCTCTGGTAACCACAGACTGAGGAAAGGAAGTAATGAGAAGGGAGCAGGTTTCCCTGGACTTGCTCTGCCCACAGGCCCTTAGGCACATGCCTGGATGCCTGCACCTTCCAGTTCTCCCTTGTGTCTAGGCCAGGGCTGTGAAAGAAGGCCCTACCGTTATGACTAGGGTAACCCGTGCCTCCCATAAGCACCTCTGAGGCTAACTGTGACACTCACGGGGGTTTGTGTGATCTGTCCCCCAGGGTTCTGAATGGAATGCATCCAATCTGGAGGAGCTGCAGGGCTCAGGGTGAGTCTGCACCCCTTGTCTTCCCCTGTCCTTCTGGGCGGCTCAGGAGCCCTCTGCTCCACCAGCCATAGAGGCTGAGACCTTGGGCTGCCTGTCTTTGATTGCCCACACTCAGGGTGCTGAAATGGCCAGAGGGGCTGATTTGCACAGCTACACAGATGTGCTTCAAAATGCCACATCCTGAATAGTTCACCGGTTTGGATTTTCCCGGGAGTCTTGTGTGATTGTGTGTGGCAGGGAAAAGCTTTCTGAATTATACAGGTATGAGATGGCCTAGATCTGACAAGACTCGGAGCTCCCTCCCACCACCTCATTATCCTGCAGAGTCTTTGAAAATCCTAGCATAGGCTACTGGCCATTTGGCCAGTCAGCAAACCTGAGAACGACCACTTCTGTCCCTTTCTGAGTTTATATTTGGACCTGGTGGGAATCCTGCAACTAAATACTCAGTGTTGCTAGAGTTATATGGCTGTCTCTGAGAAATAAATGCTCAGCAGCAGGAATGAAAAATGTTTAAACCTAGACCTTCAAGAACAGATGTCTGGACTTTTTTTTTTAAAACAACATAGCCACAAAATCACCATTCTGTGGGTCTAACATGATGGCATTCTTGAATTACATTTGAAAACCAAGACTAAACAAATCTTAAAATATATCTTTGGAACTACTGGGTAAGAAGTGTCCTTTCAACAGAGTCTTCAGATTCGGGGTGCTAATCTGTATGCTTCCATCTTATTGGGAATAAATAGGTGATTTTTAAAGGTATCATTTTAATGTGTTAAAAGTATTCACTTATGAAACCTGTGTGAGATATTTCCTAATTCCTAAAATTACTTGATCTTCCATGAATAAAAATACTGGTTAAACCAGGCATGGTGGCCCACACCTATAATCCCAGCGCTCAGGAGGCAGAGGCAGGAGGATTGCTGCAAGTTTGAGGCTACTGTAGGCTACACAGTGAGTCCAAGTCTAGTCTGAACTACATGGTGAGACCCAGTCTCAAAAAACACAACAAAAAAGGACTACTGGTGAGGCAACCTATTTTCCAGTCCCCCTTCTGTCTCAGATAGAAGCTTCTCTCAAAAGACTACTGAGGGGCTGGGGGTTTAGCTCAGTGGTGCTGCCACTCACCTATAATCCCAGCGCTCAGGAGGCAGAGGCAGGAGGATTGCTGCAAGTTTGAGGCTACTGTAGGCTACACAGTGAGTCCAAGTCTAGTCTGAACTACATGGTGAGACCCAGTCTCAAAAAACACAACAAAAAAGGACTACTGGTGAGGCAACCTATTTTAGAGTCCCCCTTCTGTCTCAGATAGAAGCTTCTCTCAAAAGACTACTGAGGGGCTGGGGGTTTAGCTCAGTGGTGCTGCCACCTGCTTTGCAAGTATGAGGTCCTGAGTTCAATCCCCTATACTTAAAAAAAAAAAAAAAAAGACTACTGGTTAAGTATACCAAACTAGAGAACCTGGGTTAGCAGGCATATTTGTATCTTGCCTTTGTTAAAAAAGTAAAGCAGTTCCCAAGAATAAATGATAGATGGGTTGTATTCTGCTTTTAACTATTTGGTACAGACTTTGTTGTTGTTATTGTTATTGTTGTTAAGCCTCTGTATACTTTTTTATTTTTTTCTATTTTCCAGTACCAGGGACTGAACCCAGGAAATACTGAGCTATATGCCCAGCTTTTTTTATATATAATTTTGAGACAAGGTAGCCTTGAACTTCTGATCCTCTAGTCTCAGCCTTCCAACAGCTGGGATTACAGTCTTGCGCCGCATGCATGGCTCTCTACTACTGGTAGTTACAAATTTTGAAAGTTTAAGGAGTTTAGAAATGTGTTTACACTCTTATTTCCTTAGCAGTGCTTAGAACTGAATACTGAATACTCTTTTATAAGGTAAGAGGGTTTTTTGTTTTGTTTTGTTTTTGTTTTTGTATAAATGCACTTATCATGGATAGGGAATTAAAAAACTATTAAAGGAAAAGAATCCCATTGCAAATGTACTCTGTATTCATGTACATTAAAAATAATTTTTTCCTCTGGCAGTTTTTGTTACTTTTACATTTTAGTTCTTCGTTGTGATTCTGCTTTTTTTTTTTTCCTCTCTCTCTCTGTCATTGCAGGGTTGACTACATTTTAAATGTCACTAGAGAAATAGACAATTTTTTTCCTGGCTTGTTTGCATATCACAACATCCGCGTCTATGATGAAGAGACCACAGACCTTCTTGCCCACTGGAATGAAGCTTATCATTTTATAAATAAAGCAAAGTAAGTGGGTCAGGAAGCTGAACTGATGAAGACACTGACCAGCAGGCTGGGTGGGCAAAATGAGTGACAATTCCCCAACATAGAAGTCCGCTGGATGAGGAGGCTCTGAGGTCTGGGGATCCCAGGCATCACTGGGAAAGGGTGTTGGTCTTCAGTGGCCTGAGACTTCATCCTGTCCCACCTACCCTTGTTTGTGCCATTGTCCTCAGATTTTGTCCTCAGCCCTCTTTCCAGGCAAGGGTCCAATACCAGGGGACAATGGAGAGCGTCCCATGGGAGTTGCAGGGCCAAAGGAGGCTCTGTGGAGAGCCAGCACACCGGGCCGAGAGCTCTGTGGGGGCTGCTCCCCGAAGAATACAGGCTTTTTCCTCCTAGTTAGTACAACATTCCTGTGCACCTAGATCTGGACAGACCAGAGGTGGGGGCCGGCCCGCCCGCTGTCCCTTGGCCCTTCAGTGGTTCCACCCATCTTTTGCTTCCTGTGGAACAACTGTCTTACTGCAATCTTGAGCAGCACGTGATAACCCTTTAATTGCTATCAAGAGAAACACCTTCCTTTGTATTCTCTAGGTCAAAGCCACATGGTGTGTGCTTACCAAAATCTCATGTTGTTCTCCGGCTTTCCTGAGGCATATACTCAGGGCCGTGTTGATGGAAACTTCAGCAGGGGAGAGGGCGGGAAGCACAGCACTTGGGGGAGGAATTGCCAGCCTCAGGTATAGGGGCCTGGCACTTGCTCCCACCTGTTGGGGCGTCCTCCCGGACCAGTACAAATTCTGGGGTGCAGCCTGGGGCTCCCTTGCATTTACTGTTTGTGGAGTCATTGTGCCTGGCCAGTACTACCTCCTCCCAGGTAGCAAATTAGCCCGTGCTCCCGGGCCTCTTTCTGTTGTGGCTGAGCCAGGGCTGCTGCCATTCTGGCTCTTGCCCCTGGGACCTGCTGCAAGCAAGCACCTTGGTCACCCCAGGACTGTGCACATTTGCTTCAGTGGCCCTGTTTTCTACATAGCTTATTCAGTGTCTCCATCTGCTGTAGCCACTGAGCAGCTTTTGTGAAAATCCCTTTAGTTGCCTAGTTGCTGCCCAAGAAAGGGTTGTAACCTTTCCAGTGACTGGGAGGATTCCCACTGAAGCCAGGCTGCAAAGCTGGGCTAGGCTGGGGCAGATTTATCTTGATTTCCCATTGTTTGCTAGTTGATTTCACAGCCAAGTTATTTCCTTTAGAGGGTGAGTGGAATCTGCTCCATAAACATAAGGACATAGGAAGATTTGGGCCAGGAGATAACTGTGAGGCTTTAAAAAGAAATCAGTTGGTAAAGCTTGAACACTACAGTTACTGAAGATTAGTAATCCTTTTCCCCTTCGAACTACTCCTGCCTTTGCAGGAGGAACCATTCCAAGTGCCTGGTCCATTGCAAGATGGGTGTCAGCCGGTCTGCGTCCACGGTCATCGCCTATGCGATGAAGGAATTTGGCTGGCCCCTGGAGAAAGCATATAACTACGTGAAGCAGAAGCGCAGCATCGCACGGCCCAACGCAGGCTTTATGAGGCAGCTGTCTGAGTATGAAGGCATCTTGGACGCAAGGTGGGTGCCCGCCTGGAGAGGCGGGTTGGCAGACTCAGCTCCTGGCCCCCGTGGCCAAGCCAGCCAGGCTGCCCGCTGTATCTCAGCCTGCTCCTGTTGAGCCAGCAGCAGTTTCTATAGCTAAAAGCCTTTCTTTCAGAGGAGATGGTTTGAGAAAAGTAACTATTGTTTGGGCTTTGATGAGTGGTTTCCAGGAGGGATCTGTTTTGATTCTGTTGGCACACACATAAAGCTTGTTTTGCTGCTGAAGGGAAAAGTGCCTAACTCCTCATCAAGTCCCGACCTGGTGTGTGGTGTGGGCATGTGTGATCCCATTTCCTGAGCACCTGCTTTGTGCCAAGCCCTGTGCACAGGCTGCATGGCAGGGCAGGCCAAGGAACCAGCCAGGTTCCACCACAGATCAGCTGGAAAATCACCTGAGCCTCAGTACTCTCCTGCAAGTGCAGAATTTATACCCACCCAAGGGACAAATGCTGCAGACACCATGGAAGACAGAATGGTGGTGACCAGCTGAGCCAGCATTTCCACTTTTGGGTGTATATACAAAAGAATTGAAAGCAGGGACTCTAAGGCATTTATACACCCAGGTCAAGGGTGGCACATACCTACAATAGAATGTTTCTGTGCCTTAAAAAGGAAGGAAGTCATAGCTAAGCATGATGGCACATGCTGTTAGTCCCAGCTCCTTCGGAAACCAGGACAAAGAGGGTTCTTTGAGCCCAGAAGCTCCAGGCAAGCCTGGCTAACACAGTGAGACCCCTAACTCTTAAAAAAAAAAATGAAGGAAATTCTGTCATATACTATAACCTGGATTATCCACTAACAAGAAAACAAATACTGTGGAACCTCACTTACATTCCCAGAGTTGTCAGATTCAAGAATCAGAAAATATTATTGCCAGGGGCAACATGCCAGGGGTACATAGTTTTAGCTTTGTGAGGTAAATTAGAGAGCCAGGTATCATGGTGCATGCTTGTAATCCCAGCACTCTGGGAGGCAGAGGCAGGAGGAATCCATCCTGGGCAACTTAGTGACTTAATATAAGACACTCTCTCAAAATAATAAATAATAAGGACAGGGTATGTAGCTCAGTGCTAAAGCCCTAGATTCAATCCCCAGTACTGAAAAGAGAATAAATTGGAACCACATTTCCACAAGGGCTGTACAGCATGTGGATGTATTTAATACTGCTGACCTGTGCTCTGGCAAGAGAGGTATGTGTATCTGACCACAGGGAAAAGCTAAGTCAGCACCCACCTAAGAGGGCTGTTTTGCGATTTGCATAAGCACCAGACAAGTTTACCTTTACAGATGCTTTGCCAGCTGACCCCTAGTAAGTAGTCAGTAAATATAGCTGCTGAAATCACTTAAATCCCATCCCAAAAAGGTCTGCAAAGTGCAGCCCTTCCCACCTTTACAAGGTGGATAGCTGTTGCCACGTCCCACGTCACACAACCCTCAGTGGACGGCAGAACGGAGATGATGCTTGCTCGCTCAGGTGTCAGCCCACTTGGCAGGGGAGGCCACCACTGAGGATGCCCTGGTGGGAGCCCCTCCTGGTGCCAGCCGGGTCCCCACTGCAGCCACAGTACTCCAGGCGCTCCAAGGGGCCTGTAGCTGGGGATACTTTCTCTCCCTCTTGCCATCCCGTTCAGCCTGTAGGAGAAGCAGGCCTGCCTTGGGTTATTTCTGACCCCATTTGGAAGGAAGCCAGAGGCTAAGTGCACCAGTTTCTTGGCCAAGTTTGGGAAAGCAGGAGTGCCCTGGCCACAAGGAACAGGGTCCAGAGAACAGCCCCAAACATCTCTGGACTCCACTGTCACTCGGAGAATGGCTGCTTCAGGTCCCAGGCAGGGCTGGAGGAGGTGGCCAGCGTGCATCCTGCTCTCGCCCTTCGCCTGTCAGCCGCTTGCTGTCTGTCTGACCACGGCTCTCTGGGCCAGGTTCATAGCAGCACAGCACTGTGTCCTCGAGTCACAGCCCCATGGACAGTGTCACTTGGCGCACACAGTAATAAGTGATTGTGATGCTCCCTTGCACGGGAACAACAGCACATTCGTAACTCACACTGCTGGTGCACTACTCGTCTCAATCCTCCCACTTCCACCAGCTGCTGTTACTCTGAGGTTCAGGGGTAACTTAAGCTACCTTATATCACTGGTTGCTCCCTCCCCTTGCCCCTCCTCCCCCTCCCTATTCCTGTCTCTCCCCTTTGTCCTTCCATCCCTCTCTCTCTTTTATTTTCACTACATTTAAAAAATATATTATGAAACTGGGAGTGGTAGAACACATCTGTAATTCAAGTACCGTGGGAGGCTGAAGGCTGGGGATTTAGCTCAGTGGTTCCACCGCCTACCTCACAAGTAGGTTCATTCCCTGCTACCAAAAAAAAAGAAAAGAAACCATGGGAGGCTGAGGCAGGAGAATACCAAACTTATGTAGCAAAATCCTATCCCAAAAATAAATTTGAAAAACGGATGGGGATATAGTTCAATGAGAAGACCCTGGGTTCAATGCTCAGTACTGAAAAAAGAAGGTATTATGAAAATAATACTATAGAGCCTGGGTATAATTTATCAACAGAGCCACTGCCTAGCATGGATGAAACTCTAGGCTCATTTCCAAGAACTGAGGGAAAAAAATAATACAAGAAGAAAGCATTTAAAGCTGACCTGGGGCCAGGGATTTAGCTCATTGTGCCACACCTGCCTGGCAAATGCAAGGTCCTGAGTTCAAACCAGAAAAGGAAAAAAAGCTGACCTACTACCTCTCAGATCTAAAGAAATATTTAAATTTTTCTGGGCTCTTCCAAATTTATTACATTAGTATAATGTATAGATCTTTGCATGCTCTCTGCTTTGTGTGTGTGTGTGTGTGTGTGTGTGTGTGTGTGTGTGTGTGTGTAGAGGCAGAGAAACAGGAAGAGGGAGAGACAGGGTCTTGCTGCACTCACTGTAGCAAAGGCAAGCCTCGAACTCATAGCAATCCTCCTACCTCAGCCTCATAAGTGCTGGGATTATAGGCGTGTGCCACTACACCTAGCGTGCTTTCTGCTTGGATCAGTTTAATTTCCCTGTAGAATAGGTAGGAGAGGATCATTATTCTCACATGACTGATGGAACAATTGAGAGAGGAATATCAGTAATGTGATTAAGTTCACAATGAGACAGGGCCAAATATTGAGATCCATACCACAAATCACAACTCTCAGCATAGCTGCAATCACTCAAGTCTTTCACAGCTGGACATGGAGGTACACAGGTGTAATCCTAGCACTCTGGGAGGCTGAGATAGGAGGATCATAAGTTTGAGCCCATCTGAGGCAAGAGAGCAAGACCCTGTCTTAAAATTTAAAAAAAGAAAAATTAAAGGTCCAGGGATATAACCCAGTGTGAAGGGACTGGGTTTGATTCAGTCACGCACAAAAAAAAAAAAAAAAAAATAAAGAAAGAAAGAAAAATAATGCTAATAGCACTCTGGGAGGCTGAGATAGGAGGATCATAAGTTTGAGCCCATCTGAGGCAAGAGAGCAAGACCCTGTCTTAAAATTTAAAAAAAGAAAAATTAAAGGTCCAGGGATATAACCCAGTGTGAAGGGACTGGGTTTGATTCAGTCACGCAAAAAAAAAAAAAAAAAGAAAGAAAGAAAGAAAGAAAAAAATCATGCTAAGCTTCTGTGCAAGCCATGATTTAGGGGCCTAGTGTTTGTTTCTTCCTATTCACATGTGCTTGGAAACAAGTGAACCAAGAGAGCCATAGTGGGGCCTGGCTTCCACCTGACTTCGGGCTGTCCCTGGCTTGCTCTCCCCTCTTTCCCCACATGTTCTCCTGCTGGGATCCTCTGGTGCTGTCCCTCCTCACTCACTTCTTCTCCCTTTATTCCCGCAGCAAACAGCGGCACAACAAACTCTGGCGCCAGCACACAGAGAGCAGCCTCCAGCCACCTGTGGATGATCCAGCGGAGCCCAGTGACTTCTTGCCAGAGACCCTGGACAGCTCCCCAGATGCCCGGCCACCCTGCTCGGGTGATGCTTCCCACCCTGGGCTTCCAGGAAGTCCAGCCCCGGGAGGGGCCACTCTCCCCTGCTGTTTCCGGAGACTCTCGGACCCCCTCCTCCCTTCCCCCGACCATGACCCGGGCAGCCTGGTCCACCTGCAGGACCTTGAGAAGGATGCTCTGTTGGAGGATGCGGCTCAGCCAGCAGAGGTGCTCAAGCTGGCCAGGCGAGCCCAGGAAGGTGCTGGACTCTGTGAGAAGGACGTGAAGAAGAGACTCGAGTTTGGGAGCCCCAGAGCCCACAGTGGCTCCCCGCCACAGGTGGAGGAGATGGAAAGAGAAGAGAGCCCAAGATCAGGGAGGTGGACACAGTCCCCAACCCAGCCTGACAGAAGCCCACTCAACCGGGAAAACCTCAATAACAACAACAGCAAGAGGAGCTGCCCAGATGACTTTGAGGTAGGCCTGACGTCACGTTGCCTCCCTGCCACTGCTGAGCCAGGGCTGCCATCTCCAGCCCCCTGCCCCCCAGAGGGGCTGTGTGGGCTGATAAGGTCTGTGGGGAATAAACCGAACCCCAACATACTGTCTTCACCGACACCCTTACTCCTCTCTTGGGTAAGGCTTCCGGCTCCCTTTCTTTTTTCTTATGCATGATGTGAAGTATGTAACACCTGACTTGAACCAGTGTCAGTGTTTCCCCTCCCACTTCCCCTCACCTGGGACTACTTGGCCACAAATCCCAGAGGTTGCATTCTGTTCCCAAGTACCCCAGTATGAAACATGACAGGACCGTTACCACCCTTTTAAAAAACAGTAATTCCTCAGTGTTACTGAGTATCTCGTCTTCCAATTTAGAGTCATCGCTGTAGCTATCATACTGTGTGGACAGTCTGCAGCAAGTTCAGTGTCAGTCTGTGCTTACTCACCGCTACCTCCTGTCTCCCACTGTCACCATCGGGAAGTGGCCTGGGACCAGGGGGCTGCTTTTGTGGTGGGCATCCTGGTCTCAGCTTCTGCCCCTTCTCTGGTACCAAGGCCTGAGGTGAGGAACTTCATGACCTCTGGGTCTCTTCTGCCTACTTCGCAGGACAGCTGAGAGCCCTGACAATGGCAGGCACACTCAAGTAGAAGCCAGTTTGTAACCACCGTGGCGTTACAGTACAAACAAAACTGGAAGGTTCATTTACTGACCGCCAAGTCATAAGATGTATTCCAAGCCAGATGATAATTACTCATGGATTTTCCCACTACTTGCCACTTCCCTCAGAGAGCAAATACCCATAAAGACAATGACATAAAGCTGCTTTGTGAGGACAGTGGAGCATGACTGTGAGTCAGTGGATGTGACCAGGAGAGGGGCTTGGACGGCAGGAGAGGTTAAGGTATCAGGCTGTCTTTTTCCACCAGAATTAGGCTGAATGCATTGAGGGAAAGAACCCAGAGACAAGCATCCTTTTCTGTATCCAGCTTCCATTTATAAAGCATGCTCTACCAAGCTGGCTGGGAGGGGTAGCTGTGCGTCAGCCCCACACGTGCAGTTTTCTGGGGCAGATGGAGGGCAAACACAGGAGGCTGTAGCAAGGAAGACCATTGTGGTGAGGCCTCTGTGCGGTGACAGACTGACTGTGACGGGAGCTGGCAAGTGCAGGGCAGAGAAGCAGCAGAGAGGGCCAAGGAGAGAGCACTGGGCTAAGAGCAACTGGTGCCATGTCCCTGAGGACAGAGAGACCTTGGCGTGGGAGAGGTGGGAGCTGGACGCATGATGGAGGGGCAGTGCTGAAAAGTGCAGTTGGAGAGGTGGCCGGGGCATGTGAGTTCTCCCTCCGTGTTGGGAGAGCTGTGTGCCTTGTCCCAGCCCTTGGGGAGCACGGGGAGGCTTTGAGACCAGAGAGGTGAGAATGAAGGCCATGAGCCTGAGTTGACCAGGACACAGCAGGAGCGAGGACAGAAGCGGACGCTCCGGGGATGGGGATGAGGAGGTGATCCCCGCGCCTCCTGCCTCACTCCGCCCTCTGTTCCTGGCCCTTCCCCCGCTCCTGAGCCTGTGTGCTGTTCTCCCTCTGCTCACTCAGCACTTGCTGTCCCACAGGTGTCCGTCCCTGCACAGAGCTCCCTTCCCTAGACTGAGCATAACCCCTCTACCAGCACTTTTTCCCCCAGTACGGGACCGAACCCAGAGCCTTCATGCTGAGCTGTATCTCCAGCCCTTTTTTTGTTTTTGTTTTGCTTTTGTAAGAGAGGTTGAAAAGGGCCTTTGCACTATCTACATCCCCAACCCTTTTTATTTTTTATTTTGAGGCAGAGTTGGTAAGCTGTACAGGCTGATGCTGACCTTTCCATCCTCCTGTCAGCCTCCCAAAATGCTGAGCGTACTTCTTACACAGCTTTCTGACCTGTTCCCACCAGGGGGCAGCAGACATCCCCTGGAGGTTAGGTGATGTCTTAGACCCAGCACCTGGTGCAGTCCTGGTTCTGAGCAGGCACACTATGAATCTGGCTGGGGTGAAGGAATTCTCTGGGTGCACTCAGAGCCATACTGTGCTCAATTTCAGCTCAAGTTTTAGAAGAATCAAATATGAAGGATTTTGGTTAGAGCTTAAGAAAAATTTCTATGTTGAGACTTCAGGCCTTATTAGGGTTCCATTGATTAAATAAGACTGAGGTCTGATTAGAGAACCCGGAGGCTGGGGCCAGTGTTCCTGAGCGGGAAAAGATTCTCCAGAAGACCCCACTCCCACCACCATGCATGCACCTAAGCCCACCCCCACCTTCCCCTGCAGCCTCCCGGGATAAGGACAAGTGTCCTTTGGACTCCTGGGGAGACTCGAGTCACTGACATAGGATGATGTTAATCCCTGGGGGTCAAGGAATGGGGTTCCCCTTGCAGGGAATATTCTGAGAAGCCTCCGTTGGCCCTTGGCCTGGAAGGCATCATTCCAGACCAGCTCCAGAATCACACAGGTAGATAACTCTCAGTCATCTCCCCTTGCCTACCCTTTGACAGTCTCCCCTCCATCACTCTCCACCTGCCAATTGGCCCGCAAGGCCCTGAGGGGTTTCCTATCTGGCAGAAGGCCAGGGGTGTCAACCCCTGTCCCATCCACTCGGACCCTGGTGACAGAAGGCAGGGGTTTCTTTGGGAAACAAGGCAAGTGTGTTTCGACTACTGTAAGCCCCGGCCCGACCTGGCCCTCTGGTCCAGGCCTGTAAGCCCCTGTGTTTAGCCCTCCAGCAGACTCTTCCCAGAAGCAAGTCGTCCTTCGCCACCTCTTTTGTGGAGACCACAGCTGGGTGATGGTTCTGGAGCCATGCTGTGTTCATACTGGGTAGGAAGGTATCTGTTTTTAGGCTGTAGACACTGCAGTGCAGATCCTTCCTGCCAGAGAGGCCCCCTGTCTCTGCTGCTGACCGAATGCTCTCATTTCTTTCTTCTAGTGCTGTGATCTATAGGGGTTCCATTGCTTTCCAGATGAGCCTGGAGCAGGGTCACCCTGCGCACATGGCAGAGACAGGTTGACGAGGTCCTGGGAGGCCCTACCCTGACCATACTGACCTTATACCAAAAAGGTTTGCCTGGGATCCCGAGTCTTGGCTTCTGGGAAATTTGGTTCAGTATTTCTTAGTCCTCTCCAACCTGTACTGTGCATGTTCAGGTGGGCTCCAACAGGTCACTCTTTCAGAAACAATTAAAGGAAAGCTCCTATCCCCAGCTGCACACCGTGCTCATTCCTTGCCCCCCATGTTTTTTGTCATTGGCTTATGGGTATACTGTCTCCCTGTGTTCTTGCCCCTTTCCAGCATGATGCCATGTTTGGAATTCTCACCAAAGTCAAGCCTTCTTACAAATCCTGCACTGATTGCATGTATCCTACAGCCAGCAGGGCTACTGAGGCCTTCAGGGAGAAAAGTGAGGACCCCAGCGTTCCTGCCATTTGCACCCAGCCAGCCTTCCTGCCTCACATCACATCTTCCCCTGTGGCCCACATGTCCAGCAGGTCCCGCACTCTGGAGAAGCCAGCCTCTGGCTCAGCCGACATGCCCCCACTGCTGTCACCAGCAGCCTCAAGGAGACCAGAGAGCAGTGGCAGTGTAGCTGGGGCTGCACCAGAGCCACCACCTAGCTTCCCAGAACCTTCCAGAGAGACTCCGAAAGTCCTGCCCAAGTCGCTCCTGTTGAAGAATTCTCACTGTGACAAGAACTCTTCCAGCATGGAAGTGAAGGAAGACTTGTCACCCAAGAAGGAGCTGAAGCCAGCTAAGGACCTGAGGCTTCTGTTCAGTAATGAGTCTGAGAAACCAACAACTAACAGCTACCTGATGCAGCACCAGGAGTCCATCATCCAGCTGCAGAAGGCAGGTCTGGTCCGCAAGCACACCAAAGAGCTGGAGAGGCTGAGGAAGCTGCCCGCAGACATTGCGTTTGCCTCCAGGGATGGTGCCACCAGCAGGCTGGAGGCCAGCATCCCCGAGGAGAGCCAGGAGCTGGCCGCGCTCCAGGAGCCACAGCCCCCAGCTCTGCCTGGCCAGGCAGGGGGTGATGAGAAATTAGAGGCCGCCCCGCTACCTCTGCCATTGGAAGGAGCCTTGCTGAAGAGCCCCCCTCCCTTCCTCTCTCGCCCGGACCATACCAGTAACTTCTCCAAAGACTTCCTGAAGACCATCTGCTACACCCCCACCTCCTCCTCCATGAGCTCCAACCTGACTCGGAGCTCCAGCAGTGACAGCATCCACAGTGTCCGCGGGAAGCCAGGTCTGGTGAAGCAGAGGACCCAGGAGATTGAGACCCGGCTCCGCCTGGCAGGCCTCACTGTCTCCTCCCCACTCAAGCGCTCCCACTCTCTTGCCAAGCTGGGAAGCCTCAACTTTTCAACAGAAGATCTGTCTAGTGAGGCCGATGCGTCTACTACCGCCGACTCCCAGGATGCCAAGTGCAGCAAATCTTTCTTCTTGAACAAACCCCAGGCCTCCCAAAGGAACCCAGCTGCAACCTCCAACCCATCAGGGAAATCTGCCCTGGAAAACTTGAAAAGCCCCCTGATGAGCAAAAGCTGACCCTCCCTCTGCTTCACTGGATTTACATTTTCATACAGTCCCTCCCTTAGTTTCACTGTGGATTCTAATCCATCCCTCACATCTTGATTTGTCTTCAACAACCAAAGTCACCCAAGCTTTTCTCCCTCTTGCCATAGGAGGAGAAGAAACAAAAATAATTTGCAGCACAAGAAGAAGGGAGAAGTACCAGTGTGTGGCCTGGGAGATCCAGGAACTGTCAGCTGGTAGACACACACCCTGTCCTGTTTTTGAGAAGAATCATGTATTAACACATACAGATAGGCACACATCCAGAACACTCCATTTGCAACATGCAAAAGAGTCATAGTGGTGACATCATCGCCACAGCCCACATTTCATTCCAGCCTCTTAGGAAAACTCTGGGATGGCAACATGAGTCCTACCTCTGTTCTTGCTATGCTCTTTGTTTTTAAAATACATAATGACCAAGGCTTGTTCCAGGGAATAATGCTGTGTCAGAAAAAGTTTTTCCAAACAAAAGATTTTTTTGTTTGTTTTGTTAGAACCCCAAAAGTGTCAAGACGTTCAGCTTGACTGCACCAAGCAGATCACTGCTAGGTAAAGTCAGCAGACAGATACATCCAGCCTTGTTAAACTTGTGCTGTGCTAAGAGGCAGTTGGTTGCCTGTTCAGTTAGTCTTCTGCCCGGTTTCTGTTGTGACTGGGCGACGAGCTTTAGACCAGCACCCAAGCCAGATGGAGGAAATATATGTGATGTTCTCAGTTGTTGCTAATGGAGAAGCATATTGCACGCCTAGTAGGGGTCGACCAAATCTGCTGCTGTACAGGGTGTGGTTGTATTTAGGTTTGAGGAGCAGTGGAGTGGTGGCTCTGGGATTGGATTGTCCTGCCAGAAGCCCTGATCCTCAGGCGCACTAGGTCCCATCAACTGTTTGAAAGGCAAAAGGGATTTTGGCAGGACCCTACTCCAGGAGCCACGCTGAACATCTTCTCTGAGCGAAATGAGACTGATGAACAGCTTCGCAGATGCTTACAGCTTCCTATCTCTGCAGCTCTCCCCAGCGGCAGTGATGCAGCGGAGGAGCTGGAGCCTAAGCCTCGGCTCTGGGTAGCACCTTGAAGAACCAGGTAAGCTCAGGGTCGCTTGCAGCTTGGGGCTCACCTCGTGTCTGTCAGCAAGGCTGGGTGTAAGATAGTTTGAAGAAAGAAGCAGCTCTGTAGAAAGGCAGCAGGGCTTGATTCGGGGCTCTGCAAACTATGGTGTACAGCCCCTGTGGTCTAAGAATGGTGTTTACATTTTTAAAGAGTTATAAGAAAGTAAAATAATACAGGACAGAGTCCATGCAAAGCCTTAGAATTTATGGACAGGCCCTTTATAGACCTTTGCTGCCTCTGGTCCTGCAGAAAGAAGGCAATTTCAAAGGCCTCCTGTGTCTCATGGATACCTTGGGCCAACCCCCCCACAACCCAGCCTTGCCGACCCCTCCTTGGGCACATACGTGAGAACACAGAAGCTTGCCCACAGTTCCGTCTTGCCCTCAGCTGGATCAGCCCGATTAGCTCAGTGAAACCAGAAAGTCTCCAGGGCTCAGCCAAGTTTGGAAAGCAGACGAATGAGTTGCCATCTTCCATTGGCCAGAACTGGGCCCCCAAAGCAGCTGTTTTAAGAGAGCCCTCAGGCAGGGTCTTCAGAAAGAAGGCTAGTGCCTGTTTCAGCTAGTGCAGAGAGCTTGGGCAAACACCATCTTCAAGAATTTTTTCTCCCTGGCATGATTTTTTTTTGTACCAGGGATCAAACTGGGGCCCTCCTGCAAGTGGCAGAACCACTGAGCCAAATCCCTGGCCTGCTGGCATGATTTTTAAAAAATACGTTACTTTATTTTATAGGAATTTGTCTTCACACTAGTGTTAATTTAAATCACCTTAAAAGGGGATTTTATCTGCTTACTCCTGAAACCCTGTGGGATATCCCCTCTTCCTCAACCAACAAAAGTGTATTTTCAAGAAACTTACCAAGTTCATTTATGTTTTGCCAAATTAAATTTCATGTAGATCAATTTTTGTGTCAAAATCTTTTAAATTTGATGATAGGCTTCTGTTGACGTTTTCAACACATTTGTGTAGAGTGCTATATTTTTGAAAACGTTAATTTTGAAAGGTAAACTTTGTCTTGCTCAGTTATAGAGTGGGGGTGAGGAAGATGATAAATATAAACAGGTCTTTGGCGACCGTCCCCATTCCATTTTAGAAGCACAGCTAGATATCTGCCAACATCCAAGCAGACCAGGGCACCGGTCCCCATCGCCAGAACAGATGAAACTTTCTTGATTTATTGATGGTTCGCACTCTGACCCAAAGGAGAAGAGGAAGATTGTTCTTGGAGACTGGGATCCATTTCCTGTAAACATACGGCAATTTTAAAGTGTCACATTGCGAGGCAAAAGCATCCTGCTCATCTCGCAGCACTTCGGCAGTGACAGAGTCATACTGGTCATCACGAGGAAAAGGTTTGTTCCTTAAGCTGTGCCATAGCTTGGCTGCTGCTTTGTATGGAACTTTAGGTGACAGGGAAAATTCCAGAGAATGCATGAGACTGTCATTGATTTTGGCAACTGCCATCCTCATTGATGCCTTTGTTGATTTAAGGGAAAAGGAACATTTTGTGATCTGCCTGACACCCTGGGTATTGGGCTGCTTTTCATCTTCCTACCTGCCTTGATTGATACAGCCTGCCAGGAGTTAGACTGAACTTGGCTACAGCCTTGTCTTGCATTGATACAGAAGGTCATCTTGTCAGGTTTTGTTAAGCATAAGGGGGAAACTGATCACAGAGAGGAAAGACCAGGCTGCCCTCTGACCAAAATCTTGACAGTGCCTAGTTCCATTTCTTCCTCTTACAGTTATTTCAGCGATCTCTAGCAATGTCCCTCGTTGCACGAACTTTGTAAGCACGCAGATTCTTTCTCTGTGCATCCCCTTCCTCCTCATGCCCTGTGCAGGACCCCTGCTTCTGGAGCAGCTCACTGTGGGGTAGCAGGCCTTCTCCACTGCGCCCTGTTGCTCAGTAGTGTATGTTACTCACTGGGTACGCAGAGGCTGCAGTGTCCGCACCCCATTCTTCTCCACCTGCTGTACCCACTCTCTGCAGCTCCAAAGTATTCCAGTCAATTCTGAAGCCCTCCGATTCTGTCATAGCCCAGAGGACGCCATACATGGACTTGCTCATGAATAGAAGAGACCTTCAGGGCAGTCTTGTACAGTACTTCTGCAACTTGTCTCAGGGCCCAAGGCTGTGAACTCCCCAGGACTGTTTCCCCTGCAGGAACAAATACTGCAGCGTTTGGTTAAGATCATATTAGGTAACTTAACCCAAGGCACCAGAAGGGAGGGGAATCGCTTTCTGTTAGCTAAAAATTCTTGGTACCAGAAGTCATTCACCCAACCCTGCTAGTTAGCTGGCCAACTGGCAGCTGCCCCAACGCCCAAACTGGAGGGCAACCATTTCACCTTTGGTAAGAGAGCTGTGTAGATCAAGAGCTTGGTGACTTCTGGACAGCGCAAAGTCAGCTCACTTGTCCTGGTTCTACTTTCCACCTTCCTGCTAACAGTAAAGGCTAAATGAAGGTCATTCATTTACTCCTGTGCACAGCCACTTACTTTGTTCCTGTGTGCTCTATGTTGAACGTGTCCACTCTGCGTGTATGTATGTATATATGCATATATACATTTTATTATATGCATTATATATATTTTGAGTATACACAACTTGAATCAAATTATCATGTGCTTCATTTTTGTCATCCACACTCGTGCTGTGTCCCCCAAGCTACAAAGGAATCCATCCCCTAGACCCGTCTGGAGGGACACTGCCCAGTGCAGGCCCCAGGTCCATCTGAAGTCCCATGGCTGACCTGTTCCTATTTGGTAGTCGGGCTGCACCTCCATCCTTCAACCCCTCTGTGAACGTGGTGTCTTTTTAATCAGACAGCCCAGCCTTTGCTGCCCTGATCTGGGACTTGCTGCATGAGAAGATAGCTGCTCCTCCTTCTTTCCTACACTGAAATTATTGTTTTACAATCGAGTGCCTTAATAATAGTTTACAAATACTGTGTATTTATGCAAAACTGTAAAACATCTTCAGAGATTGGGGACTTTGTCTTCTCCACAGTGGTTGGTATTAGGGCTTGAGTTTGTCCTTCTCCTTACTTGTGTTGATTCTGCTATGCAGTTTGACCTTGTGTGTCCACAACTACTCCAAGGAGCCTCTAGACACAGCACTGGTTGTTCCTGCAGGCCAGGCCACCATTGCCCTACACGGCATCCCTTGGTAGCCAATGAAAAAACGCAGTTTGGTTTCCCATCCAACTGGGGAGTGGTGCAGGCCTGGTGCCCCGCACCTCACCTGTCACCCATCACACAATTTGTACTATTGTTCAATAGAGATAAATCACCACCTAGGCTATCCTATTTTTCTTCTCTGTTAGTGTCCTGAGCTCTTTTGCAACAGAATATAGGTACAGCTCACTCCCCATACCCCAATTAGGAACTCCACCAGACAGCTTACTCTGGTTTTTCACAAGCTACAGGTGGGTTCCCATGTGTTGCATTACGATGTCGTGATTTTTTTAAAATTGTTTTCTTTTTTATATTATGTATTTAAAGGCAGTATCTTTTATACTGTGAACTTGCAGTAGAAGATGCATAATGCACTTTTTTTTTTTTACTTCTTTTGGTTTGTATTGTATATAGTCTGTGTGCTTCTTGTGATGAAAATAAACTTTTTCTTTATAAACACTCAATGACTAACTTTGTACAAGAAGAATCTGCCTCTGGCCCTTGCCAAGACAAGTCCAATACATCTCATCATCTTTACTGAGAACCTACTATGTGCTAAGTTCTAAGCTCAAAAGTTTGGATGGGTTAGGCCAAAGAAATAACAAAGGAAGAAGTGTTAACTTCTCCCAGGATGAGTTGTTTTCCTTCCTGATGTTGTGGGTGGTCATTTGTACACCAAAAAAGTACCCAAGTGTGCAAGAAGATAGGACCTGGACTTTGGGTATCTTTTCTTCAAGTCCAGGTAGCCATTGCAGCGCCCGAGGCCTGCTCGGGAGGACCAGCTACTCCTGCTGCACCTAGAGACCAAGAGACCTGGGGTGCTTATGTCTGCTCACCAAGGCAGGGAGCCCAGGAAGTCTGTCACCGAGCACAGCCAAGGCTTGTCTCATGCTCATGTCATACCAGGAAGCTTTTGGAAGCACTGTGTTAGCCTCCCATTGCCATGACGATTCCTGAGATGAGCAGCTGTGAAGAGGAAAGATCCTTTCAGCTTGTGGCTTCAGAGATTTCAGTCTATCATTGGCTGGCCCAGGTGCTTTTGTTTCTGTAGCAAAGAGCACATCAGAAGCACACAGCAGAAGAAAACTGCTCACCTCGTAGCTAGGAAGCAAGAGACTCAGGAAAGAGTTGCAGTCCCTGTATGCCCCAAAGGCCTCGCCTCCTGTGATCTGACTTCTTCATGGGAGGCCCCATCTCCCAACAGTGCCGGCAGCTGGGGACCAAGCCTTCAACACGAGGGCTTGGGGGACATTTATGATCCAAACTATACAGGCTGGGGATGTGGCTCAGCGGTAGAGCACTTGTTTAGCATGTATAAGACCCTGGGTTCAATCCCCAGTGCCCCCAAAATAATGTACACTTTGTGTGGCCTGGACTACACTTCATATACATAGTGAGCTCAGGGCCAGCCTGAAATACATAGTGAGACCCTGTCTCAAAAAAAAAAAAAAAAAAAAGACAAAAGAAAGCAAAACAAAAACCCACAAAACCCAAACCATAGCACTTGTGACCAGGAAGCCAGGCTACCTTCATTTTAAAGTTCTGCCACCTTAGCTGACTGGTGGTACGTATATAATACTAGTGCTCTGGGTGGCTGAGACAGGAAGATTATAAGTTCAAGCCCAGCATGAACAATTTAGGAACCCCGCCTTGAAAAAAAAAAAAAAGTTGAGATACAGCCAAGCATAAAGACACTGGGTTCAGTTTCTCTAGTCCTGGGAGTT
The DNA here is from genome assembly GCF_012274545.1 of Fukomys damarensis. Taxonomy (NCBI): domain Eukaryota; kingdom Metazoa; phylum Chordata; class Mammalia; order Rodentia; family Bathyergidae; genus Fukomys; species Fukomys damarensis. Next base: position 8,639,157 of record NW_022900924.1, on the reverse strand, counting down.
GTGGGGGAGAGAGGGAGGGGTGTTTTTCACTCTTACTGCCTTTGGTTCAGTACATCACTTCTCAAATTCCAGTGGACCATAAGTTACACGATCCCAGCCTAACAGCCAGGTACGCTAGACTCAGGGTTTCAAGAGCACTGGCTGTGTGACTCAAGTACTGGAGCAGAACCACTAAATTCCATTGTCCACGGGTCCAAAAAGTACTCTTGAGTTCATCTTGACTGTCTCTCAGCTGAACTTACAAGAGACTGATGAATAAACCAGAATGTAAGTTTATTACCTTATAACCATTACAACCAACTATCAAACAGTCTTAGGTAAATACATATGTGAAGCCAATTTTGGGCAAGGAATTATTAAATATGAAATTACAGCAGAAGATCAGTAGGATAAGTGTAACAGTACTCTGAAACTGTAGCCTAGCACTTACCTGGTTTTTGATTTTTGGGACATGGTCTTGACATATAGTTCAGCCTGGCCTTGAGCTCTGTGTAGCCCAGGCTGAGCCTCCTGCCTCACCCTCCCAAGTCCTGGGTTTGCAGGCCTGTGCCACCATGCCAGCTCTGTAGGATGTTTTTAAAACAGACACTGAGGGTCATGCATGGGTCAGGAACTCTTCTTGGCAAGGCTAAAGATATCAACTGAGTTGCACGCATGAATCCGGCCTGGGGATAGGGTCCACCGTTCTGTATGTTTCTGGTAGATCCCCTGGGGACTCTGATGGCCTGGTTTAGAAACCAGAGAAATAAGAATGTGACGCAATGAAGTAGGCTTACACTTCGCTGGTTGCAATCACATCCCATACATAGCAGCACCCACATCCCTCACAGAATATGGGACTTCCCAGCTCGGCAGATATTTATTCAGGGATCCTAGGAGCTTGTGCCTATACCTGCCTGCTGTTACCCTAATTTTATCCTCAAAGTGACTGTCCATTGGGCATAATCCCCGATGTCACCTACGATGGGGTGGCTCTGAAGGGTGCGTCCACAGGCCTAGTTAAACCTGGGAGACCTCCTGTGGGCAAGATGGGTGGAAGCGCTCCAGAGGCAGTGTGGAGGGTGATGTGGGATTTCGGCCAGGGTCATGTCGTTGTAGAGAAGCCCTTTCTCTAAGAGATCGCCACAGCGCACAGTGAGTCCTGCCCAGAAAACACCACCTACCCCTTGCACCCTTAAGCCAAGGAGACAAATGATACCATCAGCCCTTGGTATCTATGGAGTTCATTCCAGGGTCTCTCTGGATAGCACAATCTGCACATCCTCATTTGGCGTAGTGTTTGCATAGAACCTATGCACATCTTCCCATGTACTTTAAATCATCTCTAGATTCCTTACAGCAGTGGATACGATGCGAGTGCTGTGCAAATAGTTGTTGTACCATATTGTTTAGGGTATAATGGCAAGAAGAAGTGTTTGTATATATGCAGTACAAACACAGTTTTCTCCCCCAGTATTTCCAGTCTGGGATTGGTTGAATTGGCAGAGGAGGAATGCATGGAGGCAGTGGGCTGACTGATCTCATGCCTCGTAGGCGTTTCACGTAAGAAATCCCACAGACTCCTGCGCAGGACTCTCAGAATTGCGCTCAGTCTGTGGATGAAGGAGCAGGCCCACAAGAGCTTAAGTAATTTGCCTCTGGTTATGACTAGGAAGTGATGAAACCAGAGACCTTTCCAAAGCTAGAAGTGGAGAGAAAGCAAACCCTAATGCATCTTGATCTCCCTGTAGGAATCAGCAAGAAAGCAGAGAGGTCAGAAGTGAAGCTTAAAGAAAAGTAGAAAAGAAATGAAGCTCCAGGCCCAGAATAATCAGAGGTTACCGGAGCCACAGAGGCACACATGCCTCCCTGAAGTCACTGTGTCACACAGCAGCAACATTGAAGGGTTTTGGAATGAGCCACGAGTCCTAGCCCCAGCTCCCTAACTTTTGCATTTGGGAAAAATGACTTAATTACTCTGTAACTCATTTGAAAAACAACCCCACAGCCATCTTATAAAGATGACCACTCTGCCCAGTGTGGTAGCACATGCCTGAAATTCCAGCACATGGGAGGGTCATGAGTTTGAGGTCAGCCTGGGCAAATTAACAAGACCCTGCCTCAAAACAACAATAAACAGAATCAGTTAGTGCTGTGTAATGAGCACAAAGTAAATGCCCCCGAATTTTAAAATTTTTAATTCTTGGCAGTACTGGGGATTGAACCCAAGGCCTTCACAATGAGCTACATTCCTGATTTTTTAGTCTTTATAAGTTGCTAAGTTGTCCAGACTGGGCTCAAACTTGGGATCCTCCTGCCTCAGCCTCCCAGGATGCTGAGATTACAGGCAAGCACCACTTCACCCAGCAATACCACTGAATTTTGCTATTATGTATTACATAAAGTACTTACACCACCAGGCTCTGGCATAAAACGGTCCCTCAAGGAGTACATTGTTGTGGTGAGGAAGACAATGGTCAACCACCCCCTGGCTATACTCTCTTGTCGGGCAGCTTCTCTCCCCACGCTGCCGCCTTAACATCTCTGCAAAGCCAGGCTCCTGGGGAAGGGGCCCTCCGTGGGATGTGCACGTCTCCTCCCATTCCTCTGCCTCTGACCCCACAGAGGACACAGGATCTGCCTCTCGACACAAATACCAATTATCCCACTTCCGGCCTGGGTGGCTCTTCCCAAGGAGCATTTGTGTGTGGGGGGGTGCATAGGCGGCCCGTGAGTGTGGACTCGTCCCTGCTGCGATCCAGAGGTACATCCTGTTCTGCTGTTTCCATGGTACATCCCAAAACATCTGCCACAACAGATGGCTGGGGCTGGCGGCTGGCAGGAGCAGGCTGTGGCCAGGCAAGGGCCCGAGCCAGCTGGGCACCAGAGGGTGAGCTGTGGAGGGCACCAGACCAAGCAAGGCCTGCACCTGGACGGTGTCTGAGAAACCTGACCCCCCCATGCACACGTGCACAGAAGCACACACATGTATTGTGAACACGTGTGCTACACAAATATGTGCTTTCCTGGGGAGGCAGCCCAGGCAAAATTCCCATAGGGAAGCGTTCCTGATTCCTCGCTTTCTTCCTGGAGGTCCTGGAGATCAGATTCCCAAGAGCATAGTCCCGGTGGAACTGGGTCCTCTGATTTCGGGCCAGGCGCAGCAGCTTGAAGCCAGGCCCACAGAACAGCCCCGGGGCCCATTCTGCTCCCCAAATGGAATTCACTTTTCCAGTTGTTTTCCTGGTGCTGTTTTTCCTGATTAGCAAGTGAAACATAGTCACTGAAACAAGACCACACAAGCAGGGGTCTGAGGAGGCTGCTTCTGGGAACTGAGTCACCAGAGCCACCTGCACCTATGTTAGGCAGGTAGTTAAACATCACTGGGGCCGAGGGGCAAAGGAAGGGTCAAAGAGAGAATGCTTGCCAATTAGAGTTAGTTAAAGTGACAAAGGCCTCCATGTGTAATGCATTCATAATCATTTGTTAGGTCTCAGACCCAAAGCAATCCTACAGAGCACAGTGATACAATATGCTCGTTCCTTCTGATACCTGGTCCCCTGTCCGGTTGGGTCCAGAGCTAAGCGGACAGCATTCCTGGCAGCCACAGCCTCCAGCCCAATGATATCAGGAAAGGAAATATTTTTTAAAGACCCTTCTGCCTTGGGCTGGTGCCTAGTTTAAATTGAGAATTCATCTTTTGTAAATGGATCAAAGCCCCTGAGGGACCATTGACCATTGGAAAGGGAAAGGGAGACAGACATTTTGTCATTCCAAAGTAACTCCTAGGCCGGGAATTTAGCTCACTGGTGGTGCACTGCAAGCACAAGGTCCTGAGTTTGATCCCCGTACCAAAAATAAATAACTAAATAAATAGAGTCACTCCTAAGTAAAATGTCCATAAGCATCATAATTCTCTTAGTTGCCCAAACCCCAGGAATAACTTACATGTGCATAAAAAAGGATCCAAATTTGTGCTTGGTACAGATGCCTTCATGGCACTGCCCTCTTTCTTCAAAGTGTAACTCTCTATATATCTACAGTAAGTTCTACCTATACTTTGCCAGGCTGCCCATGTGTTTTGACTGAATTCTTTCATCAAAAGGGCACAAAGAACCGAGGACCAAGAGGTGAGGGGAAAGTTGCTCACTGCATCGTGACCTGGCTTCACAGTGACACCAAGGAAGTGCTCCCAACAGCCCTGGTCCTAGGGAAGGGCTCTGCATGTGTCTGCAAAGTAAAGTCATTGTCCGGGTGATCTAGTTGTGTGTGACCACTTGGTGATGCTCATATTAGTAACACATTTTTAAAAAAGAGAAACAGCCTCTGAGATGTCGTGGGTGTATTAGAACCCAGGAATCTTTACACCCCTGCCTGTCCCCGCCATGGCTCCTTCAGCTGCACAGCCAGGCCCTGACCTCATTCCTGTTGGAATCATGGACACTGCCGATGTCACACTGCTGACTCTGCACCCTCCAGAAGAATGTCCTTCCTATCACCCCAGCAACCCAACATCCCAAGGGACCAAGCTGCTCAGGCAAAAACTAGACTCCCCTTCCAGCAGTGTAACCGTGTACAGGTCACTCCACTGTTCTGAGTTCGTGTGTGTGTGTGTGTGTGTGTGTGTGTGTGTGTGTGTGTTGATGCCAGGGATTGAACCCAGAGCTCTAGCACTGAGCTACACCCTATGCCTTTTTTTTTTGACAGAAGGTCTTGCTAAGTTGCCTATGCTGAGCTTGAACTTGGAATCCTCCTGTCTCAACCATGGGTCTGTCAGTAACACTGGTAGCCATGCGAGGTTGTTAGAAAGCAGGTGAAGCATTGGATATACAGTAAGTGCTCCATAAATGAACTAGTCACTGCTGCCCTCAGAGAGGTTTAGAATCTGTTTCCTACACATGGGGAGGCTGAGGCCCACAGAGAGGCAATGATACGTCCACAGTTGCAGAGCTACACTGTTAAGGACCAAATCTCAACATGGATTTTGGGGTGGGGAAAATCACTTTGAAATTGGGGCAGATGGGAACCCGAGAGGGAGGTCACATGGGGGGAGCTCACGTGTGCAGTGCCATAGAATGCCACGTGGAAGCACTTTCTCCCCAGCTCCGTGCTCCTGGCTCACAGGGAAGGAGAGACTGCACCTACAGAGACAAAATGAAAGTGGAATTCTCCAGAGAGCCTCAAGGAGCAAGGCAACTGGAACAGACCAGCAGGTGCCGTGATTTGCAGGGAGAGTGCAGGATTCTGCTCCCAAACATGAGTCCTTCAAAAGGCAACACCTGGTGAGTGACTCCAGTCCAAGCACCTGCCATGTCGCTGGACAGGGTACTTGGTCAGACTCTGGGAAAGGGTTGGCTGTTGGATCCCAGAGTAGCTGGATGGCTTCACTTCAGGGCTCCAAGTATTATGTTCCCACAGTGACTGGGTGAGAGACAGCCACAGAGACAGTTGTGGTCAGAGAACAGGCTGGAAAGAGGACTCCCCCAGGGGTTAGAGCTAAAGAATACAGGCCCCGTCCCCATGGTCAGAGGCCAGGCCCACCTCTGGATTTGAAAGTCACGGCACTGGCACGCTCACCCTATTCCTGCTGCCTGCGGGTGCTTGATCCAGCACAGACCTGGGATCTGACTGCCTTCTTTATCTTCCAGCATGTGCAAGGACACACCTTGCCTTGGACACTGCCCCGAACTGAAAACCCCAGAAGAAAGCCTCACATTCAAAAATCACAAAATTTCCTTTTGCATTTTTCCTTTCCTTGTTCTCTTCATCAGTTTATTGGGGTGTAAGGATTTTTTTTCTTGGTCCTTTTTCCTTGCTTTTTAATCTCTTTTTCTTACCTCCTTTTCCTCCCTTTTCATTTTTCTCTCTTTTTACTCCTGATATAATTTCATTTTTTTTTCTCTCCCCACATTTTTTTTTTTTGGAGACAAGGTCTTGCTTTGTACTTCAGGCTGACCTTCAGTTCACCGTGTAACCCAGGCTGTCTTTATTTATTTATTGTTTTGCAGGGGGGTTGGGTGGGTACCAGGGATAGAACTTGGGTCCTTGTGCTTGTGAAGGACATGGTGGCACCCCTGAGCTAAATGTCCGGCCCCTCCCGGGCTGTCTTGAACTCACAGCCTGTCTCAGCCTCTTGAGTCCTGGGGTTACCAGCGTGTGCGGCTATGCTTAGCATCCCTCTTTTTCTTTCTAAATTAAAACAATTAAATATTACAGTAAACAACATATCTCTCTCTTTCCTTCCTTCCTTCTTTATTTCATTCATTTTTGTGGTACCAGGGATCGAACTCAGGACCTCGCACTTGCCAGGCAGGTGTGGCACCACTGAGCTACATCCCCGGCCTTTTTTTTTTTTCATAGCACAACATTTATTGGAACGTTTTAGGCCTACATAGTGACGGCACTCATCAGAGGGAACGTCAGCCTGTGCACTGTACATCCTGTCCCTTCTTTCCTATCCACCCTTCCCTCAGGCCCCCTTCTCTCCCTATGTACAAAAGCTTGGTTTCCATTTTTCCTTCTATTTTCTTGTTTCTCCTTGTCCCTCCCTTCCTTTCTCCTCCCTCCTCCCCATCCCCCTTCCCACGGGAACATTTTCTTCCCATTTCCCAACCTCTATTACACATTTCAGTCCTTATTTCCACTTTGGGTTTCTCACACCAGAGAAACAATGCGGTATTTAAACGTGTGTGCCTAATTTATTCCACTTAAGAGTAAGGTCTCAAGGTCCGTCCATGTAGCTATGAATGTCTGAAGCTCATCCTTCTTTATGGCAGAATAGTACTCCCTTGTTTAAAAAAGTGACCTCTTTATCCATTCATCAGTTGATGGTCATTTGACTTGTTTCTAAGATATAGCTGTTACAGACTGTGCTGTTATAAACATGGGTGTGCCTATGCTGCTGTGATAGGATGCTTTTAATTCTTTCAGGAAGATACCAAGAAGAAGAATAGTAGGGTTGAATGGGACCTCTAGTTTTAGTTTCTTGAGAAATTTCCACGCTGATTTCCAGTGATTGTACCAGTCTGCACTCCCCACCAACAGTGGAGCAGGGTTCCTTTTCCCCGCAGCCCCTCCAGCATTTGTTATTGGTTCATTTCTTGATAGCAGCCATTCTTTCTGGAGCGAGATGGAATCTCGGCGTTATTTTAATTTGCATTTCATGAATGATTGGTGATGTTAAACACGTTTTCGTATATTTATTGGATGTTTCACTTCTTCATCAAAGAGTTTTCAGATGCCCTTTTTTGGATTGGACCTTTAAATTGGGGGGGGTCTGATTTTTTTTAGTTCTGTTCTAGATATTCGTCCTTTGTCTGATGAATAGCTGATAAAAAAATGTTTTTCCCATGCTGTGGGTTATCTCTTCACCCTGTTGGTAGTTTCTCTTGCTGTGCAAAAGCTTTTTTTTTTTGGTGGTACTGGGAATCAAACTCGGGTCCTTGCACTTGTGAGGCAGGTGGCGGAACCACTGAGCTAAATCCCCAGCCCCCAAAAGCTTTTTAATAAGATGAGGTCCCAGTTGGTGATTCTTCGTAGTATTTCCCATTTGGTCTGAGTTTTGTTTATGAAGTCTTTGGCTGCTCCTATATCCTCAAGTGTTCTACCTATTCCCCCTTCCAGTAGATTTCGTGTTTCTGTTTTAATATTTAGATCTTTGATCCATTTCAATTTTAGATTAGTGTGTGGTGAAAGATATGAGTCTAGGACTGGGGGTTTAGCTCACTGGTGCCACCACGTGCTTCGCAAGTGCCAGCTCCCAAGTTTAATCCCCAATACCAAAAAAAAAAAAAAAGAAAAAAAATGAAAGAAAAAAAAAGAAAAGAGAAAAGCTGGATGTGGTGGCGCACACCTGTAATCCCAGCACTTGGGAGGCTGAGGCAGGAGGATTGCTGTGAGTTTGAGACCAGCCTGGGCTACATAGTGAGTTCCAGGTCAGCCTCAACTACATAGTGAAACCCTGTCTCAAAAACAAAAACAAAACCAGAGAAAAACCACCCCCCCAAAAAAAATGATAAGATATGGGTCTAGTTTCAACCTTCAGCATGTGGAAAGCTAGTTTTTCCAGTACCATTTATTAAAGAGGTTATCTTATTTCCAGTGGGGTGGTTGGCTCTTTTATTAGGTGGCTGAGTGTGTCTGCAGTTGTTTCTGCATCCTCTAGTCTGTCCCATGATCCTCAGGTCTGTTCTTTTGCCAGTACTATGCCCCCACTTTTTTTTTAAATCACAGTAGCTTTGTGATGCCCCCTGCCTTGTCCTTGTTGCCCAGAATTGCCTTTGCTATTCTAGGTCTCTTCTGGTTCCAAATGAATTTTAGGATTTTTTTCTAATTCTGTGAGATATGCTGTTGGGATTTTGGTTGGGATTGCATTGAATCTGTGTGACAATTTTGCAAGTATGACCATTTTCACTATATTGCTTCTTCCTATTAAAGAATAAGGAATATCTTTCCCTTTTCTGATATCCTCTTCAATCTTGTTTTTCAGAGTGCTGTAGTTTTCAATGTAGAGGTCTTTTACTTCCTTTGTTAGATCGATTCTTAGGTTATTTTAATATTCTTTGGATTTCATTTTATTGTGAAAGGGTTTGTTTCTCTAATTTCTCTCTCAGTGAGTTTGTTATTCATTTCCAGGAAGGCTGTTGATTTTTGAGTGTTGACTTTGTATTCAGCTACTCCACTGAATTTGGTTATCAAATCTAGAAGTCTTATGGAGGAGTTTTGGGGTCCTCTATGTATTGTGTCATCTTCAAATAATGATAATTTAACTTCCTCCTTTCCTATCCTTATTCCTTTTATTTCTTTCTTTTTTTTTTTTTTAATTTTGTACCAGGGATTGAACTTGGGTCCAAGACCACCGAACTGCTGAGATAAATCCCCAGCCCTTATTTCTTTCTTTTATCTAATTTCTCTGGCTAATGTTTCCGAACTATATTGAACAAGAGTGGTGACAGAGGACATCCTTGCCTTGTTCCTGATTTTAGGGTGAAGGCTTTCAGTTTGGGTCCATTCAGTATGATGCTGGCTGTTGGTTTGTCATAGATGGCTTTTTATCAAAGTGAGATAAAGACCATCTATCCAATTTTCTGTAGGGTTTTTATCATGAATGAGTGTTGGACCTTGTCAAATGCTTTTGCTTCATCTATTGAGAGGATCATATGGTTTTTGTCTTTGGCTCTGTTAATACAGTATATTACATTTATTGATTTACGCATGTTGAACCATCCCTGCATCCCTGGGATGAATCCAACTTGGTCATGACGCATAACCTTCTGATGATTTGTTGCATTCTGTCTACCAATGTTCAACTGAGGATTTTTATCTATGTTCATTAGGGAGATCGGCCCATAGTTCTCTTTTTTTGGTTGGATCCTTCTCTGGTTTTGGAATCAGGGTGATGCTTGCTTCCAGGAATAAATTGGGGAGTATTGCTTCCCTTTCAGTTTCACTAAAGAGTTTGAGAGGTAGTGGCACTAAGTCCCTCTTTTTGTTTCATCTTCTGTTTTTCGTCAGTTTTTTTTGTTACCGTTAGCGAATCCTATAAACATCCTCCACTCCCCGCTATGATCCTTTGTCTAACTTCTCTCTTCTCCTTTTCATAGCATATAGTTTAAGGCTTCAGATTTTTCCTCTTGCTTCCCCCCATTCTCAATGCCCTTACCTTTAAAATAATAACCATAAAACTTTATTAATCTTTAGTAGCTAACTCTGTAAAATAATTATTGAATTCGTTTCCACCATTAGCAAAGAGAAAGTTGTAGCTTACAGTATTTACTGGCCATAAGCCAGTGTTGAGTTGTCTTGATGTTTATGCTGTACTTGTGGATTTCTCCTTTAGGGTTGAGGGTGGTGCACAATTGTTCCTTACGGTATGTTGATATGCAGCTTGTCTTGATGATACTTGCATGTAGCTGATTTGCTTGACATTACCAGGGTCACATTGTTATTATTACTGGGTTTTCTCTGTAAGCTGACACCCAGATTACCTTTGTGACATTAACAGTACTAGAGTACACTCCGAAAGAACTCAGTATTAGGCCAGTTACACTATGTCCTCTGCTCCCAAATTCACTGAAGTGTTCACTTCTTGGGATGGAGGCAAAGGACTACAGTTAGCTCTGTCTAGAGAACATCATTGAAAAGCAGCTACCTAAAAATATCTCTGTATTAGCAACAAAGTCTTTACACTATAAACACGTCCATAAACCTCAGCACAAAGCAAACAACAATAAAAAAAACAATAGAAACATGAAAAGATAAGGCAACAAAATGCCTTTCAAAACTCTAAACTCCCCCAAAGCCACGCCAGGATGCTTCAAGGGGGAGAAGAGCATAAGCCACACACCTGAATCACTCAAAGGGATAACAGAGGAGGTTAGAAAACAGATCAAAGAGGTACTCAGCAGGATCACAGAAAGATTCAACTAAACAGGTAATGGAAATAATCACCAAAATAATTCTTGAGCTTTCAGAGACACTAACGAAAAGCTACTTGAGTTAAACAAAACAATATAAAACATGAATGACCAGGTTAGCAAAGAATTAGAGACCATGAAAAGGTTTCAATGAGCAATCCAGGAGATTAAAAATTATATTGAAAGTATGGGCAGCAGAAGCAACCAGTGTGAAGAGGGAATTCAGAACTAGAAGAAAATAATGCCTTCAAACACCTGCTACTCAAATAAATTTTATGTATTTATCATTATTATTATTGTTTTAATGGTACTGGGGATCAAACTCGGGTCCTTGTGCTTGCAAGGCAGGCGCTGGAACCACTGAGCTAAATCCCTGGCCCAATTTTTTTTTTTTTTTTTTTTTTTTTTTTTTTTGTACCCGGGGTCGAATTCAGGCCCTTGCACTTTCGAGGATGGTGGCAGAACCATTGAGCCAAATCCCCAGCCCTTTTTTTGACTTTTTGAGACAGGATCTCACTATGTAGTTGAAAGTGACCTGGAACTCACTATGTAGCCCAGGCTGGTCTCGAACTCACAGCGATCCTCCTGCTTCAACCTCCCTGGCCTCAAATACACTTTAAAAGTGCTGAGAGGCCAGGCGTGGTGGCACACACCTATAATCCCAGCAATCTGGAGGCTGAGGCAGGAGGATCACTGTGAGTTCGAGACCAGCCTGGGCTACACAGTGAGTTCCAGATCAGTCTCAACTACAAGGTGAGACCCTGGCTCAAAAAAACAAAAAAACAAAAACAAAAAAAACCAAAAAAACAAAAACAATAAGAGGGCTGGAGATTAAGCTCAGTGGTGCCACCGCCTGCTTTGCAAGTGCAAGGTCCTGAGTTTGATTCCTGGTACCAAAAAAATAAAATAATAAATAAAAAAGCAATAAGAGAGGGCAACCCATTTGGGAACTCTCCTGTCTCTTGGAAGCTATTTTTATTCCCCAATAAATTTTCCCACTCAAAAAAAAAAAAGCAACAAGAGAACATGAAAAATTGATCCAACAACTGCTAGATGATGCAGACTCACCTAAGAGTAACTAGAATAAGTGAAAACTCAGGAGGCAGCACAAATGACATTAAAAACCTGCTCACAGAAATAATGGCAGAAACTTTCCAGATATAAGGAATGAAATAAACATACAGATAAGTGAGGCGTATAGAACCCCAAATAGCAACAACCGACAGACAACCTCTTCATGCCCCACTATACTCAGGGTACCAGAAGTCCATCCCAGGGAATGTTATGGCTCGAGTCTAGAAGTAACCCAAAGCCTCATGTGGTCATAGGTGGGGCTTTTTCAGAAGTGGCTGGATCTAGAGTGTGTGATGCTCGATTGATTCATGGGGCAATGCTACAATCGCTGTGAGTTTGAGACCAGCCTGGGCTACACAGTGAGTTCCAGGTCAGTCTCCACTACATAGTGAGACCCTGTCTCAAAAAACCAAAAGATAGATAAATAAATAAAAGACATCTTCTTCGTGCCCATTTTCTTTTCTTTTCTTCAACTTTTTGATCATGGTTCTGTGATCATTCCTCTGTGATTTTATTTCAAGTAGTTTGTTTTACCAGATGTTTGTGTACTAACGTACGGACATCATTAGCTGGGCTAGTTCAGTGATTCTTAACACCCCTACCCCCAACCAAGTGATGCTCAATTTGAGAAACTTTCCAATGGTGATAACGAGAGGCACACTGATGATCAAAGTACAGTGTCAGATATCATTCTGTTCTTACCCTTTAGAAAAGCATATACTGGTTAATTTAGAGAGAATAACATCACAGAGATAAACGGGAATAAGTACTAATTATAAGATGTCAATTATAGCTTGATCATTTTATTAGTAGCAAATTATATCACTGACGTGGGGAGATATGATGATGAAGTGTTGCTGTGTCTCACAGAAAAATTAAAATAGCTGAAGATTTTAAAGTGCCACAGTTTTCCGTTTTATCGATCTTTTAAAAATCTCACTTAAGGCTTTGTTAACATGTCTGTTTCCTGTTCCATTGATTTTTGCATTTGTTTCTCCTAGTGCCTTCTTTTTACTTGCTTTAGACTTAATTTGTTCCTGCTTTTCTAAAGATTCTTAAGGTGGGAACATAGGTCTTGATTTTAGACCTTTTGTCTTTTCTAATCCAAGTATTTGAAACTCGAAATATCCTCTAAACACTGATTTATCTATATCCCACAAGTTTTTGATATGTTATGTTTTCATTATCATTCAGCTCAAAATGTTTTCTAATTCTCCTCATGATTTTTTTTCTTTGACTCATGGTAATTTCATTTCCAAACATTTGGAAATTTTCCAAATAGTTTGTTACTAATTTCTAATTTAACTCAGATATAAAGAATATACTCTGTATAATTTTCATCATTTTAACTTTAGTGAGATTTGTATTATGGCTTCAAATATAGTCTTTCTTAATGATCTCAAAAATAATCTATATTATACATTGTTGATATTTTCTTTAAATATTAATGAAGTCAAGTTAGTTGTTAGTATTGTTCACATCTCCTATAGCCTTACTCATTTTCATCAGGACTTTTTTTTTTTTTTGGTACCAGGGATCGAACTCAGGACCTTGCTTGCACTTGCGAAGCAGGCGGTGGAACCACTGAGCTAAATCCCTGGTCCTATCACCACTTTTTATCAGTTATTGAAAAAGTAAGGCTAAAATTTTCAACAACATTTGAGAATGTGTATTCCTGACTTCAATGTCGTAAGTTTTTGCTTTATGAGATTTGAAGGTTCATCATGAGGTACATTTACATTAAGAATTAGTCCTTCCACCGCCAGGGCTTTGGCTCAGAGATTCTGCCATCTTCCTTGCAAGTGCAAGGTCCAGAGTTTGATCCCTCCAAAGTTAAATTATTTTCTTCTGCTTATCTGCTCATGATTATTCTTCTCAACAGTTAACAAGTATAAATTTCCTTTAGTTTTGCTTTGTTTTGCTTTTTCAATGTTCTCCTAAGGACCATCATGCACTTAATTCATCAGAATCCTAGGAGTGCAACAGCCTAGGGTTCTTTTCCTCGGTTCAGATAGAAATCATGAATCCACAAAGTGCAGCTCTGCTAACTGTCCTGATGTCACCAGATGACACTGGATAATGCTGGATGCCAACAGTTGGCACAGCCAGCTGCTGGCCACTGCTGCTGCCAGAAGATGTCATCTGGTGCTGGCTTGTGTCAGACACCACAGGTTAACTTCTGGGTGCTGATCTCTGCTGCTGAATTCCATTGCCTGCTGGTCTCTGGAGCTTTCCAGTGTCAACAGCCCCTGATATGTATCGCTTTCTTTTCGACTGACTGCTCCATCCCCACTACTCAGGATAAGAATCCCACGTTACATTTCCAGTTAGTCTTCTTTCCTTAGATCATCTTGAAAGGAAATTTTGCTCCTGTAGTTCAAGCTGGACTTCCTTTGTGCCTCTTTTAGAGTTGAGGAAGCTGAGTTTGGAGTGGCCCAGGAGCGTCCCCAGGGTCACACTGGGCACGTTTTCCCAATGTTCACCAAGGCTCTGTGCACGCCAGCAGTGTCTGCTTTTGAATCTACTACTTAGGCTCTGTTCCAGCATGTGCCTCCCACCCTCCCACACTGTTCCTCCTCTCTGGATAAACAAGCCACAATATGATTTTTCAAAAGCACCAAAATTCCCAAGTGGGAATAATTTAGCCAGAGAGAATAAAGGATGCTGCTCACGGTCCTGTGGGTATTTCCAAATTCCCAACAGATACATCCTGCTGTGACTCGTCACCTCATCCCTAATACTGTGCCCTGTGGCTGCAATAGTGTAATGATTTTGGTAACCATTTTTTATGCTCTTTTCTTCCTCTTTGTTTCCTTCTTTTTGTGTGTGTGTGGTACTGGGGATGGAACCTGGGGCCTTGCATGTGCTAGGAAAGCACTCTACCTATTTATTAATTGATAGGGGGATTGAACTCAGGGCCTTCACACTCAGCTATATCTTCAGATTTTTTTTTTTTTTTAATATTGAGACAGGATCTCACTAAGTCACTAAAATTTTCAGGCTGGGCTTAAACAGTAGATCTTCTTGTCTCAGCCTCCCAAATTGCTGGGATTACAGGCATGTGCCACTAGGCCTGACTCTTTTTTAAAATTTTATTTTACTAATTTACCCAGACGGGCCTTGAACTTGTAGTTGTCCAGAGTAGCTGGAATGAATGCACCACCCTGCCATTTAATATCATAGACTTTGCTTAACATTTAAATGTTCTCTCATCAAATCTCGCAGCCGCAGGGACAGTAGGCCCTAACACCCTCCCCTCTTTGATGTTAGGAATTGAAGGGCAGAGAGGTGAAGTGACTTGTCCAGAGTCACAAAGCACAGCTTGGCCAGACATAAAAGTTAAAATGGGGTCTTTTTGTCACCAAAACCTGTGCTTGTCAGCCGAAGTGCTTTGTAAGTGTTAACATTATATCCAATGCTGGGCACAGTGGCACATAGCTGTAACCCCAGCTCCTTGCAAGGTTGAGGCAGGAGGATCACAAGTTCAAGGCCAGTCTGCATAACTTAGTGAGATCCTGTCTCAAAATATAAACTAAGTATAAATAAATAATAAATAAACAAGCTAGGGAGGTAGCCCAGTGGCAGGGCACTTGCCCAGCATGTGCGAGGCTCTGGATTCAATCTCGAGCGTTGGAAACAAACAAGCAAGCAAACAAAAGAGCAGACAAGCTCGCTGTTTCTCTCTGTCACGTCTAGCTTGCCATCTGAGGAGGGGAAAGTTAGCATCCCAGCCTCTCGCTTGATCAGCTTCTCCTCCCTTAGGAAGGTCATTGTCTCAGGCCCCAGCACAGGTCGCTGTTTGGTCTGCAGCGAGACTGCAGCAATCTGGCTGGAAGAAACCTGGATTTGCATGCACACAAAGCTTTTTGAGACCTGAGAGCCTTAGGGAGATAGGGACAGATGGAGCCATGGAGGTCTCCCAGACGCAGCTTCGTTTTCTTTGAAATCCCTGGGTAATGAATGTGTTGGGGTTAAGAAAATGGCTGATCGTTTTCCATGGAACTGGAGGAAGGAGGTGGGGTGGGGGTGACTGTCAATCATCAGCAGAAGGAGGATCCCTTTGCTGTTCCTTGCCCTGGGCACTCAGGGTCCCATCAGGGCAGGTGACAGACGGGTTAAAGAGGTAGAAAAGCCCGTGTGGAAGTGCTTGCCTGTAACCCAAGCCCTCTGAGAGACTGAGGCAGGAGGATGAAAATACCAAGCCCAGCCCGGGCAGTTTAGTGACTTTGTAAGACCCTGACTCAAAAATTAAGAAATAAAAATATGGCTGGGGATAGGGCTCAGTGCAAAGGCCCTGCCTTCAGTCCCCAGTACCGGGAACGCGGCATGTGGGTGAGAGCTGGTCCCTGTCACCTACCCGGGCAGTCTACCACTAAGAAGCAAATAGCTTCAGTTTTCTTGAGGACCAAGGAGAAAGCAGCCGTGAGAGCATCAATGTATAGATAGAAATCTATTTCTTTCTTTTCTTTGTTTGGTTCCATCCTGGGGCTCTCTGAGCTTCAATTTTTCTACTTATAGATTCAAGCACATGCCCATCCACAGAAAAAGCCATTGCTTGCCCAAGCAAGGCGCTGTCTTCCCTGTCTTTCCTTGTCTTAGTCTTTTCTCATTGCTGGGACACAATACCCAAAACCTGCAACCTGTGGAGGAGGAGAGGCCTCTTTCTTCTCCTGGTGCAGAGGATTCAGAGCATATGTCACTTGGTTCCAAGGCAAAAGTGAATGGCGGAGGGCCTGGCAGGAGGGCGTCGGGACGGAACCTGGAGCCTCATACTTATTCACCAAGGGATTAATCCCTGAGCCACATCCCCAGCCCTGCCTGGGTCTCTTGATTCTCTGTCAGGGGAAGCCAGCCACATGTCAGGAAGACACAGCCTGGAGGGGAACGGAGCTCCCACCACAGCCGGTGAGGACTTAACCAGCGCTATGGGTGAACAGCCCTGGTGCTGCTAATGGGTCCCCATCAAGCCATCAGCTGGCTGCAGCCCGCTTTCCTCTGCCTGTAGCCTCCTAGGAGACCGTGACCCCCCGTGCTGGTGTTAGGTTGCTCCCAGATCCCTGACCCCTAAGACATGCTAAATAACTGTTTTGTTGTTTTTGTTTGTTTTTCCTGAGACAGGGTCTCACTATGTAGTTCAGGCTGGTCTCGAGCTCACTATGTAGCCCAGGATGGCCTCAAACTTGCATTGATCCTCCTGCCTCAGCCTGCACAGGCATGCAACCAGCACACCTGGCCTGACTGCCCTTTAAGCCCATGGTTTTTGGTGATTTGCTAATAGACTAGATAAAAATCTGGAGCGCTTTTCGGACTCGTGACCCAGAATACCGTTTTTCCTTCCCTTCTCATGTCACTAGATTGTCAGTTCTGATCCTGAACGCTAACTGTCATCTACTGTGTCATGTATCGTCACCTCCCAGTGGCAGTCCCTGTCAGCCCTGAGGATGTAGGGCGCGTTTGGAAAGCCCATGTGCGGCCATCAGCCCTCTCCACACTGTTCCCACATGCAGATTGGGTTTTGATTTGTGGCCACCAGTACTTCCGGGGCAGGCTGTGCGCAGCTTGTGACTTGTACCCAGATAAGCCATCTGATAGCCCAAGCTGGACAGCGCGAAAGCCTAGCCTGTTCTAAGTCAATTGCTCTTTTCTTTCTCTGGCTTCTCAAAAGCATTTTCTTAAAAATTCATTAAGTTTACGGGTACACTTTACAACATGATGACACTCATCACTGGGATCTTGTACCTTTACACGATGCATCTTGGTTCTTGTTTTTTCCCTCTTCTCCTGCCCTCCCTTCTACCCCTCCACCCCTCCCTATTTACCAGGACTTTGTTAATGTTTTTTTCCTTTTATTTATTCCTCTCCCTCTCTCCTTTCCCCTTGGCACCTTTTCTTCCTATTTCACATTATCTGTTACGCGTTTTGATCTTCATTTACACTTTCAGTTTCTCTCACCAGAGCTTTTTTGAAGGAGTATAAGCAAAAACATTCGGCTGGTAAAAGCGGGCTGAACTAGAGGCCATCCGACTGTGCTGGGAGTTACAGTAAGGAAGCCACCCCCGCGTGACTCCCAGGCCCAGAGAACTTGGCGACACCCCGAAGCCACCTTTCATCGAATCCTTAACATGTTCGGTAAATGTGCACTTGGCACCCTAGACGGTCAGGCTTTGGAAAAATCCACAGGTATGGGCTTTGGGATGATCGCGCCACATGAGGCTGCCCACGGAGACAGCACGTACAGTAAGCCCCCGACGGACGAACATTCGCGCTGTGGACTTCCACGGACACAGAGGGGTCTCGCGGTCCGTAGGCGCGAGCGGGTCGTGGGAGCGGCTCCCGTGTCTGCCCGACACGGTCGCTGCTGTGCTGCCGCGTGCTCCCTGCACAGTGCGAGGGTGCGCAGTAGCGCGGTGCTCAGAGCCCAGGACGTCCAGGAGCGAGAGAAAAAGTGAGGCGGAGGCGAGGTTTTCTTTGACTTCACCCTGTGTATCTGTGTCCAAGACTCACTTTGTCGGACTTACCCAAGAATCTGACACAAACGTTCTCCTGGAAAGGAACTCATTCGTAAGTGGGGGCGGGATTACTGGAAAGTACAAAGTCCATAGATAATTGTGGTTTGAAGTATGTTCAAATCCTGGGTATACCACTTACAAACTGTGTGACCATGGGTAGGTTTCTGGGCCACTCTGAGTCTTAGTTTCCTCCTCCTCTTCTACCTCCTCCTCCTCTTCCTTCTCCTCTGCCTCTTCCTACTCTCTCTCTCTCTCTCTCCCTCCCTCCCTCCCTCCCTCCTCTTTTTGTTTGTTATTTTTGATTTTTTGAGACTCACTATGTAACCCAGGCTGGCCTTGAATTTGTGGAGATCCTCCTGCCTCAGCCTCCCAAGTGCTGAGATTACAGGCATGTGATAACATGGCCAGCTTCTTTCTTCTTTTTGAGACACGGTCTCACTTAGTGGCCCAGGCTGGTCTCACACTTTCAACTCCCTTCCTCAGCCTCCTGGTAGCTGGTATTACAGGCATGGGCCACCACATCCAGATGTTTTGTTTCTTCTTCGAGGAGGAGAGGCTAACAAGTTTCTATTTGAAGTCAGACATAGTAGCGCTGTAATCCTAGCACTCTGGGAAGTTGAGGCAGGGGAATCTTTAGTTTGAGCCTAGGGTGGGAAATTTAGCAATTCAGCAAGACTCTGTAACTTTCAAACTTTTTTTTTTTTTTTTTACCAAGTATGATAGTGCACGCCTGTAATTTCATTATTCAAGAGGCTGAGGCAGGAGGATTGCCATGAGAGTGAGGCCAGCCTGGCTACATAGTGAGTTCAAGAACAGCCTGAACTACACAGTGAGACCCTGTCTCAAAAACAAAAACAAAAAACTATTTTTTAAGGGGCCACAGGTGCAGCTCAGTGTGAAAGCCCTTGGTTCAAACCCTAGTACTGCGAAAACAAAACTAAGCAAAAAAAACATCCAAACAAAAAAAAACCAAAAAACTACAAACAACAACAATAAAACTGTTCCGGGCTGGGTGTGTTGGTACACATCTGTAGCTCAAATACTGTAGAGGCTGAGGCAGGAAGATCTCCACCTAGTTCAGGGCCAGCCTGGATTACATAGTAAATTTAAGTAAACTGAACTATTACACAGTAAACTGAACTGCATAGCAAGACGCTGCCTCAGAAAAACAAGACAAAAGTTTCTACTTGGGATACTCGGAGGGTGACATGAGATGTGCACACCCTCGATTTCTGTTTCCTGTCTCTAGAATAGGTGCAATCAAAGATATTTTGCTGGATCATTGTGCAGATTAACAAAGCCATGATGCGTGTGGCTGTGTAACGCACGGGAGGCCCATGATACCCGCAGCTACTTCTCGGTGGAAAGAGGACCAGAAGAGCACATGACCGCAATACAGTGTAATGCATTGGAGGCCTGGGCGCGTCCTCTGAGAAGCCTGGCTGTGACCTCTTTGTGCAGCTAGGATTTTTTGTTGTTGTTTTTGGTACTGGGGATTAAAGTCGGGTCCTAGCGCTTGTGAGGCAGGTGGCGGCACCACTAAGCTAGGTCCCCAGCCCCGCAGCTAGGATTTAAAAGAGCAAATCCACGTTCGGCGTGGAGCAGAAACTCTGGCTGCAGAAGCAGGCCCCTCTGTGGTGGGCAGATTGTCCTGGAGCTTCCAGAAGGGATGGGATTGGGGCTTAGTCCGTCAGAGCGGGACCCCAAACCCTGCTTCATCACTGGCTTAGGTAACAAGTGAAGCCAGGGCTTTGGAGCATGGTGTCTTCAACTGTAGAACAGCGTTCGTGATGAAAACGGCCTTACAAAGTGTGCCAGCCCTTGTTTTAATTTTGTAACGCTTGTGACTTGACTTAATCTTCACAGCGGTCCCACGAAGTGGGTCTTGTTATATCCCCGCTTTAGAGAAGTTCGTTAGATCGCCTGCTGGGGAATGAATGGTGGAGCTAGGATTTAAACCCAGCCAGTCCAAGACAACTTGGCTTCTAACTCTGCAGCTCTAAACCAGACAATGAGCCAGGTGTGGTGCCTCACGCCTGGGATCCCAGCATTCCAGGAGGCTGAGGCAGGAGGATTGCAAGGTCTGATTCCAGCCTGGGCAACTTAGTGAGACCCTGTCTCGAATAAAAATGGGTCAGGATGTAGCTCAGAGTCCAACCCCTAGTTGCCCCTGCCCACAAAAATCAGCCAACACTTGTAAAGTGCTGTAACAGAGACATGCTCAGTAAAGGGACTCGCTGGGTATATTTTGCTGTTCTTACTCTGCGTTGTCCAAAGAAAACTATTTCCCCATTCACAGAAATGCTGTAAAGGTGACACACCCATGGCCCCGCTTGCTGGTCATCTAGTGGACAGAGCAGATGGCCGGGATGTGGTGGAGCCTGAAAGCCCTTGAGGGTCCTCGCCCCCCAGTGAATGATAAGTTCTCAAAGAGGCCACTTCCTCCTGCTCACGGCATGCGTCTCTGGGGGCCTCAGGCTGGGCGATCTCCCAGAGCTTCTGAGCAGCTGGCTGCAGGTCTGCCGGGCTGACACGGCCAAGTTGCGGCCAAGGCCTTCCAGCCCTGAGCTGTGTTAGTGGCCCAGCTCGGCCCGTCCCCTGTCTCATCCAAGCTCGGTCCTGCTTCCGGGGGAGATGGCAGAGGGGACATCACCATATGGGGTAAGAGAAAGACATTGACTCCGTGGCCTTGGGCAAGCGTCTTTGAGTCTCACTTTCTCCAGATGTAAAGTGGGAGGATAAGATCTAGGCGTAAGGCTTGGTGTAGTGGCACATGCTAGCAATGCCAGCTACTTGGGAGGCTGAAGCAGGAGGACTGTAAGCCTGATGAAGATGACAGCTAAGTGTGTAGCTCAGTGCTCCCTGCGTTTAATTTCTGGTACTGAATTTTTTTTAAAAAAATCTATGCATGACTTAACCACAGCTGGGTAACAGACTCCCCCCCATGCTAATATATCTGTATAATAATATGTATTCTTTCGCTCACCAGTCTGGGGCCTGAGTTCATCGTGGGTTTGCTCTTGCATCTTGAGGTTAGCTGGCGAGTCAACTGGTCTAGGGGAGTCTAAGGTGGCTGGCTGGTCTCTGGTGACCCCTCTCACACTGGCAGCTGCGGGCTGGGGCGACAGAGTGTAACCAGGCACAGGAGACTTGTCATTGAGCTGGAGAGCTGGCGCTTCTCCCTTGGTATCTGGGGATCCGAGTGCAGCTCGGGCAGGCCCCATGCACAAGCTCTTTCCAAGCCTGTCTGTGTCACATTCGCTGATGTACCATTGGCCGAGCGTGTCGCGTGGCCAGGGCCGGGGTGGAAGGCGACACCACAGTGCGTGGCTATCCAAGGGAAAATGATCAGTGGCCTGTTTTGCAATCGACCACAGTGTCCCCGGACGAGCTATTGAAAAATAACAAGGCTCCGAAGAGTAATAAAAGCGATCGCAAACTTGGACTGGTACATGACGGGAGCTCAGACGTGGTGCACGAATGGCTTTCACTTTCCAGGGGAGGAACCGGGGTTCGGAAAGGTCACATAACTTGCCCAGGTCACACCTCTGATTAGTGTGAAAGCTGAGACTTTGAACCCCAAAGCTGTCAGATTCTGCAAGCCCTGCTCGCCGTGGCCCCCTCTGCGGCTTCCCGGCACGTGCGACCCAGTTCCAACACGGACAGGGACCAACAGAAGCCTCCACGTGGGCTGCAGGTCCAGCTTCTATCGTCCAGCGAAGGGCAGGCTTCAAAGGAAGGAGCCAGCCGCCTGCTCTGCTGTCACCTGTATCCAGGGTTGAGCCCAGTCGGGCCAGGCACACAGTGGACACCAGAGGGCATTTGTTGGAATGAAAGTCGCAGCCACCTATGCCCATGAGGATTCTCTGTGCTCACGCACAGCGCGGAGAGAGGGTTGAGCTGGGCCCCACATTGCAAATAGCTCCTTCCTATCTCGGTGGCGTGTGTCTGTGTTTCAGCTTTCTCGCCTTTTGGAAAGGGAGGTGACACTGCACTTGCAGAGAGAACAGGTGATCGTATAGCTCACTCTTCGGCTGCAAGAGGCAAAAGCTGGTAGGGCTAGGAGCAAAACTAGCCTGCGGAGGAAAAGGGACCGATTTCAAACAACCCAAGGGCCTAGGCCTGGTGTGACTCCCACTTTGGCGTGTTGGCGGGGAGTCTTAGTTCTGCAAAGAAGCAGGTTGTCCTGGATGGCTCAAGCTGAACAATGGGGGCTATGGGAAGTCTGTCAATTGGCTTTTTCACTATTGTTTATGCTTGAAAGTTGTTTTATTCTATTATTCTTTTTTTTTTCTTTTGTTTTGGTCTTGTGTAGTTCAGGTTGGACTTGAACTCAGTATGTACTCACTGGCTTCGAACTCTCAGGAATCCTCCTGCCTCAGCCTCCCAAGTGCTGGGATTATAGAAGTGTGCCACAACACCCAGCTGAAAGTTTTAAAGTAATTAAAGTAATTAATTACTTTCAATTAAATTAAAAGTAATTAAAGTAATTGAAAGTAATTAAAAATAATAACAACACAGTAAAATACCTCAGCAACTGGGCTGAGGAGGAGAGGGGGCAGGCTCTGAAGCCAGAAATGAGATACGACTGATTGATTGATTGATTGATTGATTTTTCCTGTTGGGGATTGAGCCCAAGGCATGGTAGGCAAGTACTGTACCATGAAGCTATAATCCTAGCACTGTGCCTTTATCTCACTGTTATCCAGGCTGGCCTTAAGCTCATGCTTCAGAGTTCTGCCTCAGCTTCCAGAGTTGCTAGAATTATAGGCAAGCACCACTGTACCCACTGGACATGATTTTTTTTTTTCTGGTATCAAACTCAGGACCTTGCACTTTCAAGGCAGGCAGTGGCACCACTGAGCTAAATCCCTGACCACAACCTGATTCTTGTTGGGCAAGATATAGCTATATTTTTCAAGTTCTCTCTACTCTGGAAGCCTCAGTTTCCTCCTCTGTGAAATGGGCACAATAACAGGTCCCACCCCCGAGGATTGCTGTGAGGATTCACTGGAGTCTTTCCTGAAAAGTCCCTAGCCCAGCATATTGGGAATATCCCCCCGCCCCCGAAGACTCGTGTGTTCAGTGGTCAGGCTTCTGGAAGTTTGTTGGATCAAGGGGGCGCTACACTTATCAGCGGATTAGGCCACCGATGAATCCGTGGCTAAATTTGCTGCTGGAAGGAGGGGCCTGGTGAGGGAAGAGTCGAGTCCCTGGGGCTGTGTCCTGGAAGGCCACATCTCCTCCTGGTCTCCCTTTGCTGTTTTCTTTTTGCCATGACGCCAGCAGCTTTCCCCTGCCAGGCCCTTCTACCATGTTGTTTCTGCCTTGGAGCGGATTAGAGACTGAATCCTCTGAAAACCGCGAGCCAAGTAAACCTCTCTCCCTTTAGTTTGTGGGTGTCCGGTGTTGCGTCTCAGCAGCGAGACTGTGAATAAGACACCCAGCTAACTCAGCGAGGTTCCATATGTCCCGGTAGCCAGGGCTTCTCAACACTGGGGCCTAAAAACTTCTGTGCTGTGGGGCGGGGCAGGGGTGCCCCGTGCATTGTAGGATGTTTAGCAGCATCTCTGGCCCTGCCTGAAAGGTCCCAGGAGCACCTCTGGTTGTGACAAGCCAAGACATCTTCAGACACTTCCAGATTCCCCTAGGGGGAACCCGCTGGTCTAAGCCTTTGCTATATGAATGAAGAGTAATTCTCTTTTCATGCGAGGCTGAGGCAAGGGGTGTGCTGGCCGGGTGGATGGTGCAGCTCTCAGTTTTGCAGAAAGTGCAGCACTTGCAGGGTTTATTACATCCATAACGAGATTTACATGGATGAGTGAGCACTTTTGGTGCCAAGATTCATGTTTAAGTTTCGAAACAGCTGTACTAGTGAATGATCTGAAAATCCTTCCAACTGTAATTCTGCTGACATTAGGCTTGGGGCCATGATATAATACCTTGAATTTATAGAATACTTCTTCCCCACCCTTAAAAAAGATAGTAACAAGCCAGGCATGCTAATGCATGCCTGTAATCCCAGCATTTGGGAGGCTGAGGCAAGGAGGATCTTGAATTTAAGGACAGTCTGGGATACATAGTAAGACCTTATCTCAAAATTTTTAAAAAATTGTTTTAAGAAAAAAAAAACCAGCAAAAAGACCTGTGCATTGTAGGATATTAGGCAACATCCTACAGCAGTTACACCACTGTGGTTTCCAAACATTAAGTATACTTTGCAGACAAATTAGAAAATATAGGACAGGAAATGTGAAAAGGAAATGTGCTTATTTTGATGGTTAATTTTGTGTGTCAACCTGACGGGGTCACTGGATGTCCAGCTGCCTGATGAGGTGTCATTTCGGGTGAGTCCATGAGGAATTTCCAGAGAGATGAGCACTTGAGTCAGTGGTCTGAGTAAAGCAGGTGGCTCTCGCACATGGTGGGCAGTGTCCAACCCAAGCAGGGCCAGAGTAGAACAAAAAGGCTGAGGAAGTCTGGATTCCCTCTCCTGCTCTTAGAACCTTAGAACTCCTGCTTCTCAGGCCTTCAGACTTGAACTGCAATCTGTATCAGTAGCTTTCTAGCTGTCAGGCCTTCAAACTACCACCGGTGTCAAGAATTGTAGGGTGGCAGATGGTAGAATTTCTTGGCCACTAACATCCTGCAAGACAAAACTTTATAAAATCGGGCTGGTGATTCAGCTCAGTGGTGCTGCCGCCTGCCTTGTAAGCACAAGGTCCTGAGTTCGTTCCCCAGTACCACAAAAACAAACAAAACACTTTATAAAATCTGTCTGTCCTCTGTCTGTCTGTCTATCTATCTATCTATCTCCTTTTGGTTCTATTTTCCTGGAGAACTCTAACTAATACAGCCATAATTCTAACCTGGATAATTTTGATTACAGCATGTGTGTGCATGCTTTATAAAAAGGGGGTATACGGTTGGGTACTGTTGCACATTCGTTTAATCCCAGCTATTCAGGAAGCTGAGACAGGAGGATTGCAAGTTTGAGGCTAACATAGACAATTTAGCAAGACTTGGTCTCAAAGTAAAAATTTGAAAAGGCTAAGGATGTAACTCAGCGCTCCCTGGGTTCAATCCTCAGTCACACACACACACACACACACACCCCATAGTGTTTTCTTATCTGTCCATTTCATCTAACAGGATATCTATAGCATCTTTACATATCATTAAGTGACAAATATCCACCCATAAAATTCTTTTATTTTTCCTGCTTGAGAAATTTGTGTGGCCTGGGAATACTTCGGCTTCACAAAGAGCTCAGGCTGCGGCCTCCCTCTGTGTTCCTGTTGAACCCCGGTCCTTTGCAGGTGTTACCTGACAAGCCTAGGCTGGAGACCACAGACCTCGTGAGGGGAGAGAGTGGAGGCTGGCTGCCCGGAGTCACTTTTGCTCCAGGATGAGGTGCAGACGCTTTCAGCTGCTGTTCATTCTGTCCAGCAGCCACCCAGCTTCAGTCTGCTTTTCTGATCATATTCCTCATTTCCAGCCCTGGAATATGTTCACCATCTCCTCTTGCTAGACAGACAGCAAAGGCCATTTCCACACCAGTGTCCTTACACATATACACTTGATCCTCACCAGTCACAAACTTTGTATTTACAAGCTCACGCATTCACCCTTTGGGGGGTGCCTTGGTTTGGACACGGGCTAAGCATGTCCCCCAGAGGTTCACATTCGGGAAACTTGGAACCCAGGATGGCTGTGCTGGGAGGTGATGGAAACTTCAGGCCATGGGACCATCAGCTTTGGGAGGGATTCATTCTAGTCTCTTGTCTTAGTCACTTTCCTTATCAATGGGATGAAATACCAAACACCCGCAATTTAAAGAAGGAAAGGTTTATCTTGGCTTGCAGTTTTAGTCTGTGGTCAACTGGCCTTGATGCAGAACTGGAATGGTGGAAAGGTTTGGCTGGCAGAAGAAACTGTTCAAGTCAGGAAGCAGAGAGAAGGGAGGCACCAGGGACAAGAATACACCCTCCAGTTCGTGCCCCCAGGGGGCCGGGGACCTTCTGACCAGGCCCCACTTCTGAATGTGGGATTGTTGGGGGACGGTTTAGATCTAAACCATAATGTTCCACTCCTGGCCCTCCAAAGGCTCACATCCATCTCATTATACTAAATGTATGTGATCCACTCTAAGAGTTGCCAAAATCTGTATGGTTCCAGCTCTGCTGAAAAGTTCAAGTCCAAAGTCTCCTGTGAGACTCAAGGTATCATGGTTTCTATCTGGGTGTCCCATAAAGCCTCATGTGCTCCCAGGTGAGGCTTTGGCAGGTGATTGGATGTGCAGGTGACATTTATTACTGGATTAGTCCCCTCTGAGTTTATAGCTAAATGGGGTGTTGGAAGGCGAGGTCTGGTTGGAGGTAGGTCACTGGGGCTGTGGCCTAGAAATGTTTCTCTCTTCCCCTTCTCCCTTTGTCTGTACTTCTTGCCACCGCACCATGAGCTCTTCCTCCTCTGCCATGCACTTTTGCTGTGCCTCTCTGCCTTGAAGCCAAGCAACTATGGACTAATTCCTAAAATAAACCTCTCCTCCTCAGAGTAGCGCGTGTGTTGGGTGCGTGTCTCAACAATGGGAAAGTAACTAAAACACGAAGCAGACTTTTAGCTGTGAGTGCCTGTTGTGGCTTGTGTCTAGAAGTCCCCCCCAAAGCCTCAGCTCTTTTTTTTGGAGGTGGCTGAATCTGGAAAGTGTGATGCTGGGATTAAGGGTGTGGGATTACTAAACCACGAAAGTGATTGGTTTGGCATCGCCCTAATCCCAGTAGTCTGGATGGGATAAAAGGGGCAGAAAGACACTGTTGAGGTCCCTTGTTTCTTTTGCTACCTTGTGCGGGCCATGTTATTTCTCCTCTGCCACACCCATCTGCCATCCGCCCTGCCTCGGAGCCAGCTGATTATGGATGGAAACCTCTGCATACTAGAAGCCAAATAAACCTTTCCCCTTTAACTTTGGGCGTTGGGCAGTTTGTCTCAGCAATGAGAGAAAGGGAACTAACACAGGGCTTATAAAAACCAAAAAGAAGTTTCAATATGTACTGGCACAAGGGTAAACATTCCCATTCCGAAAGAGAGGAATAGGGGGACAGAAAGAAATGGGATGAAAGCAAGAACGAAATTCAGCAGGGTAAACATTAAATCCTGTAGCTCTGTGTCCAGCAGCTGGAGAGAGTTCTAGTGCAGTGTGAGCTCCCAATGGCCTGGGCAGTCCCAGCCCTAGGGTACAGCTGGTTGCACCTCTCCTGGCTTCTCCTTGGCGTCACACCATTCATATTTTAGATTGAAACCATGACATCTCTCTTCCTACTTTGCTACCTGGGAAGCAGCAGTGGCTGGTGGTTTTCCCTTCAGTTTTCCCTCAGAGTGGTCACTCCCCTTGCCCGTTACCTCCCATTCTATGGTAGAAGCTGTATTGATTCCTGGCCCAGAAGTTTCTTTTCTGACGAATAAGTTTTTCCCCCAAGCCTATCAGTGTTTTCCACTTACTTCTAGACATGGAGAAGATGTCATAGCCTAGTGAGAAGTAGACTTGATATAGCTAGCCATGGGTAGGTGAATTTTTTCTGTGAGCCTCAGCTTCCTTCTCTGTAAAATAGGGATTAAAAAATAGGTATGAGGGTCAATGGATAAAATAAAATAAAATTTATTTTAAAAATAGGCATAGGGCAGAGGGTGTAGCTCTGTGGTAAAGCAGTGGCCTAGCATGTGCAAGACCCTGGGCTCAGTCTGTAGCGCGTACACACACACCCCACCCATCACTGAATTAATGCCTGGCAAGTTGGTGACGTGGGCTTGGTGAAAAGACAGTGCTTGAAAAGTGTGAGCTTCATCGTAGTATTCATTTATGCTAAGGATCTGTGAGAGGTGCTCCCACATATATATCTTGGGGGTATCATTACTTCCTCAAACATGAGGAAACTGAGGCATGGGGAAGTGATGTTATTTGCTCACCATCACAGATCCAGGAAGTGGTGGGGCCAGTTGCCCTCCCAGGGCCTCTGCCATCAGCTCAAACTATTGTGATTACTATGCATGGGTCCGGCCCCCAGCACCGATGCTCCCACAACACCGTGAGGTGGTGTCCAAGAAGCCTGAGTAGGGCACGGGACTTTTATCCCTACCAGGGAGTCATGAGACCCATGGTGTCAGTGATGATCCATTTCTCCCTCTCTCCTCTCTAGGGTGGTGTCAGAGGAGGCACAACGGAGAGTCTGGGCTCTCACCATGGCCCAAGGACACCTTCCCGTGGTGTCAGAGGATGCCTGATGGGAGCTCTGTGAGGCACCCCTGCCTCTCCTAATCAGGGAGATAAGAGAGGCAGTAAGAGAAGCCTCCTGCCCTGCCATCAGGTGTCATCAAGTCTGGTGGGGGACTGGATTCTGACTCCCACCTGGATAGCTGCCTTTCCCTTCCCTAGGGAGTGTGAGAGGAGTTTGAGGAAGCACCGGCCAGCATGCAAGATTTAAATGTGACTCAGTCTCATAACAGGATTTCCAAATTAAAAACCACTCGTATCAAATGGAGTGAAGGAAATCAACAGATGTCATTATCTGTACTGCAGAGATTTTTGACTTGACAATGGTGATAGAGCAAGCATCTTAAAAGTGTTGCAGTGAAAAATTATAACATTATTGAAACAAAACTTAAAAAAAAAAGAATGCCTCCACAATGAAATAAAAGGCATAAGTAAAATCAAATGGAAATTTTAGAACTGAAAAATGTAATAACAAATTTAAAAAATTTGATGGATGGGATAAATAGAATAGAGAGGGCAGAGGAAAAAAATAAACTTGACGAAGACAGAACAAGAGGAATTTCCTAATTCAAATAACAGGGTGAAAACAAAAAATAAAAAAATGAACACAGCCTCCAAGACCTGGGGACTATAACAAAATATTTAATTTTCACATAGTCAGAGAATAAGGAGAACAAGAAAAGTGGGCGGGGAAGCACTTTAAGAAACAGTGGGTCTAGGCTGAGTCTATAGCTCAGTGGTAGAAAACTTGTCCACCTGTCTAGCAGTAAAAATAAAAAAAAAATTAGAAGTAATCTCAGCACTCGGGGAGGCTGAAGCAGGAGGACTGAAGCTGGCAGACTTAAGCTTTACCATAATAATTATTTTAAACATAAATGGACTAACTATAGTAATTAAAAGACAGTGCTTACCCAACAAGACTGAAACCACATGAACCAACTCTGTGATGTCTACAGGAAACTCACCTCACATATACCAATTTAAGTGTATTGAAAGTAAAAGAATGGGAAAAAGAGATGTGGCATGCAGACGTAAGCCAATAGATCATAGGAATGGCTACATTAAAGCTAGATAGTGTAGACATCCGAGCAAAGGGGATTACAACAGAGATACGTTACATAATGGTAAAAGGGCAACCGGAAGAAGAGCCAGTCTGCCATTTTATTTTGACTTACATTTGCTCTCTGTTTTTCACAGCTGTTTTTCTTTTTCCTACCTTCCTATGAGTGACTGGACATGTTTTAGAGCTCTGTTGTGATTTATCTATTGTGTTTTGGGAGCTTTTGTTCTGTGTGGTGCCCCTAGGCTTGGCTTCAACCAACAGGATTTGATTAACATTTATAGAACACTCCCCTGAGTGACAGCAGGACACACTTTATTTCAAGTGTCCGCAGTATGTATATCAAGATAGATAGTACTGTGGAGCATAAAACAAACTTTAACAAGTTTAAAAGAATTAAAATCATACAGAGTATATTTTCTGACCACAATGGAAACAAATCAAAAGTCAACAATAGAAAGATTACAGGACGATATTGAAACACTTGGAAATAACATGCTTCTTATAGATAAACCATGGGTCAAGAGGGAATCTCAAGGAAAGTTTAAAAATATATTAAATGGAATAAAAGTGGCAGTACAATATATCAAAATGTGTGGCACGTGGCTCAAGAAGTGGTAAGAGGGAACTGCATAGCCTAGCACACTGTAAGAGAACAAAGGCCTTACAATGATAATGTAAACTCTCCCTGGGCATGGTGGTACACACTCATAATCCCAGCCCTTGGGAGGCTGAGGAAGGAGAATTGTTGTGAGTTTGAGGCCAGCCTGGACTACATAGTAAGTTCAAGGCCAGCCTGAACTGCATAGTGAGACCTTATCTCAAAAA
>NW_022900924.1:8601308-8608897 GCF_012274545.1 Fukomys damarensis | reverse complement strand
AAAAAAAAAAAAAAAAAAAAAAAAAAAGGAAGAAAGAAAAAAACCCAAAATCTCAACCAACCAAATAACTCCCCCCCCCACCAAAAGTCAGCTCTCATTTCAAGAATTTAGAACCAAGTCAGTGGGGTGGCACACATTGTCATCCCAGCACTTGGGAGTGCTGAGGCAGAGGATCTCTGTGAGTTTGAGGCCAGCCTGGACTATGTACACAACGTAGTAAGGCATTGTCTCAAAAAAAAATTTTTTTTAGAACCAGAGAAAAATAATCCAAAGCAAACAGAAAGAAGGAAATAATAATGACAATAAGAGAAAAAGTCAATAAAACAGAAAATCAATAGAGAAAAATTAATGAAAAGAGGGGTCCTTTGAAAAGATTGGTAAAATTGATGTCTCCACCAAGACTGATAAAGAAAAAAAAAAAAAGACAAAAATTTCTAACATCAGGAATGAAATGGGCAATTGCTACAGATCCTGCAGACATAAAAAGATAAGGGAATCCTACAATAACCATAAAAACATAAATTTGATACCAAATGAAATGGATTAATTCCTAAAACAAAAAACAAACAAACCTATTATAGCTCATCTAATATGGGACAGATACTTTGAATATCCCTGTAAGTAGTATTAAGGAAACTGAGTTTGTTACTTAAAGATGGTTTCATTGGAGAAGTCTACCAAACATTTAAAGAACTGATACTTGTCAGTGTGGTGGCACATGCCTGTAATCCCAACATTTTGGGAGGCTGAGAAAGAAGGGTTGCAAGTTCAAGTCTCATCTGTGCAATTTAGCAAGATGTTGTCTTTTGTTGTTTTTGAGACAGGGTCTTGTTATATAATTCAAACTAGCCTAGAACTCACTATGTAGCCCAGGCTGGCCTCAAACTCTCAGTGATCCTGCTGTCTCGGCCTCCTGAGTGCCGGGATTATAGGCATGAGCCACCACACCCACAAGACATTGATTTTAACATTTTAAAACGGGAGCCAGGAACTTTGCTCAATGTCAGAGCACCTGTGGGTTTGATCCCCAGTACCAAAAAAAAAAAAAAAAGAAAAAAGTCATTTTTCTCTTCCAGGAAATAGAAGAGGAAGAAATGTCCCAACCCATTTTATTAAACTAGTGTCAACCCTGATATCAAAGTAGCCAGACAGAGTATATAAAAGGGGAACTACAGACCAATAGCCAGTATAAATATAGAAACAAAAATGCTTGGGCTGGGGATTCAGCTCAGTGATGTCTCTGCCTGCCTCAGAAGCACAAGGTCTCGAGTTCGATCCCCAGTACCAAAAAAAGAAACAAAGAAAAATGCTTAATGACACACTAGCAAGTATAATTCAGCAATGTGGAAAAATAATTTTACACCATGACTGAGTGGAGTTTATGCCAGGAAACCAAGGCTAGTTCAGAATTTAAAGTGACCCTACCATATTAACAGGCCAAACAGGAAAAATCACAGGAGCATATCCACTGGTAAAGTATTTGACAAAGTTCAACACTCATACGTGACAAAAACTCTTACAGACAGGAATAAAAGGGAACTTTCCTTGATGTGATAAAACCATGTATAGGACTATGCCAAACATTATACTCAATACAGACTGCTTGGTTCCTCTTTACCGTCAGGAACAAGGCATGGATGTTTTCTTTCACTATTCAGCATAGTTCTGGAGCTTCTAGCCAAGGCAATAAGGTAAGAAAAGGAAATGAAAGGGGTAGAGATTAGAAAGGAGGTTATTTACATTTGCCGATGACGTAATTACATACACAGAAAATCTCAAGGAATGTAAAACATTCTCTAGAACAAGTGAGTTCAGCAAAGTATGACGGTTTAAGATCAACTCACAAATCGATCCTATTTTAATATACCAACATTGAAGCTCTTAGGGTGGCAGTATCCAGCCCATGAGGTTTACCCCAGGTGTGATGATTATTATAATATCAATAGATACATAGACACTGAAATCAAGGTACTTAACTTGTAAATGTAACAACACATGTATAAGAATTGAATACTGGAAAGTACAGTGCAATGAAAGAAATCACAGATCTAAAGAAAGTAAGAGATACATTGTGTTCACAAGTTAGAAGACAGCAGGGTAAACATGCCATTCTCCCATGGTTGATGTACAGGTTAAGCACAATTCCTGGAGAACAATTTGACAGTTTCCTAAAATACCAAGCATACAGCTGCTACATAACCCAGCAGTTGTACTCCCAGGTTCATTTTGCAGAAAAATCAAGGTCTATGTTCACTTTAAAGTCTGTACACGGGCTGGGGATTTAGCTCAGTGACACCGTCTGTGCCTGCCTTGCAGGCGCGAGGTCCTGAGTTCGATACCAGGTACTGGAAAAGAAAAGAAAGACAAAACAAAACAAAGACCCCGTACACGAATGTTTATTATACTTGTAATGTTTACAGCGGCTTTGTTCATAATTAGCTCCAAACTGGAAAAAACCCATGCGCTTTTCACAGAATGGACACCCAAGCAACCTATAGAATAGCCACACTGTGGGACAGTATTTAGGAATGAACTATTCATACCAGCCACAGCAAAGATGCATCTCCAGAGATTTATCCTGAGCGAAAAAAAAGTCAACCCCAATAGACTGTGTGGTGTATGGTTCTATTTATATAATATTCTTGATTTGTTTTGTTTTGTTTTGTTGGTTTTTTGAGAAAGGGTCTCACTATGTAGTTGAGACTGACCTGGAACTCACTATGTAGCCCAGGCTGGTCTCGAATTCACAGTGATCCTCCTGCCTCAGCCTCCCGAGTGCTGGGATTACAGGCATGCGCCACCATGCTCGGCCATATAATATTCTTGAAATGAAAAAATTAAAGGAATGTAGAACTGATAAGTGGTGGCCAGGGCTTGAGGAAGGGACAGGTGTAGGATGGAAGAGGGTATGGTAACAAAAAGGCAACAGGAAGGATGCTAGTAGTGACAGAAATATTTTGTATCTTGACTGTATCAATGTCAATATCTAGGTTGTAGTTTTTTCTTTTCTTTTTTCTTTTTTTTCTTTTTTTTTTTTTTTTTTGAGACAGTGTCTCACTCTTAGTCCAGGCTGGACTTGAATGCAATGTGCAGCCCAAGATGGCCTCAAATTCATGGTGATCTTCCTGACTCAGCCTCCCAAGTGCTGGGATGACAGGTGTGCACCATCATGCCTGGGTTCCAAAATAAAATTTTTAATTAAGAAATGCATCTAGTGCTGGGTGTGGGGGGTGGTGCATACCTGTCATCCCAGCACTTGGGCTGGCTGAGGCAGGAGGATCAGTGTAAGTTTGAGGGTAGCCTGAGCTATATAGTGAGACTGTCTAAAAAAAAAAAAAAAAGAAAAGAACAAAGAAAGAAAGACATGCATCTAGATTTGAGGGTGTAACTCGTGGCAGAGCATGTGCTTAGCAGTACAAGGCCCTCAGTTCATTCCCCAGCACTAGGGGAAAAAGCATCAGCCTCCCATATGTAACCTGTTAATCATTCAGCACTTTTCCTGCCCCTACTTTACTGAATACAAGATTTATCAGTGTAAGGTGATTTTTAATATTCTATAAGCTTTGTTCTCTTCTATCAGCCAATTAAAGAACTGGCCTAGCAAGATTACTCTAGGGATTTCCAGCCTCTCATCTATTTAATATGATTGTTATTTGTTAATGTTTCCACAGGGCTAATTCATCAGCTTCCAGGTTGCCCTAGCAACCTAAAACACATTCCCCATTTGATACGGAGAGGCACCAGAAAAAATGATTTGGTAAGGAGTCTCTGGATTCAGGTTCCACAATTCTTTTTTTCCTACATAAGCTGGTCAGCACCTGTGTGTGAGCTTTGGAGTCATCTTTATTTTTTCAGATCATTACATTTCTCTCTATCTAGCATCTGTCACTTTAGGGATAACCAGCTTCTGAGGCCAGGCAAGACACTTTTGTTTCTCTTACTGGGGATTGAATCTAGGGAGTGCTGAGCTACACCCCCAGCCCTTTTTATTTTGTTTTGAGACAGGGTCTTGTTAAGTGGTCCAGGTTGACCTTGAATTTGCGATCCTCCTGCCTCAGCCTCCTGAGCTGCTGAGATCACAGGCATGTAACACCATGTCCAGGAAGGCACTCTTCAATTCAGCATTTTACCCCAGATCCATCCAAATCCCTCCAGCTTGTAGAGAGCCAGTTTCCTTCAGGTCCACAAAAGAGTTGGTATAGATTCAAGAAGAGTGCAACGATAGTATCGTCTTCTAACAAAGAGATAATTCAATTTTCTGGCTATTTCTGGGAGTAACCACTTTTTTTTTTTTGACAGGGTCAGCCTTAAACTCACTATGTATCTCAGGCTGGCCTTGAACTCAGTGATCCTCCTACATGAGCCTCCTGAGTGCTGGGATTATAGGCCTGGATCACCACACCTGCCTTCCGGTAGCCATGTTTTGAGCTGATGTGGAGGGAAGAGTTGCTTCTAGCTTTGAATGCTTCCTGTGCAAGAATCTCCTCCCCCAACTCAGGAATAAAACTAAGAACTGGAACTGGAAACTGCAGGTGAAGTCCTTGAGATCTTTTTATCTTAGCATATTCCACCTGTGCTTTGTGGTGGGGTCACCTGGGGAAACCCATGCCACTGGAAATCTTCATTTAATCATGCGTAGAACTGGAAGCTAAGGTTGGTCGAGTAAATCTGGAATCCCAGTGCTCTGGGAGGCTGAGGCAGTAGGACTGCAAGTTTGAGTCTAGCCTGGGCAATTGAGCAATTTAGGAAGACCCTGTCTCAAAATAAACAATAAAAAGGGCTGGAGGTGTGCAGTTCAGTGCAAAGGCCCTGGGCTCAGTCTCTAGTAGTGAAACAAACAATACCACCACCGACACAACTGGGAGAAGGGAGCCAGCGTGTTGCAAGCACTTCTGATGTGCTGGACATTTTGTCCTGCCTTCATTTATTAATACAAACTCCTGGGTCTGGAAATGTGGGTGTTTGCGTAGCACGTGAGAGGCCCTGAGAGCCATCCACCACACCACGCACGATAAAACCCCTCCTTCAAATTCGCGACTCTCCCTGAAGTAAGCATTTACACGGGGCCGCTAGACGGAGGAGTGCAGCAGGGCCCAGAAAGGGAAATCGACTGGCCTACATCACACAGTGACTTGGTTTAGCCCGAATTTACAGCCACGTGGGTCAGAATCCAGAGTCCGAGGTGCTCGGTGCTGTCACACTGCCGCCGAGGCAGCTTCGTGTGATGCCGAACTGGTGAGAACTGAAGACTCTGACCTTAGATGTGTGGGGCTCTACCTGGTTCAAGCAGTGTGACCTTGGGTAGTGTCGCTTCCCTGACTCTGTTTCTCTGCCTTTGTCACTGGGGATTAAGAATTCTTCCTATGGTCGTAGGGCTGTTGGAAGGAAGTGTCACCTATAATCTGTTTCCAGAAAGTCAGTGTACTCGGTGGTCTCCAGTTCCGTCTCAAAGTACTTTATCAATCTTCGGTTTCCCCAAACCACTCATATGCCACTGCTATCAGTGTTCTTGTTTGATTAACCATCAGGAACCCTAATAATCGAAATTGTTTTTCAGTATCACCATACACTGGCAACTACCCACCTTATCTCATTCAAATCTTGCTCCAGAAAAAGGTGCTGAGTCCCTCCTATTAGCAGCTGCTGCTGGAGGCCAGACCGAAACCTATCCCTTCGTACTGTCAGTCACAGCAGTAGAACAGCAGGAGCAACAGGTAGGGCTGCTTATCTCCGGCCAGGCCCTGTTGGAGGTGCTCAGCTAACCTGAGCTCAGGGAGCACCGTCAGGGTGGGACTGCTATTATCCCCATTTTACAGATAAACTGAGCCTTCGAGAGGAAAAGTAACTTGCTGTGAAAGCTGTTCTGGTTCAAGTGGTTTGGTTTACCTATCGCACAACTCCTCCTAGACTGGGGATGGAGACCCAGAATTTAGCTCAGTGGCACTGTGCCTGTCTTGAAAGTGCAAGGTCATGAGTTCAATTCCCAGTACCAGAAAAAGAAGAAGAAGAAGAAGAAGAAGAAGAAGAAGAAGAAGAAGAAGAAACAAAAAGACTTGGAATGGAAGCATGGGGGCTCTACCACTGAGCTACATCTCTAGACCCTTTTCTTTTTTGAGACAGGGTCTGGCTAAGTTGTGCAGGCAGGACTAACATTTGCCATCCTCTTGACTCAGTCTCCTAGTTTTTTCTCCTCCGTCCTTCTCTCTCTTTTTCAAAGTAAAATTTATCCCATTCCCCCAAGTCCCGCTCTCTCCCTTCCCCCTCCTCTCCCCCGCCTCCCCTTCTGCCGCCTCCGCTCCTCCTTCTCGTCCATGTTTTCTTCTCTCCTTTCTGGTGCTGGTGTGCTGGGTGAGTGCATGTGTGCGCATGCGTGTGTGCACGACAGGGCTCGAACCTAGAGCCTCTTGTGTGCTACGCTCCTGCTGCACCACTGAGCTGTCTCCAGACCCCTTAACACACATTTTTGGAGCTGATGCTTAAAATGAACCCCCACCCTCTTTCTTTAGGATGTACGGAAATAGCACACCTGCTGCTAGTTTCCCAGGTCCAGTTTTGCAAAATATTGGAATTTTATTTTATTATTATTGTTATTAATTTATGTTTTTGTTTTTTTGAGTCACGATCTCCCCATTATTTCAGGATGGCCTGTAATTCACTATGTAGCTCAGGGTGGCCTGGAACTCACAACAACCCTCTTGCTCAGCCTCCTGAGTGAGGGAATTACAGGTATGTGCCACCATGCCTAGCAAATCTTGGTATTTTAGAGCCTGGTGCTGTATTTCATAAAGAGACTTTGGCAGCACGGTGTGGTGGCGCATACCTGTAATCCCAGCACTTGGGAGGCTGAGGCTGGAGTGTTGCTGAAAGCTCTGGGCCAGCCTGGGCTACATAGTGAGTTCTGGTACAGCTTGAACTACAAAGGGAGACCCTGAGTCAAAACAAAACAAAACAAAACAAAAAAAAAGAAAGAGATTTTGGCTATTAACTGTATTAATCGGGCAACTTCTTCACGCTAAAGATTAGGACCCCTCCCCCCCAAATTATTGGGCCCAAGTTGGTGAGGGAGCAGCCCTCAGGTGACAAAAGCTTTTTTTGTTTGTTTGAGATAGGGTCTCACTAGGAAGTTCAGGTTAGCCTTGAACTCACTATGTAGCCCACCCAGGCTGGCCTTCGAACTCGCAGTGATCTTCCTGTCTCAGCTTTTTGAGTGCTGGGATTATAGATGAGAGCCACCACACCAGGATCACAACACAGGTTTTGACAAACAGTGTAAGTGGAAATTCTACCCTGGGGCTCCAAGTTTCAGGCCTAGGCTGTATGCCCATTAGGGGACTTTGTCCAGGGAAAGGAAAGGGAGGAAGCTCAGAGTCTCCACTCTTTCACCTGCAAAATCATGTCAACTACAGGCCCTCTTTGGGTAGGGATTACGCGGGTGTGGTCGGCCCAAGAGCTGCCAACTCGTCCTAGGAATGCGACCAGGGCCGGCAGAGGAAGGGCTGGAGCGCTGGGAGTCCCCAGAGGCGGCGGTGGGCGGGTGTGAGGGGGGCCGCAGCCTAGCTTTGGACTCCAGAGGCAGGGATTCGAGATGG
>NW_022900924.1:8578146-8600284 GCF_012274545.1 Fukomys damarensis | reverse complement strand
GGGCCGCGAAGATCGGGGTTGGGGGCCAGGCAGGGCGGGGCAGGGCTCGGGCTGGAGTAATGTGGGTGGGTGAGCTTGGGAAGAGGCTGAGCGGGACGCGGCGGGGGTGCTGGCGAGGGGTTGGAAGAGGAAGAACCCTCAGAAACGCTGCGGGGTCTGGGGCGTTCGGATGAACTGGGTGATTCAGAGAGGTGCTTTCCTAATAGCGGGGCAGCTAGCGAGGGGTGCAGTGAAAAGGAGCGAGGTGCAGGTGGGTCTCCGCTGCGCCTAAGTGACTGAGGATGAGATCAGACGTTGAGGGTAGAAATGCGGGAACCAAGCCCTGCCGCCTGTCCCCACAGGCGCACTCGCGGCAGCTGCTGGTCTCTCGAGCGGCTTGAACGCGTAGGGGGAAGTAGCAGGCGTGAGGGGAGCCTAGAAGAAAGGGGCTTCCTCTTGGAGGGAGGCGCTGGCTCTGCCGTCCTTTTTTGGGAGTGTTCAAAGGGTTTTGATCGCTGGAAAAGGAAATGTAGGCTCTTCTGCATCATGGTTTAGAATCACATCCTATATTTGGCCTTAATGTAGGCTGCCCTTGTTTTGTGGTGTGTAAAGTGCTTGCTCTACATGTTGCAACGTGGGATTCCGAGTGAGAGGCAAATTGCAAGTTGTTCGTCTCCCCCGGGGTTAGCAAAATACAAAGCCTTTTAGAAGGAATCGAATCGCGCCTTTATAAGCTGGTACCGAGTGGCGCATTTATTTACTTTTGGAAATAGTTATCATAGAATAATTAAGCCCTCTTGCTACAGCCTTACCGGCTGGGATTACATTCTAAAACAGTGTACTTAAAGGATTCTTAGTCACTGTATATAAATATGCACCTCATTGTCTATCCGGCAGATCCTACACCAGGGCCTGCTAGAATAGACAGAAACATGATTACGTGTAAGCAGTTGCTTTGTATCGTCTGTTCAGTTGTGAAGGCAAATAGGTACGGTATCTGTATAATATAAATTCACCGAAAGCATTCCCTATAAAGCTGAAGAAGCGAGTAAACTATTTTGGACTTGATTCTGTACATTTCAGCAAATTGATTTAAGAAAACTTTTTGAGGGGGCTAAGGCTTGGAGGTATGGTTCATAGTCATCATGTTTGGAGAGGAAATCTAATATTAAGCATTAGATCTGAGAGAGTGCATGAATGGG
Organism: Fukomys damarensis; assembly: GCF_012274545.1. Taxonomy (NCBI): domain Eukaryota; kingdom Metazoa; phylum Chordata; class Mammalia; order Rodentia; family Bathyergidae; genus Fukomys; species Fukomys damarensis. The sequence continues at coordinate 8,599,103 of NW_022900924.1, read as the reverse complement.
GGAAGAGTAAAAGAAAATGGAGAATTGTGTTGTATATTAGAAAATGGAGAATTGTGCTGTATAGTAGGCCTGGAAGTGCCGTGTCTTGTGGAAGATGATAGTCAAGTGTACTGAGGATTGAACAAAGATTTGTGAATATGGTCAAATACACACTTTATTGACAAAACCAGAAAGTAGCTTCCTGTGTTTTTGATTACTTGTGGGAGGTACATTAAAACCTGATGTTTTGGTTTTTGTTTTGGTGCTGGGAATTGAACTCAGGGCCTTGCGCTTGCCAGGCAAGCACTGTGCTGCTGAGTTACATCCCCAGCCCAAACCTGATGAATTTTAACAGACACCTATTATTGCACATAATATAGAAGTTTTCATTATTGTTTATTACTTCGCAAATTGTGCTAATCAATATTTATGTCTAGGTCTAATTTGAAATTAGGTTCAGACTTGATGAATAACATTTTCTGAATACTTAGGTTTTTTTATTTTGTTACACGTTTTATGTCTAATACATCTGTCACTTCTGGGATCCACTCCAACCATGAGGAGGAGAGTCCCTCTAATATCTCCGAGATGGAATGTTCCAAATGATAAATTATCAGTTCTTAATTATGTAAGTGGAAACGTGGAAGATGGATTTCTTTATGATGGCAGAATATTCCTTTCTTAATATTTTTACTTGTCACAAGCTTACTTTAGGAACAGATGCTATTAATGGGACTATTGTACCTTTAACCTATTTTTTCAGGGCTAGTGTAATAATAAATATGAATGTCACTTTCACATTCAGGGTACAAATCCACGAGATGAAACCTCTTAGACTTATTTTCCATTTAATGAATTATTTGTGTTGGCCTATCCTTGAGTCATGAAAACTCTTCTGCTACTTGGAAGTGTATCTTTTTAACCTTAAATTGCCTTTTCTGTATTAAAACATGGAATTCTTCATGAATATTTCACTGTGACCTAGTACCTAGAATGTTAAGTAATAGAATCTCTCTGGGTTTTCTTTGCCCTAGTTCAGATCATTTAAAGTGAGTGAACAAGATTCTACTGTATACTCCTTTCTTAGTACTCACTTTGTATTTCCATAATGTGTAATGAAATCTTTTCATTTTATATCAATTTTATTGACATATAACTCGTATGCCATACAGTTCACTTGTTTATTTTAATTTTTGTTAATCCTCTGCCTCATCCTCCTAGAGTGCTGGGATTACACGGAGCCTTAACACTTCACTCATTAAAGCATACAGTACAGTGGTTTTTAATATGTTCACAGAGTTGTGCAGCCATTAATCACCATAATCAATTTTAGCACATTTCATCACCCTAAGAAATGCTATTCCTGTCATCAGTCTCATGTCTCCGTTGTCCCTTCTCAGTTCTAGCATCCACTAATCTACCTTCTCAGATTTGCCTGTTATGGACAGGTCTTGTAAATAAAATCATGCAATATTTAATCTTTTTTGTGTAGCTTTTATTTAGCTTGTTGTCAAGGTTTATGTATGTCATGTATAGTACTTCATTATATTTTTGGTTGAGTAATATCCTATTGTATGGGCATACCCTGTTTTGTTTACTCATTTATCAGTTGAAGGGCACTTGGGTGTTTTCCTTTTTTGGCTCTTATGAGTAATGCTGCTTTGCACATTTGTGTACAAATTCCTGCGTCAACATATGTTTTCATTTTTCTTGAGTATTTACTAAGAGTGGGATTGCTGGATCATATGGTAACTCAATGCTTAGCCATAGAGAAACTACCAGACTGTTTTAGTTTTTTTACCCATAGTATTTGAAGATTCCCGTTTCTCCACATTTTCACCAGCACTTGTTATTCTCTGTCTTTCGATTCTGGCCATCTTATGGAGTATAAATTGGTAATCGTTGTTTTGGCTTAATGTTTTCCTGATGGCTAGTGATACCTATTTATTTTGTATGAATGGTACTTGCATTTTGTATATTTTATTTGGAGAAATGTCTTTTCAGATGCTTTGCTTATTTTTTAGTGGATTGCATTTTTATTCCAGAGTCATTTATATTCTAGATACAGGTACTTTTGAGATATATGATATATAAAATAAAAGCCAAATGTGAAAGGTTTAGGGAAAGATTTGAGTTCATTTATCTTAAGGCATGCTATGGATTGAAAAGGGTTCATCAGTCAGTTGCCTTTTTCAATTCTTCTGGCCTTCCATTGCCCATAGAATAAAGTTCAGCCTTACTTTGATTGTGGATCAAGGTGGTTTCTGCTATCAGCCAGCTATTCCTTTTACTATTTCTCTTCCTATGTCTTCATCTCCAAGGCCACTCCTTGAACCATGCCAGCTTTCAAATCTTGTGATGCATTTATTAGTGTACACTCCTTTTGCCCTTTGGGATCCAGGTCATGAGGTTTTCCTCCTGGAAAACTTCCTTATCCACACAGGCAGACATTGTTCCTTACTGCCCTCAGGAAACATAGATTCATCGTTACTGTTTGCTGCAAGGAACTGGACCTGAATGAAAGCTTACTTCCCAGAGGAGGGAAAGTGCCAGAGAGATTTACATGGGAGGCAGACTGAGATTCTGTTTTTCACAGTTTGGTCATTTGTGCCTACTGGGTATTTGCTGAGCAAAGGATTATTTATTGAAGCTAACTGGGAAGATTCTCTTCATTCATTCATTCTTTTTTTATTATTGTTGTTGTTGTGGTACTGGGGATTGAACCCCGGCCTTCATACTGAGTTACATTTCCAGCCTTATTTTATTTTATTTTTAAAATTTTTGAGACAAGGTCTTGTTAAGTTGCTTATGCTGGGCTTGAAGTTGCCATCTCCTGCTTGTGCCTCCCAAAGTACAGGGAGTACAGGTATGTGCCACCGTTTCTCTGATAATTAACATCTTTATTACCTGTATTAAAATAACATGAAGAAGAAGCATGCTTCCTTTTCTGCATTTCTGGCATCCAGGTCTCCCTCTTACCAAAAGAGTGCTCAAATGTAAAACTCTGTATTTGAAACATTTTCCTGAGGGCAAAACATTCTTGTCCAGGTTCTTTCCCACTAGTGAACAAGAATTACTGGCTTAGAGCCTTCTTAGTAGGGCAGATGCCAGGGAACACATTTAATTTGGTGCAGTTTAGCCACATTGCATGTGTATAGGTCAGGCCTCCTGAGTGTTGGCATTATAGGCATTAGCCACCACACTTGGCTTTCTTATGTTCATTTTTAATACTTCATAATATTTTGTAAGAGCTGGGGGTGGTAGCACCTGTAGCCTCAGCATTTGGGAAGCTGAGGCAGGAGGATCAGGAGTTCAATGCCAGCCTGAGCTACCTAGTTAGACCTGTTTCAAAAAACAAACAAACAAACAAACAAAATAAAACAAAAATCCAGAGGCACCAGTTGGTCAATTTAGAGTGCATTTTCTTCTTTTCTATTCATTAAAATGGCATGGTAGTAAAGTAGGAAAAATAGTCCAAATTTCTTGTCTAATTAGTGAGCTATGGGATGTGTTATGTAGTGTCTTTTCCTATGAGTTTTGTACTTAGCGGAACTGAGACCCTAAAGGTATAAGAGACCTACAGAGACAGTGATGTGGGTTTCATTCTTGGCTCCACTTTTTTTTTTTCCTTTGAGGTAGGGAGTTGCTGTGTAATTCAGGCTGGCCATGGACTCACTGTAGCCCAGGCTCAGCCTCCTCAGTGCTGGGATATGGGCGTGTGGCACCACACCCAGCTTTGGCTCCACTTCCTAACTGGTTGTGACTTTGCCATTCCCTCACCGCTGAGCCTCACTTTCCTCTTCTGTAGTATGGAGATGCTAATGACTACTTTGCAGAGTCATTGCTATTATTAAACGAGGAAAATTATGTAAAATGCTGAGTACAGTGGTCCCCGGCTCTTAGTTGCCTATTAATAGATGGGACTATGGGAAATCAAATAGAGTAAATTTAACAGATTTTATTTCTGACGTTAAGTTGTAAACATATGGATTCTGACTTTCACCTAAATATTTTAGACTTTGAAAATGAGAAAAGGTCCCATTTTATCAGGAGAAGATGGTGGTAAAAATGAAGCAGTGTTTTTATATCTATCAGAATTGGAAATGCCTATCCAAACAAACTTCCTTTATTCAGGCCTTATTGGGTATTCATTCTGTCTGCCTGTCTCTTCATTTAAGGAAAAAGGCTTAATTTCTGGCAAAAGATTCATCTTTCCAGAGTTTAGAAGGAGATTGCAGTGGAGAATTAATAGTCTTTTGGTTATAGTGTATAGAGTGTAGCGTTCTGTGTGGCAAGAGACTGTAGTTTCTTGGGATGTTAAATTGGGCCTGTTATTTGAATCTTATGTTAATAACAAAATAGTCCTTCCTGCTTGCTGCATGGATGAGAAATTAAACAAAAGTAATGGAAAAGTTGGAGTGAGAGAAACTGGATTATAAATAGGAGTAGGAGAGCCTATATATTACACGACTGAAGGCAGCAATTTCACAATGTATTTTTTTTAACCTTTGATCCTGTAATTATCTACTTAAAAAAATATGTACTGTACTCCTAGCACTGTACTTTTAAAAACAATATGAAGCTAGGTATATGCCGGTATTCCTAGCACTTGAGGCAGGAGAATCAAGAGTGTGAGGCCAGCCTGGACTATATGGAAAGAAACTGTCTCAAAAAGCAAAACAAAGCAAAAGAAACGAAGGATCCTGTTCAACACTGGTATCTCTCCAACTTTAAAAGACTGTCAGTGATGGTGAACCTTTTAGAGCTTTCGATGATATAAACAGCCTGCTGTGGTATATAGGTTCCCTGTCCAGGGCTGCATATCCTTTTGGGAGAGTTGAGACCCTGTTTCTCGGTAGAAGTCCTCATTCCTAGGTTGATGAGGTTCAGCTGTAGACCTTCCTGAGTACAGGGCCTGGGCCTGAGCTCCCAGATGACTGACTCCCAGCCAGAGCAGCTAGCACAGCCCTGGTCTGCTGGCTGACTGGAGGAGGCCAGTGGTCACAGGAGCTTAAGGTACTCACCCAAGATCAGGAACCTGGCTTTATCATCCTTCCTTTTGCCCAGCGCCCTCCACTTCATATTATGTGTAGTGTAGATTATTTTACTAGTTGGTAGGGTGGATTTAATAATACAATCCGGATTTTGAAATTTACCCAGTCATGGCTTTCCACTTTTCAGCGTTTAACCCAGTGTAGCAGTTCCACTCTCTTGACCATGGTCTTTTAACAGGTATGCAAACTGAAAGTACTTTGTGGGTGTAGCTCTTCAGTTCACAACTGATCGCTGATATCTATGTTCATTCCCACATGTTCAGGTTGCCCTTATGTTAAACTGGGAAGATTGGTCCAGGTTTTAGATGCATTTTTGGAAAACTTGAAAAATAAATCTCTTGAGGAAGATTTTGATAGGAAAAAAGAATCTTTTTCTTTTGAGATAGGGGCTCTCTATGTAGTTTAGTCTGGCCTTGAACTCACTGTGTAGCCCAGGCTGGCCTCAGACTTGTGGCAGTCCTCCTGCCTCAGCCTCCTAAGTCCTGGGATTATGGGTCTGTGCCACTATGCTCAGTCTTGATTTTCTAGTTTAATGTAGAGTTCCTAGACAGTAATTTATTAACCATTTTTTATTTCCTTGGACTTTTTTCCCCCCTCTGGTATTGAGGATTGAACCCAGGGCCTTCTCACTGAGTTACACCCGCATACCTTTTTGTTTTTTTCATTTTGTAACAGGGACTTGCTAAATTGATAAATTGCCCTGGCTGGGCTGGAACTTGTGATCTTTTACCTCAGCCTACCAGAGTGCTGGGAATACCAAGCCTGACTATTTCCTCATTTTTATAATCTGGCCATTAGTAAGTGGTGGCCATTAAGATTTGTCTTCAGTGTTTCAAAATACAGTTACTATCATAAAGGTGCCCTTATATAATGTCATAGTAGAAAAATCCTTACCAGTAGGTCATCTATTCGTGAAAATGCTAAATTTGAACAAGAATAATCCAAGTCTACTACTGGAACTACACACATTCTAATAAGCATAATACAATCATTTAGGATTAGCAGAAGTTGATCATTGCTTCATGGTGTGGTCATTCTGTCTCTGGGTAAGCTAGACAGAGTCTGGCCACAGTGGGGTTTGGTAAGAGCCTTTCTTGCTCCATGATCTCCTTAGCTGCCAACAGCTGCTGAGGGCTTCATCCTGGACATACAAGACTGAAGCCTTTGGGCTGTTTTTCCTGCTCTTGACATTGTAGGGGCACTTGACGGAATTCAGAAGAACCTCCTCCTTGTGACAAATGTTTAATCATCTGCTTACTTCACATGAAAGATACTTGAATTCCTTTTTATAATGGTCAAACATTCTTTTCTAGTTAAAGATTCTAATTCCTTTCATTCTTAGGAACTTAATTGAGACCCATTTATTAATGTGAAAGCTCGGTTGTTGGCCTCATGGTGACTAAGGAACACATGTGAACTTGCACTGTCATCCCCATGAAACAGAGGGATTTATTGGGAGACTAGTTACTTTACAAGCTAAGTGCTGAATTAATTGCATGGTTAGTAGTATCTTTAGCTTAACTTTGTCTTCCTAGTTTTGCAAGAGATGGCCTCAGCTCTTTGGCACGGTGCATAATAGGATATATACTGTCTGTATTAGAAATAGAGGAACCATCCTTTAGGCTCTTTCATCTCTGCCACTGCTGGCTTCACAGTGTTACTGCAGGAGAAGGCAAGTTAGAAGTCTTTTTTTTGACCCCTAAGACAGCCAGTTTAATCTTCCCACTATGTAGTATAGAGATGCCTTGCGTGCACTGGGCTGAGCTGCACTGTCACGTGTGACTAATGCTGTATCTGTGAAGGATAGTTGTGACTCATGGGGTCCTCTGAAAGTCAGGGTTTGAGAGCTCTTGTTAGTTTTTGTTTTGGAGGTAGTGTGTACATTTGGCTCCCAACTTGGGACTGAATTGTGTTCCAGAGACTAACTCAGTTGTTTGGAACTCAGATGGTATTTTTTTTTTTTTATAAATTCAGCATTATAAGTGGTTATATGTTCTCAGACTAGATTGAAAGAATCTGTTTAATTCACAGCACACTTTTTAAACTTCATGGTGACAGTGGAATTTTGGATCTTGGGAAGTGAGAATCATGTGGAAAAAAAGGAGCTGCATTTTAACCCCCCAAGTGCCTCTCTGCGGGCTGTGTGGCACCCAGGGGCCTCTTGCTACAGCAGTCCTCCAGATCTGCACTGCTCCTTGAAGTTCTTTATCTTCTTTCACCTCTCTTACTTTGAAACTCCTCCTCTCCTGTTCACTGACTGTTAAACAGTAGCAGCCAAGCAAATGACTCAAATGCATTTCTACTCGTTATTACTAGACTACCAGCTATTCAGTGTGGGCTTTGTATTGTCTCACTCATGTCTTTGTTTTGTACTGGGGATCAAACTCAGGACGTTGTGCTTGGGAGGCAGGCGGCAGAACCACGGAGCTAAATCCCCAGCCCTCACTCATGTCTTTTAACCCATTTAGAGCTACAGTATTATTTTGAAAAGGAAATTCCTTAGTGATAAACACTGTCAGAAATTTTTGCATTCAGTAAGTGTATCAAGGTGTCAAGGGGAAAGTTGAATGAAGGCATGTGGGGTTAGGCTGGGCCGTGCAGGGTTATCCCTGATACCTCAGGAAGGAGCCCTGCATGCTATTGACAGGTTCTTCTGGTTACCTATTAAAGAGAAAATGTGCTAAATTTTTTTTCAAAATATACACAGTCCTTCGTGTGTGTGTGTGTGTGTGTGCACACGTGCACACGTGTGTGTGGTATTGGGGATTGAATTTAGGGGTTCCTGCATGTTAGGCTGCCCCTCCACTGGTCTACACCCCAGCATTTTTATTTATTTTGAGGTACCTTCACACTGAATTGTCCAGGTTGGCCTTGAACGTCATATCCGCCTGCCTCAACCTTCCAGCAGCTGGGATTATAGATGTGAATTACCACATCTGGCTGACCCTGTTTTTCCTTTTTTTTTTTTCATTTGGGAATCCATGCCTTGAGAGGCAAAGTGACTTGGTTTCTGTGACCTTTGGGAAGTAGATCAAGGCAGAGTAGTGATTATAAGTTGAAACAGTTTGTAGTGGTTAGAGCTAAGGCCTGTTTTTACATTTTTTTACAGTTAGCGAAAAGACATTTATTTTGTCAAACAGTGGAAAATAATCCACCTCTCCTTTTAGTTACGGCCTCCATGAAGGATTTGGACCACCAAGTTTTCCCAAGCTCTTTTCATTAGAACATTTTAGGACACCAGGTGTGATAAGCATTAGGGATTGATTTTTCTGGTCTAAGTAAAAATTCTTATTCACAAAGTCTTATGGCAAGCTTAATGTTTTGGTTTACTTTAAAAATGTATAAAAGGTTAAAAATTAATAGAAGAAATTTAGACTTGCAGCCCTCAGATGTATTTCTTTTTGATGCAGCATTCTTTGGTATGGACCATGAGCCCGGTAAGAATTCATGGGGCAGGTGTTGAAGGGTCAGTATCTGTGGGATGCTGGGAAAGAGCCCTTGCCTGAGGGTCTGAGTAATAGTACAGGGATGGACAGATTGTGGAAAGTTGGGATAGTAGGGTACATATTTGTACAAGATGTTTGAATAAAATGTAGATGTAGTTTGGATATGGAGTTAGAAAGGTAGATAGAAATGTTGATTTGTGGATATTACTAGTATTAGTGAGTTCTGTGCCAGTAATGATTACTTTTTTGGGTTAAATGAAGAGAAATTAAATGAAGTGTGAACTATTTTGCAATTTGTAAATATAAACTCCAGTACTTCTATATCCTGAATTCTTTAAAAGCAACAAGTGTCTACTTTTATTTTTGTTTTTATACCTCTTTCTTTTTTAAAAAAGTTTTTTTTTTTGGTACCAGAGATTGAACTCGTGACCTTGCACTTGCAAGGCAAATGACGGAACCACTGAGCTAAAACCCCGGCCCTGTGCCTCTCTTTCCCAGCATGCCCTCTGATGCACAGTGGTGCTCAATAAATGTTAGTTGAATTTCACTTTTGCATGATATAATTAGGGGAGAGTGTCAGTGTTCCTGTTTTTCTAGATGAAAGGAATAAACAAGTTTTCTGAATGTCTGTAAACCCAGCTACTTGGGAGGCTGAGGCAGGAGGCTTGCAAGTTATTAGCTAGCCTGTAAGATATGGGCAATGTTGTCAGACCCTGTCTCAAAAAAATGGGAGGGTGGCACATGTAGCTCAGTACAGCATTTGCCTAACAAGCTCCAGTAGTGTAGGGGTGGGGATAGGGTACATGGGGTAGATGGAGTGCTAATTGTAAGCATTCATTTACTAAATTATCTTAGATTAGCTAACTTCTTGTCATTGTAAATAAATATGTTAGCAAGGTATGCATGTATATTGAGGCATTTATATACCTTTATTTACTTCTGCAGTGCTGGGGATAAAACCCAGAGTACCTGTATTTATTGAAGCATGTTTTATTTGTAAAGCACATTTTTGAATGTTTTAGTAATTGAAAGCATACATTCTTTTCTTAAAACTTACTGAAAATGATAGTTTAATAATAATTGTATGGGATGTAGTTTTCTAAAGTATGTGTTGCATCATACACTAGCTGTGTTAAAGCATAAGTGCTGATAGGTGATGATACATTTTGGAGCTTTATTGCAAATTAGCTGGCTTCTTATGCAAGGTGAAAATATTGGTACTATGGGCTTACGGCTTTGTTTTATAGCTCTGGCTAGCAAGGTTGACAAAGGAATTACTGGTGTAACTTCCTAGTAGAAGCTTGTTTCAACTAAAAATCTTTGACAGGATAGATATAGGGAAGCCTTAGTGTCTGTTCTCTGGGGCAGTAGCTGTTTATTTCCGTCCAGGTTCTCTCCCATCTAAGTGCGTGCCACCACTCCATGGAAGATTCGATGGATATGGACATGAGCCCCCAGAGGCCCCAGAACTATCTTTTTGGTGGTGAACTAAAGGCCGACAAGAATTATCACTTTAAGGTGGATACAGATGAAAATGAGCACCAGCTGTCATTAAGAACGGTGAGGTCAGGGGTTGGTGCAAAGGATGAATTGCACACTGTGGAAGCAGAGGCAGTGAATTACGAAGAAGTCCAATTAAAGTAACACTGGCAACTTGAAAATGTCTGTACTGGGGGCTTTGAAATTACAGCACCGGACCTCTTCAGGTTGAAGTGTGGTCCAGGGCCTGTGCATATTAGTGGACAGCGCTTAGTAGCTGTGGAGAAAGACGCAGAATCAGGTGAGGAGGAGGAAGAGGTTGTAAAACTCCTAAGTATATCAAGATTGATGGGGGAGAACCATACTTTGTATGAAGATGAGGATTTAGAGTTAAGGTAGCCATTGAAAAAGCTGAGTTTCCCTTCACTGTCTTTCTCTTCTGTAAATTTCTCTTCCTTTAACTGCTGACTGCCTGGAAGGTGTCATCGTCTCGCATACATTTCCCACAGTGCATCTGTGAGGCGTCTGTTCCAGCCACGTAGGAGCTGCGGGGCGGGTCTGGAGCCCTAAGGGTTTCATGTGTTTGAAATTTGTTTGTCTGGAGAATGTGACAAAAGTAGGTTAAGATAGGGCAAAGTGGATACCATTTTATTTGTTAAATGATCTCATCATTTAGGAGTTCATTTGTACATATTAAAAATTTGAGAAACTGTAGGTTTTCATTTATATTACATTTGGGATGTCATAAATGGTAACAAATGAATTGTTTTATAATTACATTTTTGTTTGTATGGTTGTGTTTGTTTATTTCTGGGACAGTTTAGAGATTTCTACAAACCATAAATGTGGTTGTTTAATAGAGTATTAGAGATGTGAAGCCTGTGACCTTTCTTCTGTCTTCTTAAAATTATTTTAAAATGATTTTTCCTTCAGCTGAGGATGTAGTTCAGTGGAAGAGTGCTTGCCTAGCATGTGCCAGGGCCTGGGTTCAATCCCAGTGCTGCAGGGGGAAGGAGGGGATTCTTACTTTCATTTAAGGCACTTTGTTTTGTTTCTCTTTTAGTTACTATTACCCAGTAGCTAACATGGAGTTAAGCATTATGATTTTCTTTTGCAGTCTTACAGTTTGGAGGGAAAATGGATTTGGGGTAGTTAGGTTTACAGCTTTGTCAGCTAAGGCTGTTTAAAAGCTTTTTAAATAGAGTAGTCACTCTCAGAATACTTAGCCCAAATGTCCCTTCTGAAAGTGGCCTTTATTAATTTGCCTCCACTTCTCCCAGAAGTATTTTAATTTTTTGGTGAGATTAGATATGTGGTGTTTTCTTCCTAAAGAAACAAGAACTTCTAAATGTATCAATCTGGTAATAACTGCATTTCCCCCAGTGAGTTAGCTTCTTGCAGTTTCTTGTACTTGTTGAGGATACTGATACTCTAGAGTTTTTGTACTTCTCTGCTCCCCTTTAGAACAGAGGTATGCGGATAAGTAAATAGTTTATAATTTTACTAAAAGGGACCGGGCAGACACAGTAATTAGTAAGGTACAATAGTAACATTGTGAGAGGTGTACTTACTGTTTCTGTAGGATATCTGAAAATCCCAGAGGCATAGGGAGATTTTTATTTTAAACTGGTATTTTTATTTTCAGGTACCATGTTCAGTATGTTTTCTTCAGCTTCCAGACATCTTTTTGGGCAAAGTATTGTAACTTTTATTTATTGGTGGTGAGGAGGGCTCATCTTGGGGCCTTATACATACCAGGCAAATATTCTACCACTGAGCTACATTCCCAGACCTAAAGTACAATAATTTTTTTACCACTTTTATTTGGGGGAGGGGTGCCATGAATCAAATTCAAGGCCTCATGCTTGCCAGGCAGGTACTGTGCTGCTGAGCTACATCCTTGGCTAATTCGTTAATTAATTAATTAATATATTTTTGAGACAGGATCTTGCTATGTAGCTCAGGCTGGCCTTGAACTATGTAGCCCAGGCTGGACTTAAACTTGAAGTGATCCTCCTGCCTCACCCTCCCGAGTGCTGGAATTACAGGCCTGTGCTCACCTGTCTAGTACTGTAATTTTAAAACCATGGATCTAGTTATTAATCTCAAGAGGTAAATATTTGAACATATATTTAGACATGCAGTAATACTTTGGTTCGCACATGCTTCTTTCTACAGTTTGGTTTGCAGACAAAAGTGTTTGGCAAAATTTTGCTTCTGTTCACAAACTCCGCATTGGGTGACAGACATGATCACGGCCATCTTCACACAAACACAGATGTAGCATCTTCCCCAATGTTGTAAAACAGATTAAGTTTATAAACCAAGTACGTTTTGCCTCTGGTTTTATTCTTTGCAGACACCCTACTTGTAATGAACTGCTGCTCAGAGGTAGCAAGTCTTCCTCAACCCCAGAGAGCTCAGGGAAGGCACCGTCAACTATCTGGTTGCCTAAGTCAAAATCAGACATCTCTGTTGATATGTTCTCCTTGTCTAAAACAGTAAAATCCAGTTGATGTCAACTCTTTTGACTGCCTTCATTTGTCTCGGTTTCTGATGGGGCTGTTATTTCTGGCCTAGAGAAGTGCAGTGACTTCCTAATGCTTCCCTGAATCTTTGTTCCCATCTGCACGTCCATTCTCTAGCTATTTTCAGAGAGATCTTTTTATTTTTTTTGTGTGTATTTGTGGTACTGGAGTTTGAACCCAGCACATTGTGTTTGCTGGACAAGTGCTCTCCCCTTGAGCTACGTCTTGAGCTCATCAGAGGTCTTTTTAAGTCCACATCGGATTATGCCTCAAACTCACATTTAAACAATTTTGTATGACTTCTAGGACTTCTCAGGTAAAGATAAAAATCCTTAACCTGGCCTAGAATGCCCTGTAGGATGTAGGCATCTTGTTCTCTAGGCTCCAGCCCCTTCAGACTTTGTTAGTTTAGGTTCTGACTACATTTGCTCTTTTTTTTTTGGTACCAGGGATCGAACTCGGGCCCTTGGCTTGCAAGGCAGGCGGCAGAACCACTGAGCTAAAATCCCTGGCCCTGACTCGATTTGCTCTTGATAGACCCTTTACATGTATTGTTCCTCCCCGATGGAACTGACTTTTCTTCTCTTTTTCCCCAATTACTTTCTCATCCTTTGATTTTACTATTTGTGCCACTTCTCTGAGGTCTCTGTCTGGTTCTATTCCATTGATCAATACTGATCCCTTGTGTGCTTCATCTCAGCATGTTTCACAGTGCTACGTGTTTATGTGAAAGTCTCATTTTGTTGTTTCCACCAGTAGACTGTGAGCTCCATGAGAGCAGAAGCCAGGACTGCTTGCTCACAGTTGTGTCTGCATTGTCTAGCATGTGTTTGGCACATGATCAAAGCTTAGCAAATTGTTGAGTAGATGACTGGATAGAATTAAGAAGTTACTGAGCATTCATAGTTGAATATATTGTTACTGTATACGTATATCCCTGTGGATGCTAGTAATTAATTTGATTCTCAGTGAGTTGTATGTGTTTTGTTAGGGAGATCCAGGCTGGGTCCCTGTGTTAACTTTGTATCTCTGTGACAAAACATTCCAGATAATCAGCTTACAAAGATGAAAAGTTTATTTTAGCACACGGTTCCAGTTCATGGTTGCTTGGCCGCATTGCTTGGGCCTGTGGTGAGGCAGAACATCATGGCAGGAGTACATGGTGGGGCAAAGCTGCTCACTGCATGGAGACTAGGCAGCAGGAGGAGCAAGAACAGGGACCAGGGCCCTGATGTCCCTGTCAGTCCCCAGTGACTGCCCTTCCTCTCACTAGACCCCGTCTCCTAACAATCATCTCACCTTGCAGCAACTCCACAGTCTGGCAGCCCAGCTCTTAGGCATGGCCTTTGGGAGCATTTCAGATCCAAGCCATAGTAGTTCCATTGAAAGGATTCTGTGTAGATTCTTAGGTTTCAGATCATGATAGGACCCTATTTCTGCTCTCCCTTTTCATAGTTGAAGAAACCAGTAACCACACAACCAGAATTGGGTAGTTGGCTGTGTCGGGATAAACTTGTATGTGACACCTAAGCTAGAATTTTTCCTATCTCTTGTAATGTTCCTTTGAAACAGTTCATTAAATCCATTTATTCCCTGCCTGCCTAGGATGCAAAAAAAAATTTTTTTAAAGACCAAAATTCTTCAGTGAAGGTGATATTTTGTATTCTGATCATCCTAGTTTTGCCTGTGACTGCTCTCAATGAGGTTCTTCATAAAAATGGCTTATTTTATTTTCAGAGATCTGGGAATCCAGTAATTTCATTCCCTTGCATGAGAAGATTGCCAGAGAATTACATATTAACATTTTATTCCAAGAGAAACCTCATTTAAGTAGTGGAAAACAGACTTAGCAAGTCTGTACAGTCATACATGGTGTTTTTTTTAAAAACCTTTTTTGATAAGAAAAATAGGTCATCGGAATACCAAGAGTATTTCAAAACACATGGATTAATTTTTAAGTGAGATGACTGGGCCATTCATGTCTGTAAGTCTTCTGCAGCTGACTTTGAAAACTCTTGGGATTAATTTAGCTCTTTGAAGAATTGTGTTCTGCTCTTTGAAGAGAGACACCCAACGTCTGAGTCTCCGTGGTGCCCTTCAGGGAGGCTTTCTGTGGTGCCACAGTGTTCGCTGGGGCAGGTAGTGCCTCATGCTGTCTTTAAGATTGAGGTTCTGCAGCAGTCCTGCGAAGCTCCAGGGACAGACAGAGAGGCGGTCATGTTTACAAAGATGCCAGCAGTAAGGAGAAGGTTGGGAAGTGGGAGGGATTACGCACTTGCCCATCCTTGCACATTGTATCTGTAATGGAAATAGATATTTCTTACATCAGAGAGATAGAGACATCTCCTAAAGCCTTATAATCTCATGTTTTAAAAATTGCAATAGAGCTGGGGATGTAGCTCAGTGGTGCTGCTGCCTGCCTTGCAAGCACAAGGTCCCGAGTTCAATCTCCAGCACAAAAAATAATTACAACATTCTTTTGTTTTATTTGAGGTGACTACAAGCCTTAATATGGCATCATTTTGTCATGAAGGATCTTTAAAATACAGATGCAAGACAGTAATTTTAGGATTTCTAATTTTTCTCTTAAGGAATTTTCTTAAATTATTATTATTATTATTATTATTATTATTATTATTATTATTATTGTTTGCAGGACTAGGGATTGAACCCAAGGTTTTCACACTGAGCTACATCCTCAGCCCTTTAAAAAATTTTTTTAACTTTTTTTTTTAATTGAGTTTATTGGAACATTTTAGGTATACAGTACAGTTGCATTCATTATTGAGATCTTGTACCTTTACATGACTCATCTTGGTTCTCATTTTTTCCCCTTGTCCCTGGCCTCCCTTCACCCCCTCCTCCCCTCCCCATTTACAAAAACTTTATTCCATTTTTTCATTTTCTCATATTTTTTCTCTTCCCTTATTACCTTTCCCCTGACCTTCCACTTTCCCTACACCTTTAGCCCTCTTCCCATTTCACAATGTCAGTTATCTCATTAGGATCGTATGTACTACTACAGTTTTATACTGTAATTTTTACTGTAAATTTTTATACTTTATTTTGAGATTTTTTGTGTGTGTTTTTTGTTTTTTTGTTTTTTGAGACAGGGTTTCACTATGTAGTTCAGACTGCTCTGGAACTCACTGTGTAGCCCAGGCTGGTCTCGAACTCATAGCGATCCTCCTGCCTCAGCCTCCTGAGTGCTGGGATTACAGGTGTGCGCCACCACGCCTGGCCTTGAGATGGTGTCTTGCTATATACCTCAGGCTAACCTTGAATTTACTGTGTATCCCAGGCTGGCCTGGAACTCATGATCATCCTGCCTCAGCCTCCTGAGTGCTGGGATTATAGATGTGTCATCCCTCTGAATGGCTTTTCAGGATTGTCACTTGAAGTTTTGCTGTTTGTATCATGTTCACTTCATTTCTTGTCACACATGACTATTACCAGTCATTTTCCTAGCTTCAAATGGTCAATGAGTGTTTATGTTTTATATTAGGTAGTTCTCAATTTCTTTTTGTAAGAAGTTCCTAAAGTAAGTATAGATTGTAAAATGTAAGTTGCTTTCTTAGAAAGCTATAAGAAGTATAAAATTTCATTTTATCTTACCTTTTAGAAACTGTCCTTTGTACATATATTTCTTTTTTCTCTTTTTTTTTTTTTTTTTGGTACCAGGGATTGAACTCTGGACCTTGCACTTGCAAGGCAGGCATGGTGCCACTGAGCTAAATCCCCAGTCCTAATATTCCTTTTTTAAATATTCTCTCATACATTGAACATATCCTCTGATTTATGGCTTAAAAATTTTCAGTCAGACATAGAGATTTGCTTCTTTGACTGTATCTCCGTTGTTTCTGTGTAATTGAATGCTAATATCCAAATTCTGTATTTTGATCGTTGCATTTTTACTCATTTGTAAAGTGTAGACAGATTCCAATTTCGTGTTTAAAAATTATACAAACCTGAGCCGGGTGTGGTGGCGCATGCCTGTAATCCCAGCATTCGGGAGGCTGAGGCAGGAGGTTTTCTGTGAGTTTGAGACCAGCCTGGGCTACATAGTGAGTTCTAGGTCAGTCTCAACTACATAGTGAGACCCCATCTCAAAAAACCAAAAAAAAAAACCCAAACAACCCCCCCCCAAAAAAATCCAAAAAACAAACAAACACAAACCAACTAAGTGAAACTTGATTGTAGGCTGCATCACCATGAGAGAGCTCTAAGCACTGTTGTTTGTTGACTTGCAAAAGCTCAGTTCCATGTATGATGTGCAGTTTATCATTGAAAAAGTATTGCAGTTTATGGGGTAAAAGTTGCACTGTCCTTTACTTTGTGATTTCAGGCCATTGTGTCTTTCTTGAAAGTTCCTTCTCCTTTGGACCAGTCCTATAGTGGCTCCACGCTGAAGAATGAGGAGCCTGGAGCCGATGGGCTTGGGGACCCCTTTCCATGCCAGGCTTCTGTGAGACCTGGAGACCTGTTCTCGGGAATTTGTTTTCTGTGTAGGCTTGTACGTTATTACATTTCCAACTTTGTAGAAGGAGTTTTTGACTGTTGGCATTACCATTAAATAGTTGAGATTAGGACATTTCTCAACTGCTGTCCTACTTGCTTTCTGTCAAATAACGCATCCAATATCTTCCGCATTAAAAGGAGCTGGCCGTAAA
Source organism: Fukomys damarensis (assembly GCF_012274545.1). Lineage (NCBI taxonomy): Eukaryota > Metazoa > Chordata > Mammalia > Rodentia > Bathyergidae > Fukomys > Fukomys damarensis. The sequence continues at coordinate 8,581,947 of NW_022900924.1, read as the reverse complement.
GTAGCATCTTAGAGGGAGCATGTCCTGTCCCTAAAGGGACGTTGTGGAGTCTTTCTGCATTGCTGCTGACTGAGGGAACATTCTAAGTCTGCTGACCATGGAGTAAGCAACACTCTGGAATGGTCTCAGCAAATGTGCAGAGCAGGATTTTGCTAGTAGTAGGGGTTTTCCTGTATGTGTTCCTAGCAGGATGTGTTTCCTTTCATATGAACCATTGAAATACATCTGTTGGAATCTTTAAACAGATAACTTCTCAATAAACAGGAAAATATCAAAATTGTGGTCAGTTTTTGAGACTGATGGAAGTACAGAGAAAATATAGTAACATTTACTCAGGTGTCTTGAGGATGTTTTATTTGTTGCCATTACGCTATAAATGCTGTCTTATCTATATTTTTTCTTCTAACGCATTTCTTGCATGGCCTGTGAAGTAGAATTTCTCTGTGTGACTTGGCAGTACCATAAAGCATGTCTTTACACTCTTAGAGAGTGGTGATTCTCAGGTGATTGTAAGATAGATAGAAAATTTAAGAGTGATCTTAGCAAACTTTCCCCTGACACTTCAAGTAAGTCCTTAACTCATAATTAGATCTTAATTTTTATTTCATTCATTTTTTTTACATTAACTTAAATTTTTATTAGTACATTTATGATACATACTATATTCAGAGTGGGGAGTTGACGTCTTGAACTTTATTTCCCCTTCCCCTCCTCTCCTTCCTGTCTTCCCCATCACCAGATTCCCTTCTGATCTTCACAAAGTCTTAGCTCCCTGTTTCTTGTCATCTCTCTTTTACTTTGCTCTTTAACTTATTTATATTTTTTAGTTTCTCATAGAAGAGAAACCATGTTGATACTTTTTTCTTTTTTGACACAAGGTCTCATTTTGTAGTACAGGCTGGCCTTGATCTCACTTAAACTCATAGTGATCCTCCTGCCTCAGCCTCCTGAGTACTGGAATTATAGGTGGGCACCACCATGCCAGCCTTGTGATATTTAACCTTCTGTGTCTGATTTATTTCACTTAACATTATGGTCTCAAGATGCAAACATTTGCCTACAAATGCCTCATGTTTCTTTATTGGCTGAGTAGTATTCCACTGCACATATATATATCACATTCTTTTTCCACTCATTTGTTGATGGGCATGTAGGTTGCTTCCAAGATGTTAGTATTATAAATTGTGCTGCTGTAAACAGGGGCATGCATGTATCACTCTAATATGATGTCTAACTATTTTAGGAAAACAGAAGTATATGGGTCCAGTGAAATTTCTATGTTTAGCTTTTGGGGAATCTCCATACTGATCTCCATAGTGGTTGTACTAATTTATATTTCCACCAACAGTGTAGAAGCTCCCTCTTCCCTACCTCTGCAGGCTCACCAGCAACTGTTGCTTTTTTTTTTTGGTACGGGGGTTCAAATTAGGGTCCTTGTGCTTGTGAGGCAGGCAGCGGAACCACCGAGTCAAATCCCTGGCCCAACTGTTGCTTTTTGAGTTCTTGATTATACCTATTCTTTCTCGACTAAGATAGACTCTCCTGTCTGTTTTTGTATGTCTCTAATGGCCAGAAATGCTGTACATTGTTTCAGGTACCTTATGGCCATTGCTGCTACTTCTGAGAAGTGTCTAGTCAATGCTCATTTTTTGGTGTTTTTTTTTTTTTTTTTTTTTTGGGTACCGGGGATTAAACTCGGATCCTTGTGCTTGTGAGGCAGGCAGTAGAACCACTGAGCTAAATCCCTGGCCCAGTGCTCATTTTTTGATTGGGTATTTTATTTTGGGGGATCTAATTTTTTTAAATTTCTTTATCAATTTTTACATAGATATTAGTTCTCTGAGGAGTAGCTGGCAAAAAATTTTCCCCTTTCTGTAGGTTGTTCATTGTGTTTTCCTTAGCTGTACAGAAGCTTTTGAACTTGATGTAATTCCATTTGTTAATTGTTGGTGTTATTTTTTGTGTACTCGGAGTTCTGTTCAGAAAATCCTTGCCTATGCCTGACTCTTCAAGGGATTTTCCTAATTTATCTTCTAGTAGATTCAGGGTTTCTGTTTTTATATCTAGGTCTTTGATCTATTTTGATTTGATTTTGGTATAGAGTGAGAGATGGGTCTAGATTGAGTCTTTTGCCTGTGGATAACCCATTTTCCCACCCTTGTTTGTTAAAGGGGGTATCTTTTACAAGTGTGTATGTTTTTGGTCCCTTTGTCAAAGATCAGGTGGCTGAAGGTGTCTGTAGTTGTTTCTGTACCCTTAGTTCTGTTCCATTAATCAACATGTATGTTTTTGGGCCAGTGTCATACTGTTGTTAATCTCTGTACTTTGTTATATCACTTGAAATACAGAATAGTGATGCCTCCTGCTTTAGTCTTCTTGCTCAGTATTGGTTTGGCAATTCTGGGTCTCTTTTGGTTCCATATAAATTTTAAGATTGCTTTTTCTAGTTCTATGAAGAATGCTGTTGATATTTTGATTAGGATTCCACTAAATCTGTAGAACAATTTTGGTTATACAGTTAGTTTGGCAATAATGTTTCTGCCTATCGTGGAGCAGGGGACGTGTTTCCACTTTCTGATATCCTCTTCAATTTCCTTTCACTTCCTTGGTTAATACCTTGATATCTAATTGTTTTTGTTTTTTGTTTTTTTGAGACAGGGTCTCACTATGTAATTGAGACTGACCTGGAACTAACTATATAGCCCAGGCTGGTCTTGAACTCACAGCGATCCTCCTGCCTCAGCCTCCCGAGTGCTGGGATTACAGGTGTGTGACACCACACCCGGCTTGTACACTGTTGGTATTTGTGTGTTGATTTTGTATCCTGATACTTTGCCAAATTTATTAGTTGCAGAAGTATTTTTGTGGAACTTTTTCAGTTTTGTATGTATAGAATTGTGCCATCTGCCAATAAGGATAGTTTGACTTCTCCTTGCTTGTTTGTGCATCCCTTTCATTTCTTTCTCTTGCCTGATTGCTTTGGCTAAAGTTTCGAGTAATGTTTTGAACAGGAGTGGTGAGTGTAGATGTCCTTGTCCTGTTCCTGACTTTAGAGGAAAGGCTTTTAGGTTTTTCACCACTTAATATGTTGGCAGTGGGTTTGTCATAAGTGCCTTTCTCAGTATGAGATGAGGTCCTTTTATACCTATTTTTGTTGTTGTTGTTTTTTAATCATGAATTGGATTTTGTCAGGCTTTTCCTGTGCTTGTTGAGATGATCGTGTGATTTTTGTCTTGGCTTTTGTGTATGTGCTATATTATGTTTATGGATTTATGCTTTTTTTTTCTTTTTATTGAGATTATTGGTACAATCTAGGTATACAATACAATTACATTCATCATTGGGATTCTGTACCTTTACATAATAGGTCTTGATTCTCATTTTTCCCCTTGTCCCTGCCCTCCCTTCACCCCCTCCACCCCTCCCCATTTGCAAACACTTTATTTCCATTTTTTCAGTTTCTCAAATTTTTTCCTCTCCCTTATTACCTTTCCCCCACCCTTCCCACTTTCCTTACACCTTTAGCCCTTTACTTCCTATTTCACATTATTAATTGTCTCATTAGGATCCTGTGTACTATTATAGTTTTTCACACCAAAGAAACTATTCGGTATTTCAGTTAAAGAAATCTCTGTATGAACATTAAAAATAGGGAATCCTAAAATAAAACTAAAAAGGAAAGTAAAAGAGAAAAGGCAATGATGTAACATCAAAATAATCCTTAATTCTGGAGATGAAAATGGTCCCTGAACATATTTAAATTGCTTCTCGCTCTTATAGTCTTATCTTATTCTTTTTTTC
>NW_022900924.1:8539268-8575366 GCF_012274545.1 Fukomys damarensis | reverse complement strand
GGCCGGCCTACCTTCCCGGCGCTTGAGTGATGGCTGCTGGGTCGGGAGCAGGCGTGGTTCTCCTTCCTGCGGTGGATCGGGGCCGGCCTACCTTCCTGGCGCTTGAGTGATGGCTGCTAGGTCCGGAGCAGGCGTGGTTCTCCTTCTGGATTTATGTTTTGAACCATCCTTGTATCCCTGAAATGGAGCCAACTTGGTTATGATGTGTGTGATCTTAATTTTTGTTAACTTTTACTAAAAAATAAATACAGATTTTTATTTGCTGCACATTCTGTTTTTCTGGTACTTTTTGCTTTGCGTGGTCTATTGCTCTGGGGCTGATCCCCTCAAACATGAGCCCAGGTAAGGGACAAAGGGTGATCTCTCCGTGCTACAGCCCTGGAAGGGCACAGAGGAGCTGTCACTGCTGAGAGTGCAGCAAGGTGCTCAGACATGCGCTGCCTAACACTTTACCCCTGCTCAGTGTTGGTACTGTGGCAGTGATCTGTTCAGCTTTCAAACACAAAGAAGGGGTCGCTTGCCTTGTTTGGAAGGTTTGAAGGATGACAGCATAGCTCTGGCTAGCAGGGGGAGTGCTAAGGCAGAAAAGTGTCTTCACGCAGTGCCGCACAACCACCTCAGTCTTTAGCGCCCGTTCCATGACCCACACAGAGCTTCCTTGAGTTGCTGTCTCTCACACACATGGCCCATGGTATTGCAGTAGAGGGTTTATTTAATCCACATCAGAGTAGGAAACTTTTGCTTTAGTTTTAATAATACACCCAGGTTTTCCATTTCTTAGTGTGAGCTCAGATACTATACTTCAAAAGAAACACCCAGAAGCTCTTTCTTAGAGACAAATTCAGGGGCCACTGACTTAGCCCAAGCTTCTTGATCTATAGCACTAATCAAATCTGGAGTTCCCCTCCCCTCCCCTCCCCTCTTGCACTAGTGAGGTAGGTGCAGTGCCACTGAGCTGAATCCCCAGCTCTTCCTTCTTAAAAATAAAAGAAAAGAAAAAACATCATAGCTGTAAGCTCTTGAGTGGGCAAAATTCGCAACAATCCGGCACCAGCCCCTAATCTGTGGCAATGAAGTGTGGGTGCAGGGAATGTGACATAAAGGCTGGCCAGGAGTGGCTGCTGCTTCTGTACCTTGGGCGAATCACATAAACCTAGGAGACTCATTCTACTTACATTCCTAGAACAAAAAAAGTATTTGAGAAATTTTACCATTGTTATCTTTGTACTCTTCACTCCCTTATACTGAAGAAGAAATGTTTGCTCCATAACTCCCTATTGAAAACTAACCTTAAGTGGGGCCCTAAAAACAAATCAGGTGGAGATCTCAGCAGTATAAACTGGATCTAGCAGGCAAGTATCTCAGGAGGGGATAGCTGGCATCTTTGTTAGTCAAAGCTCACAGGGATGATTCAGTGTTCTTCATCAGAAGACAGGCCTTCGGTTCATCTTTGCCTCCCTCCCTTGCCATCCAGAATGCTTTAGCCATTTTCTCTGTGTATCCTTGCTCCTGAGGAAGCGTTGCAGCTTTTTCATTTCCTTAGTAGTTTTTCAGAATTTTCTAAATCTCCTCCAACACTAAGACGGGCTGGTTCTTGAATATCCAGATCATCTAACATGGATCCACAGTGCTGTCAGCCTGGGAGTGTGCTGTGTTAGTGCACCACCCTGATGGTCCGGGAGAGGTTCTTGTCCTGTCCGATGCTGGCCAATGGGATGCACTGAGTGAAGCTCACCCAGCTGAGAGGCACGTTTGATGTACCACTCTTGAGCTTTTTGTTGGTTTGTTCTATCTTCACACACTCTTATCACAGACCAGTGTCATCACCTGTGGTACCCATATTTCTTTTTTGGGGGGGATTTGAGACAGGGTCTCACTGTGTAGTTGAGACTGACCTGGAACTCACTATGTAGCCCAGGCTGGTCTCGAACTCACAGCGATCCTCCTGCTTCAGCCTCCGGAGTACTGGGATTACAGGTGTGCGCCACCATGCCCGGCCAGTACCCACATTTCTGTCAGTGGAAACCATGAGGTAATACTGTTGTTGTTTATGAGCTGTCGGACTACCCCACAAATGCCTGGATGGACTGTAGTCTACCGTCTCTGCAGTGATGGGGAATTTGATTGGCAACACCCATAGATTGATATCTGCTGGATAGTATGTATGTATGTATGTACTTATTTATTTATTTTTTATCTTTGGAGACAGGCCCTCACTATGTAGTTCAGACTGACCTTGAATTTACTGTGTGTTGTAAGCAGGTCTCCAACTTGAAGTGATCCTCCACTTCAGCCTCCAGAGTGCTGGGATTACAGGCAGGCACCTGAACAGTACTTATTATCAGTGGTCCAGGGGTAAAATCTCACTGTGTCATCGGAAGTCACTTCCACAGGACTTAATTCTGTTCTAAGGTTATGTTGGACTAGCCGGTCCCCAGTGAAGATGGAACAGCGGTTGGTGTTCAGCACAAAGTGGAAAATCTGATGTGTGGCAGTATTGTTTTTCTTTTCTTTTCTTTTGAAACAGGATCTTGATGTGTAATTAGGCCAGGCTCGAACTTACTATGTAGCCGAACCTGTCCTCCAACTCTTGACAGTCTTCCTGCCTGAGCTTCCCAAGTGCTGGTATTATATGTGTGTAACACCATGCCTGCTGGCAGTATCTTGTTGAAGACTTTTGCGTTTTTGTTCGTTAAGGTGATTGGCCAGTAGTTTTCTTTTACACCTTATTTTTGCTGGTGGTTCTTGGTTAGGCTTTTCATCCAACATGTAAATACATTTTTAACTATTTTTTGTTTCCTTAGACATTAGGTGTTACGAATATCAGTTCCCAGCTTTTAGATTTTCTTAATTCAAAGCTAAAGCAGCAGCGTTTTATCTGTTTATTAAAGATTAATTAAGCTACTTGCTTGACAGTCAAGCCCTAACCCTTATTTCTTATTTCCCCCTCAAGTGCCATCTAGATAACTTGGATAGGGTGACAACTGTCCATGTTTCTAAGATAGAGAGGTTTTGTCCAACCACGAGAGAGAGCATCTCATAATTGAGCCTGTGCTTTGAACCTATTCTCCATTGTATTTCAAAGATGTCTCAATTGTGTTAATGACATCTGTTCTAGAATAGTGCCAATCTCATTGGAATTATGGGCAGAGTAATAAATTACACCTTTTGGGGGAGCTTGTTTGAGACAGTCTTGCTAGTAGTTCAGGCTATCACAGCAGTCCTCCTGCCTCAGACTCCCAAGTGCTGGAATTATAGCTGTGTGCCATTTTGCCTGGCTTGATAAATTACTGTATATTTTATAAGGGCTTAGTTAGGTAAGGCTTGGGATTCCCACATTTTATGGATGCTAAAAAGCCACATTGCATTGTGTCCTATTGAAAGTCAATTTATTTTGAAACTTTCTAGCATTTCTTTGATTTGTTCAATGAATGACTTACTGCTACATATTGTTCCTTTTTATGAGATGATCCTGTAATTGCAGAGAAAAGGTCTTGTGCAATTTTAAGAATATGTTATGTGAAAGGCCTAATGAGCAAGTAACTTCTCCAAGGTTGAACTGTTCGATGGCAAGGCGTTTAAAATTGTACCTAGTAGTTTCTTGGGCTACTATATTAGTTCATGATTTTTTCATTTATTCTTTTTGATATAATTAAGAATCAGTTTCCCTTATAATATGCTTTTCTAAGGGAATATTTTAATTTTCTAATTGTGGTTTGGTTAGATCGGGACTAGAGATCTAATAAAATAACACCTAAGTTTGATGATATGACATCTTAATTTGGAAATTTACAGTCAGACTTTTTTTTGGATGAAACACTAATACCATTTGACAGTGCAGGCAGCCTCGTGAGAGGGCAGTTTTTTTGATTAGTTCCCAGTTTTTCCTTTGTTTAAAGAATCATTTAAGTGCGTTAAGTAACAATTAATTATATATTCTATAATAATAGAATATTATTGAGGATGTTAAGATTCTTTAAAACAGGTGCTGCTTTTCTTGTATGACAGTTATTAGTAGGGAATTGATTTGGATTTTTCCTTTGGGTAGAGAAACCTATTGGTGGACTCTTCAATAATTGCTAACAATTCCTTCCTCTCCCTTTGCTTCCCTTCTTTTTCCTTCCCCCATGTTGGCAATCAAACCCAGGGCCTTGCACACACCAAGCAAGTGTTCTATCATGAGGTGTATCCCCAGCCCCTGTGGTTTGATTTCATTTCCCAAATGATGAATATTTTATATGCTTATTGGACATTTGTATATCTTTGGAAAAATGTCTATTTAAGTCCTTTTATCCATCTTTAAGTTGGATTTATGTCTTTTATTGACCTGTAGGTAGGTGTTCTTTATATATTTTTGGTATTAGTGCCTTATCAAATAAAAGATGTGTAAAAATGGTCACCATTCTGTGGACTGTCTTCATTTTCTTTATAGTACCAAAGTTTTAAATTTTGATAGAGTTTAGCTTACCTATTATTATTATTATTTTTTTTTTTGGTGTTCCTGGTGTCATATCTAAGACTTTTGCCAAATTTAAGACCAAGAAGATTTTTTTCTTGTGTTTTCTCCTGAGAGTTTCACAGTGCTAGCTCTTTGATTCATTCTGAGCTTATTCTTTTAGGTGGTGTGGGGTAATGTTTAATTTCCCTTTTTGGATGTGGCTGTCCAGTTGTCTTGGCACCTTTTGTCAAAAGCCTCCTTTCCCCTTTGAATGGCCTTGGCACCCTGGGTGAAAGTCAGTCAGTTGGGCAGTGATATGTGGGTTTACTTCTGGACTTTGAAGTCTGTTCCATTGATCTATATGTCTGTCCTTGTTCCAGTAGCAAACTGTCTTGATGGCTATTGCTTTGTAGTAAGGGTTGTTTGTTTGTTTGGTTGGTTGGTTTTGGTTTTTATGAGACAGGGTTTCACTATATAGTCCTGGCTGGCCTTAAACTTGCTAAGTTGCCTGGGCTATCTTCAAACTCAGGATCCGCTTGCCTCAGCCTCTGCAAGTGCTACGATTAGAGGCCTGTGCTATGATGTCTGGCTGGCAGTAAGTTTTGAAATCAGGAAATAAGAGTCTTCCTAATTTGTTCTTTTTCGATGTCATTTGACTGTTTTTGGTCTCATGCAAATTCCATATGTATTTTAGAATCAGCTCCTCAGTTTCTGTGTAGCCTTCAACTGGGATTCTGCTAGGCATTTCACTGAATCTCTACCTCAGTTTGGAGAATATTGCCATCTTAGTATCATTAAGTCTTCTGATCCATGACTATGGGATGCTTTTCATTTCTTTGTATCTTTAATTTCTTTCAGTTAATGTTCTTTTTGAGACAGGATCTCACAATGTAGGCCAGGCTGGCCTCGAACTCATGGTGATCCTCCTCCTCAGCCTCCTGAGTTCTGGGATCACAGGTGTGCACCACCACACCTGGCCTTTTAGTTGTTTGTATTTTCAGTTTGCAAGTTTTTCACCTGCTAGGTTTGGTTTATTCCTAAGTATTTTACTTTATGATGCTACTAGGAGTGGAATTTTCTTTCATTTTCGAATTGTTTATAATGAATGGACATATAATTGAGTTTTGATCTTGTATTTTGCAACTTTGCTGAATTTATTATTTCTATTAGTTATTTTAGTGAATTCTTTATAATTTTCTAAATCTAATATCATGTCATTTGTGTATGGAGATAATCTTACTTCTTTCCAGTTGGAAAACATTTCTTTTTCTTGCCTAATTGCCCTAGCTAGAACTCACAGTATAATTCTGAGTAGAAGTAGCATGAGTGGACATCACTGTCTGCATTTTGAGTGAAGTGAGGAAGCATCATTCATCACTGAATATTGTGTTAGATGTGATATTTTTGTGGATGCTCTTTATTAAACTGAGGAAGCTCCTTCTGGTCCTCTTTGTTGGAGTGTTTTTTAATGAGAGGATGTTATTATCAAATTCTTTGTCTGGGTCTGACATAGTCACTTGATTTTTGTTTCTTACTCTATTGCTATGTTACATTAATTGGTTTTCAGATGTTAATCTAGCCTTGTATTCTTGCGATAGACCCCACTTGTGTTTGATTCCTTTTTATGTTGCTGGATTTGGTTTGCTAGTATTTTGAGGATTTTTACATCCATATTCATAAGAGATGTTGCTCTACAATTTTCTTGTGGTATCTTTGTTTGGTTTTGATAATCAGGGTAATACTGGCCTCATAGAATTAATTTGGTGTGATGTTCCCTCCTTTTTTTTTTTTGAGACAGGGTCTCACTATGTAGTTTAGGCTGTCCTTGAACTCACTCTGTAGCCCAGACTGGCCTTGAACTTATGGCAAGCCTTCTGCCTCAGCCTACCAAGTGCTGCGATTACAAGTGTGTGCCACCACGCCCGGCTGTGTTTTTGAAAGACTTTGTGAAGTATTAGCATTAATTCTTTAAATGTTTGATAGACTTTGGTGGTGAAGCTATTTGACTTAGACTTTTTTTGTCAGATGTTAGTTTACATTGATTTTAATTCTTATTTTAAGTATTCTGTTCATTTTATAGATGAGGAAACTCAATGTAGTTAAGTAATTCGTAACAAGTGACAGACAGCAGGTTATTTTGTGTTGACAGGAGAACAGTAGTTGGCATTTGAGTGATTAGATTCAGATTAGTGTGTCTAACTGTATTGGATTCTGCAACATTGTAACTCCATGCTACTATCCCAAAACCAAGTGCTTACTAATGATCACTTCAAGTTTATATGCATTGTACTTAGTTTCAGATAGAGAATCTGACACAGATTTAATAACTTGTCGGAGTGAACTTGGCCAAGAAGTAAATGCGCAGCTGTGCTTTTCACTCTCGGGCTGATTCTGGAGCTTGTGCTCCTAATTGCCCTTCTCCGTTGTGTGCCTGAAGGGCCTGAGTTAGTCTGCACAGCAAAAGCAGCTGTGCTGTATGTGGACATTGGAGCCCAGATCAGGTTTGACCTTGGATGTGAATGGGCTCCCATGGCCCTTCAGGCTCCATTTCAAGATGCCCGACCCTGCACAGCACACTGGAAGCCCTGACTCTTCCCCTCACTCTGCTCTGCAGCAGGATTTTACTCCAGGATTAGCAAAAAACCGAACCAAACCAAAACACCTCTGTTTTTCTGCCCAGATACAGTTAGGATGGAAAGAAGTGATTATGCATAATGTGGGTATGACCTTTTAAGGTATTTTAGTTAAGTCAGCCAGCAGAATTAATTGTATAATATCTTTTAAAGGAGACAAAGTACTTTACATATTTATTTTAACTTTACATATTTATTTTGTCTGGTTAGATGGTGTATAGCTTATTGGAGTAAAGAGGAAAATTGTCTGTTTTTCAAGTTAGAGGCCTTCTTCTAATGTCCATTCAGATTAAAAGATCTTTAAGACAGGGATGGTGGTGCATGCCTATGATCTGAGCACTGTGGGAGGCTGAGGCAGAAGGATCACAAGTTTGACTGCAATCTCGGCAGTTTAGCAAATTAGCAAGACCCTGTCTCAAAATAAAAAGTAAAATAAGGATTGGGATATGACTTAGTCTGAAGCCCTGGATTCAATCTCCAAGATCAAAAGGAGGAGTTGGTGCGGGGGCGGGGGAGACAGGTGCGGGAGAAACGGAGGAATAAGAATTATTAGCTTTAAAAGCCCAGATGACACCTGTGTTGGTGCAGGGCTCACTGAGGGTGGACCTTATTGAGTACACTCAGTGAGGTCTGATCTCTGCAGGATATGGTGGGTGGAATCTTGGTATTGTGGCCCCCAGAGGAAGCGTGGGAGCAGCAGGGAGCAGGAGGCTCCAGTGTGGGCAGCCTGACTGTCAGTGTGGCAGTCTGGCCTCTCCGGGCTTCTGCTGGGAATAAAACAGGCCAGTCCCCTTGTTATGCAGCCCCGGAAGGAGGAGAATCTATAAATCTGATTGCACTCAATTCAGGCATTCAGTCAATTTTGTCTGTACCCCTTTTCTCTTTAGCTAGGTAGAATTTCTCTTCTGAGTGTTCTGGGGATTTGCAGTGGGCCTTGGGGCGTTGTTCTTCTGCACTTCTGAGATGTGAGTGGAGGGCACTCACACGGGCAGTTTCACGTGCGTCACAGCTTTCCATCTTCCAAGATTTAGTGGTCGCCTTTGCCTCATTCAAGTCCCTTTCCCATTCTCTTATCCATAGGTATTTGTATCTGCATTTATTACTTTACTGTTACTGTTAGAATTTCAGGGACGAAATGATGATAAATGGCATTTATATTTCTTTTGTAAATTACCTCTTCGTGGCTTTTGCCTAATTTTTTCTTAGGTTTTATTTAGTTATATGAATTTGTAAGAACTTTATGCATACATACAGATATATATATGAATGAAACTTTCACGTTTATGTATGTATTTGTGTGTGTGTGTGTGTGTGTGTGTGTGTGTGTGTGTGTACACACACATGTTTTAAATAGCACTAGGGATTGAACCCAGATCCTTTGCACTTTTTATTTTTTGTGAAAGGGTCTTGCTATGTCATTTAAGTTGTCAGACTGGCTCCAACATGTTATCCTCCTGCGTTAGCTTCCCAGAGTGCTGGGATATAGGCAGGTGCCACCTTACCCATTTGAAGGATGTTGACTCTGTGATATAGTGCATTTTTTTTTCTTTTATGTTAACTTACTTATATATTTGAAACTGGGTCTTAACTATGTTGCCCAGGTTTGTCTCAAACTCCTGGGCTCACATGATCCTCAGCCTCTCAAGTAGCTAGACAATAGGCCTGTACCACTGTGGCCTGGCTGTTAACTTGTTTTTTAAAAAAAATTTTTATTTTTGAGATAGGGTCTCACTATGTAGTTGAGACTGACCTGGAACTTACTATGTAGCCCAGGCTGGTCTCGAACTCACAGCAATCCTCCTGCCTCAGCCTCCTGACTGCTGGGATTACAGGCGCGTGCCACCACGCCCAGCTTGTTAACTTATTTTTGAAACATTTGCTGTAAGATGTTGGTGGAGATTCCAGCGTCTGTAGCTTGTACAGATGGTTGTGGAGAGATGAATCCTGAGAGCAGCTGACTGTACCTTGGCTATCCTTTTGGTTTTCACCACCTCATGGAAGCTGTCTTATCTAAATCGTGCTTGAGAAGAATTCATTCTGTGTCACAGCTGAAGGCACTGGCTAAGTGTAAGCATATAATTTGCCATCTCCTTTGCTAAGTATTCAGTGTATATGGTCCTCTAGTCAGCGGGAAAGTTCTGGCAACAGCTGTGCTGAGGAACACGGGTGCTCAGTTGCCTGCCAACGGTCTGTTGCCTTAGCCCAGCCGCATGCCCATGCCCCAGCACTGGAGAGAGGCCACTTAGCACATGCTTTGGAAGGGTAGGAGGCTCTGGTAAAACTAAATTCTCTCTGCATTTAGCAGTGGGCTCAGGGCCATGAGGAAGGAAATTAGAGGGAAGGAATTAGTACAGCCCTCCGTGGGTCCCAAATGGCGCAAGTGGACAGGTGTTAGCTCACTTCTTTGCACGGAGATCTGGTTTTCAGTGGAGTTGTCGAGGTTTGATCATGTTCCAGTTCCACTTAGGTTTTATCTAAGCTCCTTCTCTCAAAACCAATTTGAACAGAATTCCCTACAGTAGCAGGAAAACTGCACCAAGTGCAATCTAGGAGACTTAGTCAGGTGGGACCTGGTGCTCCTAAAGCACAAAGTGTTCGGTGCACACGTCTGTTGGGAGGCCTCGTGGAGTTTGGAGTTGAAAGTGGCCAGTGAGGAAGCCCAGGAACCTAGTTAGCTCTCTGCCACCTGCACTGCCCCTTGGATTTGTGGCTGTGATCGATCACCTCTGATGTGAAAACCCACCCCGGTCTCATTTCACCTCCAGAACAGTCCTTGGATTTTTCCTTTCCTCTGTCCAGTTGCCAGATCATTCCAGATTATTTTACTGTCACGCTTCCTGACCTCATACCTGGCTTTTAGCTTCTTGTTTAATCCCTCTAATATGCTACTGCCTGACTTACTGTCATCCTAAGGATGGCTCTGATCACTGTATTCCTCTTACTCATTTAAATACCTCTCCTTTATCTAAGTCCTGGCTCATGATCCATTCTCTGTTGGCCTTGGGCTGGTTTTTCCTGTTTTTACCCATGTGCCACTTAGCGCGCACTTTGGTGCTCAGTTGCTCAGATAAGAATGCCTGTTTTAAAAGGAGGTTAGAAGATTCTTGAAGACTGAGTGGTGGCTCCTTTCTCTTGAATTCCCTACTGTGCATAGTTAGTCTTGTGGAAACACTGGGGAGCAGGCATAGCTCTCAAAGAGCAGAGTGCTGATGTCGGAGGAAAATGTTTAAAAAGTGAAAAATTACCTTGGCAGGCTGAGGAGAAAGCCACAAAATCATAACTTGTTTTTGCACTTTCTTCAGCTTCATATGTATCAGATAATTTCACTTTGGAGTTTTCTTATCTTTGAAAGAGGACAAAGTTGGAATGAATTATCTGTCAGTTCCCACCCAACCCAAAGAAGTTAATTTTCTTTCATTCTTTGCTTTGCTCTTTCTCTTAAAATTAAACTTGATGAGCTGATTTTGGATGTTGAATGAGAGATTTTTCATTTCTTTGTAATTTTTTCCCTGACGCACTTGAAGTTTTCTCTGGGTATGAGCTGCTAAAGGAAATTTGGATTTACATTTTGGCTACTTTTTAGAAGAGCAGACAAATGCCATACTGTTCTGATTTTTTTTTTCAACTTGGAGCTTTTTATTTGTAAAAGTAAATATTTTGGTTAGGTGCATAATTCTAATGTAATTCTTCTCTTCTGCAGACACAATGCGGCGAGTGGTACGACAGAGCAAGTTTCGGCATGTATTTGGACAAGCAGTGAAAAACGACCAGTGCTACGATGACATCCGGGTTTCTCGCGTGACCTGGGATAGTTCCTTTTGCGCTGTCAATCCCAGATTTGTTGCCATAATCATAGAAGCGAGTGGAGGGGGAGCCTTCCTTGTACTCCCTCTGCACAAGGTGGGTAATTGGGCCTCCTGTTCTGTTTGATACCTTCTGGGAGTCTCCATATTTTTTCTGTAATCAATTGACAGCTTTCTTAGAATTGTGTGTTTGCAGAGACTATTAGACCGATAAAACTGAGGTGGAGTTCCATGTGCCTTCCCAACCACATCAGCTTTTCTTTAACAGACTCATGAAAGACAGTGGTTACCTCTGTCCTTTGTGGATGAAAACAATTTCTTTTTTCATTAGTAAATTTTTGCCATGATAACAGTTATATTCAGCTCAGGGAGCTGGTACATCTACATATTGCTTCTTAACCATTTTTACTTCCCCTTCCCATCTTTGCCCTCGAAAAAGATTATTATAATGATGTGTGAGCACAGACAGGTGTAAGAATCGTATGATTTGGTTTGTAGTAATCTGCTTTACACAAAAGTGTTTTTTTCAGAATTTTTAAAAAAACATTTGCATTTTTAAATGGGTAGACACTTGTAAGATAGTTTTTGTTTTTTTTTTAATGAAGGCAGGAGGCTTAAGACTTTTTTGTTTCTGTGTAGTAAATGTACAAGAGCTCAAGAAAATATTCCAAAACTATACAGATTCCAGTTCTGGACAAGAATAAGTGTTAGCATAGCCTTTAAACAGTGTTAACAAGTGGTAGAAAAAAATGTTTTTGACTGTAGATAGTTCTGCGTGTACCTCCGACTTCAGAGGGCTTCCAAATCCTTTCTTTATCTTCTCAGAGAGCCTGCTCCAAGCTGGGAATAAGAGGAGGACACAGGCTGACTGTTAATGCGTAGTACAGATCAGAACCTGCACTTCATTAACAAAACTCAGAATGGTGAATAATAAAAATGTTTTTTGAAAAGCTATGAGGAGAGCCTAGAACAGTGGAAGCGAACCTATGGCACGCTTACCGCAGCCAGCTGTGCGTTAGCACTGAAAGCCCTAAAAGGTTTGCCATCATTGGTCTAGAAACAGTTGTCTAGTTGGTTTGGGAGGAAATGAGTTTGTGAGCCCTGAGCTCTGATGTCTCAGGGCTGAGTGTTAAGCGATGATACAGACAATGAGTCACCTTCCAGCTGTTTCCGCTCTGCTTGAGAATAGGGTGGGGTGGGAGGGAGGCAGACCTGACCGCATGGGGTAGGGGTACGTCTCACGTGCAAGTGGTCACAGTAAAGTGGACTTTCTGTCAAAATATTGTTGCCCATTATCCTTTGATGTTTTTCCCTTAGGAAAACTTCCAATTCCCTTGTAGTTTTCTGTCAGAGATACTCATGCTTAGTTTGTTTTAACATCGAAGTTTTACTTTAGTGTCTGGATTAATGTGATACTACACAATTGAAACCTCTTTCTAAGAAAGTAGAGATGGATGCCTTTGGGAACAAATTTGATTCCTGTTGCTAAATGCACTTTCTTATTGGTGAAGGGGACTCTTTTCATAAGACAGAGTCTCAGAATCTCACTATGTAGTTCAGGTTGATCTTGAACTCACTATGTAGCCCAGGGGAGCCTCGAACTTGTGGCAATCCTCCTGCCTCGGCCTTCCAAGTGCTGGCATTACAAGCGTGCGTCACTACACCCAGCTGAAAAAATTTTCAAGGAGAATCTTTTCATGAAATTGAAGATTTCTTCAGTGTTACTCACTAAAAAATGCTTAAAAGGAATGAACATTTCTACTTTTACTTCTATGCAGAAAATATTTGTTGAATGACAAACACCATGCTACCCTATTATAACTATACTCGACATGAGTTTGGGGTGGGGGTTTGAAGTAAATGTCAGTTGCTTCTCATCTGTACAGCTTTTTAGTTGATTCTTTCATCAAGAACAAGCAGCATTTGGAAATGTGACTATGTACTGGTGAGTTTTAGAGTGGCCAGCTGAGAAGACAGACACAGTTTGTCAGCTGAGGTCAGGCACTGGAGCATTGTGATCTGTTTTGGAGTTGAGAGATTTTATTTCCCCCTTTATAAACTGAGGGATAATTTAAGACATTCTTTTCTTCAAAGACATGGAACACGCCAATTAAGAAGCCCAAAATAAACTTTGAATGGCTAATCTTCCACTGAGTTCAGACAGTTTCCTTCAACTTCATATCCACAAAAGGCTCTGTGAGCCCATCTTTAGTTTTACAAACCATGGGAAACTTGAGTTTCACTTAACCATTTAAAGACTTGTATGTAGTTCCTGTACTTACTCTTATGACTTGGTTTTCACTTGCATTAATTGGCTTACATTTAATAAGTGTTAGTTTTAGTATCATTTTGTTCTTTAAAGTCTTATAGGAATTGATGAGAATGAGTTACTTTGAAAATTGATGTTTGTGAGCTAGGCATGATGGCATGTTCCTGTAGTCCCAGCTATTCAAGAAGTTAAGACAGGAAGATGTCAGCTTGGGTCATTTAAGTGAGACTATGCCTCACTTTTTACTATGCCTCAAAGTAAAAAGGACTAGGGGTGTCTTTTTTTTTCTTTCTTTTTGTTTTTTTTGAAACAGGGTCTCACTATGTAATTGAGACTGACCTGGAACTCACTGTGTAGCCCAGGCTGGTCTCTAATTCACAGCGATCCTCCTGCCTCAGCCTCCCAAGTGCTGGGATTATAGGCATGTGCCACCACACCTGGCAGGACTAGGGGTGTCTTAATGGTAGAGTACCCCTTGGGTTCAATCTCTAGTGCTGGGGTATAGTGTGGGGGTAGGGAATTAACATTTTTGGGTTAAGTATTGGCCTTTAGAGGAATGTTGAGGGTCTCTTTCTTCCCTGAGCTATCATACTGTCTGTGGCAATATTTTCTTTCTCTCTCTCTTTCTTTTTTTTTTTTCAAGGTTTCACTGTGTAGTTCAGGCTGGCTTTGAACTCACTATGTAGCATAGGCAGCCTTCAACTCTTGGTGATCCTCTTGCCTCAGCCTCCTAAGTGTTGGGATTACAGGTGTGTGCCACCATGTCCAGCTGGCATTGCTCTTAAATAATAATTTGCTGTGGAGGAGGTGACATTGGTGTAAACTAAGTACCATGGTACACTGTGGAAATAAGGTCAGTATGGCTGGGGCTGTTGAATTCTATCATTGATGCCATGTGTGATTTTCGGGTATTAAAGCATGTTTGTAACCCTAGTGGTCAGGATGGCATAGAGGAAAGAATGTGGGTCTGGAATGAAATAGGAGCTGTGAAATTCAGTTCTGTTTTGATCGCCTGCTTATAATGAGACATGGATGTGTTACTCCTTCGTTTTACTCTTCTGTTTCTGGAACACGAAGGACTGTATATAAAAGTGATTTTCTGCCTTGGTAATTCTGGATGATCTCAAAAGTGTTTACCTCCTTTGGTTCTCAGTTATAAAATGATTTCTGATGTGGCTGATTTGTTAGTCAGAATTCAGCAAATAAAACAGTTGTTCCATTGTTTTCTCATTTTGTCTACCGCATAACTTAGGAAAGTGGATGCTTTTTTACTTTGGCTGATTTTCCACCAAGGCTGAAGCTGAGCCCCGGAAAAAGGAATGGTCTTGTGGTCCTTCTAGATAGTTCTATGCCTTTGGAGCTCCCAGAGAGATCTGCTGTGATGTCAAGGTCTTGCCATGGGCCTTTGGGTGTCAGGTAATGCGGCCTTTTCTTCCTGAGACACTGGCTGCTTACTGGGGCATCAGTAGCTGTAGAAAATAGAACCATCTTCCATGCTGACAGGAAACCTACATTTCTGTCTGCGTTATGGGGCAACTCAGCCTCTTAAAGTCTGCCTTGTAACTTTGGTATAATCATGAGGATTATGGATTTTGCATTTTTACGGGTGATATTTGCTTGTTTATACAAGTGTTCTTTGTTCTTCGACCACCACATGTGATGAGTTGCTGATCACCTGTAAGCTGAGTGCCTGCCCCTCAGGAGCACTTGTCTCTAGTTTTTGTTGTGGTTATTTTCCTAATCTCCCCAAGAGCGTCTGAAGAAATGACTGGTGCTTAGGTATTTGTCTCCTCTTTGAAAGTGTAGCCTTGAAGGAGAAATAGGATGGGGATCCCAAGTGCATGGTGAATCCATAAATCCTAATGTAGGTCTCTTTGCCCTGAAAAACAGATCCCTACAACTTCATTGTCTTGGCAGCTATGAAATAGTTTATAACAAGGTGCTGCTTTTGTTTAAAAGCAAAAAAAAAAAACAAACAAAATCTTCAGTAGTAATAATGAATTTATACTTGAAATCACGATAGTGAGAAATTTTGTGCTAAGAGTGTACTAGGTTCCAGTACATGTTGATAAGTGTCAGAGTATTCTGCTGAGCATGAACATTGGAGCTGGATATGGTCTTTAATACCTACTTCAGGAGCTTCTGCTAATGCTTCCCCTGTTATTTCTGGTTATAGGTAGACAGGTACTTTGAGTGATGTTTTGGGGGCTCTCTGTGCACAAAAATGTTGAATATTTACATATTTATCTTAAATTGGATTATGATCTTTTCTTACAGGCTCTCATTTAAAAACATGGCCTCATATGAATTTCTCTTGAAAGCTAGTTAGTGTCAGTAAATAGGGCTTCTTACTGTAACCTTCTGAAGCTTGTGATTAGATTCTGGGAGTGTGTAAAATAAGCCAGGGTATACCAGGATTTAAAAATGTAAGATAGAGTAGTAGGGACAAATACAGTGATACACTCAGCAAGAAGGATGCTTATGAATGAGGGTATATTTTAAGTGTATGATTATGAGGTTTTTGTTAGGAAAGTTTTATTAGAGAAAATGGGATTGTAAAGGGTGACTGCTTGGGGAATATGATAAGTACTCAGCCCTGACATGGGGTGATTTAGATTAACACATGTGATTCCAGATCTCTTTTATATTGCTCCCATCGAGCTGTGACATGCCACTTTGCCATGACTTTTCCAGGTGTGGCTTAGTACATTTTCATATTCTTTAGTCTTTCAGAGGATGAATAATAAATAGCAGTCTTATTGAACACAGGTTGTCTTTGTGGTTTTGGCCATGAGGCATACTTTTTCTTTGCTACAGCTGGGCGGGCTGCCTTGTCTTAAGAACATAGAGGCTTGCAGCTCTCCCTGTGTAGTCTGTTCTCCCTATGTTGGCTCAAACAAGCTTTTCCTTGTGGAGGACCCACACTTGCGGTGTGTGACTGAAGCACTCTCCCTTATTGTGAACCATATAGACGGTAGTGCTTCTAGTTGGGGACACATATGCCCTCACTGCTCATGTAACAGCAAACCTGTAAATCCTGCCTTAAGCAAATGAGTGTAGGGGTGCTGCTTGGAACTGGTGTATATGCTGTTGATCTCTTGGTGTTCGTTGGGATAGCGGGTTTAGACTGGATGACTCCTGTCTTTCCTGGATGCTCCCTCCCTTCCTCTCTTGCAAGTCCCGTTGTAGAGGATCTGTCATTTCTTGGAAAGATGGCTCATTTCATTTTATACTAACTGCTGCAGAAAGGATCTTTGGTCTGGGCCATGATGGGATGGCTGTGGCCAGGGCTGTTAACCTTTGGATCACTGCTGCCTCCTCTCTCTTTTTGTTCTATTTTTTTTGGTACTAGAGATCGAACTCAGAACCTTATGCTTGTGAGGCAGGTGGTGGAACCACTGAACTAAATCCCCGACCCCTCTCTTTCTGTTCTTTGCTGTGGCTGTATAGTACCTTTTTATCCACATCGCTTCTCCCATTTACTTTGAGAATCGAGTGTAGGAATATTTAGGATCTTATTCCTTCCCATTGTCTATGAACTCTCTTTTTAATGCATTTTGCTTTCTAAGAATTTTGTAAAAGGATTCTGTCCTACAGAAAATTACTTAAATAGCTAATACTTTCTCAATGCATAGGAGAGAAATTAATTAATTACCTGTAATTGATGCCGTAGGTATTAGGACTTAAATCTCTTCTAGGACCTGACTTGACAAGGGCTACTTTATGGTGTTTGTTATGTTTATGGAAGGAGAATTTTAAATTCATTTTAATCAGTATTCTGAGTACCTAATAAGTACATGGTGATCTCTTACTGTTTAATGTCCAATTCAAATATTTCTTGGTGGTTTGCTGAAAAAGAGGAAGTCATCCTTTGGGGTTTTTTAGTTGTTTCTTTATATTGTGAGTATCACAATTTGCATCATTACGTCGTATTATAATTACTTTCTTATCCCCTTAATAGTTGGGGTTAGTGGTTAGAAATACATGCTCTTGATTTCCAGACTCATTTGGATGGTGGTTGCAGACTGGATGGCCATTTGCATGGTAGGTAGCCTTTGTACAGGTTCCCCAGACCTTGCCTTCTGTACTTGGTTGGCAACCTCCTCGATGGCCTCCAGTGAGTCTCATCTCCTAGTATTTATGCCTTTGTGTGGTTTCTGCAGCATTAAATAGAGCTGAACTGTGTAACCACAGGATGTGGTGGAATCAATGGAGTGTGATTTTAGAGACTAGGTCATAAAACTCTAGTGGCTTCTACTTTGTCTCCTTTGGAACTACCACATTGTGTGGACACGATCGTGATCTTGCCAGCAGGAAGATTTGTGTATTCATAAAGTGCTCTGGCACAGCAGTGAGAGGGATGAATCTCACCTGAGGTTGGGGAGTGGAAGCCATGTCAGTGAAGATTCTGTCTGAATTCAGGTTTCTCCTCTGTAGGAGCTAAAGATGAAGCAGAAGAGGAGCCTAGTTAGTTCACTGAACTGAGAAGTCGGGAGAGGTGCTGTTTGTGTAAAGGAGTGGTAGCCACACTGCTTTTCCAAACTCTGGGATTTGGAGCTTAGGTTGACGTTTCTGGTATTGCAGAAATGGGATGTTTGATGGAGGGGAATCAAATCATTTGTGTATTGTGTGAACTAATACTGTGAGTCCAAAGGAGCTGAAGGATTACTTTTTAGAAGAAATTACACATTTCTTGGCTCGGTTGGTTTTTCTTTGATGTCCAGTGTGAGTTGTGTAAAATGCTATTTTTCTTGATAGTGTGGAAAAGAACCAGCGTAAGCATTTAGGATCATTGTTATAACCAGATATCAACAAGGCATCTTTCCGTGGTTTGATTTCCAGGAAGAGGCAGTGGCCTCTGTCATACCCTAGCAGTGAGACTCCACAGTGAGATCAGACTGTTTCTGGACTGTTTCCCTCATGTACAGCATGTTGACTTTTGCACTTGGTAGACTTGCTCCTTTTCTTTTCTGCAGCTGGAGAACCTGACACTCACATAGCGTGGTTGTCCAATACTATCAGATCTTTTGAGCTTTGAACTTAGATCTGAGTCTTTGTTTTTTAACATGAAAATTTTTAAGCTTTTTTCATACTGAATGTAAAGGGTTTTTACTTTTTGATACAGAAATTGTGGCACAATTGGCAGTTCATCTTTTGCATTCTTTTTCTGAGTAGAAACCTTAACAATAAAAATAGCGGCTGGTTAGGGCTTTGATTCTCTCACCTTAGGGGATTATTGGAAGGTTTGGAAAATATTGTTCTACAGTGATGGGGAACCTTGTAGAGTTTTCAGTGATACAAACAGCCCACTGTAGCACGCATGCCATAGGTTCGCCACCAATGGTCTATACCATGTCTTGTGTGGAAACAGCTACAGTGATGATAAAATCACAGCAGTTCACATTTCTTAGGGCTTCCTCTAAGTGTCAGGTGGTGTGCCGATAAGTGCCTTCTTTCATGGACTGGTTCAAAAGGAGCAGCAGTCTCCTGATGGCGCTTTTCTTTGTGATCTGCAGTCACTGCCAACACCTGCTGGATTTACATTGGCTGATCGTTGCCTCACTGTACATGCTGATGGGCAGTTTTCATTTGTACAAATAGCAGTGCTGCTCCAATTTGGACAAGGGTAACAGCCAGTGGCCCTTTGTACAGATGTTGATGTTTGGCACTTGGTATTATGGGAGGGGATTTTATTCAGTACCACATCCTGATGTGTTATGGGCTGCCATTCACTCCTGCTGAAATAGATTCTGTGTGATACCAGGGACACATTAAACTGTCAAGTGTATGGGCCTTGAAATACTGGGGGAAGCCATGGGGAGGGCACCAGCTGCAGAACAATGACTTCCAAATTATGTCATGAGCTGCCAGCCACATGAGCACAGCACAGCCTCATTACCACATGAAGTACCACAGAAGGACCTTTTCATTTTCTCCCAATGCTTGTGTTTTCCATTCTCGGGAGGGGGAGTGACACCCTGCTCACTCGCAGTTAACAATGGAGCACAAAGTCCTGACAGAAGGAACCTCACAGTGTGCCCCAGGGCTATTTTTGATGACCAAGAATGGCTGTGACTCACTGAGAGTGTGCCCCCAGCAGATGATGGTTTCTACGCCCCTACCCCAGAGATGAGCAGGCAGCCTGTCCTTTGTGTTGCCTCAGCCAGCTTCTGCTGCTGCAGCTCACTGATATGTCCACAGCAGCCGGGTTGTTGGCCTGACAAGCTCTGACAGTGGTTTTTACCTTATATGGCCATCAGAGCTCTGCGGCTGACAGCCGGCCAGGATAATTTCCTTCCTTTGCTTTGATTGGCTGCATGGCAGCTCAGAGAATGGTGGGATCTGGGAGTGTGGTGAAGAGAAGCCACCGAGTCAAGTGCAAAGAATGTTTAACTCTTTCCTGGGTCTCCAGCGAGCTGAGTACGCAAATGAGAACAGCTGGCAGAGCCCTCCTGGGTAACAGGGACAGCCCCTGCCCGGGAAAATGCTCTGTCTCAGGCCAAGAAGGCGCTCTGAGTACAAGCCTCTCAGGGTGCAGTGAAGTCATGTCTGCGGTCATCGCTTGTTCAGAAGCTTCCTTGTAACCATAGGTAGTAGATCGTCTGCTCCCACCTACTGCTAGCTAGGTGTTTGACTTGAGGAGAGTCCAGGTAAGAGTGAGCTGGAAGACAAGTGATGGGATACATGTCAGCCCTCAGAGGATCAGTGACTCAGGTTTCATTTCTGGCTGAGCTTTCAGTCGTGTAAGTGATATAGGCTACTGAATTGGGCTGTGCCCCAGTCTTGCTTGTTTACAACCACTGCAAGATAGGAACCGCCAGGCCTTGGAGCCCCCTGGCTCATGTACACACCACCCATTTAAAAAAGTTGTAAAGCCAGGTATGGTGGCACCTGCACTCGGGAGGCTGAGGCAGGAGGATCGCTGTGAGTTCGAGACCAGCCTGGACTACACAGTGAGTTCCAGGTCAGTCTCAACTACATCGTGAGACCCTGTCTCAAAAAACCAAAAAAAAAAGAGTTGTAATTTTTCTTTTTGTTTACTTCTCCAGGGAGGGTGGATTTTCGTTCTGATGCTGGTGATAAAGCAATGCAGAGCTGTGATTGGAAGGCCAGCCAGCTATGGGGCTCCCTCTTCAGAGTCCCAGTGGAGAGCTCTCCGGTGTCACCTACTCACTAGGCAGAATTAGGCAACCGCTTACTCTACTTTCTGATTTTCAGTAAATGCTTTAACTAAATATGGATATAGCACTTATATCCATTGTTCTTTTGCTTTTTAGCTTTTGCTTTGAAGAACTTTGACTAGGTTCTGCTTCACTTTAGGTTCCTGATTTTGTTTATTCTCAGCCCAGAAGCATCATATTGAATTATTTTTTTGCAGCAATGAACAGGAAATATTAAGTTTTAACCATATAAATGTTTTAAGTCAGAAAGGAAATACAGTTTCTTTTGTTGTTATTGCTTATTTAGGCATAGTTGAGGAAATGTTAATTTTCCTACTCTTGATTTCTGACAATAAAATATTTCCTAGTTCTCAGTAACTTCCCTCAAGCTCTTGATAGACTTTAAATATGATCTATTGAATGTTGACCTAGTAGTTACAGAAGATCTGTGATGGCAAGATTATTTGCCGGGCATTGTCACTTCTGTCCGTAGTGACTATTCTTTTTGCCTCTCAGGTAAGTGAGATCTTTACCAACAGTACTGTCTCTCCCTGGCTGCTTTAGTTGCTCGCTTCCCTTGCTTACAGGGTAACTCAATCTGCACATTTTATTCCAGATCACCTCCTCTTACCTGCAAGGTTGGTGTTTCTGGTTCCCTTAAAGTAAAACTGCCTTAGAATATTTTACTCCTGTCTTTGAGCTGTCTGTCTGTCACAGGCCAGTCAGCAAGTCCTATATCGACTGTGTCAGTCTTCCTGGTCTGCTGTGAGTCCCTGGCTTCTTCCTGCCACCCTCCCTTGTCCCATGACGAGTTACCATAGCTCCTCCCTGGGGAGCAGCAGGAGCGTAAGAGATTTCAAAAGAACATGTATGCACATAAATAATTCTGTCATAAGAAAAAGGAAGTTGGGAAAAAGAAAGGAAACCCACTTCAATAGATAACCTTTTTTGACTCCTTTGAACTCTGCGCAGTGTGAATGGAGCCCTTATGGTCGGGCTGGAAACTTTGCCTCTGCTTCCAAGCACATGGTTGATGTACCACTGTCCTTGCTGAGAGTTCGGGTATTCTCACTGCATTGCCCCACAAACCAGAAGCAAGTCATTATTGAAATTTGGGCACATCAAGTGATTTTGAGTACTCATTTTTTCCTAAAATGAAAAAAGATAGCCACAGAGGAGGGCAAAGTGGCTTTGAAAAATCCTTATTCCCTGTTTCTTGATTCTGGTCGTGTGAGCTGCCTTTGATTGCCTTCCCCAGGGCGGGGCAGAGGCTCTTTGGGCCCTCACCTCTGGGAAGTTGTAACCTTGTGGGTAATGGGCGGGTCAGAAACTGGAAAGGACTGGGAAGTGAGACAGCGGCTGTGTTGGGTTAGATAAGAAAACAGGCAGAGAGCAGAGTTCTGCACTCTTGACAGGTTTGCAACTACATGCTGAACTCCAGAATGGAAACTAGAAGGAAATTGTGTGTGAAATACCCAGAACATTTTAAGGGAAACATTGGGTTTGACTGCTGTCACTTTCATCACCATTGGCATTTATTGGCCTTATAAAAGCATATGTTAGTTACAATCAAGGATAATCTCAGCCAGGCTTGGTGGTGCATGCCTGTAATCCCAGCACTCGGGAGGCTGAGGCAGGAGGATTGCTGTGAGTTCGAGACCAGCCTGTGCTACATAGTGAATTCCAGGTCAGTCTTAACTACATAGTGAGACCCTGTCTCAAAAAACCAACCAACCAACCAACCAAACAAACAAACAAATAAAAAGAATAATCTTGCTAGGTAAAGTGTTGCATCACTAGCAAAATGTAACATGTCTCTGTTATTGAGGGCATCTAGTGATTGTTAATACGGCACTAGCATACTCAGCCTAGTATTGGACAATGAATACAGGAATTGAGAAGAGTCGGATGAGGAAGCACTCTTATATTATGAAATAGTCATTTTGCATGTTTTTGTGTATTGGCAGAAGCATCCCAGTGATGAATACTGAGAGTTTGGGAGGGCGAAAATGTCTGAGTATACCTATAATACACTTTTGCCACTTAAACAGTTTGTCCGGGAGAGGAAGAGGAACTCCTTTATTGAAAGAACTTTTTGTATTGGTGTGTTTGTATACATTGAAGTTTTGTTTTTGTTTTTTGTCTGTTTTTTTTTGGTTTTTTTGGTACTGGTGATCGAACTCGGGTCCTCTGCTTGAGAGGCAGGTGTTGGCACCACTGAGCTAAATCCCTGGCCCCACTGAAAATTGTTTTGATTGCACAGTATTACTGTTATCCTCAGTATGTAGGATGTACAGTATGTATTAAATATGGAATCCTTTTTGGAATGAGATGTGAGACACATAAATAAGGTACACTGTTAGACCATGGTAGTTTTCCATATAAATTGACCAGAAATATACTTAGAACTAGAAAATATCATTTCTTAAGAGTAACATTGAACTGTGTGTGCCTAAAGAAGAATGTTTTGCAGTTACTTTAGTATCAAACCTTCCTTTTTGGATGTTAGATGTAGTTTTATATTTACTGGCACTTAAATTTTGACACACACCACGCCAGAGGAAGGAAAGTATTGCCTAAGGTTTAGTTGAAGCATCCGTCTCCATTAGTTTTGCTGAATCTTTTGGCTACTCGAGACTTTTAAGGACTTTCCTCAAACTTAAAGCAGATGAACAGTGCTGGTGTCGAGGGTGTTGGCTGCCACAGTGAGGGCTGCTGCCTGGGTCATGCCGAAAGCCACGTGGAAAGTGTGCTCTACGCCTCTCCCATACGCCAGCTGTGCACGTGCTTCGTAGGCTGAACTTGCAGTGTGTTCCTGTTGCTTGGCTCTAGGCAGGACACTGGATCTTTCAGGTACTAAGAATGACTAAAAAGCCAGTGTCCTCACCTGTCTCTTCCCTGTCCCCTGAGTTCACAGACTGGCTCAGGACCAGACCCTTTGGGAACTGTCATGTTAGTCATTTTTTGTAACTTGTTGAGCTGCATTACAGGTATCCTAATTCCTTGGAGTTTTACTAGACAGACACAGTGAAAACCATAGTATCGCATGTGGTTTGAACTAGTAAGTCATCAGTGAATTAAAAAAATTGATTTAATGGTCATGAATGGTGACCACACACCTGTAATCGCAGCAGTCAGGAGACCGAGACAGGAGGATCACTGAATTTGAGGCCAGCCTGGGCTATATAGTGAGTTCAAGGCCAGTCTGACTACACATTGAGGCCCTGTTGCAAACCTAGGAAAAAAATAAAATTAAAGGTGGAATTTTAGCCAGGCTTGGTGGCACATGCCTGTAATCCCAGCACTCCGGAGGCTGAGGCAGGAGGATCACTGTGAGTTTGAGTCCAGCCTGGGCTACATAGTGAGTTCGAGGTCAATCTCAACTACATAGTAAGACCCTGTCTCAAAAAACCAAAGGAAAAAAGAAAAGAAAAAAAATAAAGAAAGGTGGAATTTTAAAGTCTGTTACATTCAGCTAAGCCTTCAATTTTCATACCAGAAAACTAGTGATACTCTAGATGATGTAAATGATGTGACTTATCCTTAAAATGAAGCAGTAAACCAATTAGTAAAATGAAATTATTTTTATAAATATAAGCCTTGGAAAATTGAAGGGCTCTTAAAATAAATCACCGTTAGTCAAAAATGATATATAAAGGCTGGGGATTTAGCTCAGTGGCACCATGCCTGCCTTGTAAGCACGAGGTCCTGAGCTCAATCCCTGGTGGGGTTGGCGGGAGATATCTAAAATCTGGCGTTAAATTCTTGTAAATCTTCCTTCCAGCCTCAACAGTCATGTAAATTTGCTGTTTAGAAGGGCAGGTAAGCTATGCAGTCACTGTGATATGCGGTAGATGTCTTGCTGAATGGGCCTTCACAGTCTAGCAGATTAGACATGATTCTTTGGTTTATTCACTGAGTGATAAATGAGCATGTATCATGGGAATGAATGAGAACTGCATTCTCTTTAGATCCGAGTGTAACATGTCTTTAGTGATTATGTCTTCTCATCTTTGTCATATTATAGGTCATTAGTATGGTTTCCGTGTACTTGAGCTCTCCGCGGTTTATAAGTGCCCTGCTCGGCAGTTTTAATAGTATATACTCATTTGGTGAAATACATTTTTGTGCTTTTGTGTTTATGGGTAAGAAATTATTTGGATGTGTAAGTCCTTGAAGACAAGATAGCTGTAACTTTGTGAACGTTAGTGTGTGAACCATCAGTGCACATTGAAAATGCCAGTTTCCTCCATACAGTCTTCTCACTTCTGTTCTTCTGTCCCTGACAGATAGTTCCCTTTCTCTTGAATGCAGTATGACATTGCTTTCCTTTTTGTTTGTGGTAAGGATCTGTGATGACTTTACCACCAGAGGAAGCAGCTGCACGCAGAATATCTTTTCTATTAACTGTGTTTCTTATGACCAGCTGCCAATAATTTCAACATTCATTTTCACAACTTATGGCACAGTGGAAATTTTCTTTGCCTCACCATATGTAGGGTGAATGGTCAGTGATAGTTTACAGATGTCTGCTGCTTAACTGTCTCTGTGCCTCGGTTTTTAATTTAAAAAGTGGGGACAACGAAGTTCCCATATCAAAACAGTCTAGTGAGAACGAAGACATAAAGGTTTTTAGTATTGGCCGCCGTCGTCATCAATGAGTGGTAGGCGGCAGTTGCCCTTTCATGCCCCTGGAAAATGTTTTACTCTAGTACCTTTAAGTTGTAGTCTCATTTGGACTGAGATAGGAATGATAGAAATGCGGATTCTTCTCAGATATCTTATTTGATTGAAGCATCCTGAGTGAATGCACACTAACTTTTAACCGGGATTAATTACGGCGGGAGGGAGTGTCTTTCAGTAAACTTCTTAGTATGTAATTGCGCACAAATAGTGGTTATACCTCCAGATTCCCCTCCAGATTTGTGTCTAACCAAAAGTTCTAGTTAGCCCAGCTTAGAAACAATCATGTTGGAAGTTCAAGTTCAGTACTGTATTTTACCATCAAGGGTGCCAGATGGGGTTTGCTGGGGAAAGCCCTGAATGCAAAGATCCTGAGATAGGACAGTGCAGATATAAAAACTGGGAGAAGAACATAAAACGTAAAGTTATTAACAATATATTGTTATTTTTTTTCAACTTTATTACATTTTCATTTTTTTAGAATAGGAAGGAAACATCAAATAAAATAATAAGATACTCATGTTCTTTCCCACAGAGTTAAACAGATGTTAGTGTTTTTATTTGTTTTATAGCTTTCTTTTCTGGAGGAGGAAATGTAAGATATAGCTCACATCCCGTGCCCCTTTCTTCATGTCATCTTCTTTCGTTCCCTCAAACATGTGCCATTTTCTTTGTATTTTTATCCTATGCGTATGTACCTGTGACTATACTTTATTTTGGTGTGTAAAATGTTTTTGCAGTGATGAAGCTCAATGTGTGAAGGGCTGGGAATTTAGCTCAGTAGCACCGTGCCTGCCTTGCAAACGCAGTCTTGAGTTCGATCCCTGGTACCAAATGAATAACATCAACATCAACAACAACAAAAAAGTCTATTTTCTATTATCTACCTTTGCTGGGAATGTAGCTCAGCGGTGCCACCACCTGCCTCATAAGCTCAAGGTCCTGAGTTCGATCTCCGGTAACAAAAACAAACAAACAAACATAGCTTTATCTTTGGGCCAGTACCAAGCCTGCCTCATACGTGCATGAGTTCGATCCCTGGCACAAAAAGAAAGGAAAGGGGACGGAAGGGGAGGGCAGGGGAACAGGGAGGAAAGGAAGGAAGGAAGGAAGGAAGGAAGGAAGGAGGAAGGGTATTAGTGAAGTGGACATTGTCCTGTTAGCATATTGTTCATAAAAGAAATTGAAGTGGGATATTCTCCTGTGAACACTTTATGTGAGTCCTTCTTTCCTGGCATTCTTGCCAGCACTTATTCTTAGATTTTTATGTTTTTGTCAGCCCCCCTCATTCCATTGAACTCAGGGCCTTGTATGTACTACATAAGTGTTCTACCACTAAACTACATTCCCAGACCTTTTGCTTCTTGTTTGTTTATTTGTTAAAACGGGTCTCACTGTGTATTCCAGGTTGGCCTGGAATTCACTAAGTAGCCTAAGGCTGGCTTCTAACTGCCGGCTATCCTCAGTTATAATTTACCTAAACACATTCTCATTTAATCTCACCATAATCCTGGGAGTTAAGTATTATTGTTACCTGTTTTACAGATGGTGAGGTGGATTTTAAGGAGATAAACTGACTTGCTTAAGGTCAACCAGTGTTTTAATTGCTAGAGTCTGGATTAGAACCCATACCCGTCTGACTCCGAAGCCTAAGGTGTTGGTGTGTTAGCACATTGCTTCTCTGGGTATTTCCACAGTAAAGTCAAATTGGAGAAATTTTAGTTTACTGATCTTTAAAAATTACTAAGAAGAATTACTGATCTTTAAAAATTGCTAAGAGTTGCCATAGTAAGAGAGCCACAACAACAGTTGGATTCATTCACATAGTACAGTGATTCTGTTTTTTGCACCTGCTTTTAGAGCATGTGCACTGTTAATATGTGTGGACATTAACTTGTTTAAAGAAAAGAAAACCACTTTTAAGGCTGGGGATTTACCTCAGTGATTCCGCCACCTGCCTCGCAAACACAAGGACCTTGAGTTCGATCTCCGGTACCAAAAAAAAAAAAGAAAACCACTTTTATATATTATATACCTGTCTCTACAGCAGTTGTCCTGCTTAACACAAAGTTGGTGTGATAAGTCTGGTTCAGCCAGCTGTGGCAGCCCATGCCTATAATCCCAGCACTCAGGAGGCTGAGGCAGGAGGATTGCTGCAAGTTCAGTGCCAGTCTGGGCTACATAGTGAGTTCAAACCAGAATTACAGAGTGAGACCCGCTCTCAAAAAAACAAAAACTAAGGGCCAGGGATTTAGCTCAGTGGTGCCTCCCTGCCTGGCAAGTGCAAGATCCCAAGTTTGATTCCTGGAACCAAAAAAGAAAAACAAACAAACTAAAACAAAACAAAACAAAAAACCTCGTCTATGTGTTAGATTCAAATATGTAACATGAGCAAATTGTGACAGTGACCAACACTGAATATTTACCCTCAGTGAGATGTGAACTGGACAATGGATAAGGTTAAAATTATTAATTAAACTGTGTGGTGGCATTACTGTTGGTGGAAGACAGGAGAGAGACCGAGACATTAAAAATGTATGCACTTTAGCCCCTGAGCAGTAACTAAAGCTTTTTTAAGAAATTTCACATTTTGAGTAATACCAAAGGTTGGAGCTCAGGACCTTCACACTGAGCTGCATCCTCAGCTCTGTTTTTTAATTTCTTGAGGCAAGGTCTCAGTTTCTAAACTGCCCAGACTGGTCTTGAATTTTCAGTTCTCCTTCCTCAGCCTTCCAGGGAGCTGGGGTTACAGGTGTGTACCCCCCCCCAGCTTTCTCACCTCAGAATCTTAGCTATGATTTATACTTTGGCTGTTGTAGAGTTATATTTTGGTAAAAGGACTTATGAATTCTCTTTGTTGCATTTATTAATACAAACTGGATCCTTGGAATTTAGTGGAGTGTTCTTGTTAGGAGCTATTAGAAATGAAAGTTTCCATTACAGTTCTTGCTAGCTGCCATTGACACCAAGTGACCATCATGTGTAGACAGTTGAGAGTCTGAGGAGGAGATAACAAAGGAGAAATGGCTAATAGATTTATTTCTTCTTTCAGACTGGTCGAATTGACAAATCCTACCCAACAGTCTGTGGCCACACTGGACCAGTGCTGGATATAGACTGGTGCCCACACAATGATCAGGTCATTGCCAGTGGTTCGGAGGACTGCACGGTTATGGTAAGCACCCAGGGAACTGCGTGTGTGTGGGCCAGCGAGACTCGCCTGCAGCCCTGTCTTCTCTCCCGCTCTCTCTCTCCAGCACTTTGGCTTTTATCTGTTGGATTATCAAGGATTTAGCTACATAAAAGCTTAACTATAAACGCACCTTTTACAGCCCCTTTTATCAACAGGTTGTACTCGGTTGTCTTTGCTCTTCTTTTGTGTGAATGTATACCTGCATGTGATTATTGACAGTTTGCTTCTGTTCTGTGTGAAGACTTAAGGGAAATTAAAATGACTTTCTAATAATTCTGTGAATACGGTTTGACTGCATGCCCTCCTATACCCCAAAAAGGACAGAAAATACTGCTGTTACAAATTTCATGTTACAGTGCTATAAGATGCCAGCAGTTATGCAGATAAAATGGGATATGTAATAGGTATTGAGATACTAAAAGTTTTATTGCATGCTTATCTCCAAGCTAATGTCAGACGGTGTTCTGTTCAGTGGACCTTGTTTATGAAAGTGCATTTTATTTTATTAATTAGTTAATTAATTATTATTATTATTATTATTATTATTATTATTATTATTATTATTTATTTTTATTTTTTGGTTAAGGCAGAGTCTCCCTTTGTACTTCAGGCTGGCCTCAAACTCTTTGCAGTCCTCCTGCCTCAGCCTCCTGAGTGCTAGGATTACAGGCCTGCACCACTACACCTGGCATGAATGTCTGTTTTTATGAAGAGAAACAAAACTTCCCTCATTTAGATTCCAAAGTGTAGCATCTATAAAGGCAGACTTTAGGATACTTTGGTGGGAGCAGTTAGTGTCTTGCTATGTTGCCCAGGCTGGCCTCAAACTCTTGGGCTCAAATATCTGCCTGTCTCAGCCTCCTGAGTAGCTGGGACTACAGGTGGGCACCAGCTCAAGAGTACTTTTTAATGTAAAGCTTCTTGTTGTCTGTGATCTTTACCTTAAAATAATGTTTATCAATTTGGATAAGTTTTTTTGTTTGTTTGCTTGCTTGTTTTGGTACCAGAGATTGAACTCGGGGCCTTGCACTTGTGAGGCAGGTAGCATCACCACCAAGCTAAATCCTTGGCCCTAATATGGAAAAGTTTTTATATTTGCCAAATTATGTTATAAAGGTTATACAAAAACGAGATTTCAGGGGAGTGCTGCTGCCCCAGAGATGAGTGAAGATAACCCCTAATTTTCTGAGTATTCTCACACATGACAAGTAGAAAGCTCTGCAAGGACACTACTTTTTGGGGGGTACTGGAGATTGAACCCAGTACCTTTCTGCTGAACTAACCCCCCATTATTTTTTATTTGGAGACAAGGTCTCACTAGTTGCCCAGGCTAACTTGCTGTCCTGCCTCACCCTCCCAAAGTACTGGGATTATAGGCATGCGTCATCACAGGTAGTGAGCATCACTACTTTTATATTCCTTTTTGTTGGCTGTGGACCAGCACATTGTTTGGAATGCTATACTCATTAAATTATTTTACATAAACAAATTAATTCCTAACTGTGTTATTTAAACATCTACCCACTTTTCCTCATGGGCTGAGGATGACTTCTCCTATGATCTCATAATTTTGGCAGCTAAAACATATTAAAGAAATATGCTGCTGCTAAAAGGAACTGTTCTGTTTAATGTGCCCTGCTAAACTGATCTTTTTAATGGCTGCAGACACATTTTGCTAAAGGAAAGGAATGTCATTTAGACCTGATGCCGGAATCTTCAGCTCAGAGTCTGAGCTGCTTTTGAAGAGGCAGGTTTAATCTACCTTGTTCTGTCCCTGGCTACAGACTTTCTGTTTTGGGTTTTTTTTTTTCCGGTACCAGGGATTGAACTCAGGTCCTTATGCTTGGGAGACAGGTGGTGAAACCACTGAGCTAAATCCCTGCAGACTTCCTTTAAAAATACAACAGCAGCAAAAATGGTGAAGGAGAGTGAAGCAGGAGAATTGCAAGTTTGAGTTCTGTGTGGTCCATCTAGCAAAACTTTGTCTCAAAATAAAAAGGGAATGAAGCTCAGTGGTAGAATCCCCACCCCACCCCCGCTCATTCAATCGCTGGTTCTGCAAGAAAAAACCTAAAAACCTAAAACACAAGTCTTTATATTGTAAAACACAGAAAAGCACACCAAAGACTTAAATGGTTCAAGTGACAAAATGAACCGTGTGAGTTGAATAGCACCAGCCCCAAGTCAAGACCTAGAACTTCCTCCTCACCCGTGTACTCCATGCTTGCTCTCTATGCCTCTCTGCCATCACAGCCCCTCCTAACAGCTGCTGTCCCAGCTGTTAGTACACTCACTTCCTTTCCTCTCTTTAAGGCATTCGTCAACCAAGAGATTATTAACTTAGTCTTACCAATTAAAAAAACTTGCTATGTCCCCTTTTAAGTTGCTCTAAATCCCTTTTCCACCCTTACAGTGTTCTGACCCTTGGCCTGTCTTTTCAGCTGCCCGTGTCCCACGGTGTGTCCACTGTGCTGTTTGTCTGAATTTCCTGCAAACTGACAGCTGAATCCAGAGGTGTGGGATTCAGCTTCAGTCTCTTGGGAAAGACTATTGCTAGTGTTGGTTCTTCTGTCAGGAGATAAGTGATACATAGTTTTTGTTTGTTTTTTTGTGCAGCTACTGGTACTTAATGCCCAGATTCAGTAATTCATTATGGGTCAAAAATGAAGATTAAATTATGGATAGATTGATTGATTGGTACTGGGAATTGAACCCAGTGGCTTTGCCCTGAGCTACGTGCCCACTCCCTCTCTATTTTTTGAGACAGGGTCTCACTAGTCATTAATTGCCCAAGCTGCCCTTGAACATGTGATTCTCTTGCATCAGCCTCTAGAGTGCTGGGATTACAGGTGTGGGCTACCATGCCTGACTAGAATTTGTTACGGTACAGGATACATTGCCACAAACCTCCCTCCTTTGGAAGCCACTTATTCCAGTGTTCTTGCTGCTTTCTGAGGCAGTTTTGGAAGTCTTCTTTAAATCACCTGTTGATTACTTATCCCTAATACAATGTAAATGCTATGTAAATAATTCTTATGCTGTATTCTTGAGGGGATAATGACACAATAAGCATACACATTTGTTCAACACGGATGCCGGTTATTCCTTTGAATTTTTGATCTACCATTGATTGAGGCCTCGGATGTGGAACTCTTGAGTATGGAGGGTCAACTGGGTATTGTTTGATTTTTCTTTTGGCAAGCGTTGCTGTTAAAGCCAAATAGTAATCTAATTTTCTTTCCCTTTTAACCATATATAACTCTATACTAAATATTTGTAGTTTTTGTTGCTGTTGTTAAAATGTAGTTTTGATTTTATCAGAAATCATTGGCCATTCAGCATTGAACATATATATATGTGAGGACTGAATTGATATATGTGATGTGCTTTCTCTTTTTTTGGTACCAGGGATCAAACTCAGGACTCGGGTCCTTGCACTTGCGAGGCAGGCGGTGGCACCACTGGGCTAAACCCCTCCGCCCTATGATGTACTTTTTCAATAAATAGTTTCAAGTGTTTTTTTTTTTTTGGAAAATTTTCTCAAATTACAGATTTTGGTATGTGTTCTGTTCCTTCACTTTGGGTTTCTTCTTCAGGGACTTCTGCTGTCCATATACTTTGTCTTCAGCTTTGTCTTTTTCTAAAACTCTTCATTGTTTTAGAGTTTTGGTTTTTTTTTTCTTTTACTTCTTACTTATTTTTTTGAAGGAGAATTTTTCTTACTTTTACGATAGAAGACTTAACAGTGTACTTTTAGTCTAGCTTAGTGGGAAGTACTGTAGCCTTTGCCTTTTCCAGCTGGGCGTTCAGGACACAGATCTGGGGACAGAAGCATTTCCTCCCCGTGGTGGATCTGTCGTTGTGATTGGTGCTGACAGCTTCCACCAGGTTAGCCTTCGTGCCCTGGTTTCCAGGTGACCCGTGTGAAGGCAGCCGTGGTGCGGGTCTTCCTGTGGACTGGACAGTGCAGTCTGGCCTTACAACACAGGTCAGGCAGGAAGACAGACCAGATCAGCGGTCCCCACTGGCTGAGCCTTGTTTTCCACCAAAGCGATGACACTGTTAATCCCGTGGAGACATATTTTACTGGCAGCTTGCTTTTTAGCTGAAGCCAACAGTTTCTCTTGCTTCTCTTATTTGTCCCTGCTGTGGTTTTAGGGTCAGCTTAAGAAGTAGTTGGGTAGCTTTTGGCAGATTAGGCCTGGGTGCACTGGTTCATTGCAGGTGGCTCTTCTGGGAAGTTATAGAGTATCCCTTTGCTGCTACAGCTGTACATAGCAGCGCTGTGAGATAGAACGGGTGAGATCCCTTTTGGGCTGGATGTCCTGGCCAATGCCAAAAAGTTCAGAACTCTTCTCAAATGGATGATTTACAGCATTGGCTGCCTCCTTCTTCACCACAGGTAAGGTTGGGGCTCCCTTCTTTCCTTTCTGCATCTCAGGCAGCTGGAGGAGAGAGCTGTCTCTTGGGCACATTGTTGTGTTTATTTGCATTTATGTACTTTCTTGCTTAGACTTCATTTCTTTTTCTTTTTTTTGAGACAGGGTCTCACTATGTAGTTGGGACTGAACTGGAACTCACTATGTAGCCCAGGTTGGTCTTGAACTCCAAGTGATCCTCCTGCCTCAGCCTCCCAAGTGCTGGGATTACAGGCGTGCGCCACCACACCTGGCTTTTAGATTTCATTTCTTAAAGAAATTTTTCTTTTATTTCTAATTTTTTCTTGATTTCTGTCACTCCAGTTTTAGTTTAAGTTCTGATTTCTGATGTTTCTGTTGTATCTTCTTTAATGTCCTTGATATCATTTTGAAATAGTCTATTACAGTTTGTCTTTGGTACTTCTCTAGTATTCCTTTTTTTTGATCCTGGGGTCTGAACTCAGGACCTTGTACTTTTCGAGGCAGGCATGGTGCCACTGAGCCAAATCCCCAGCCCCCTTCTCTAGTATTGTTGTATTGTCTATAAGGATGTTATTCTGTACCTTCCTTTTCTTATAGTCATTTTGGAACTTTTAAAAAAATTAGCTTATTTTTACATGAATTTAGCTTTCCAAATTTATCAGAAGGTGTCTTGATTCAGAGCTTCTCCGACTACACGGAGCTGCTTCAGATGGTGTTCTGAAGTATGGCAGCTTGCTTTCTGAGATTTCCTAGCCTGCTTTTCGATGGCTTTTCTCATTCCCCTCTTCCTGTGATTCCCTGGGGTTTCTCCTTTGTGTGGGGCCACCCTGGAAGAGAGCCCTCTCTGGCTGGTCTTGAGAATACCGGGTCTAGAGTGCACCTGCTCCTTCAGACCCTTTTATTGCATCCCTTGTACTCAGCGGCAGGGGAAAGGGCAGAGTCCTTCCCAGTTTCCAGCGCTGGTCTCAGACTGGCCTGTTGGTCTCAGGTCTGACATGTGACCCCAATGAACACTCTGGTCTGATAACATGCAGGTCATGGGGCGCTTGGTGGTTTGCCTACAACCGCTTGTATTTTGGGATCATGACCTAGGCTTGGTTTGTTGTTGTTATTTTATTTTGAAACAGGTCTTGCTATGTAGTTCATGCTGGCCTCAAACGCTTGGCTGTCCTCCTGCCTCAGCCTCCCGAGTGCTGGGATTGTAGTTGTGTGCCACCACGCCTGGCTCATGACCTAGTTATGTGTAAATATTATCCCTAAGGGTTTTGTTTTGTTATCTGCTGTTGTTGTTGTTTTTGTTTGTTTGTTTTGTTTTTTGTACTGGGGATCGAACTCAGGCCCTTGTGCTAGCAAGGCAGGTGCCAGAACCATTGAGCTAAATCCCTGGCCCTCTGGTATTGTTTTTATGGAGAGACTTGGGAAAAATCTGAAAATTATGCTCCCAATGAAGCTACCATTTCCCCACCATGAAGCCACCAGGTTACCCTTTTATGGGTATTGCTGAGTGAATACTTTGTAAATCTTCCTAAAGTTTTAAACCCTGAAGTATAGAACTGATATCTAAATCACTCCTTAATCACTTAAAGCCCCCCAAATCATGTGTTACTATTGGTGTAATTGAAGCTTTTATAGCTGTGTAGCTGAAATGAAATTTTAAAGAAATACTTGATATTCTCCTATTTCTTAGTACCTCATTTTCCACTTTGCTCTCCTAAAGGTAAAAGAACCCTGTAAAATAGATCAAATGGTTTCAAGTCATACCATCTCTCTTTTTTAAAAGAGAAAAGCGCTGAGTAGTTTCTCAGGGGTAGGCTGTTAGTGACTCCTCAACTACAGATGGTGACAATGGGTAGGTTGTGTAACAACGCCTTGTTCCAGGAGAGGAAAGGACAGAGAAGAACCAGAGACTCGGAGTTGGGAGCACAGGCAGATGCACTCAGCTTCAGTTACTTTACATATAAAATAGATTTAGAATAATAATAATTATAATGTGGACTGAGAGGATCAGAAGGATCCTCTCAGAACATATGTTATTTATCGTAATGAGTTTGAATGGGTTCCTATTGAAAGTACAGCTTGTGGTAGCAAGAATACCTTTTATGGACATTTGGTAGAAAATACGTAGAGTGGGCTAGGGATAGCTCAGTTGGTGCTGTGCCTGCCTTGTAAGCACAAGGTCCTGAGTTTGATCCTCGGTATGGGGTGTGAGGTAGGGGAGAAAATACAGTAGCGCTGGTTTATCAAATAAACAATGAAAAGATAAAATTACTTTTAGAAACTGCTTTTGGAATTGTGAAGTCTGTTACACCCCTTGGGCTGCAGATTTAGCTCAGTGGCACCGCACCTGCCTAACAAGCACAAGATCCTGAGTTTTATCCCTGGTACTGAGGGGAAAAAAAAGTGCAGTCATGAAGCCCCAAGCGTTTAAGCATTGTTTGTTAGTGTTAATTTTGTGAGCACTGGACGATAGTGAATGTTACTCTCGTTGCAGATGTGGAAGAGGGGAGGCCAGGCTTAATGGGTGTATCTCCATGCTTTAGCAGTGGCTCCTGTAGGCAGCCTTAAAGTCACTCAAACTGACACTGTTTACCTTTATGTACTACTTTTTGAAGCAATATTTGATGTCCACTAACAGCAATTATGTGAATCCTTCTCCCAGAATGTACACTTAGCTCCTGGATTTTCCAAATTTTGGTACTGTGAGTTCTTCAACAATATCTTCATATGGAGAGTTCTTGAGATTGTGGCTTTTAAGTATTTTACTCTGAGAAATTTTAGCTCCAAGAAAATGGTAGTGCTTTAAATAATACAAAGAGGGCTAGGGATTTGGCTCAGTGGTGCTGCCGCCTGCCTCGCAAGCACAAGGTCCTGAGTTTGATCCCCATACCAAAAACCAAATAAATAAATAAAATAATAATAGAAGGAGCCAGGGTATGTTTAGTGAATGTTGTTGATTACCCTCATTTGCAGGGTAGTAATCAAACACAAATGCAGGGGACAGGGGCTGATTCAGACAGTAGGATTTCTTAAGTATTTCTCTCAACGTCTGGGAGATGGAATGATCTTGCAAGCATGGTCTTAACTGTCTTCACTTATGTGCCCTGAATGGTTCCAAATTACTAAGTTTAAATGAACACTTTCCCCTTTCTCCCACATCATTGTATTTTCCTACAGAGATCGACAATGTAAACTCCCTCTCTCGTTCTTTTTGCTTCTGTTGTAAATTTCCCAGTGAGCATTATGTCTTGAAATAGAAATGGAAGTGCCGCTGTGGTTCCTGTGGGTCATAGCAGGCTTCGTAATGTTTTCACTGTGTGTAGATTGCAGGTGGACCATTTACCAGTGGGCGTTATGACTGTGGCAGATCAGACCCAGCACTTGGTCCCTGATTTTCCCAAACCCACTGTGGTGGTACATTTGGAGCTTCTGGATCAGTGGTTCTGCAGGAGATTGTGCTGCACTGCAGTTGCTACCAAATATGTATGCTTCTTCCTGTTTCACGGTCTTCCCTCCCTCATT
>NW_022900924.1:8524968-8539143 GCF_012274545.1 Fukomys damarensis | reverse complement strand
TCTCATTATGTAGTTGAGACTGACCTGACACACACTATGTAGCCTAGGCTGGTCTTGAACTCACAGCGATCCTTCTGCCTCAGCCTCCTGAGTTCTGGGATTACAGGCGTGCGCCACCACGCCCAGCTAATTTTTTTAAAAAATCTTTCTGTTTGTTTGTTTGGTACCAGGGAGATCAAACCTGGGTCCTTTGCGCCTGTGAGGCAGGCGGTGGAACCACTGAGCTAAATCCCCCGCTTGGTCTCAGGCTGGTCTTGAACTCACAGCGATCCTTCTGCCTCAGCCTCCTGAGTTCTGGGATTACAGGCGTGCGCCACCACGCCCAGCTAATTTTTTTAAAAAATCTTTCTGTTTGTTTGTTTGGTACCAGGGAGATCAAACCTGGGTCCTTTGCGCCTGTGAGGCAGGCGGTGGAACCACTGAGCTAAATCCCCCGCTTGGTCTCCGTAATTTTTAAATGATATGGTTCTTGGAGGAATAGCCTTTTTTCTTTTGCCTGTAACTCTAGCTCTTAGCTCAGTAGCAAATTCCTGATGGGTGATTAAAATAGGAAAGCAGGGTCTGAAACGCTTTGTATATGCTTGTAATTTGTGCTGTTTGAAAAATAAAACCATTAAACTTAACTGTGCTTTGCTACTTGAGAGAGAACCCTGTTTCTTCCTGTTCTTTTCTTCCTTGTTGGAGCTGTCCTTTTCCACACAGTTTCACATGTGAAAAGGATGCCAGTGGTACAGTAGTTGAGAACATGCGCTTGAAGTTGTTTTTTTCCAGAACCTCGATGGGTTTTCAGTGATTGATTCACTTTTTCATCTGGAAGCCCTTGGGACTGATTGTGTTTTTGTCCTTTCTTTCAAAACAAAACAGAACATTGCCATAGTAATGTGTTGTCCAAATAGAAAATTTCAGGAACACAAACAGCCGTATTTTTTTAAGTGGGAGGGGAAGTGCCGAGTGAGATGCCCGCTCTGAATGTGGTGGAGAGTGTGTGTTTTCCTCCTTGCACGCTGCATGTTTTTCAGAAGGCTGGTTGGTATTGGAGCACCAGCCTGCAGCCACCGAGCCCAGCAAAGCTCACGGGACTGTGCAGAGATTCAGTTTGCCCTCACTGTGCTAATTGGCCTAGGCATAAACTTGGGCTTTCACACATAGGGTATCTTGGAGGTAAATTAGTGTTCCTTAGTTGAGCACAGTGCTGGATTAATTTGAAGACAAGGCTTAGTCCCAGAAATGCTGATGTTCAGACCTAACAGTAAATACACTCAGGGTCATAGTGGTCATGGTGACAGCAAGAAGAGTACTCATGAGCACAGAGTAGAAATGTCTTTTGCTAGGCCTTGTTCTAAGTCTTTGTGTGTGTGATTGTATTTAATCATTGCAACAGCACAGCCAAGCCAGGAACACAACGGATCATAACTTAGAAACACCGCTCACAGAGTGGCAGTTCTGTCAAAGGTCGTGTGGCCCAAGGGGCACATCTGCAACCTGACCTTCCTTGCTCCAAAGCCTGTGCTCCTTCCTGTTGGCACTGTTTCCCACTAGGACAGTACTATGCAAAATGTTTCGGCTCATCTGACCTTTCCAGTAACCCCTGTGCAAGACAGCTGGTGCTGCCCCAGCGTCTAACAAGAAAGCAGAGGATCCCAGAAGTGCAGCCCCTTTTAATGCTAGCATGGTTAATTATGTCCCAGCTCGAACAGGAGCTTGAACTTTCTGACACCCAGGCCAGTGTGCAGATTATGTGTACTTTGTGTCACTCTCTGCTCTTTGTGGGCCCTGAGCTGCAAGAGGCAAGACCTTCAGTCCACAGGGACAGGCTGTTACCCAGAAGTAGCATACAATCCTAAGCAGAACGGAGAGCCATACGGAAACAGGCCTGTGGGCATCAGCCAGAGGATGTGTGTTCTTACCATGGAAGGTCTTGCGGCTCTTTCCCGTAGTCCCCAGTGGAGAACAACACCCCTTTATTTACCAGCAGACCCTGGGGTTCTTTTTATTTTGTTTCACAGACTTCCCCAGTCACTTCCTTATACACTTCCAGTCCCCAAGCCTGCAGTGTTATCTTTTGACTCTGGTGCCTTTTCCCTGCTGACCCCTCAACCAGCCTTTCTGAGGCATTGTTTAGATGCTGCACACACTTTTTAGGAAATTACTTTCTTCATCTGTGCTGTTTATTTTGAAATGGGTTACTTGATTTCTTTTCTGTCACTTAACTCTTCATTGTTTGAGTTCATCTCTCCTCAAGGAACCTACCTGCGTGGGCCACACTTGGCCAGCAAGAAGGTAAATGGTGACACTTGCATTTTCATCTGCACTCAGCTGACAAGGGCCCAGCCTTGGTTACTCTTTGTTGTCTCCTATGAATAATGAAATAACAGCAGCTCTCCTGACTGAGTGTCTGCCTCATGCTGGGCACTGTTCTAAATGCGTTAGATTCGTGTTAGCGCATTAATCCTCAGCCACCCCACTGAGGACAAGTTCATTATTCTCCCCATTGTATAGATGAGGAAATTTAAAGCCCAGAAAGGTTAGATGAATGTGCCACGGTCACACGGCTGATCCATGGCCGAAGCAGGCTTGGTGACATCAGTCTGGGTAGAGCCGACTTAACAGGCTCAGTCTGCATAGTTTGTGTGCATTTTGGAAATACTGTTTGGTGCAAGGCTTTAGTGACTAACTTAATCTGTATAGCACCCTAGCCAGCACTTACATTTCAGTTATGTGTTTACCCAGGATCTTCTCAGTAAGTTGCCCAGGTAGGGTTTGAAGCAGGGATCACCTATCTCCAGGGTCCGCTGTTTAACTGCATCACACCACTCATATTTGCTGTCTTTACCTTTCAGTCTGATAGAAGCCTTCTGCTTTATGTTAAACCATTAACTCCTCCAAGAGTAGGGCCTTTATCACCCATTGCCAAACCTGCCTTATTAGTGGCCACTCAGTAAATGTGTTGCCTGAATGTGTGCAGTTGAGCTGAGTAAACCTACTGGAGGAAAGCATTAAATCTGTGGAAAGTACAGGAAAAAGGAATAGTTTTTTTTTTTTTTTCCTCATTTAGAGATTATGTAATAAATGTTTTTTCCCTCTACCGTTAAAATTTCCTGTCAGTTCAAGTCAGATGGCTAGAAGAGATGCTAGAGAAAGGAAAAAATGAGGTCCTGTTATGAGTTGTCTCTGCCCTTATATTTAAGGACGGAAAGGTTGATTATAACCAAAGCTTCCGTCACCTCGCACTCCTTGGAGATTTGGAAAGCTTAGTACTTAGTCCCTGGTCAGTCCTTGAAGGGGTCCTCAGAGCCCATGGTTAGGGTGCCATCTGGAGGCGGCAAGTAGTATTACCACTCTCAGTTTTAAGCCTGGGTCAGAACTATCTTGCAAGATGCATTTCCTGTTGAGTCATTGAGGTCTCATTTCATAGTTGTTTCTCTGCAGACTTCATGCTTTGATCAAACCAGTAGCCATTGTTTTCTGTTTGTTCTGTTCAGAATTTCAACCCTGCTTTATATTCAAATAGTCAATATCAATTCAGGGCTGTTTTGCTAATCATAAACCCTGGAATAAAGGGCATGTGAGGACGAAAGCAAGTACGTTGTGCTCCGGGTAGCA
Organism: Fukomys damarensis; assembly: GCF_012274545.1. Lineage (NCBI taxonomy): Eukaryota > Metazoa > Chordata > Mammalia > Rodentia > Bathyergidae > Fukomys > Fukomys damarensis. The sequence continues at coordinate 8,535,540 of NW_022900924.1, read as the reverse complement.
TTTTCTTCCTGTGTGAGGCTGGTGTGGGTTCCTGCTGCGGCTCTTTCTGGCTGAAGCCTTTTCTCAACCCTGAAGTCAGAACGAAGTTGTTGGTCTAAGTTTCCGTTTAACAGTATTTGGTGCAGTGACATACTTCACTATCAAATGGAGGGTAGATGCAATGATCCAACTAGAAAGTAGAAAGTAGAAGCTCAGAAACAGGCAGAAGAACTAACAAAGCAAATTGGTGTAAGAAACATGAAGCTTTCAGAGTAACTAAATGAGTATTGCTGCTCACCTAGTAGGCTGCCTTAATATGCATGTTACTTGGAGTAATGCAGCAGGTTTCGGTGATGTTATTACAGATCTTAAAGATACAGTCATCTTTCCTATCAAAGAGCATTTGGGCTGGGAATTTAGCTCAGGGGTTCTGCCACCTGCCCCGCAAGCACAAGGATCCGAGTTCGATCCCTGGTACCAAAAAGAAGAAGCATTTGAGAACTCTAGGCATCTGCAGCCTCCCAGAGGGGCTCTTCTTTGTGGTCCTCCAGGCTGTGGTAAAACACTGATTGCCAAGGCTACGGCCAAAGAAGCTGCTGTCGATGTATTAACTAACCTTCAGCCTTCAACACTGACTGATGAGTGGTGTGGAGACTCTCAGAGATTGTGTGCTACTGTTTTCTCCCTTGCCGTGAAGTTACAGAGTTCCATCATCATTATAGATGAAATAGACTCCTTTCTATTGAAACTGTTCAAGTTCTGACCATGAAGCTACAGCCATGATGAAAGTAGTTTGAGTCTCGGGGACGGACTGGATACTGATCACAGTTTCCAGGTCATAGTGATGGGAGCTACTCATCATCCTGAGGACCTTGACTCTGCTCCAGTGGGGAAAATGCCTACAAGATTCCATATCAACCAGCCTGCACTAAAACAAAGAGAAGCAATCTTGAAGCTCATCTTGAAAACTGAAAATGTGGACAGGCATGTAGACCTTTTTAGAAGTCGCTCAAGAAGCTGATGGGCTTTCAGGAAGTGATCTGAAAGAGATGTGTGGAGATGCTGCCCTCCTCTGTGTCAGGGAATATTCTACGTCAGAAGACAGTCATGATGAAGATGAAATCGGCCTGGGCACCAGAGGACCTGCATCGGGCAATTGAAGAGATGAAGAAATGAGCATTTCACAAAATGTAGCATTTCAGAATGTTGTAACACGTTTGTTTAGATTGAGTAAAGATCATCTGTACGGTTCGGTGATCTAGTCTGGTGTGCCCTTATCAGTTAGTGGCTTAAAAGAGTGAAAGAGTCCTGTGCTTATAGTTTTATACTCTGAATTCTAAGTTACTGAGGTATAGTTGTGTAAGTGGTATTACTGCTTGTCAAAAGTCACGAAGAGGAACGGTTTAATCCAGCCCAAGTGTGGGTGCTCGTGTTTGATCTCTTCAGCCATATGTTGTCACAGCCTTATAGAATCTACGCTGATCTTAAAGGAATAAATGACTCATTGAGTCATTAGTGAGAAGTGGGGATGTGGTTAGGTGCTGGTTCTAGATGTGTCTTTGTATATGTATGTGTGTACATTAAGTGTGTATACCCACACATTTTTTGACATTCTGTAGATATGTTTGAATACGTGACTTTCCTTATTTTAATTTAATAGATAGTTTTGTTGTAACCATGTCTTTAAAATGTCATTAAAAGTCATATGTTTTGTAAATTATGCTCAAATATAATTTGGTCACCAAAAATGAAATAATAATTTAAGCACTTGTTGCTAAATTTCCTAAAAATACTCACTTTGTAACTTTAATTTTAAGAATGTTCTGAGCTTACTATAAATTGTGGCCTCTTTAAGTACAAAAGTACAGATTAGTATTCACATATGTAGAGTTATTTGATGTAATGTGTTCTACATAGGAGGCGTTGTCTTGTTTCAGATTCCACTATGCAAATCCTGTTAGCGGCACCTAAACACACAGCATGAGGAAAACGGCACTGCACAACCTGAGGTGCCATCTGCACTGTGAGAAGCACTGTTGCAGATGCTTCCATTTTTATTACATTTATTTCAGAACTCCATCTTTGTTCTTGAGTTATTGGGTTAACTTATGTTTCTGACTATCGAATAGTTGATACATTGACTTGTACTTCGATGGGGGAGAGTTTACAAGAGAATACTTTGAATAGCCAAAAGCAAGTTATGAAAAGTGAAGATGATGAAAAAATGAATGCAAAACCCAAGATACCAAAAATTTAAAAATGGTCCCCGTTTAGTTTGGATTTTTTTTTTTTTTTGAGACAGGGTCTCACTATGTAGTTGAGACTGACCTGGAACTCACTATGTAGCCCAGGCTGGTCTCAAACTCACAGCGATCCTCCTGCCTCAGCACTCGGGATTACAGATTTGCGCCACCACGCCCGGCTCCATTTTTAATAATTATACTACCATTTTATAAATGTATAATAAAGGGGTCCTACTTTGTTGATTTTTCTGCACTTAAAAAAAAAGAAAAAGAAAAGAAAGCAATGTGTTGTGCTAAAGGGGAAGCAGTTGCGCACCTCTGCTAGAGGAGAGAGGGTGGTTCAGAGTCTGGCAGTAGGGCCGTGGTCTGAGTGAGGGGGAGACAGAGGCAGGGAACGTGTCTTTTACCTTCTGTGCTTGTTCACACCTGCACTGTAAAATTTGTTGAATGGTGGTGGTTCCGGGGCAGGCAGGTGAGGTGTAGACTAGACTCGGGCCCTCAAAAGACAAGTTTATTCTGCCGTGATTTGAGTAGAACAGCGAGCACATCACTGAACTTATGATTTTCCCCCACTCATCAGGACTGCAGACTTTTTGTTCTCATGTTTTGTAGAACACCAGAACAGCTGAGCCTTAAATACTCACCTGGGCCAGAGCTCTGCCCTCCACTAAGAAACTGAGCCCAATTTGTTTCTCTCCCCTTAAAAATCCCCTCCAAGGGAAGTTGTTTCTCACTTTTCCACTGTTGAAGTGATTTTTCACTGGCAAGTTTAAATTTTTTTGTGAAATAGTTCCTTAAAATTCTTGGTGATGATAAATTTACTTATTTTAATCCTCATATGTAAGAGGCTAATCATTTTAATTTAACATCTGATGGGAGGATTGCTGCTATTTCGCTTGCCCATAACTCCGTCCCTCTCTTCTCAGAGGGTGTCTGCTTGTCTACCTTTATAACTGTGTATTTGGGGCTGGGGATTTAGCTCAGTGGTGCTGCTGCCTGCCTCGCAAGCCAAGGTCTTGAGTTCAATCCCCGGTACCCCAAAAACAAAACAAAACAAAACAAAACAGCTGCGGTTTCCATTATTAAGCAGACGCCCCCTTGTTCCTTCTGCTGGGATGCTTTCTCCCCTTCGACCAGATGTGTCCCAGTTAGGGTATGGTGACTCTTCCTCTTGTCCTTACCACTCAAGAGCTTTTAAAAGATAGCTTTACTGAGATATAATTCACACAGAATTCACCCATTTAAAATTTACAATTCACAGATTTTTTAGGTCATTCATGGATAAGTACAGCCATACCACAATTTTTGAATATTTTTATCATCTCTAAAAGAAACCTTAAGCCAGGTGTGATAGTGCACAACTGTAATCCTAGCACTCAGGAGGCTGAGGCAGGAGGCTTGTCATGAATTCAAGGTGAGCATGCACTGCATAGTGAGACCCTGTCTGAAAAGGCCAAAAATGATTGAATGAGCGAATGAAACCCTATATCCTTTACCTATCACCTCTTCCCTGCTATCCAACATTGAGCCGCCACTACTCTCCTTTGTGTCTGTTTTTCCCTATTCCAGACATTTTACATGCATTGAATTCTGTAATGTGTAGCCTTTTGTGTCTGACTTCTTCCACTTAGCCTGTTTTCAAGGTTCATCCATGTTGCAGCACATACCAGTGCTTCCTTTGTGACCAGTAATATTACACTGTATAAGTATGTCCTGTTTTGTTAGTCACTTATCTATAGATGGACATTTGGGTTGTTTTCACCTCTTGGCTGTTACGAATAATGTAGCTGTGAGCAAATTTTTCTTTGTGCAAATTTTTGTGTGACCTCTACTTTCATTCCTCCTGGACATATCCCTAGGAATAGGGCTGCTGGGTCACACGATCACTACATGATTAATCATTTGAGGAACTGCCAGACGATTTCCCAGAGTGACTGCACCATATCACAGCCCCACCAGCAGTGTGTGAAGGCTCTGATTTCTTATACCCTTGCTAACCCTTGTTATCTGTCTTTTTGCTTCTGTCCATCCTAGGGTATGTGAAAGTAGTATCTTGTGGTTTTGATTCACATCTTCACTAATGTCAGACATCTTTACTGGGGATTGAACCAGAGCCTTTGCACTGAGCTACATCCTCAGCCCTTTGTTTTTTATTTTGAGATAGGGTCTTGCTGAGTTGCCCAGATTGGGGTCAAACTTGTGATCCTCCTGCCTCAGTTTCCCAGAGTGCTGGGATCACAGATGTGTGCCACCATACCTATTACCTTATTGATATCCTGATCTTTGATGTCATGTTGCATTTTACGGTACAGCCATGTCACAGTGAAATGTAGAGTACTCCCCACCAGATGTCATTGTGTCATTGCATGTTCTGATTAGGCAGAACACGTCTTCAAAAGAGATGGTCACAGCAAATATGATGATGAGAGGCAGTAGATTTCATATGGATCATCTTCCTTCCTTTTTCAACAGGTGTGGCAGATTCCAGAAAATGGACTCACCCTTTCCCTGACTGAACCTGTGGTGATCTTAGAAGGCCACTCCAAGAGAGTTGGCATCGTGGCCTGGCATCCGACAGCACGCAACGTACTTCTTAGTGCAGGTGGGAGCTCCAGAGGCCCCTTCGCGTCTCTCGGCCCTTCATGTGGAGGGAACGGCAAATTTGTCATGAATGTGTGTTCTGCAGCTTTGTTTGTTTTTGTGATGCTGGGGATCGAAGTCGGGGATTCACACGCAAGCGCTCTGCCATTGAGCTTTGTGTCCCGAGACCCGTGGTTACAGTTTTGAAGAGACTAGAAAACCATGGAGGCGTTCATACTTCCAGAGATGCAGAGTCGGCTTCACACACTCTGTATGCCGCCTGCCTTTTGCACTTAGTGGTGCACTGTGGTTCTTTTCCTGTGTCGTTAAATGTTCTTCCTGTTAGGTGTATTTTTAATACAGAATAGTCTATTCTCTGGATGTAGCTCAGTTTATTTAGTCAATCCCTTGTTTCTGGATATTCTTTCTGATTTTCGCTGTTAACACTGTAAGGAATGCTTGTATTAGTCTTAGGGTGCTTACCAGTTTCTCATTTGATTACTTTCCAAGTTTATCTTATAGAAATCAATTCCTGTGTCTAAAACTTGAGATTTTATTTTCTTTCATAAAAGCAGTAGAGAGGGCACTAAGGAGCTTTGGGAGCGATAGAAATGTTCTGTGCCTTGATCATGGCAGGGCCTACGTGATTGCATTCATTTGTTCAAACTTACCCTAAGTATACATTAGGGCAGAGGTGGCAAACCTTTTAGAGGCCAAGTACGCAGACTGCAAACCAAAACCCACTTATTTATCACAAAGTGCCGACACTGCGATTAAATGTGACTACTGAGGATTTAGTTCAGAAGAGACACCTGTTACTCATTGCTCAGCTGCTGGGGTAACTCGGCTCCTGCTCCGACAGAGAGGGCTCTGCGTGCCCTACCCAGCACGCCTGCCATAGGTTCACCACCGCTGCATTAGGGTATACCCTAAGTATGCATTGCATTGTATGCAAATGATATCTTAATACTGGTTTATTCTAGTACTGTATTGGAGGTAGGGTTTTTTGTTTGTTTATCTCTTTTTTTGAGACAGGGTCTTGCTATAGAATTCAGGCTGAGCTTGAGCTCACTGCATAGCCCAGGCTGGCCTCGAACTTGTGGCCTCAAACTCCTCTCTCAAGTGTGTGCCACCACACTTGGCTTTTAAAGGTCTTATTCCTCACCAGTTTAAAAAAAAAGAGGCAGGTCAGTTTTTAACTGAAAACAGAATGTTTTGAGGTATGGTGAGTTAAATAAAGTTAATTTCTGGTACCTAAAGAAATCACAGACTAGTTTCCAAAACTAAATAGGATACAGTTTTTTATAATCACTGAAAACTGTACTTGGGAACCCTTTTGATCTACCCGGAGCCTCAGTCTGATAAGAGGAAGAAATTCCAGAGGTGGAATTCCATGTGGAAAATGCCCTGCTGCCCTCCTCGTCTAGGTCACACAGAGGGTATCATGAGCAGACTGCTGTTCTCTTTCACAAGCAGAGGGAAAGGTGGACTGCAGTGTTCTGCGTATTCTAAGACTGTACGATCTACCTGCAGCAGCTGAAGTTAACGTGTTTGCCCGTGAGGAGCAAGGCTGAGAAGGGTTAGTTCTCCACCCCTGAGTTTAGCTGCAACTTTGTGTACTATTGTGTTCTGCAGCTGTCCTTGGGCAACTTGTGTGCAGTATCGTATATATTAGTGGCTAATTTTTCTAAAGCACTAAAAAATTTTCCATTTTCTTTCCTCTATTTTGCCTTATCCTTGAACTGATGTCCTAAAAAACAAAAGCATGTCCTAGAACTGAGAATTGAGCCCAGAGCCTTTGCACTGAACTATATCCCCAGCCCCTTTTTAATTTTTGAGATGGGGTCTTGCTAAATTGCCCAAGCAGGGCTTGAATTTGATGTTCTTCTACCTCAGCCTCCCAGAATCCTGGGATCACAGATGTACCCCATGCTGCTGGCTGATGCTTCCTTTTAAAGGGGCAAAGCCTTGAAAAAGGAGGGGTGGAGTTGGTCAGCTGAGAGGCTGTGGGCCTCTTTGGGCATCATTTTCTGAATCTACGTGCCTGCTTGAGTATAGTTTAGGCTTCTCACCATGATCAAGCCACTCTTAGGCTATTTTTCTCCCCTTTTAAAGAAAAGATCTGCGGGGAGCAAGTAGGTCAGTCCTTGCATTCCCTCCTGTCATTGTAATGTTCCGTGCTTTCCCATACTGAGCCCATGTCTCAGCATCACTGATTTGACTGTCTGCTATCCAAAGTTCTTTGGAAAAGAAATAAACTGCTGTTTTCGTTCTGATGTTTGCTTTACTAGAAAAAGAAACTTGAAATGACTCAGGTCCACCACCAGCCTAGTTAATGCTGGAAAAAAAAAGGTTCTATTTTGGTGCAGTTCTTTGTTTTTGTTTGGTTGTTTCATACAGACCCAAACTTAGCTGTGTTTTTCTTTTAGACAAGTCTTTATCACTTCAATCTTCCAGTTAGTAGAACTCCTTATCATCAGCACCTTCCTTTCTGTGCAAGATGTTTATGGTTTTCTTGGACTTGTTTTTATACGGTGTTTCTCATCTCTGAGGGGTTGGTTTTGCTTGTTGTAGGCTGTGATAATGCCATCATCATCTGGAATGTGGGGACAGGCGAAGCCCTCATAAACTTGGATGACATGCATTCAGACATGATTTACAATGTGAGCTGGAACCGGAATGGCAGTCTGATCTGCACAGCTTCCAAAGACAAGAAAGTGAGAGTAATTGACCCCAGGAAACAGGAGATTGTTGCTGTGAGTATTCTTCTAGTGGCTCTTCAGTGCCTGTGAACTCCCTGTTTTTAAGGCAGGCAGCAGTCCTGGCCATTGGGCCCTTGAGCTCGGACACAGACTGAACCAGAAAAGCTTATACAGGCTTCTGACTGTCCCTGTCACTTTTCTTTCTGGAGTTAAACATTTCCAGCCTTCACTCAACTTTCTTTGGCAACCAATACAAAGTTTTTATCAAGTCACTGTCATCCTTAAGAATTTAGAAGTTTGGATTAACTAAACCAGATTACATTCCTGGTTGTGGGGCTTAGTACTAACTGTTGATGAACAAAGTCCCCACTGTTTTCCAAATGATTGTTAAAGTGCCTTATAGAACTACAGCCATTCTCTGCTTGGCTCGGTGTCTTAGTTTCTGCCACACTGGCTGGGCCTTAGCAGAATCACATATCCTGACCTAAGGTCTTTAGTCAGGATTGAAACAGCCAAATGTTGAATCCAAGAATGCCCCACTTCAGCTGTGTCCCGAGGCCTTCCTGACATTCACATGGTCTTGGCAGCCTTGTTTCTAAAGAGTCGGGTAGTCATTATGGCTGGTCCCCATTGATCACTGATGGCTTACACGGCCTTGTGTGGTCTTTCTTCACCCAGCATTTCCCGGGGTGGATATTAGTGCACTCTGATTAAATGAATGAGGTTAAGGGAGGGGCTGACTAGACCAGGCTTCTTCATGTCCTGGACTGTTGGTAGAGAGTATAGTCTATACCCAACCTTTAACCCTCTTTGTAACTCTCTTGAGGAGAAAAACTTGGTAGAGTCCTTGAGTATGTTTTATGTTTGCAGTGCATGGATGTTGGTGAGCAGCAGGATGCGTTGGAAAGAGTGAGCTTTTGAGTCCAGTTCTGGTGCTCTTGCTTGCTAACTAGCTGGGGATCTTGACCAGATCACTTAATGTCGATTTGTTTCCTCATATGGGAAGGAAGAGGGGTGCTTAGCCCTGGCTCCCTGTGTAGGAGAACATGGATGGCACACGGGGCGAAGCTGGGTTCAGTGTATAGGTTCCTCACGCACTTTTCCTTTGAGTGTGTTTAATGTGCCTCTTTGCTCTCACTCTCCCAGGAGAAGGAGAAAGCACATGAAGGAGCTCGGCCCATGAGGGCCATCTTCCTGGCAGACGGCAACGTCTTCACCACTGGCTTCAGCCGCATGAGCGAGCGGCAGCTGGCGCTCTGGAATCTGGTAGGCCCCTTCCCTGCCTTGAACCAGCTTGCTTTCACTTGAGCTCTCTTTCTCTCCGTTCTGACCCTGTCACTGAGTTAGTAGTGAATTATAGGAGTCTTATTGTAGTTTTCCAAACTTCTGCTGTCTACCCCCAACTTGTATGGATGGTGCAGTTGCAGTTTTGTGTGTGTCATCCTGAAGTGTGGTTAGACCAAATACCACCCAATACCACGATGTATGGCATGTGGACTGCCTTCTGTGTTCTTTATGTCTTTGAAGTTTTTAAGTGCACATATATTTATGTATAATGAGAAAAGGTACCTTAAAAAATTGAAAATGAGGAGAGCACTCTCATTTTGGTGATGGAATCACACAAATGTGTGCATTAATTGTGTGGCCATGTCAGTCAGTTTGATCCCTATTAATATTTTCATGTATGAAGTCATTCAGACTTTAGATTGTTCACATAGTTGAAGCATATTAAGATGTGTACATATTTTTTTTCCTCAGAAAAATATGCAAGAACCAATTGCTCTTCATGAAATGGACACAAGCAATGGGGTATTGCTGCCTTTCTATGATCCTGACACCAGTATCATTTACTTATGTGGAAAGGTAAACAGAACTTTCAATATTTGATATTAATTGAGTCCTGTAAGGGGAAATATCTGTTCTCAAGAGATTTAGAAGTTGGACAGTGTATCATTTAAGTGTTCTGATTTGTCTAATTTATTTGTTGTTCAGCTGAGATAAAGACAGATGGTTTTGGTATGTTTCAGGCACGGGACTGGACCAGCTATTGTGGGGTGGTAATGTGTGTATTCAGCACTTCTGACTGAGACTGGGCTCGGGCTAGGTGTTAGGTCATATGCCAAGGGAGAGAGCTTCTCTTAGAGCTGTCTGCTGAGAAAAACAGGACATGCTGGTGTCTTGTTTGCGCCCAGTAGTGCTGTGCAGTTGGTGATTTTTTCAGTCTGTGTTGGTTAGGGATGGGTGATGAGTCTGCCACACCTAAGGTACCCTGTGCCGTGGCTGGTAAAGAGAAGCCCTGTGTGGATGGGGCCTTCCAAGGCCTCAGAAACTCTCCAGAGGGCTCTGGTTCCTGACGCTCAAGGTTGGGGCTTGAGGATGTGCAGGCTGAACTATGAAGTTACGAAGTTTCGGGGTGACAGCTGTTCCCGGAAGATGTTACTCTGAGCTCGGAACACCTTCCTCCTGCCTTATGACCTCCATTTAATAAGCCATTGGTATCTTAACTATTATTTTTATTTCCTTTTGGTAGATGGTGGCCTAAAAATTCCTTATTCTTTTGTAGGTTCAGTTTTCCTAAGCACTCTTTATAGTTGAAATAAATGAATTAATAAAAATGGAACTTTTGATGTGGTCCCCAAGCTTGTCAGATAGCCTCTTGCTGGAGATGTTTTCCTTTTCACAGTTGATGGAGTACACTGCAGTGCTGCTTTGCATTTTTAAGGTCAATTAATTATAACTGAGAGCTTATCTGTTTCCGTAAAAGTCACTTTATGGCAGCTGTCAAGTCCATAAGCCTTACCATTGCTGCCACACACTACATGAACAGTCACCTGGAGTGTATGAGCCCAAAGAGGCAAATTACAGTAGGTGTCTAGCTTCTTTTGCATTGCCTTAAAATTTTAAGTGTGAAACAAATGGAAACTATGAGAGCGAAGAACCTTGCTAGGGCCTCATACTGCCTAGCTCCTTAGGTCTTGTGTGTGTGTGTGTGTGTGTGTGTGTGTGTGTGTGAGTGTGTGTGACTTCTCTCCCAGATGAGATTCTCTTCATTGTTCAGGTGGTGTGAC
>NW_022900924.1:8487654-8524609 GCF_012274545.1 Fukomys damarensis | reverse complement strand
TAGATATATATCTATATATAAAATATAGATATATATCTATCTCAGGCTTTAGATCTCAAAAAAACTGACCATTTTAAACAAGATAATTGTAGAATTTTATACCTGCCAATTAGAACTCCTTTCTAAAGTTAAAGGATACAAAAATTGATGACTCTTAGAAAAATCTTACTATTTCTTGTAATTTGATTGTCTGATGTTAATACCCTCAGTTCTGTCAGTGGTGCTGACCTGGGCCAGTGAGCAAATCCTTAAATCAGCAGTTTTACTCCCAGAAATCCTCCTATTCTTTGTTTGATTGATTGACTGATTGATTGATTTGTACCAGGGATCCAACTTGGGACCTTGCGCTTGCAAAGCAGGTGGTGGAACCACTGAGCTACATCCCCGGCCCTGATTTTTGAAGTTGAATTGCGATGCAGTTGTTTGGCAAAAGCATCAGTATTGTTGCCCTAACTCTGACCTGGTTGCTGGATTTAGGGGAATAAATTTAGAGCCCTCAGAAGGAGACACAGGAGACTATTTAAAACCCTGCTGGTGACTGATAAGTAGTGAGGGCTTAATTTTTGAGGAAAAGCAACTATTGTCTACTTAAGCAAGCCTGTTTATGAGGGAGAAATGGTGGGCTACTGAAGTCAGGTCCCCATGGATGCTAGGGTTACAGAGGAAAGAGACGCCTTCCTAAACCAGCTCTTTCAGTTAACATTAAACACTCACTCGTCTCTCATTTCTTACAGGGTGACAGCAGTATCCGCTATTTTGAGATCACGGATGAATCCCCGTATGTCCACTACCTCAACACATTCAGCAGCAAGGAGCCTCAGAGAGGGATGGGTTACATGCCCAAGAGGGGACTTGATGTTAACAAATGTGAGATTGCCAGGTAAAGAGTCAACATGATAAAGTATTCAGTCGTTTGTGCCATCCGTGTAGTATCAGAGCAGTACAACTGTAAGTGGTTTTGTAATGCCCACGTCTGTCTGCCTTTGTGTGCAGCATGGAGTTAATTCTGCCTCATTCCCTGCCCATACAACCAGAAGTGTAGCAGTTAAGGCACATAGCTGAGATGTGTTGCACACTTACTGAAATAACGAAACCTTATTTCTTGACTATAAGCTGAGGCTACAGCCAGTATTCTCTGGCGGATGAGCAGGTGAGAATCTGGCTTTAGGATAGGAAAGGGGGTGATTTTCCCTGCCAGACTGGCTAAGAAGTGGGTTCTACACAGGACCGTGGACCTGCTGGCCCTACTAGACAAGCCAATGCTCCTACAGTAGGGTGTGAGGTGGTTTATCTTAACAAATTCAGCTCTGTCCTATAATTGCTGCTGCTGTATTACTCCTGTTTATATCCTCTAATGCTAATGAGCTTCTTAAGGGATGGGCTTTTTTTCCACAGTAGTCAACGAAAGATACCCTGTGAAACTCAGCGGCCACTGGCCATTTGAAACAGGCTGGCACCGCACTATTAGGTGGTCGTATCCCACATTAACGTAAGGTGACATTTATACGGACTTTAAAGTTCACACAGGTTCAATCCATAGCACCCAGAACAACACTACAAAAAGTTTGCTGCTCTGATCGTGATTGAGAATTGATACTTACATTTTAAAAAATAATACTAAAAAGATTTTTATAAACCCTTAGTAATACTATGTTTTTTTAATAGCTGAGGTAATGAAAGCTGTCACAGATCATTTTAAATTGTGTTGTGAGCAATCAGAATGTGGTTCAAAACAGATTGAATCTGAATTTAAGATTGCATCCAGTATTTAGGAACACAGGACACTTCCTGTTTGTTTATTGAGCATTGATTGTACATCGGGCTCTGTGCTAACCATGCTACATGACTGTCTTCTCATAACAACCCTTTGAGGTAGCTGTAGTTTTTGTCCCCATTTAAGGATGAGGAGCTTGAGGCTTGGGAAGTTGTCCTACCCTCAGAGGTTATAGTAGAGCTGGAAATCAATTTTTTCACATCCATGCTGCCTGCAGAATGTTCATTAATCAGTCTTTAAAAGTGTTTTTGCTTTATCTGTGACCTTTTCTGTTGAAATAGTAGCTAGGTATTAGACGACTGTTTTACAAGCACCTTTACCATCAGAGCAGTCTCAGCTTCTGTTTCTCCTGAGCACGCACCTGTTCCCGCCAGGGCCCACACCTGACTGCTGGCTCTTCCCTGCACACCGCTGCCCCACCTGGCGGTCTGGTGTGCCTGTCTTGCCAAGAACTTGCGAGAACTCTGGGTTATATTGCCCATCCTTCGTTTGCCCTTATCACTTTCATCATAAATAGTTTCTGGTTTTGTTTGTTGTAAGATGGAAAAGAAGATTTTCCCCCTCCATTAGAAGCTATTTTTTTCCTCTCTTCCATAAGGTAATAGATGGTTTATATTCCTACCCTCTCCATATTTTGGATAATTTCACATTTCCTATGATGTGGTTTGCTTGGATGCCAAAATCTCATGTCCTAGGATTGCTTTGTTTTCTTTTTAAAAAATCTTGTTTCTACTTAAAAGGTGTTCAGCTACCTCAAGTTGGCAGAATACCTAGCGTCCAGGGCATAGATAAGGCTGTGTGATCTCTTCTGTCTGGTGACAGGCACCTTTTTTTTAAAAAAAAAAGCAGCTCATTGCCGGTGTTGCTATTTCCTCTGCAGTCTGTCCCCAGATATTACAGTTTGACTGTCACCATAATTCATAGATCTCTACTCATGGTTGTCTCCAGTCTGCCTAGCACAGATATTCTCAGCCTCAGTTTTCTCATCTGTAAAACAGGAGATTAAGTCCTGCCGCTTCCAGGCTGGCTCAGAGGGGGTGACAAGAAGAAAAGCGCTTCGTTTCCCACGTACACTGTAGAAAAGTAGAGTCAGCCTCATATTTTATTTCATGTGACTTTGCTTTTATTTTCCCTTTGAAGATTCTTCAAGCTTCATGAGAGAAAGTGTGAGCCTATTATCATGACTGTTCCCAGGAAGGTGAGTTCCCAGTTTTCTAGGCAATTCATATTTAAAAAAAAAAAAAAAAAATTCCCAGACCCGTTTTATTCATCCTTACAGGAAGTTTCCCCAAATGTCTCTTGCAGTCTGACCTTTTCCAAGATGACTTGTATCCTGACACAGCAGGGCCCGAAGCTGCCCTGGAGGCAGAAGAGTGGTTTGAGGGAAAGAATGCTGATCCGATCCTTATCTCCTTGAAGCATGGATACATTCCAGGCAAAAACAGGGATCTAAAAGTAGTCAAGAAGAACATTCTAGACAGTAAGCCTGCTGCAAACAAGAAGTGTGACCCGATCACTGCCCCCAAGAAAACCACAGACACGGCCAGCGTGGTAAGGAGTGCAGGGGACTGAGGGATATGCACACTGGCTCAGGCCTTTTCCTCTTGAAAGCCCTGAGTTGTCCAGGCCATTGAGTCCTAACCCAGGGTTGACACACAGGAGTTTTCAGTAAATGATCCTACGCACTGCATGTGAAAAAGTTCCCGGGCAAGTGGCTTAGTGGGTTTGTGGCCATGCTTGGCTCCTAAAACTCTGAGTTTTATACTGTATGGGGTACCTGCCAGTTTCCCGCCATCTCTGAAAGTGTAAAGGACCTTTGTGGGGTTTTCTTAACTTTCCCCAAGCCCCTGTGTGATGTGGTCGAAGTCTGACATGGGGGTGTGGGGTCACAGGAGCTAGGGAGTGAGGGTACCCTGGAAGGAGGAAGTGGTAGGAGTGTTCAGGTGCTGCTCAGTGGTCTGGTGACAGTAGGGTCTGGCAGCACAGATGGACTTGGCAAGACTGGACAACAGGAGGAGAGGTCAGGGAGTCCAGGGCCTAGAGGGGAAGAAGGTGAGAAGAATGGAGAGGCAGTGCCTGTAGGAGCTGACATTTGGGGCCATGACCAGGGAGCCAGTTCCGTGGATTTTGGTGGTCATGAGGTTTCCAGAAGCATCTGCTCCAAGTAGGGAGGGCTCGGTCCTGTTTAAGAGAGTCAGCACTCAGGCAGGGGGTTTGACTCCTAAGATCCTGTTCGGAGAGGAAAGGAGCTCTGTAGCCTCTGAAAGCGTCACCCTCATCCCGGTCAAACGCAGGCTACTCCTGATAGAGCAAGTGGGTGCTTGGGATAGAGGGCCGACCCCGAGGATCCAGCCTTGTCCTACACTTGTCCATTGGAGAGAATCTCTGCCTGGCCAAGTGCACGGGCACGGGGGCCAGAGGTAGCTCTGTGGGACACAATGGTTTTACTGAGATTTCTGTTGCTTCATCCAGCATCAGTTGTCTTCTCATAAGGCCCAAGTGCAGTAGGGTTTGACTTTTCTTTTCAGTTTGGAGATTATGGTTTGCTGTTTGCAAAGCAGAATATTATATTGTACATCTTGTAATAGGAATTGTGTTGGACTGTGTTTACTGCTTTTTAGTCACTACCTCTTTTTGTTTGCTTTCTTAGCAAAATGAAGCCAAGTTGGATGAAATTTTAAAAGAAATCAAATCTATTAAAGACACAATCTGCAATCAAGATGAGCGTATTTCCAAATTAGAACAGCAGATGGCGAAGATAGCAGCCTAAAGGTCCCACCCCCACCCCTCCAAAAAAAAAAAAAATGGGAGCAAGAACTTATGCTTGGTAGCTGGTTGTTGGTGTGGTCCTAGGGAGGGCAGAAAGAGAGGCACTGCCATTTGGAGACATTCCATTTCAGATTTGTCAACCAGCGATAGGCCACATTCCAATAAGAACTCAATTGGTCTCCCTAATTTGCAAAAACAAAAGCTGAGCTTTTTATCAGAAAGCTTTTTTGATGTTTTAAGTGTTATGTGACTTGTTGAACTTTTAAAAGACAAAAGTGCTACTTTTAAAATCCCAGATATTCAGAATTTTAGAAAACAAACCAATTCTGATTCAGCATCGTACCCAGGAACCTTTTTTTTTTTTTTTTTTTTGTACCGGAGATCGAACTCGGGACCTTGTGCTTGCGAGGCAGGCAGTGGAACCACTGAGCTAAATCCCCGGCCCTAGAAACCTTTTTTTAAATGACTAGGGACCAATGCCACATTGCTTTTTATATTTCTTTTCTTTTTTTAATGTTGCCAAAACCAAAAGGAGCTTTTTTTTCCTTTGTATTTTGCTACTTTGCAGTATTTGTGTGTTTTTTTTCCCTTAATTTGAAAGGGACAGCACTGTGTATGTTTATAAACTAAATGAAGATATTATTTTGTATAGACATTCATCTGAGAACAATCAGAGCAGTAGCCACGTGGTGCTGGCTCATTCGCAGCACAAACCTGTCGTCTTAATGACTATACAAAAGGAAGACTTGAAAAATCATGTGACACACAGTACCCCGCCCCCATTCCTCAGTCTTCTGATCAAAAAAGCTCAAATCGTATCTCCTCCTTTCTTTCCTTTCTCTTTTCTAGAAATTGGGTGGTTGTACCAGAATGGAATTTTGCTTCTTGATCCTGTGCTTCAGATGATTATAATCTAACCTAAACTAGCATGTGTTTCTGCAGTTTTGTTACACACAGAGTCTGTCACGGTCGTCACTTGGAACATCATGGTTCAAGTTTTGGTCAGTACTTGACGAGGGCTCCCGGGCCAGGAGTGTTCCTCCTGCCCGTCTGAGCAGTGTGCCTCTCTGCGGTGCAGTGGTGGGGACTGAACCAGGGAGCACGGAGGGGAGCCCTTCCAGGTGGTCCTTTGTTTCCTGCTCAGTCCCTGCCGTCCCTGAGCTGTGCTGGAGGAGGAGCAGCTCTCCTTACACCCAAAGCCCCTGGCTTCCTTCCTCCTCCCGTCTGCTGTGACCAGCCAGTCCTGCCTGTCTGCCTGCCTGTCGGCCCTAATCACACCCTTCAAGGCGAGGCCAGAGGGTGCTAGTGAATGTTGACACTGAGGCGAATGAATGAAGCAGACACAGGAGTGCCGGGCTCTGCTGTCACTGTGACGTGTACGGCTGTGTCCCTTTATGTCCTCCTGCTCTCCCTCTCCAGCTCACACGGTGGCTGTGTCACGGCACAGAGGCTCCATGGACTCGGAGGGGCCAGAGAGCGAGCACTGATCCTGCTCCTTCCTAGGTTAGCTGGGCACCTGCCTCGTGTCTGTGTTCTGGATTGCATGTTTAGAGCCAGACTTGTGGGAAGGGTCAGGTGCCTCACTGTGACCCATATGGTGTATGGCGACCTCACAGGGAGCTCCCGGGCACGGGCTTGTGCTGGTGTGGACGCAGGTGACTACAGGAAAGTGGACAGAGTATGGTGTGGCCGCAGCTGGGTATGGCGCACCTGGAAGAGCTCCCCGTCCGCGGCCAATAATACAGGCGCATTGTCCTCACAGTTCAGGGCATCGGAACGTTTGGTACGGTTTTGTGTGTTTGTGTGTGTGTGATTTTAATATTGAAGTGAACAGTGAGACGTAAAGCAATTACAGTGGCTTACAGTCAAACCTACATTATCTCTTTATCAGTGTAATCTGCTAAGGACCTTTGTTTCTAAGATTCAAAGATGTGTTAAGGTTCTGATATCAAATGAAGTAGACAGCATTGCTGCAGATGGTAGTGAAACACCAAGGGAATGTGGTTCAGAGCGAAGAGGGAGCGTGAGGAGAGGTTACCCTGACCTGAGTGTGCAGCTTGTGGTGTATTTAAGGAGTGGATGCCCAGCCATGCTCGAAGTAGGCGCCTGAAGCATTGTGGATTCTCTTTCCTGTTTTGTCTTCATCTTTTTTTTTAAAATGCCGCGACATCCCAGAGGAGGACAGTGAATTACTCCTAGATCGGCTCTTATAGAGCAGCCATAGTGTTCTGTCAAAGCACTTGCTTCCATTTTCAAAGATAAAAAGCATTGATTACAAATTGGTGTCCCGTGTTTCTTTCACCCCACCCTGGCTGTCTCGCGGGCACAGCCGTCTACCTGGCATAGCTTCTCCAACTCTCAGGAGCAGCCAGGTGGCTCTGAGGGTAAGTACTGGGGACAGGGGTGGGTGCTGAACTCATCCAGGTGGGAGATCAGGTGGGGCCTCAAAGAGGCCAGTGCGCCTGCCTGCCAGCCAGATCCCCGCAGACCTGGCGCGTGTTTCTACCTCCAGCCTGTGCCAGCCCTGTGTCCGGTGAGTGCTCCTCATCCAGAGCTCTTTTCCTTATCTCGGAAGAAGGATGCTGATTCCATACAGTGTAAATGAGAGAAACGCCTGTGTCTGGCCAATACGGCAGCCCTTGCTAATGGCTGCCGTGGGCACCACACTGAGCTGATTGCCTGGCACGGACTTTGAGAGCACTTTTCCTCAACAGAAGTAAAATTCCCCTGGCTGGCTATAATTTTAATTCTGTCCAAAGATTCTGGGTATCAGCTGAATTTCATGGTCCCTTTAGACTTCACTTTATACCTCTTTCTCATGACATTTCAGTGTAGCGGTAATTTCCTACTGTTTACCTTTTCTAAATGTTTATACTTGCGGAAAATAATTTGCACAGAGCTCTCTGCTCATTTGCTCCTAAGCTGGGCCTAAAAGTACATTCCTGTAATCCCACCTACCTGGGAGACTGAGGCAGGAAGATTGCAAATTTGACGCCAGTCAGCATTTTAACAAGAACTTGTATCAAAGTCAAAAGGGCTGGGATGTATCTTAGTAGTGGAGCATCCCTGGGTTTAATCCGTAATACCACAAAAACCAAACCCTCACTGCAGAGTCGTCTTATCTGGGCAGGATAGGTAGGTGCTGGGCTCTGTCAGCTAGCGGCTGCAGGAAGTAGAAGTCAGCAAGCATCAGGGAGGAGACGCGTGGCAGTCTGTTTACACCGGACTTGTTTTCTGGCAGTCTTGATTCTTTGCCAGAGACCTAACGGCCATAGTGTTGTCCCCAGACGGTCAGCCAGACCTTGTCTGGGGAGAACTTGCATTTTTTAAAGGTTACTTCCCTTGTTGTGTTTAGTGTCGTGTCCAGAAAAGCTTTTTGTTGGCTCTTAAGAATCTGTTAACTCTAAGTGGCCCTTTCTGTTTCTGCTGGCGCGTTAACATAACCCCAGGTCATCCTCAGATCACAGACTCGAGTCATCGTTCAAAAGCACCCCTGTCGCCCGGGCTGGACGTGGGTCCCTGCCCACCGAAGAGTGCTGGGTAGGGTCCTTCACTCTCAGCCAGGGGGAGCAAGCACACATCGGGGCCACACCTTCCGTGTGCTCACCCAAGGTTCACCTTTGGGGATCTTGTCCCAGGGAACTGGTAGAAGAGAAACTCAGGAATCGGAGTAAAAAGCAGTCCTGCAGAAAGGAGTTGTGTTAAGTTACCTGTCACACTCGTGTCAATACTGCAGTCATTTAAAGTCACCAGCTGGCTGTGGTGGTGGGTGCCTGTAATCCTAGCACTCAGGATGCTGAGGCAGAAGGATCTCAAGTTCAGAGCCAGCTTGGGCAATTTAGCCAGCCCTTGTCTCAAAGTTGAAGGGGGGTAGTGTTGCTCAGTGGTCGGTGCTCCTGGGTTCCATCCCTGGAGCGTTATAGAGTGACTGATTCCAGCTTTGGTTTGTATATGTACCCGGGCTGAAGCTTGAAAGCATATAGTGGTACCTTGGTTCACAAACTTGATTTGTTCTACGATTTTGGAAAAGATGACCACGTTTGTGCTTGCGTGGGAAAGATGGCCAAGGTTGTGTTTGTCACCCAGTGCAGACTCTGCAAACACAACATTTTGCCAAAAGCATTTGTTTGCAAGCAAATGCGTCTGTGAGCCGTGGGGCCAGTGTGTGACTTATGGGTGTTGCGTGCCCACTGCCAGTTGTCTTTAGCTACTCCAAGTGCCCCATGGCGAGCTATGTTGTGTAAAATTTGAATTTAAAAGTAATTTAAATGTTTTTTAAATAATCTGAATAATCGATAGGTGAAAATTTGAACACAGTTCTCAGCAGCTCTCCCACAAAGTCACCTTGTGGTCAGAGCTGTTGGTTGACTTAATGTGCTCAGCGTTGAGGGGAAGGGTGTGACAGCTGTCAGCCCTCACAAGAACAGGAAGGAGCAGACCGGTCTTTATAGTCAAGAAGCTAGGAGTGTTGTTAATGCAGTCAGTAGATAAATTCCGTTTTCTAAATTTCTAAATTTCTCATTCCCAGGAAAGAATTATTAGAATTAATGTATTAGTGATTAATTAAAACAATTAATAGCCCAAAGGTGCGCAAGGCAAAGCTGGTGCTGGGTGGTGGGCTGCATTCCAGAGGAGGCTGAGTTTCGAAGCTGGTGGGACTTTAGTTCGGCATGGGGAAGCTTCGTTGCATGGAAATGAAACTGGATAAGAAAACCCAAACAGGGAGGGTGTTTGGATGAGGAGTGAAGCTTAGAAGAGCAGGCAGTTCTGTTACCAAAATTAATCCACATACAATTTGAGCTTAGTTTTTCCTTTTGTGGTGGGGGTACTGGGAATTGAACCCAGGGCCTTTGCACCGAGCTAATCCCCAGCCCCTTTATTTTTCTGGTCAGTTTCCTAGGCTGGGCTTAAATTTGTAATCCTCCTGCCTTAAACTCCCAGAGTGCTTGGATTATAGGCATGTACCACCTCACCTGGCTAATTTTACCATGCACATGCGTGCGTGCGTGTGTGTGTGTGTGTGTGTGTGTGTGTGTGTGAAAACATGAACTTTTATTATTTCTTTATTTTAGAATGTGTTTGCAGTACATAATGGTCACATTCATTGTGGGGCTTTTTTAATGGAAGCATCCTCCCACTGATCCCAAAGAGTAAGCAAGCACTTTGAGAAGGGTTCAGACAAGGCCTGGTGGGCTCTGGGGCTGTAGAGGCAGCTGGGCTGTCAGCATTTCACAGTGGAAGCAGCAGGAGCGCACCTGGTCCCAGTGCTGTGTGCACTCGGGCTTCGGTTAAGCCAACGCTTCTCTGCCCTCACCTCCAGCCATCCAGATGAGGCAGGCATTACAGTGTCCAGGGTGCCTCCCCCCGCCAGGTGCCACGGGTCCCCAGCAGCAGGGCCCACCTGCCTTGTCACCCTGCTCGCTTCCCAGGCTCCTCCTCCACACTGGGCAGTCGTATTCATCTGGCCATCTGCTGGGTGAAATACTTTGACAGTGGGAGCATAAAGGGAAAGAGAAAACAGTGGATGGAGTGTCCAGCCAGGAAAGAGTTGCAGGTCAATGGTCGGGAAACGGAGGGCAGGGAGTGCACCATCAGGCTTTCAGCAGCAAGGTTCAAGCCCTTGGGCTAAGGCGATAAGGTAGAGAAGTGGGAAGTTGCCTCATCCATAACCGAACGTTGTTGCAGCCTCATTCCTGTGCTGAGCAGCGCTGTGAGGAGGTTAAGTTCCTTGTGGTTAATGGACTCCAGGGCTGCTTATTGCTGGCCTCGGACACAGTCCCGAAGTGGCCAGTGGGTCCTTATGTCCCTGGCCAGTTTCTTCCAGAGGTAGGGCCTGGGGATGCCACGTAGTGACAAGGTGGAGATTCTCATGTGGGCATCTGGCCGCTGTCTGGACAGCCTTGTAATCACCGCTCCTTCTGCCTCAGCCACCCGTTCCCTGTTTTTTTTGCTTTCAGAACGACATCTTCTGGAGCCTGTCCAAGTCTCTGAAGGAGACACTGGTTCTCCCTTTGTCTAGAGGACAAAGTCCCCGTTTAACAATGTTTGACCAAATATCTGAGCACCCACTGCCTGGCCAAACTGACTGACAAAAGTAGCTGTTGAGGTTTCCTCCACTTCAGTCTTCTTCCAAAGCAGCAGCTGGAGCCGGGCGTGGTGGCGCACACCTGTGGTGCAGCACTTGGAGTCCCGAAGCAGGAGGATCGTGCAGCCAGCCAGGGCTCCATAGTGAGACCCTGTCTCAAATAAGAAAATACAATAAAATAAAGCAAAGCAGCAGTTGAGCTGACTTCAGGTATGAATGCAAACCAGGGCCCATAGGCCTAATGCAACACCACTGGAAATTTAGATACTCCGTATCTTCAGAATGGCTCTCACCTACCTACCTACCTACCTTCCTCCTTCCTTCCTTCCTTCCTTCCTTCCTCCCTCCTCTCCCTCTCCCCCCTCTCTCTCCCTCTCCCTCTCTCCTTTTCCTGGCTGTCCGTCTCTTTCTTTCTTGACAGTCTCACTATATAATGTAGGTCAGGTTGGCCTCAACAATCCTCCTGTCTCAGCCTCCTAAGAGTTGAGATTACAGGTGTGTGCCACAACACCCGGCTGGAATGGCTTTTTCATTTTTAAGTGCATGGGAAAAATCCTACCAAAAGACACTTAGTGACAAGTAAAAATTATACAAAATTCAAATTCCATTGTCCACAAAGTTTATTTCAACGTCCCAAACTTTTCTTCTGCCTGCTTTTGCTCGATGTTCAGACTTCAGTAGTGACAGAGACCTACAAACCCTAAAATATCTCCTTGCCCTTCAAATGCCTGCTGCCCCATCTTGGCCCCAAACCCTCATGGCTTCCTGTTGCAATCACGGTGAAAGCCAGAGCCCCTGAGTGCCCTGCCCTGTGCCCACTAAAGCTCCGTGTGGAGGCCTCCATCACTGAGCGGGTCTCTGACTCCACACCCTGCACTCCTCAGTCCTCCACTGACCCTGTATGAAAACCCTTCTCCTGCTCTCATTTTCTATATAGCGTGCTTAACTATGGCTGGTCTCTGAATTTTTGACTAGCCCCTCAAGTGAATAATAAACTTCGTTAGGACAGGGACTTGTCACCTTCCTCACAGGCTGGCCTGGTGTGTCAGTACATAACCGTTGAGATACTGAATAGTTGAAAATAGAGACATTGTCCCGGATGGGGGCACCCACTGGGTTATCTGCTCGGCTGTACTTTGCTCCCACAGCACCACCCTGTGACCAAGTCAACCCCAGGCTGGGCTGTTGAGCCCCTCCGTGCCTCCTCCAGTAGCAGGGCATCAGGGAAGTCGGGGTTCTCTGGCAGGCCGAGTGGGCAGCAATGGTTAGGAGGCTTCTGGGTCCCTTTAGCTCTCCGTGTCCATACCTGAGGTCCAGCCGCATTTGTGACCCTAGTGCCATTTCAGTCCCATGAGTAGGCTGTGAAGATCTGTGTCCAGCAGGCCCGCAAGCCCCTTGAGATCTGAGATCCTGCTGTTCCTTGGGTCTGTCCTGCCAGGCAGGGGCTGGGTACTCAGGGGTGGCCACAGAGGCCCGGATTCCTTCTGCGGTCGCCCTCATGGACAGTGTGGGTTCAGGGCACGGGTCGGGCTCCCCTGTTCTTTGCACTCTGGAGGAGGGTTTACACTGCCTTCCCCAGCCAGAAACTGGCTCCTGGTGCTGCCCACACTGGCTGCCAGAATGGGGTGGAGGGGGTGTGAAAGTGAAATGTTCCATGTGAGGAGGGGAATTGAATCCTGGCCACGGCTGTGCCAGGTAGCTGCTTCCCCTTCTGATGATTCCAGTGGGCAAAGCTGTGAGCCTGTAGGGTGGAGGGGGTGGTGCTGGAGAGCAAGCAGGTGTGACAGCCCTGCTCCCTCCCGGCCTGGCCCACGGAACGGAGCAGCTCCGTTCTTACTGTATCTAATGAGGCTTTGACTTTCGTTTGAACAGAGGATCCAGGGTGGGCAAATTAAAGAAATCACACTCCGGGGAAACAGGTTGCACGCAGCTCCTCGGCTTGGAGGAAGCCGCAGGCCCTGAAGGCCAGTGGCCCTGGGGTCACATCCACCTGCACCCTCGCAGAGCCTCGCCTCTGGACAGTGACCACTGGGGAAGGCAGGTGGGGTTCCAGGAGGGGTACAGCTCTGCCTTCCTGCAGTGTCCCCCACTGTCAGGATTACAGAAGTGGGGTTCCTGAGGGGAGGGGCAGCACTCAGGTCCCTCATATTACGAACAGATACAGACACCTCAGGTAGTACCTGGCGCACCAGATACAGTCTGTGCCCACCCACGTTTCGAGAATTCCAATGTTTAATTTCTTTCTCCTAATGACTGTATAGTTTACTCTTGTACACATGGTGCATACTGGATTGAAACTAAGCTTTGCTGACTGATCACACAATATTTCCTCTCTTTGTTCAACAGTATTAGGTGTGTGTATGTGTGCGTGTGTGGTGGTGGTGGTTGTTATTGTCATTTTGGACAATACTGGGGATTGAACCCAGGCTCTTACACATGAGAGGCAAAAGTTTGTTTTGAGACTGGCTCTCGTTAAGTTGCCCAGTCTGACCTCCAACATGTGGTCCTCCCGCCTCAGCTACCCAAGTAGCTGTGATGAAGGGCATGAGCCACTCCATCTGGATTACTAGGTTTCAACACAGTTGTGCTTGTTGTGGAGGGAGCAGTTTCACACCCCATCACCCACCCAGAAACAGTAGGAGCAAAATGCAATGAAACAGGACGCGGTGGAAACTCCGCTGTGTAGGCTGCAGTGATTCCTGCTCAAGGTCCATCAGGGACTGCACACATTTTCCCTCTCCCCTGAAATAAGGATGGCTGGATTTAGTGCAGAGATGACCGCCGTGGAGGGTCCGAGTCTTGGAGGTTGGAGGTTGTCTGATGCAGACATTGAAGCCAGGGGCAGTCCTGCAAATCTATAATCCTAGCGCTCTGGGAGGCTGAGGCAGGAGGATTATAAATTCAAATACAGCCAGGGCAGTTTAGCAAGACTTTGTTTAAGCGGGTGGGGCTGGAAATGTAGCTCAGTGCAAAGGCACTGGGTTCAACCCCCGATACCACAAAAAATAAGTAAATTAAACTGAAGGTCAGGGCTGAATCATTCCTGATCAGGCAAAACCAGTTAGGCATTTTGAGTGTCCTAAGCCCGGATTGAGTTGCAAATCTTAAGTGAAACTGAAGCTGTTTCTTGTGAATGCTGAGACCGAAGGAAAACAGAACTTACACCAACCAGAACTGGTCAACAAACTTATAATCAAATAACTAGCAACCTTCCAGGGATATAGAGCAGAGAAGGCAACCATATCACCAGTCACATATTTTCTTTGCTTTTCTTTGTCACCAGCCCTGCACTCGTGCGCCCTGCAGAGCAGTGGTCAGGCCAAAAGCCAAAAGCCACCAGCCAGGTTAGGTGGGAAACGGACAAGAGGCTCATGAGAACTGGGCGCTGGCTTTGAACTTGCCAGGTGTCTGGAGGGGAGTCTCATGGTCTGTCTGAGTCTGCCTTGTCTGGAAGAGAAAGCTTTGGTTTTCTAGTGTGAAACAATGTGACAAACCAGTGAAGGCCTGAGAGTTGATTGGCTGCAGATGTGGGTGCAGCCCAACTTCCTCACCTGACTCCCCAGGTCACAGTCTGTAAAATTTAAGAGCAAACCCTCCAGACCTTGGTGTGCTGACCTTCAGTACCTGTCTTTAGTGTCGTGTTCCCAAGGGACAGATTTCGCAAGCATGGGTCTTCTGGGTTTCTTCCCTAATACTTCTATGCTTGATACCATTGCTTTGATACCTTCGCAGTCATTGGAGTGCACATTTCTGGGTTCCATTCCTAGAAGCCAAACCATGCTCACTTTGAATGCTCCGAGGTGTGGTTTCATGGTTCTCACACAAACAACCTGAACAAGAATCTCCTGAAAAATATTTGCTCCTCTCCAAAGCAAAACTAGCTGTCCAAGACTTCCCCGCACTGAGCAAGTCCCTCTCTCTCACACAGAGAGCTTGCCAGGCAGGTGCTGTGCTGCTGAGCTACATCCCTGGCCCGGAGAGCTTGAAGCCGTCGCCGGCATCGCTGTGAGCCTGCTCGTCACCCACTGGGCTTCAGGTCCGGAGCTGCTCCCAGCTGCTGGACCTGAGCCCAGCCTCTGCTGTGGCTGTGAATCTGAGCACAGCTCTCTAAACCCTTTCCTCCAGGGGCTGCTCTGACTGTGAGATAAGCTCAGACGGGCGCTGATGGGAGCCAGAGGTGCAGGGCATGCGAAGCGGACATTCTGAGGCTTTGCAGGCCCGGCCTGCACTGCGGCGTGAAAGTGCCCACTGATGACACTTGCTCCTAGAGGTGTGCTGCTGCGCCCCAAGGAAGCCTGACTTATTGACATGGAACCGTGACTTTCACAAAACGGTTCTGTGTCACCGAACGTTCTGTGCAAAGCCAGGCAGGCGGTGGGCTGGGTGGCCCTTACTTCCACCGACCCGTGCCTAGCTCTGGCTCCCCCATGGTTCTGGTCCTGGCTTCGCCTCCTGCCCCCGAGGGCTGGCAGTTTGAAACCTGGGGGAGAGGGGGAAGCCTGGGCTCTCAGGCGCTCAGTCCCCACCCCCCAGGACCTCGGTTTCCCTGTCTGTGTAGGGGTGGGGTTTTGGTCTCCCCTGGCTGCAGCAGCTTCATGAGGTTGAAATTCTGCCCTGGCACCCTTCTCCCACTTCATTTGAAGACTGTGTGGGAGGCGGGGTGTGGCCTTCTCTCTGTGTCCCGAGCCCCTGCCTGGTGCAAAGCCGTAAGGTGACTCAAGGGGACCCCGTAGTCCTCCCTCTCCGAACTGCTGTGCTCCCCCTGGGCTGCCCAGCCAGCCAGCCCTGGTAATGATTTCAAGTGCCTTTCTCCTAGGAAGATTCTCCTACAGGCACCCCTCCCTCCTTTCACCCCAGAGTGACATTTACCGTACTGTGTCGTAATGCTAGGTCTACTTGTTTACTCCCTGGCCTGCCCATCTGACACAGAGCTACGGGAGGGCAAGAGCACTGCTGGGCGTGGTGGCGCAAGCCTGTAATCCGGCACTGGATAGGCTGAGGCAAGAGGATCACTGCAAATTTGAGGCCAGGCTGAGTAACAGTGAGTTCAAGGCCGGCCTGAAGTACATATTGAGACCCTGTCTCAAAAAACCAAAACCAAAGAGCCCAGAGCTGCTGGCTCTGGGTATCCTCAGTACATCCCGGCTGTGCGCCAGGCCAGATGGCTGAATAAGCCAATTGAGATAAGCAGTTTCTAGCCAGGTGTGGTGGTGCCTGCCTGTGATCCCAGCTACTTGGGAGGTTGAGGCTGGAGGATCGAGAGTTCAAAGTAAAGCTTGGGCAACCCGGCAAGACCCTGCCCCAAAATAAAACTTTAAAATGTCCAAAGGCAGGGCATAGCGGCATATGCCTGTAATCCCAGCACTCAGGAGGCTGAGGCAAGAGGATCACTGCAAAGTTGAGGCCAGCCTGGGCTACAAAGTGAGATCAAGGCCATCCCTGGCCTGAACTTCGTAGCAAGACCCTGTCTCAAAAAAAAAAAAAAAAAAAAAAAAGTCTGGAACTGTAGCTCAGCACTACTGCGTTAGCCTAAAATGCACAAGGCCCTGGGTTCCATCCCCAGTACCAGGAAAAAAAAATTTAAAACATGAGCAGGTCTTGCCTGTGGGATTTGTACTCCAGCTCCCAAGGGAGTGCTATCAAAAGGACCCGCTGCAGGGCCCCAGAGGGAAGAGATGCGTCCAATTTGCAAAGCCCGTGGTGGTCAGGCCCTTGCCCCTGCCTCAGTGTGGGCGAGAATGGAGGGCCACCCTCTCTTCCTCTGGTTACTGCCTTCCAGGGCGGGTCCCCTGCTGCCCTACTGTCACCGCTCTAGGGTAATGCTGAGGCCCCTCTCTGGGGGGTCCGATACCCTAACCTGGGGCACCTTCCCAGGAGGTTTCCACATGGTCTTTGGTGTCTTCATGGTTACAGAGAGTCCAAACGGACAGAGACCCAACAGGCCCCTCTCTCGCTGTCCACCTAGTCTTCATCAGCGTCATCACCCGAGCTGTCACAAACAAGGGGGTGTGGGCCGTCACGTGGTCCCGGGCTGAGCAACCACATTCTCGCTTCCTTCTTCTACACACATTGCCGTTGGGGGTTGGCAGGGTCTGAGACGCGGCAGGGGGTGCCATACAGTGCCCAGCAGCCTAGTCTGGGGCTTTGTCACTAAAGCAAAGAAGTCACTTCTAGGCCCAGGAGGCAGCTGTCCCATGCTCTGCTGAGCACGGTAAGTGCTGGTTTGCAAAAACCACAGGGAGTGGCCAGGGGACCAGGGGACCAGGGGACCTGCCTGCCAGCTGCTGGTGAACCCAGGGTAGAACTGCTGGGCATCTCCTGAGCTGCAGCCCCTTCGGAGGGCAGACTCCATGGGCTCGGACCAAGGTCTTCCTGGAGTCTGTGGCCTTCTTTGGCCTCTTCCTGTTTCTGATCCTTCAGTGTCTAACCTGCCCACTCTGCTGGCCTCGCTCGCCTGCAGCTGCTGCGGCCTTCTGAACGGGAACTTCAGAAATGTCAGAAGCATCGAGAGCTTCTCCTTAGACATCATCCCACCCCTTTCTCTCCAAGGTGGGAAACTGAATCCCAGCGAGTTGCTTAGGAACAAAACTGAGATTAGGACCGGAGGGCTTCGGGAAGGAGGAGGCATGCGGGCTTGTGTTGAAGCTGTTTGCTCTAGGGCCACGAAAACACTGTTCTTGGACACTTTGTAAGATTGAGGAAATGGCACTGGCTTGTGGTAAATTATAAAAGTATTAGAATTGTGATACTATTGTTAGCAAAGGAGAAACTAGTAAAAATAATCACTAGAATACTCTTGTTAATTTGTATTTGGGATACTTTCGGGCAGTAAAGCAGGCTGAGTCAGGAGCTGCTTCCCTCCCTGTGGGGATTGAGGAACACACACACACACACACACACACACACACACACCAGGGCTCTACGCCTGGAACTCTTTTTCCTGACCTCTGTTTCCCTCCTTTATCCATCCCTGACCTGGAGCCCCCAGGGTGGGCCTGGAGTGGCTTCCTGTGAGGCTACCCAGAGCCACACCCCGCATGGAGGATGTGGTCCGCACCGGGCTGTGCCAGCAGCCAGGGGAGGTGAAACCCCAACAGCTGAAGAGCCGGGCTGCAGCAGGGCCTTCCAGGGAGATTACCCTGGAAGCTTGGAGGGGAAGGACAGCTCCACAGGGGAGCAGGGCCACCCGTGGGAGGTGGCGAGCTTGCAGCTGACCCTCTGGCTGCAGGACATGCGTGGCAGCGCTGTAGCGCCTGGGCCCAGCTCTCAGTTCCCTTTACTGAATGGGAGTGGGAAGGCAGCAGGGGGGTCAGTGGGGAGACAGGATGGCTGGGGCAGGTCTGTCTGTCTCCACAGGGGTCTTCAGAAAGCTGTGCCCCCTTAAAGCAGGCAGAGTTCACATCAAATTCATTTGTGCAAAATGCCACACCCACTTTGTAGCAGGCCAGTACATCGGGTTCTTAGGGTGAAGAAATTTCCCCTAAAACTCATGGTCTGTGTCTTCCCAAAGGGCCACAGAATGGCAAACAGATACACAGCATCTCTGTGGTGTTCGAATTGCGTAGGGCTGGGTGGAAATAAGCAAAAATGTCTACGGTGGCACCCTGACCGGATGGAGGTTGCCGATGGGCAAAGGTTTGAGTGTCAGTCGACAAACATGGTGGGGAAGTCTGGAGACAGTGGTACGGGGCAGCTGTACCTGGTCCTGCCTCACCAGCCAGTCAACAAGCCTTGGGGATGCCAAGCCTGTCGCCACTGGGGTTCCCGTTCAGTCTCTGTCTTCCAAATGCCCACAGTCTGGTGGGATGGCTCAGACAGACAGCCACAGCACCTGTGAACCACTGGGACAAATAGCACCAAGGTGCCACGTGTGTCCTGTCTGCTAAGTCCTGGGCATGTGACACGCTTGGCAAGATGCTCTGTGCAGTCCCCTTGGCATGGGAATGGATTTTTAGAAAGCAAACCATAGAAAAGGCTTAAATAGTGCGGGGTGGCTAGGTGTGGAGGTGCCAGCCTGTAATTATGAGGCCGGAAGATCCCAAATTGGAGCCCAGCCTGGACGGTGTCGTGAGACCCTGTCTCAACAAAAGTACAAAGGGTGGAGGACAGCTCAGTGACAGAGCGCTGGCCTACCGCGTGCAAGACCTTGGGTTTAATCCCCAGCCCCAAGGGTGGGGGGGGAAAAAAGGAGGATCAAATCATGCCTGGGGCCTTTGGGATGGCTCCAAGAACAGGCACAGCCTTGTCCACAGGGGTGGCGGCTGAGGTGAGCTCTGCAGGAAGACTGGGGCCCAACTCCCCACCGCCTGTCTTTCTGGCTCTGTGGCTGCATTCCAAGTGGGCCTCAGTTTCCCCACCTTTCACATGGCATTAGCAGCGGCTCCCATCCTTTCGAGCGGACCAGCGCTTCATGTACAGGATGCGGAGCAGGGCCTGGCGGGCTGTGTGTGCTCAGTACGTGTGACCCCCAAACAGGAGGAGGACGGGGCTGTGGGCTGCACCCCAGCGCAGCACACGGAGACAGGCGCCTGGGCTCCCGTCCCACCCTCTGAGACCCGAGGAGGTGGGAGGTGTCACAGCCCATCCTAGGTGGGGGACTTTGCCAGGGGGTGGCTGTGGTTAGGGAGTCCCTTGCCCTTGGTGCGGAGTTCACTGAGCTCTTACTGCGCGCTGCGCGGCCTGCCTGGGCGCTGCTGTCGTCTTTGCGCTTGGCTGGGCTTGCTAGGTCTTGGCTTAGCGATGGCCCAGGGTGACTTTTCTCCCTTGCACTGGTGTGAAAGTGGTACTCATATTCGGGCAGCAGAAACCTTACTCTGAAGTTCGATCTTGTCGGGGCTAGAACTGTAGGAAAAAGTAGGTTTCCTGTTAAGTCTGAGGCGGGCCAGGCTGAGTGCATTCAGGGCTGTCTTTGACTTACGATATTTTCAGTGTGCTGTAAGGTTAGAGGGAAGCAACCCCAGATGCGATACTTAAGGTCTCAGAGAGGTGAATCGAGTTGCCCAAGGTCACACAGCCACCTTGTCAGGGACAGGGCTGGGGTGGAACTGGTTTGATGGGAGTCCCCATCAGACCTGCAGCGGGGCCGGGGACACCTCAGTCTCACCTTATTGACCAGCAGTTCCCTTCACCTGGCAGCTGTTTAACCCAACCCCTATGAAACTCAGGCTTACAATTCGAAGATTCGAAAACCTTGTGTGCTGTGCTTAGAGTCATGTGGGCATCATTTCTTTCTTTAAATTTTATTCTTATTGTGAAACAAGGTCTCCTAAGTTGCTCAGACTAGCCTGGAGCTTGCAACCCTCCTGACTCAGCCTCCCAAGTAAGTGGAGTTACAGGTGGGTTTTACCATGTCTGGCCCCAAGGGTTTATTTACTTATTTGTTTATTGTAGTACTGAGGATTGAAGTGAGGGCCTTCACACTGAGCAATAGCTACAACCCTTTAAAAAACTTTTTTTTTTTTTGAGACAAGTTCTTGTTAGGTCGCTCAGTTGCACAGACTGGGCTCAAACTAGCAACCCTCCTGGTTCAGCCTCCCAGAGTGCTGAGATTACAGATGCATGCCCTAGGCTTTATTTTTGAGCAGCCCAGGCTGCTGGCTGCATGGTAAGGTGTCCAGAGCTAGGTGTGGCCCTGGGTACCCAGCTGTTCCCTGTACCCTGGGTGTGGCCTGGGGCAGAAGCAGCTGGTTTTGGGGGCAAAAGACAGGAAACAGGCAGCTTCTGGCCTCCTGGTGAGGCAGCGCCGAGGTAACCAGGATGTGACTGTCCTCACCACTCTGAGGTGAGGGGGAAGAGGAGGGCGGTCCTGGTAGTGACACAGCCCTGTGAGCCTCAGTTTCCTCATCTCGTGGGAGTCTCCAAGGCCAGTGCTTCAGAGGAGTGGTGACAAATGAGGCTGCCCAGGGGAGACAGAGAGGAAAGAAGCCCCTCCGAGCACCGCTCTCAGAGCTCAGCGCCCGCTGCTGCTCCTCTTTCCCCCGTGGGTCCCATCCTTCCTGTCGGTTGGGCTGGGCCCTGCTCAGCCCCGCCTCAGGCTGTGGTGTCTCTCGAGGAAACAGCACTGGCCGGGCGGGGTGTGTCTGAGGCTGATGGCTTTCAGGGGACAGAAGACTCTCAGCAAGAGCTCTGGAAACACCTGGGAAGCTGGTGGCCCTGGGCAGGCTCAGGTGGGAGATCTGGGGTCTCCCGGTGTCCCCATTTTATCCCAACAGAGGAGCAGCTCTGCTTCCAGAGGCACCTGCGGCCCCTGAGCACTCATGGTGGCTTGTGACATCTTCCCTTTGCTCTGTCCTCTGTCTGAGCCCCGGAGAGAACCCCAGCCGAACCCCTCTGCTGGCAGCCAGCACCGGGCACCTCCCATGCTCGTTTGAGCCTCACATCCATCCTCTGAAGCAGTACCACCCACTTTACAGATGAGGGAACTGAGGCTCTGACAGAGGCAGCCTGCTGCGGGGGCGGCACAGGGCCTGGGGGATGCAGGATTCAGGCCATGCTCTGCTCATGCAGGGGATTTGGGGTGGGTACAGGGTGAAGAGCAGCCAGTTCTTGCTGTGCCCCACCTCCAGGATGCAGAAAGCAGGTCCCGCCCCTCCAAGGTGCCCTCCGCACAGCCCAGGAGCCAGAGAGCGGGCGCTGCCATTGTGCCCCTGTCACTCTGCTTACAGGAAGTGGCTGAGGGCTCTGCTGCCAGGAACCCCGAAGAGCCCAGGAGGGGCGGTGGGTGAGCGTCTGAACAGTTAGGAACCGTGTCTTCCTCCTCCCCCAGGACGGAAGGGCTGAGGTTGGGCCTCAGTGTACGAACTCTGCCGTGTGCATGCACACAAGTGTGTGTATGTGCGCGCGCGCGCGTGTGCGCCAGCTTTCCATCGCTGTGACAAAATACCTGACATAAATAGCTTCAAGGAGGAGAGGATTGCTTTTGTTCCCTTCCCTTCCCTTCCCCTCACTTCCTTTTTCTTTTTCTTTCTTTCCCTTTTTCCTTTTTTTTTGTCCCCCTTGGCACTCGGGACCAAACCCAAGGAGTGCTAGGCCACGACCCGGGCCCTCTTTATATTTTATTTTATTTTTTTGAGACATAAAGTCTAAGTTGCTCAGACTGAGCTCGAGCTTGTGAGAAGCTGGGCGGACAAGGAGGAAAGGTCCATCTTGCCTCCCAGTGGCGGGGGTTTTGGCCCATGCTCACCTAGCTCCAAGGCACAAATATCATGGGAAGGGTGGCCGTCACCTTGCAGAGGCCAGGAAGCCCAGAGAGGGGGAGCCAGGGAGCAGCTGTGGTCCCCAAGGTCGTGCCCCATGACCCGCACTCTTCAACCTGGTCCTGCATCATAGGTTTGAATCCCCGCCCAAAGACACCATTGAGGCAGAGCCCCACTTCTGAACACATGGGTCTTTGGGGGACATCTTAGGGCTAAGCCATAGCAAGCACCTACTGTGCTCCTGGAACTTTTGAATCCATCCCCTTATTGGCTCCACTCGATAACTCTGTGACAAAGGTGCCATTTCTTATCCCTGATTTATAGATAGGAGATCTGAAGCTCAGAGAGGCACCCGTCTGTCTCAGGGTCACATAGCTCGTAAGAGACAGAGCTAGGATTTGGCCTCCTCTGACTTTGTTTCTATAACCCAGTGGCTTGTTTGTCCACAGATAGAAAGTGTTAGCCAAAAACCGATAAGGAGGCAAACAGAGTTTCTAGGAATCCTGTGGAGGAAGTTGAAGCCCTGTGGCTTTCTTCACATTGTATGGCAAAAATAACAGCTGTCATCACTGAGGGTCTGCTCTACCCCTGGCGTGCGCTACCTAGAGCAGACCGAGGTCACAGGCTCAGAGCTCAGGGGCCCTGATGTCCCTCTGTCTGTGTCTCCCCAGGTACCATGCCTCTGTGCCTCCTGCTGCTGCTGCTGCTGGTGCCTCTGAGCACAGCCTCCACCCAGGAGGATGCAGCTAAGGGAGCCCCAGGCCCTGCCCTTGCCCGGGGACGGAGACAGGTGGAGCTGGAAGATGACTTCGAAGACTATTCCGAAGAATATAACACAGAACCTCCAGAAACACTCACAGAGACCACTGGGCCTGCAACTACAGACTTTAAGCATGGGACCCTGAAGGACCATCTAGCGTGGACAGATTCTGTGGAGCCTGGAACCTCTGAGCTACCCACCCTGGAGGCTGCCGTGAAGCCAGTCACAGTGGATTTAGCTACAGAACTGAGCTCTGTGAATGTTTCTATCATGGAGGCTGCCCTCAAAGACGAGGCCCTATCCGGGCCACTAGCAGCCACAGAGACAGAGACCACTCAGCCAGCAGCCACGGAGGCAGAGACCACTCAGCCAGCAGCCGTGGAGGCAAAGACCACTCAGCTAGAAGTAACAGAAATGGAGACCACTCAGCCAGCAGCCACAGAGGCAGTGACCACTCAGCCAGCAGCCACAGAGGCAGAGACCACTCAGCCAGAAGCCACGGAGGCAGAGACCACTCAGCCAGCAGCCACGGAAGCAGAGACCACTCAGCCAGCAGCCACAGAGCCAGAGACCACTCAGCCAGCAGCCACAGAGCCAGAGACCACTCAGCCAGCAGCCACAGAGGCAGTGACCACTCAGCCAGAAGCCACAGAGCCAGAGACCACTCAGCCAGCAACCATAGAGGCCCTGCCTGTGAGTCTCACAGTCACAGAAGCTCTGCCCACAGAGCACATTGCTGCAGTGGCTATGTCCACAGAGCCAGGCACCACGGAGTTCTCGTCCTCGGGACCCACCCCTACCATCGCCTTTTTTGGGCGCTCTGTCACTCGAAAGGACACCACTGTGGCAGCCAGCAACTTGTTCAACATGGGCCTGAAGAAAGGGGAGGCTGTGCCCACTAGGAGCTCCACGGCCCCCAGCCCCACTGAGGCCCCAGGGCGCATCCCTGTGAGGCAGTGCCTGCTGGCCATCCTCATCCTGGCACTGGTGGCCACCATCTTCCTCGTGTGCACTGTGGTGCTGGCTGTCCGCCTCTCCCGCAAAGGCCACATGTACCCTGTGCGCAACTACTCACCCACAGAGATGGTCTGCATCTCGTCCCTGCTGCCCGATGGGGGCGAGGGGGCCTCCACTGCAGCCAACGGGGCTGTGACCAAGGGTCACGACCTAAAGACGGAGGGCAGGGAGGACCGAGAGGGGGATGACCTGACCCTGCACAGCTTCCTCCCTTAGCTGCCCGAGAGACCCCGGCCCTGTCGCTCCTCTGCAGCCACCCACAGCTCTGGCTTCCCGGGAGACCCCGGGGAGAGGGGTCTGGAGGACAGGACTGCGGCTGCCCCAAACAGAGTCAAGAGCCACCAAGGTCCCACAGCCACGTAGGCCCTGCCGGCAGAATCACCCCCCCTCCTGCCTTGGTGGAGCCCGGCTGTCCCCAGGCCCTGCCTGCGAAATCCGCCCTCAACCCTTCCTTGTCCCGGGTCAGTTCTGGGGGCCTCTAAGTCCTCCTCCTGCTGCTGTCTGCTGTCCACCTCCCTCCAGGCCACTGTGGCCTCATCCCCAGGTACCAAGGAAGACTGAGTGCCCCTATTCCCCTTCTGGTTGCCGTGGTGGCCAGGTAGGAAGGGAATGCTTTGGGGAGGGATGCTGAAGAGTGATGGATTCCTGAGGCCATTTCCCTGTGTCCCCCACCCCAAGAGGGGCAGCTTGGGGCTCCTTGGGCGCTGTTCTGGGATCCCAAGGCGGGCCTCAGCAGGCCCTCTGTGGGACTGTGCGGGCCAGTTCCATCTTGGACGGTGATCCCACTCTTCCCTCGCTTGTTTTCCCCTTGGCTACGTGTTAGGGTGGGCTCTGTCCCTGCTCTCACCCAGCCCAGCTCCCATCAATGTGGATGAAGGAGAAGGCACAGTGGCTGAGTCCTTCGCAGGACTCCGGGAAGCCCTCCCTGCTCTCTCCATGCTGCAGGTGCGGCAGGTGCTTTCCAGCGCCAGGTCCTCAGCCCCAGGCTCTCGGGAGCCCCCATCGTGGGCTGTTCACAGGGCAATGGGCCATCTTGGTTCTGCTTGGGCAGCTGGAGAAGCTCTTGTGCTGTGAGGGGAAAACGGGGGCTTACTTAATCTCCCCACAGAAGTAGGTGCCCCCAGATCTCAAACACACCTCCACGTGCCCATGCCATCCTCCTGGAAGCCCGCCCCTGCCCACTAAGGCCAGGGACATCTCCTCCCAGGCAGAGCAGCCACAGCAAGTCGTCTCCACCACTCAGAGGGGTCAGGATGGGATGGCACCCAGAGTCTGGCAGGCTTGGTGACACAAGCCTCTAGTCCCAGCCCTCAAGGGAGAATCTCAAGTTCAAGTCCAGCCTGAGCAATTTAGCGACTTAGCAAGATACTGTTGCAAATTCTTAAAAATTAATAAAGGTCTAAGTGTGGGGGCCCTGAGTTCAACCCCCAGTACCAACAATAGAGAAATACACAAATAAATAAAATAAGAAAGTTTGGAAGGGAAGAGGGAGGAGGGTAATGGAGTTGTGTGAAAATAATCAAGTATGTTATGTGCATCTACCAATATGCCAATATGAAACCCGTTACTCTGTGTAACTAATATGCACTAATACATTTTTTAATTAAAAAATTTAAAAACTTTTTTTTGACAATAAAGTTCGGGCTGACCAACTTTTCCTCCAAAGGCCAGACAGTAAATACTTCAGGCTCTGTGATGGCAGAAGGGTTTTTATCTTGCCTAGGAAACTCGGGCAGTGGTGTCTTTGGGAGCGAAGGGCCTCTCCCTGCCACCACATCTGGGGAGTCAAAGAGAAGGTGGTGGCTGCAGCTTCTGGGAGGACTTGGGAACAAGAGCAGAGTTATGGGAAGGCAGGAGGAATAGGGCAGGTGCATGGGACGGAGTTAGGGAAGCGGGCCAGTGCCCCACACGTCTGACCGTGGGTTTCTGAGCCTCCGCCTGAGTGTCTAGGACGAGGCTGGGCTCACAAGGAAGGTAGGTTCTTGTGCTTTGGGGGAGGGATGCTTGGGAAGCCGGGAGCCTCTCCCATGGGCAGGGGCAGATAACCAGGTGAGGCCCCTGATGGGTTCTGAGGATCATGAGCTCAATTCTTCTGTGGATCGGGAGCCGCAGAGAAGGGGAGAGGAGGGAACCCCTACAAAGCCTGCAGACCCCGGGGCTGAAGGGTTTGGGGGCATCAGAATGGTTTCAGGGTCCTAGGTTCCTAAGGCTTGGGGGTGCTACGTGATGGTGCAACCTGGTTTTCCGTATCTGCCAGAAAAGGCCCAGCCCTTCCGGTTCTGTGATTCTCTGCCTGTTTCTGTTTTTCTCTCCGCTTGCAAGGTGCAAGATTTAATTCAGGAATGCACACAGTGGAGTGCTACCCAGCCATAAAAAAGAAAAATATGCGTAATTTGCAGGCAAACAGATGCACCTGAGACTGTGACACTAAGTGAAATAAGTCAGACACAGAAGTTAAATGTCATGTGGCTTCTCTAATATGAGAAACCCAAAGTAGAAATAGTTTAAAGAGCAAAATAGAGCATTAATAAGAAACAGGGAGGGAGGTAGATGTGAAAGGGACTTAGAGATGGAGGGAAAGAGAAAAGAGGGGAGGGAGGGGAAGTAAAAAGGATTAAGGTATGATGTGTGTGTACCAACTCCCCACGATATATTCAGTTGATGATTGGTGCTCAGAATAACCACCAGGGGGCTCCCGTCACCAGCTTCTAAACGGCTGAGGCCCTGTGATTCCTCCCTCTTTCTTTTTTCCTTCCTTCGTTTTCTCTCCCTCCCTCCTTCCTCCTATCCCTACCCTCCCTCTCTCCTTTCTTTTCTTTCCTTTCTTTCCTTTTTGTGGTACTGGGGATTTAACCCAGGCTGTTGCTTTGAACTATATCACTAACTGTGAGACAGAGTCTATGTCACTAAATTGCCCAGGCTGGAATCAAACTTGCAATCCTCCCGCCTCAGCCTTCCAGAGAGCTGGGATTACAGACACGTGCCACACTGCCTGAATCCTCCTTCATTTTTGACCAGGAAGAAGGAGTTATTTTGCCTGGAAAGAGTTCCAGACTCACCAAGAGATGGTAAATATAGTGTTTTTGTTTTCCTCCGTGTAAGTACTCTCCTGGACCATTTGAAGCACCAGCTCTTATGCAGCAGATAATAACAATGAATGCAAATAATCTTCAGAGCATAGATAATAGTACAATGTAGTAAAATAATTAAGAAATGGTGAGATTGAGTATTGATGACCTTGTTTTTAAGCATAACATGAGGGGTGATAAAAATGCAATAAATATTTAAATTTTAAAAATTTTATTACAACTTCTGGGAAAATAGCAGAGTGGCAAACAGCAGAGAAACAGCCTCTCTGAGATTTGGTGTACAGATGCTGGAATATAGCAACATGAGGAAGAGAAGAAGGAGGGAGCGAGTGGCATTTTCTCCATGAGCCTTGACTTGCTGGGTGGAGGGGGCAGCTGGAACCTACAGATGCATAGTGACTACTGATGACCCCGGAGGCCTCCATGGAGAAACACACCAGTGGAATGGAGCAGTGGGTGCAGCAGACTGCAGTGACTGGCGAGTTATTCAGGTCAGACCTCCCACAGGAAAGGGCAATTGGCTGGTTACCATCTTGGAGAAAGACCAACTGATCTTAGAATTCAGAGCAGCTACAGTCTGGCTCCATCTAACAGCTCCCAGTGTCAGAGTGAGATAGAACCAAGTTCAAGTCAGTAGGAGGTCAAGGAGCTGCATTCCAGCCAGCAGGAGGCATACAGAGTGTTGCAGGCTGAACAAACTGGGTTCTAGCCTCATGGCCAGAAACCACCCTGAACTTCAGTGGAACTAAAGGTGTAGGCTTGCTGGGATTATACATTTCACCCCCTACCAATAAATCTATGGTTGGTTTTCTGGGATTAATCAACATGGATCTGGGCTCTGACTGCCCGCTTTTTCTACCAGTGACAGCAGAGACATACCCTGAAGTGAACAATTTTTTTCTTGATTGTCCTGGTTTTGCTGTTGTTCTGTTCTGTTCTCATTTTTATTTCTTCTTTTTCTCTTTCCCTCCTGTCTTCATCATTTTCCCAAAGTTTTCATAATCCACCTTTGTCTTCCAGCCTTGTTTGTAATCTCTTCCTTTTCTTCTATTTCTCTTTTTTTCCCCAATGCCTTTTAAATTTTCTCCCCCGAGGGTAAAATGGCCACAATGAAGGCATATTTACTATATATAATTTTCTGCTTTGTTTTAGATTTTGTTATGTAAACACAAATGTAGCTGATACAGTTAAAGGTGGCAAATTAAGAGTTACCACAGTTTGTTATTTTCTAGGCTGTGTTCGATGCTAGTGATACTGATGATTGCACTCCTTTAGACAAGATGACATAATTTTTCTAATCAGTTGTTCTTCCTGGTATGCCAAGACTGAGATTGCCTGAGGGTCATAATACTATAAGCCAGTTCCAAAGATCCAGGAGCTAGGCCAATAAATTTTTTATCCCCAATAAATTGAAGAAGTAGTATCTTGCAACAGACTCAAAACCCAAAAGCCAGCTACATCTGGAAGACATCTCTGAAAAGCAGTCATTTCCTAACAGTTGTCAATACTATCAATAAAGCTACCTCCCATGAGCAATTTACAAGCATCAACTGAGGAATTAAACTAAAACAAAAACAGAAAATGAGAAGACATGGAAGCAAGATGCAACCCCAGACTTCCAGCTCACCAAAGGAAAACCCAGCAGGCAGTGAAGTGGAACAAGTCAAAAGCCACAGACCTGGACTCTCCGAAGTGGCAACAGCAGAAGTAACAAAGAAGATGAATGAGGCTCTAGAGAAAATCAAATCAGAAATAATTTCTCAGATAACTAGGACTGGTGACCACAACGAAAGACATGGTTAGTGGCTCTAGAGCAGAAAGAGATTTAAAAGAAAAAAATAGAAGAGCTTAGGAAAATGATGGAAACTGTGAACACCCAACATAGGAAAGAAATAGAACCCAT
Source organism: Fukomys damarensis (assembly GCF_012274545.1). Classification (NCBI taxonomy): domain Eukaryota; kingdom Metazoa; phylum Chordata; class Mammalia; order Rodentia; family Bathyergidae; genus Fukomys; species Fukomys damarensis. The sequence goes on along the minus strand of NW_022900924.1, from coordinate 8,496,017 downwards.
GAAACAGATTCAAACATGTCCAGGAGATTAAAAAATCCACTGAAAGTATATGTAGTAGAATGGGCCAATGTGAAGACAGAATATCAGATCTAGAAGACAGGATTTCAGTTAGTGACCATAATTTCTTAAAAATTGCAAGAGACCACTAAAAATCAACCCAACAGCTGCTAGATGATGCAAATAAGGATAACATAAGATTGATTTGCATCAATAAAAAAGCAGGAAATGGCACAAAATACATACAAAACCAGTTCACAAAAGTAGTGGCAGAAAATTTCCCAAGCATGAAAAAATAATTTAACACACAGACAACTGAAGCATATAGAACTTCAATTAGCCATGATTTAAAAAAAAAAGATCAACACCAAGGCATATAATAGTCAAGATTCCAGAAATTCAACACAATAACAAAATATTAAAAGCTGTTAGAGAAAAGAAACAGATCACCTATAAAGGAAAGCCCATCAGAATCATAGCAGACTTCTCAACACAAACCCTCAAGTCAAAGAGAGATTGGAGTAAAGTATTTCAAGTCCTAAAAGAAAACAAACTCCTGCCCAGATTGATGTACCCCACAAAACTGTTTTTTGAAATTGGAGAAATAAGACACTTCCAAGACAAAGACAACCTGAAGAAATTCATGACCACCAAACTTCACAAAAAGTCACTTCACAAAAGCACTTCAGAATGTTCTGGAAGGCATTATAAAAAGAGATATTGAGGACTACAACTCCGTGAATCCCTACAGAATGAAAACACCAGGAAAAGCAAGCAATTAAACAGAGAGGGGGGGAAGGGAACCAACAATAGGGAAATACCATGACAAGGATAAGACAATGCATAGCAACTATAACCACCATTGTAAATTGCCTCAGTTCACCAATCAAAAGAAACAGACTGACAGAATGGATCAAGAAGCAAGATCCAGGCTGGGTGTGGTGGCGCACACCTGTAATCCCAGCACTCGGGAGGCTGAGGCAGGAGGATCGCTGTGAGTTTGAGACCAGCCTGGGCTACATAGTGAGTTCCAGGTCAGTCTGAACTACATAGTGAGACCCTGTCTCAAAAAACAAAACAAAACAACAAAAAAAAGAAGCAAGATCCAACAATACGCTGCATTTAAGAAACACATGTAATAAAAAGAAATTCATAAACTGAAAATCAAAAGATAGAAAACAATACTTCATGTGACAGGAACCCGGAGAAAAGCAGGCGTAGATATTCTATTTGAAGACAAAGTAGATTTCTAGCCAAGACTGATTAAGAGAGACAAAGAAGATCACTATTTCCTTGTAAAGGGAACAATCCAAGAGGAAGAGATAATACCAGTGTACCCAGTTACATAAAAACAAATATTGAGGGACATGAAAAATCCAATAAGCACTAATATAATTGGAATAGGGGACCTTGATACTGGACTGTCACAAATTAACTAGACAAAAAAATCAACAACAACAACAACAACAACAAAAATAACATAACTGAGCCAAACTTTTGAACAAATGGATTTAGTAGATGCCTACAGACCGTTCCACCCCACATCATCAGAATATACATTTTTCTCAGCTGCATATGGGACATACTCCAAAGTAGGCCACATACCAGCTCATAGAACATGCTTAAGTAAATGCAAAGGGAGCAAAATTATCCCATGCATATTATCAGAGCATAGTGCAATGAAATTGGAAATCGATGACCAAAAAAACCACAGAAACTTCATAAACACATGGAAATTAAATAACACACTCCTGAATAACTATTGGGTCACAAATTAAATTAAAGAAGAAATTAGACAGTTTCTGCAGTTAAATGATAATGACAATACATCCTACTGGAACTTATGGGATACAATGAAAGCAGTCCTATGAGGGAAATTTATAGCTGTTGAATTCCTGTATCAGAAAAACAGAGTTGGCTCAAATAAATAAGCTAATGTTGAACCTCAACCTTCTAGAAAAAGAAGAGCAAAGCTCATATGAGGGAAGAAATTATAAAGAAAGGAGCAGAAATTAAGTCATCTGAGACTAAAAAAACAATACAACAAATCAATCAAGTAAGAGTTGGTTCTTTGATTCTTGGTACTGAGGGAAAAAAAAGAATTGGTTCTTTAAAACAATAAATAAAATTGACAAACCCTTAGTCAACCTTATCAATAAAAGGACAGAAAATACTCAAACCATGCTTTTAGGAATGAAAAGAGTTATTAGATCATCTCTTGAAATAGGTCCGGAAGGAATCCAGAAGATCGTCAATATTAACTTTGAGAGCCTATATTCTCATAAGATGGAAAACAGAGGAAATGAACAGATTCCCAGATACATATGAAAGCTGAATCAATTCTAGACAACAAAGACGAGGCAGGGACATCACAGTCTCTAACCTAAAATCATATAATGCAAATCTACTGTGATAACAGCATGCTACTAGCAGAAAAACAGATTTGAGGATCAATAAAACAGATTAGAAGATACAGAAATAATTCCCAAAACACTCAGCCACCTTATCTTTGACAAGGGAGCCAAAAACCTTCACTGGAAGAAAGATAGCTTTTTTAATAAATGCTGCTGGAAGAACTGGCTTTCCACATGCTAAAGACTTTATGAACAAAACCCAAATTGCACAGGAAATATCACAAAGAGTCAATAACTTGGACTTCATCTTATTATAAAGCTCTTGCACAGCAAAAGAAATCACCAACAGAATGAAGAGACAGCCCACTGTGTGGGAAAAAATTTAGCCAGCTGTTCCTCAAAGGACTAATATCCAGAATATATAAAGAACTCAAAAAAATCAGATCCCCCCAAAAATTTAAAGACCCAATCCAAAAAATGGACATCTGAAATGAATAGACACTTCTTAGATGAAGTAGAAACAGCAAATAAATATATAAAAAAATGTTCACCATCACTAGTCATTCCAGAGGTGCAAATTAAAAATAACGCTGAGAGTCCACCTTATTCCAGGAGGAACGGCTATTATCAAGAAGTCAACCAATAACAAATGCTGGTGGGGCTGTGGGGAAAAAAGAACCTTTTTTTTTTTTTTTTTTTTTTTTTTTTTTTAACTTTTTTTTTTTTTTTTTTTTTTTTTTTTTACTGTTGTTTGGAGTGTATACTGGTGCAACCACCATGGAAACTGGAGTTAAGATTCCTCAAAAAACCTAAAGCTAGAGTTTCCATTTGACTCGGGGTTTTTCCTTTCTTGATATCTTCACTAAAGAATTAAAAGCATCATTACCACAGCTATAAAGCACACCCATGTTTATAGCAGCACAGTTTGTATTGGAAACAGCCCAGATAACTATCAACCAATGAGTAAAGAAGAGGTGGTCTTTCTATACTGTGGAGTTCTACACTGCCGTAAGGAAAGATAAACTTGAGACATCTCTAGCTAAGTGGATGCACCTGGAGACCATCTCGTAAGTGAAATCATTAGGTATACACGTTTAAGTACTGCATTGTTTCTCTCATGTGAGAAACTGAAAGTGTGAATAAGGACAAAAATGTATAATAGAATTGTGAAATGGGAAGCAAATGTTCAAATGAGGAAGTGACGAAGGTGGTGGATTGGGGGAAAAAGGAAGGGACAGAAAAAAGAGAATAGAAGGGAAAAATAGAAACAAAGATTTTTTAAGTAAGGAGAGGAAGAGGGGTTGAAGGGAGGGGAGGGGAAAGAGGAAAAAGAAGCAAGACATATCACGTACAGGTACAAATTCCCTACGATGAATGTTACTATGTATATCTAAAGTACCAATAAAAACAAAAATTAAAATTTCATTACAGTAAATGACAGATCACCATGAATTTCCCCTCAAGATACCCCCCCACTTTAAAACACCCATTATGCTTGCCATTTTTGTTTCTTTTTTATTGTTTGTTGTGTTTTTTTGAGACAGGGTCTTTCTGTGTGTTTCAGGCTGGCCTCGAACTCACTGTGACCTTCCTGCCTCTGCCTCCCAAGCACTGGGATTACACAGATGGGTCCCTAGGCCCCAACCTTTGCAACTTTCCAAAGCAGTTCTGGAAATCCTCTTTCATGTCTTTACAAGATGCAATTAAAAAAAATACGGCGAATACTCTCGCCGCGTGCCATCCAGTGGGAAGGCTGGCTTGCAAAAACACTGCAGGGTGTTCTCCTCGTCTTATTTGCCAGATCTAACACTGTGTGACTTGTGGCCCTTCCCCAAAGTCAAAATGACCGTGAAGGTAAACGTTTTGACTGGATTCAGGACACTGAGGCAACAACAGCACAGCCCACGAAAGAGGACTCCAGCTCTGCTCCAGAAAGCGGCAAGATCGGTGCGATGTTTGTTCAAAGTGAGCGGGCTGTGTTGAGGGCCCTGTGCTGCAATAATTTCTTATTTAAACACTGTATTTTTGATCAACCTGTGTGTTTATTGAAAACTGATGCCAGCGGCCGGGTGTGGTGGAGCACGCCTGTAATCCCAGCACACGGGAGGCTGAGGCAGGAGGATCGCTGTGAGTTTGAGACCAACCTGGGCTACATAGTGAGTTCTAGTTCAGTCTCAAGTACATAGTGAGACGCTGTCTCAAAAGACAGAAAACAAAACAAAGCGAAAAAGAAAACTGATGCCAGATGCCAGATGCCAGATGCCAGAGCCCTGGCCCTCAGCTCTCGGAGGCACAGGCTGGCTTCTGTGAACCTCACCTCCTTCCTCCCGCCTGGCCTCCCTGTGCCCTTGAGCGTGACCGGCGCAAATCACCCCGTCCTCCCGAGCAGCCGTCTTCCAAACCCACCCACATCGGCTACACCTCCTCGAATCCTTCAGAAGCCTTTGAAACGGGCGGTCAGATTCTATGTCTTAGAAAAGAAACGGTGGCTTACGGGGGTCAAGTCGCCTGCCCCAGGTGATGCACGAAGACTTGGGATTGGAACTCAGGCCTGGAAGCCACATTCTTAGCCAGAGTGTCACTCTGTCCTTGAGATCAGAGTGGGGTTCTTGGGGACTTCCGTGCCCCCAAGTCTCACTCGGCTGACCTGCACTAGAGCCTGGATTCCCCCTCAGGGCCTGGCATTGCTGCCGGGAAGGCGACAGCTGGAATCCAGCCCCCACTTTGCAGAGAGCTTCATGGCAGAGCTGGGGCCTGGGACCAAGAGGGACGGCACGGGCAAGGAGCTGGCACTTCCCGAGCGCTCAAGGTACATCGCCCCCGAATCCCCCACCCCCGAGGCGGGAGCAGAGACGATCCTGTTTATTGCTGGGCTTCGGGACACTGATCCGTTTGTTCCAGCACGTTGCGGCCCGAAGCCACCTTGCGCTCTGCGGCAGAGGAGGGGCCGCAGGGGCGTGGATGAGAGGTGGGTGGAGGAGGCGCCCTTGCCCCTGTCTGCTGGGGTGGCTCCTCCAGCGTCTGCTCCCGCAGGGGCTTCCCGACTTCCTCCCCTGGCTCCCGGCCCCGCTCCACCGAACCACAGACCGCCACGCCGTGCGCCAGGCCACTGCCAGGCTTCGGGACACCTTGTGAGCACACGGGCCGGGGTGCTGTCGGGGGCTGGGGACCAGAGCAGGCCACGGCTCACTGAAGAGGCCGGGTCCGGTCCGTACCCAGACCCCGGAGGGGAGACGCTGGGGCTCTGAGCACGTGCGGTAGGGCAGGACCTGGGACTGGGACCTGACCGTGCAGAGTCGCCGGCCTGGGAGGGAAGACGACTGCGCCCAGCGTCAGGAACGGCCTGGGACGCAGGAACAGCCTCACGGGACCGGCAGGACTGCAGTGGCCGGGAGAAGCAGAACAGCTGCGGGCGGCGGGGAGAGACGAAGGCTGCAGGGCGGGAGAAGAGAAAGCTCGGGGCCGGCTTGGGCTGTGCGGGTCCCACCGGCCAGCTGGGAAAGGGGCAGAAGGAGCAGGGCGGTGAGGGGAGGTGGCGTCCTGGAAAGCGCCAAGGGCCCGGTGGACCTCCAGGTGGGTTTCGGAAGGAAGGAGGAGGCTGAAGATAGTCTACTCCTTCGGGGAGAGGAACGGAGACCCCGGGGGAGATCCGCACCGCCCCTGCCCTGGGATCAACCTCACACGAGGGCGCCGTCACCTCAGAACCCTGCTGGGCCCTTGCTCCTGAGGCAGGCGTCCAACCCGCAGCCCTAGGAGAGGCGGGCTTTTAACATAATTACGAGATTTTTAGATCTCTTCCGTGACTCTGACTCAATCGCAGGGTGCGACTGGGCGGAAGGCTACGTACAGGAGGGTGCAGTACTGACCCGGCTCCGTCCCCTGCCCCGCCAGGCACCGCCTCTCACATCAAAACATGCGTGTGCCGGGCTTTCCACGCGCCGGTGCTGCGTGACTAGTAAAGCTCAGTAACTACTCACAGCAACATTTCAACGGGCCTGCGTGTGTGTGTGTGTGTGTGTGTGTGTGTGTGTGTGTGTGTGCAGATGCGGATGTTTCCTTAGTTAATGAAGGCTCCTGCGTAGCTTTATAAAAACAATTTATGAAGGTAAAATAGTTTTTTAGTAGCTATGGTATAGGAAGTATAGAAATATATTAAATCTGGGCCGGGGTTGTAGCTCAGTGGCACCGTGCCTGCCTTATAAATGCAAGGTCCTCAGTTCATTACCCCCCGCAAAAAAGCATCAAATCATATTTGCTCAGGCCAGACGTGGTGGCTATTAATCCCAGCACTTGAGAGGCTGAGGCAGGAGGATTGCTGTGAGTCCGACACCAGCCTGGGCTGCACAGTGAGTTACAGGGCAGACTGAACTACATAGTGAGACCCTGTCTAAAAAAAAAATCATATTTTCTCATGGTACTGTAATCACACATTGAACACCATAAATACTGTTACAGCAAAATATATAATGCTGTGGTAAAATATATAAAAGGAAGCTGTGTTATTTATATACATAACTGTAATGTATGTTTCATTATATGTGCTGTCTAAGCAAGCATAGTATTGTGTTTTGTGTGCAGCACAAGCCAATCCTTCCTCATTTATGCAGCCCAGGCAAGCCAACAGGGCTCAGAGCAGGCCTGCCTAGATACCCCAGGAGAGTGAAAGCATATGTTGATGCAAAGTCTTGTACACAATGTTTATAACACTTTTATTCTTAATAGCACCCAAACCCAGAAACAATCCAAATTTCCAAATGGCAAATGGATAAGCCCGCTGTGGCATGCCCATACAGAGGAGTAGTACTCAGAATAAACAAGAACCCAAACTGATTCACAGGCAGTGTGGGTGACGCTTGGGAGAAGCAGACACAAAAATCTAAGCGCAGACCACAGATCGCAAGGGTAAGAAGTTTCAGAAAAGGCAGAACTGATCATCGGGGAGGGGAATCAGGCCTGGGGCTCCTGGGGTCTCACAGGAACCTTCTGACATCTTGGTCTGCTTACCGGCCACCTGGTTCCTCCCTTGGTCAAAACTTGCAGAACTGTGTTTTTATGACTGGCATGTTTTACTGTAGGAGCAGTCTGCTGACAAGCAAGCAAGCAAATCGGTGAGCCCTGGTCCATGAGCTGGAGAGCCCAGGGGTCTGTGCAGGCAAAGGGTTGCGTGTGAGGCCAGCGGAGTGTGCAAATGTCCAACATAGGTCCAACTCTCTTACCTTTAGAGGGGTTGCTCCCCTGCTCAGGAACTATCAATGGCTCCCCAGTGCCCAAGTCAAAACAAATTTCTGTGTCCTGGCTGCCCACTAATCTGTACATACACCTGACTTCTCACTCCTCCTCACCCGCACTCTGTGTGTCCTGTTCTCTCTGCTCTACCCTCTTAGAGCTCACCTTCCTCAGGCCCAGTAGACATTTTCAAGCTTTGGATGATCCAGTCTTGCTTCCAGCTCCCTCCCTGTGAGATCTGGGACATGCCACCACCCTCTCAGGCCTCAGTTTCCCCCTGTATTAGCTTCCCTGGGTAGGGAAGGCTCAAAGGGGCAGGAAACAGATCTGGGGGAGTGGATCAGGCTGACATGGTGGACAGTGAGCCCAGAGAGAGCACACCAGGCAGCAGGAGTCTGCAGCTTGGGTGAGAGGGGAGGCCTGGAGGGAGGCTGAGGAACAAACGCCTGGAGGTGGGACCTGCAGTCAGGGTGCAGGTGGAACGGCCCAGAGGTACCAGCTGCTAGAGGCTGAATGTGCTGACAACTCAGCCCCCAAATTCATGTGTTCACAGCATCTGGCGGTGGGGCCTTTGGGAGGTGGTCAAGGTCAGATGACATCTGGGGTGGGGCTTTGATGAGATTAGTGGCTTTCTAGGACGGGAAGAGAGGTCGCAGCTGGCTGCATCCACCTGGGGGTGCCGTCTGCCATGTTATGTGGCTCTCTGCCATAAGAACACCCTTGCATAATGAGACACCACACTTGAACTTCCAGCCCCCAGGTCCATGAGCTAATAAACCTCTATTC
>NW_022900924.1:8477031-8487535 GCF_012274545.1 Fukomys damarensis | reverse complement strand
ATTTTTTTTTTTTTTTTTTGGTACCAGGGATCAAACTTGGGTCCTTGCGCTTTCAAGGCAGGCAGTGGAACCACTGAGCTAAATCCCCAGCCCTGAACCTCTATTCTTTATAAACTACCCAGTCTCTGGTGTTTTGATATGGCAACAGAAAACAGACTGAGACTTGAGCCTTTTCTGGTACGGTGTCCTCTGTACTGACAAGGCCGCTCCTGGTCCGCAGGAGAGGGGGGATTTTCATATCCATGGAGAGGAGCAGATCATGGCCACCCCCAGGCCCAAGGCGGTGAGTGTCTGTGGGCACCTTTGCGTCCCAGCCTCTAGTGTGTCCTGGCACAGGGCAGGTGACTGGGAAAGGTGTGTGGACCCCGTCCCAGCAACTGGGAAGAGCTGAGGAAAGCAAGGCGGCCCCACCGACATCCAGAGGTCATCCTGCAGCGGCAGGGAGCGGTGTCTGTGAACGGCAGCAAAATGCCCGGGAAGAAAGGTGCACGCTGAGCCTCTGTTTCCTCATCTGTGAAGGGGATGACGATGGTCACCTGTGGGCTGTTGGGAGGCTTTGGAGAGGTGGCAAGGGCCGCCCCTGGCACAGTGCCTGGCAGAGGGGAGATGCTCACTGAATCAAGGCTGTGCGGGTGGCCAGAAGGGCTGAGCCCCCGAGCGCGGGGTGCGGCCCGCTGGGTCTGCTCCCCGCGGCTCTCTGTGTTCTGACGTTCCTCAGAGTCCGGGGCTCTGCTGGCAGCACCTGAGCCCTGGAGTGACCGTGCCCAGTGGGACTCCTGTGAGCGGGAGGAGCGTTCAGCAGTGTCCCAAGGACGGTGCTGCAGGAGCCCAGGGACTGGGTCGCACGTCCTGCCCCACAGAGGTCCACGTTGGAGAGACCTGCTCTGAGGTCCCTGAGCAGCAGCCTCTCGGTGGCTGGTGGCAGCAGTCAGGCTGCTCTGGCCCTGGTGTGCAGGGACAGCCTGTGTCTGCCCTCCGAGAGAAAGGAGGAAGGAGCCGGCTCCGCAGGGAGACTGGGCGCAGGCACAGCCCCTTTCTCCTGGCACTGGGACCCTGCAGGGTCATCCAACTTTGAGGCCCATGAGGGACAGAGGTCCGGTGACTCACTGCAGAGGCTCTTGGGTATGAGACAGTGGTGCTCCTCACCCCAGCAGCAGGAGCTTCTGGGCCCCCACTCCTCCCTGCTCAGACCCCCATCTCATTAGAGCTCCTGTCCCCTCCCCACTCAGCTCTGGACCCACAAGCCTTCTTGGTCCCCTGCCTCAGGGCCTTTGCACATGTGGTTCCCTCTGCCTGCTACTCTTCTCCCAGATGTCTGCATGGCTGACATGATCTAACTCTTTAGGTCTCAGTTTAAATGTCGCCTTCTCCAAGAGGGCAGGACCCGCATCCCTCTTGTTCACTCTGTCCCTGTCCCTGCCTGTGTGTGGCCCCCAGGACAGATTCAGGAAGCACCGGTGAGGTGCAGGGACTAGCAAGGAAGGCCTGGCGATGAGACTGACAGAGACGGACACCTCAGTGAGGAGACACAGGAGCTTCAGCGGGGAGCCTTGGGCCTTGGAGCCCCGAACCTGGTTCAGATCCTGGCTCTGTTGTTATGCGACGCGTGACAGACAGCTTGCTCCCTCTGGGTGATACCCTCCACATCCTCCTTGCAGCACCGCTGGAGGACGTGAGGAGCCGGAGCACCTGGCACACGGCGGACACCCAGTGGTGCCAACCTGAGAGTCCCCAGCCACAAGGCAGGCAGGGACCCTCCAAGGGGCACCGTGGAGGCCTCCATCTCTGTGGTCTGGGGAGCAAGGCCCTGCCCTGCTGAGCTCTCTGTCTTTTGGCCTAAAATTAGCTCACAAATTCCTTGGCTGCCTGACTGGGGCTTCCAACTGATGATTCAAACCAGATGTTCCCAGCTGTCGGAGCCCATCCCCTGCCCAGCACCCGCGTGCGTGGACTCACAGCAGGGCATGGACTCTGGGGCGCAGCTGGGGGTGGGCACGAGGGGCAGGTGGGACCCAGGTCCTTGTGAGTGAAGGGAACCCCCAAAGATGCAGGAACCCCTCTAAAGTCTGGGGCACCCCTGAGCACTCCCAGCCAGACAACCTTCTGGGCTGGGGACTGGGTGGCCCTGTCCTGTCCCCTCCTGCTGCTTGAGCTCATGGAGCACCTGCTGGTGCCAGGCCTCAGCTGTAAGTGCTACTCGGCCTGTGATACGAAGCCTCGGTCCTGTGTCCCTAAATCTCCTTAGGATGAGTCCTGACGTGTTCACTAAGTGGCTTGGCTCCTGGGGAGGAGGCCGTTTCCAGCCGGCTGGGGGGTCTGGGTGCCGGGGAGGACCCTGGCTGTGAGGCTGTCCCTGGGCTGACTCCCTGGTCCTGACGCTGTCCCAGGCCTCTCTCAGGCTCTCTCGCTCTCTCTGCTCGCTTTCTCTCCATACTGCCGAGCTCCGGCCCCCGTGCTGCGCCGGTGATCTTTCTAAGAGCCTGCACCTTCCACCGGAATGGAAGCATCGCGCTTTCATCTCTGCTGCTCTCTGCGGAGGCCCAGTGTTTGGAAAGTCCCTGGCACACAGTATGTGCTCAGTTAGTATTTGGAGAGAGCCGGAGAGAAAGAAAGGAAAGGAGCTGGGCAGGTGGGGGAAAGAGGGGTAGGAGCGAGTGTCACAGCGGGGAGCAAGAAAACAGAGGGGGAGCATTCCCTGAGAATCTGGGGGTCGGGTCGGCCCCAGGCTCTCCCTGCTGCTTGCTGTCTGCCAGGCAGGGAGGCTTCCAGGAGCAGCTGGCTCAGGGCGCCCAGTTGGCAGAGGAGAAGGTGAGGCTGGGTCTGCAGCGGGAGCTCCTGCGGACCCTGCCCACCCTGGTGGTGCCCACGGCGAGGGAGGGCCTCATTACGGCTCCGCCCAGGACCTTCAGTGCCGGGAATGTTTGCAGGCCACCAGGCGCCCTGCCTGTAGGCTGCCCCTCCCACACAGAAGGGTGTGCGGTTCTTCTGTTAAACCATGGAAAGTGTGCTAGTCCGGCGCGTGGCAGGATTGCTCACACCCGCGTGTGCCCCTGATCACCACCAGGGCCTCTGCAGCTACATTTCCAGCACCAGCCGCTTCTTCCTGGCCTTCCCGATGGGCACCACTAGGTCACTGCTCTCTGGCTCCTGGCCCCAGGGCTGGGCTGGCCCTTCCTTGGTCTGGAGCTTCCGGGGATGGAACTCTCTGCAGTGTACTGAGCTCAGTGGCTTCTCCACGTGCAGGGACCACGTCTGGGTGCCCCTGCTCCTGTTGCCACATCTGGGCTGCCTCCAGCTGGGGGCTGTGATGGACCCTCGCACCTTCGTGTGGCTGTGTCCTTGCATTTCTCTTGGTAAAGCACTGGCATTGCTGGCTCAGACAGGAGGCACGAATGGGTAACTTTACAAAAACCACTAATCGGCTTTCCAAAATGACTCTGCCATTTTTATCTAGCCTCAGCAGTGGGTGATCATCCGGCTGGGAAAGTGGAAAATGTACTGAGAATCACAGAACAACAGGGCATGGAGGAGCTGCCTCTGACCCTTCTGGGTCTATGAAGGGAAACTGAGGCTCAAGTCACACAGTGTTTAAGGGGCAGGTTCTGGAGCTATCAGAGGTCTCCCGATTTCCCAGCTGTAACTGCTCCCTGTGAAAACGGGTCAGTATCCAGACTTCCTTTCCTAGCTTAGGCCTCATGCTGAGCCTTTTCTGCCACAGGGCCTTTGCACTGGCTGATCCCTTGGCCTGGAAGCTCCTCCTCCTGCCCTCATGTGCCTGGTTCCCCTTATCCTACATCTGTTGGTTCAGACTCCTCTCCAGAGAGGCCATCACTGACCACAATTGCTAAAATAGCTGCCCAGGCACCTGCTCCTGCCCCCTCCAAGTGACTCTGTCTCCTCATCCTCTTTATTTCCTCAAAAGCAGCCCACAGTATTGTACGGTCCTCCCTATTTTCTGGTTGGGTCGTTTCCCTTTTCTTCCCTCCCAGGAGCTCTGCAAGGCACAGCTGGTGTCCGGTCCCTTGTCACCTCCCAGCACCCAGGTCTGAGCAGGTGCAGGGCAGGTGCCTGTAAATATTTGTTAAATGGACACAAGGACAATCATGTTGGCAGATTCCAGCCAGTTCTGTCCATTCCCTGGGCCTCAGTGTCCCCATCTGTATAACGGGGCAGGGTGCTCCGGAACCATTCAACCAGGGCGTGGGCATTTCCTGCACACCTACTGTGTCACTGCGGGCACAGATGCCAGGGATGCTGAGACAGAAGAGGCCCCGACTCTGGCCTTGATGGACTCAAGGTCTTAAGACACAGGCAAAGAGGCCGTGAGGGCCGGCAGGCTCAGGGCTGGAGAGGGGAGCCCAGCCGGCAGCGCGTCCCTTCCTGGGGGCTGGGTGCGGAGGGCTCCTTGGAAGTGGTGGTGGCTGAGCTACAAGCAGCGGATGCTGTCAGGCAAAGGAGTGCAGAGGACAGGGCCCTGGGGGATGGGCAGTAGGAGAAAGGCTTCCCTACAGATGGGGAAACTGAGGCCCGCAGAGGTTTCACAGCACACCTGGAACTCCGGCCTCCCGGGGGTACTGGGCAGGCGATGGCCTCCTCGCTGTGGTCCCTCTGAAGAAGGCTAAAGCAGGGCGCAGGCCTCTGCAGCCACATGAAAGGCCCTGCTATTTCTGCCTGAGGGCAGGCCCTGTGGCCTGGGGCTGTGTAATTAGAAGGGGAGAGGTGGGCTGGAGCGGGGCTGCCGTTCACCCCAGGCGCAACCAGGGAGCGTCCTGGCAGAGACCCAGCGGACTGACTCCCCTCTCTGGCTGGCCTTCCAGGGCAGCGGCTGCTCAGCAGGGTGGGGCGGCTGCTAATTTCGTGGTGAGTGCAGGGCGGGGTCTCTGAACTGCTTCTAGCTGGACTGAGGGCCCTGAGGGCCGGGCGCTGCCCATGCCTCTGAAATTACAGGCCACAGTGGTCCAGCTGCCAGTACCCTGCTGCGGTGCAGGCCCCTGGGAGGGCCCAGGGCCCACCCCACACACTCTGAGGGCTGAGGAACGTGGGATACGAGACCTAGGATGGATCAGGCAATGCTGGATGCTCAGGAGTGGATGTAGGAGTCAAGCAGCACTGAACTCTAACTATGTCCTAGGCACTGTCCTAGATGTTAGAGTTAGGACAGTACAGACAGGCAAAGTTCCCACAGATCTGGCGAATCGACTCAGCACGACAGTAACCTCTAGGAGCTGCCCTGTGGGCGCGCGCTGTGGTCCCGACCACCTCAGGGCCTTTGCATGTGCTGTTCTGGTTGCTGGGAAGCCTCACGTACCCTTGCCTTCCTAGTACCCTCTTCTCATCTTCAAGGGCAGCCCCTGTGAGGGGAACCAGACTGGCCCCTTCGGTCAGTGCTCCCGTGGCCCCTGAACTACTCTCAGTTCTCAGCCCAGTGTGCTTTCTCCTGCAGTCATTGCTTGTTTACTTAAGTACTGTGGGTCTCCGAGCAAATCCCGTAAACCGTGTGCCTGTCTTCACCCATCACTCTCTCCCTGGCCCAACTGTGGGCAAGGTGCAAAGTGAGGGCTCGAGAAGCATCTGCAGGGTGAGTGACAGTTAGAATCTTGGGGTCAGAGCCCACGGGGCTGCAGCTGTGGCAAGAATCCAGCCTCACCCCATGGTGACCCGAGGCCCAGGCTGGGCGCTGTGGGTGCTGGCTGCTGTCCGGCCTCAGGATCTAAAGGGAGTGTTTGTGTGGACGTGTGTGTCCTCTGTGTGCACACACACGTGTACGCCTGTCTTCAGGCCCGCGAGCTCGTGTGTGTGTGTGTGTGTGTGTGTGTGTGTGTACACGCATATGTGTGAGTGTGTGTCTGAAGTCAGCCAGAAAGACGTGGACGCACTTCAGGAAGGGAAAAGTAGTGTGAAGCCTTCCCAACAGATGGTGTGACCCTCGCGTGCGGGACCCTGGAGGACGTCACGTATCTCAGAAAACGCACTGCACCTCTGGTGTGGAGGGAGGAAGTTGAAAACGCATTGGTCTCAAGGTTGGCCAGGCAGCAGCTCACCGAACTGGTGCATCTGGAAGCTCGTGGCCACCGCTCGGAGCACCTCCTGTGATGGCAGAGGCCAAAGGTGACCTGTGTCAACCTCGCGGGGGGTGTCCCAGTAAATTTCGTATTAAAATATTTATACCAGTTTTCCTGTTCCTGAAGTGCGCGCATTCTTTGGCAGACTCAGTGTGTGCATGTGTGCGTGTGTGTGCGTTCTGTGTGTGCGCCTCTGCACGCGAGTGTCCCCGTGTGCCTGACGGGGGTCCGAAGTGGCCTGTGGGGGTTTGCGGTGGCCTGGGGGTGTGGAAGGGAGACCGCAGGCAGGTGGCGGCATTTTGGGTAAGCAGAGATCCCACCTGCTGCGGGATCCTGGGCGGCCACTCCCCTGGGCCTCAGTTTCCCCGGCTATCTAGTGGGCTTCCTGTCCTCCTCCGAGGAGCTTGTTGGTGTGGGGTGCGGCCCTCCCTGGGCTCTGTATGGAGCAGGTGCCATGTACCGGGGAAGGGGGCGGAGGAGGGAGCAGATTGTCCTCTGTCTCCTCAGCTCCGTGCCTGCCACCTTGGCCAGTGGCAGATGGGAAGTAGGGCCAAAAGTTCGTCTCCTTACTGAGCAGATGCAGAGGGCTTTTCTTTTTACCATCTTTCCTTGAGAGGCAGGGTAGGCAGCTCACACAGCAGTGGTTGTTTGGGGTACATGCGTCACATGGAGGTGACGAAAGTTGGACAGGACGGTGTGCGAGGGCGACCAGCACCAGGCCATGCAGTCCCTCCCCTGAGGGCTCTGGAGCCTTCCCCCGGACAGCAAGGCGTGACTGTATTCCAGCCTGGCGTGGGAGGCAGAATCATGTAAACCCTCCCAGCCTGGCCCTGGGACCCGTGACTGCATCACCTCAGAGCACCAGAGGCGTTGGCAAGTGTGGGTCAGGATCCCAGATGGGTAGATGAGCAGGTCTAGCTGGGGCCCAGTGTCAGAAACAAAGAAAGAGCCTTAAAAGTGGGAAAGGCCCTGGGCGTAGTGGCGCACGCCTGTAATCACAGCACTGGGAGGCTGAGGCAGGAGGATCACTGTGAGTTGGAGACCAGCCTGGGCTACATAGTGAGTCGCAGATCAATCTCAATCTACATAGTGAGACCCTGTCTCAAAAAACAAAAAACAAAAAAACAAAAACAAAATGTGGGAAAGGGAAGCGGGAGAGAACCAGGGAGAAGGCAGCCTTCGAAGGGTCTTCAGCTTGAGGGGTGTGGGAGGCTGGAGCCGGAAGCGGAGGTGTGCAGAAAGTTTCCAGAAACAGGGAAGTCAAAGGGACAGATTCTCTCACTCAGAGTGAATTCAAGCCCTGCATTCAGCCCAGCAGGGCCCATTTCAGACTCCTGACAGCCAGGACCGTAAGGCATAAATGTGGCCGCTCTTGCCTGCCCTGCTTGGGGGCGTTTGTGACAGTAGGGGTCCCGTGCCCTTGGCATTTGGCTCTTGGTGGCTGGCCGGGGCACTTTCCATCACTGCACACTCTCCTGCCCACTGGGTCTTCCCGCTTCCCTGGCGGTCTCCCGAGTACTAGGACTGCTCTGTTCCTGTTCCCATTTTACAGATGAGGAAACTGAGCCTCTGACCTGGGGTCTCTTTGTCTTCGGGCGGAGGGCACTGGAGCTGGAACTGGCCCTGACTGGGTGAGTGGTGCCCCAGCCCCCAATCTC
Source organism: Fukomys damarensis (assembly GCF_012274545.1). Taxonomy (NCBI): domain Eukaryota; kingdom Metazoa; phylum Chordata; class Mammalia; order Rodentia; family Bathyergidae; genus Fukomys; species Fukomys damarensis. Next base: position 8,479,815 of record NW_022900924.1, on the reverse strand, counting down.
CAGGGTTGTCAAACTGACTGGGGGGAGTCCTGGAAGGACTCGAGGCTGCTGCCCCCTGACATCTGGTCTCAGACAGGCCCGCTGGGACTGGGACCCTCCCTGGTTGTCCTAATGGGGGACCTGTGTACGAATGGGTGAGTGTGTGTCCCCTGGTCCCTCCAGAAAACGGGGTCTGGGATGATTGCTAGAGAAGATGGGATGAAGTCTCTGGTTCTGTTTATTTATTTTAGTACCAGGGATCGAACTCAGGACCTTGTGCTTGTGAGGCAGGTGGCAGAACCACTGAGCTACATCCCTGATGTCTCTGGTTTTATTTTCCAAATGAAAAACTCCACTTCTCGAAGGTGAGCAGCGGCTGCTGGGGCCATTGCAAGGAGCAGCCACAACCCAGAATTGGGTGGGTGTGGACTGTTAATTCACCCACTGCCCGGCTCCAAACCGTCCTTGGCTTCCTGCTGCCTCTGGGGTGAAAGGTGTTCTTAGTCTGATGCTGGCTCCTGACCTCTCACCCCTCCCTGTTCCTCCCTTGTAGTGAACATGGAAGCAGCAAGTGGAAATTCCCATGCTGCAGGTAGCAGGCAAGATAAGAAACGCAGCTTGAGTGTGAGCTTGAAGTGTTTGAAGTGATTAGGTTTGCAGTGAGATCATACTAAGTGTGTTAAGAGTGTGACAAGCTAGAGTGAAGTCATTACAACCTGCTTGGAGTGATAGCAATGTGTGAAACGTGTGATAATGACAAGAAGAGGTATAAAAGACCCCAGGAACAGACCGACATCGTCCGCCCTTGACCCGTCAAGTGGACCCGCCGAAGCTCTGCCCGAGACGCAGACACTCTGGCGGAGACGCTCTCCCGTTCGAGACGTCAGATGCTGGAGTACATCATGAGACCCTGAAGCACTTCGCAGCGCGACCCTGCCGCGTCCAACACCGCAGACGCCACGGACTCAGGTCGTATACCGGAACTCTTTCCCGCAATGACCCTAGCCTAACCTTGGCGCCAGCCCGATTGCCTTGGGCTGGCATACTGCTTACATTCCTTTGGCTATTACTATACTTATATTCATATTGTCTTGTCTGTGTGCAACTGATGATGTAATAATAAATGAGACTGTTCTCGAAAGGCCACTTGCAGTCGTCTATTATACGTGGGATCCCGAAACGTAAATCGGTGCTCGTGACATCCCTTTGGCTCATGCCTGATTTAATCAAGCCCCTTGTCTGTGACTGCTGGCCACTGTGCCTTGGTGTGTACTAGTCCTCTTGCCTGGAGAGCCTTTTCAGGGTCTCCTCTTGCTGAGCCTTGCCGCCCTCTAGGATGACCTCCCTGCCTCTTCCCCTCCCCGTCCCAGCCTCCACGTGGGGCTCCTGAGCCCTGGGCCTGATTAGAGAAGCTCAGCTTTGGGCCCGACAGTGCTCCTCGGGGCAGCAAAGATGAAGGCAGCCGGAGTTTGTCTCACCTTTATTCGGCACACAGGAGTAACAGATGACTCGGCACTGGGGAAGCTATCGGGACCACGAGGGGTTTATGCAGATGAAGACGTGGCTCCTCCCCAGGGTGTCTTCAGCTGATGTCATCCTGCCCTGAAGCATCACAGCATCTCTGGACCATTGAGGTTTTTGCTGTGACCAGAGGTGAAAGTGGAGTTATGTCTTGACGTGCCAAAGCTGGCCTGTAGGCAGGAAAAATAGGCTTAATCATAATTTAATTGTGAAATGCTGTTTCCCCCCAAATTAGGTAGCATGGCTCCGGACAGTACACAAGCCAGGCCACACACCTGTAATCCCAGCGCTCGGGGAGGCTGAGGTAGAGGCATAAGTGAGAGCCCAGCCTGAGCAATTTAATGTGTCGGTGAGATCCCGTATCCAAAGAAAAAGGGCCGGGGATATAGCTCGGAGCAAAGGCCCTGTGCTCAATGCCCAGCCCTGAAGCGGGAGGGGCAGGAAGCAACGCACGCAGGCAGGTTCTCCTCCAAGTTCCCTGGAGTCCTCTGTGAGCTTGGAACCCGCTTGGCATAGCACCCAGTGCTGCAGATGTACTGAGCATCTGCTGAATAAAGGGTTGTGTGGATGGATGGACGGACTGATGGATGAAGCCGATGTAGGCCCTGTTGATTCCTCAGTCAGCCGGACTTCTTGGTCCCAGGGCCTGCCAGCTCACTTCAGGACCCTTGCTGAACCGTGAATTCACCCTGCCTGACGTGCCTCTCTGTGAAATGGGTCTACAACTCCTGCCTAATTGAGCTCATTGGGGGCATTCTGAGGCCACAGATCCCAGAACTGTGTAGCCAAGGTGAGCTCAACAATCTTTCCTCCCACCCTAGGAAGGCCTGGGAGGCGAAGGGCCTCCCCAGACTTGGTGCGGGAACTCAGCTCCCTGCCTCAGGCCCGGACCCTCCCGGGCCTCCCTTCCTTCCACTCCCACTCTGCAGCCGAGCCTGAGCCTGGAAATACTGAGTCACAGCTGGAGCTAGGGATGGGGACTTTTCCTGCTCATTTCTAGGGGCCTCCCTGACCTCAGCCCCTGGGGGTGTGGGGGAATAGGCAGGACCCCAGCTCCTGGTTCTGGGAAGTGCAGCCGGACAGCCCTGTCTGTCTGTCTGAGCCTCCTCTGGGGGACCCCAGGTCAGGGAGGAAGCGAGGCTGCGGCAGCGAGGGTGGGATCGTAAGTGGCCCAGGCCCAGCCCCGCCCTCCCCTTGTCCCCACCCCAAACTCTCTTAATGAAATCAAGCTGGCCCTGCAGCCCAGCCGGGGGAGAAGGGGAGGGACGGAGGACGAGGAGGACA
>NW_022900924.1:8468944-8476994 GCF_012274545.1 Fukomys damarensis | reverse complement strand
AGCACCGGCGGCGGGGACTCCCAGGCTGCCGGCCGGGTGCCCGTCTCATCCACCCGGGGAGCGCCCAGCCCTGCAGCGGAACTAGTAAGTTCCCAGGGGAGGAGTCCCCATTCCCAGAGCTCGGTCAGTCTGGCTCGGAGCTCGGGGACAGGGACTGTGGAACACTCTTCAGGAGTCTCTGAGCCTGTGTGTGCCCAAGTGTGTGCAGGCTGGCGGTGGAGGGTCCTGGGAGCCCTGAGTGGCTGCTGGGCTGGGTGGGACGGGTGTGGGTGCCTTCTCTGGATGTGGACAGTCACCGGTGCTGCTTCCAGGCTCGGGGTGAAGGTGCCTCGGACAGCCCTGTCCTGTGTCGGGGATGAGAGATACACGCGTTGCGTGTTTGCGTTTGTGGTCCGTGTAGGGGGGACTGTGCTGTACCGAGTCCGTGTGCTGGTGCCCTACGTCTGTGTGAGTTCTGAGCCCCGGGGAACCCCTTCCCTCGAAGACTTCTCCTCCAAGGGGCCCAGCTCCCTGTCCTCGCCTGGCCCCCTCCCCCCAGACCACTAATTGAAGCCAGGTTTCTGTGGGCGCCCCTCCCCCTCTGGCTGCCAGTCTCTGGGTGGGGGTGGGGCAGCAGCTCTGGACCCTCAGCCTCAGTTCTCGGGGTACCCAGGCCCTGGGGGGAATTCGCATTGTTTGCATAATCACGACCACAAGTAGGTGGCATCATCATCTTAAAGCAGCTAACCCGAGTGAGAGGGTCCCCTCTCCCTGGCCCCACTGAGCACCAGGCACTGCCTCGGCTTGTGTGTGTGGATTTCCCCTGGAGCTCAGAGAGGCGGCCTGTGCGGCCCAGCGACTCCTGGACCTTCCCAGCCTCCTCTGTATTCAGGGTTCTGCTGGACTGAGCCCTGGGTGCTGTGCTCCCTTGGGTAGCCGTACCGTCTCTGAGCCTGCATTTTCTCTTGGGGAGAAGCGCCGGAGCCAGGCCTTGTCCCAGCTCCTAGTGACTCGAGGGTCCAAGCCCCTCTGAAAGCAGGACCCAAACGCTCGGCCCCCTCTCAAGAGGAGGTGTGGGAACTGGAGGGCAGCTGCCCGGGACGGTTCTCCCACTCTGCCGATGGGAAACCAAGATCCAGAGAGGGCAGCGCCCCACCCAGGGTCACACAGCCAGCGGCCACCGGGCCTGGCTGGTTCCACATGGAGCTACGTCCCTGCCCTCCCCTGTCGGGGAGTTGGGGTGGGCTGAGGGGGGCAGGGCGCTCTAGAGTTGGGGTCTAAGCCTTTAAGAGCCAGTGATAGTTTGTATAGCCTCCTTCCTTGTCTTTGTCCTCTACTTAACTCCTTTTTTCTGACTCATTTTGTGTGTGCATGTGTGTTCATCTCTGTTGGTCCTGCCTTCCTGTGACCAGAGCTGAGGAAGTTTCACTCGATGGATTAAAAAAGTTGTGTTTTTTGGTTTGTTTGTTTCTTTTTGTTTTCCTGGGAAGTGGGGAAGACACTGGCAAATGAAGACAGTCATTTGCTGCTGTAGGAGGGGAACTTGCCAGCTGCTCCTGGAGCTTTCTGCTCCTGAATCCCACCTTTCCTGAGGAAGCTGCCACCCTGTGCCGGGTACTTTCAAAATGTCATCTCATGCGATCCTGACAGCTCTGCAGGCTCGGTCTGTGGTTACACCACCACTGCCACACACGCGCTCACACACATGTGCACACACGCACACACACACGCACTCACACACTGCTGCCCATTATCAGGTGGGGAAAGAGGCTCTGAGAAGACAGAAGGCAGAGCTAGGCACGAGGGAGGCAGGGTGCTGACCTGCCCAACCCGCTTCCCAGCCACCTCGTGACTCCCCCGGGGCTCAGCCTCTGCCGGTCGTGCCACCACTGGAGATCTCTCAGGGTTTGACTCCATCGGGCAGGGGTGAGTGGGGTTCAGCAGGCACAGAGAGGAGGGGCTCCTGGTGCCTCACTTAGCGCCGCACGCTGCTCCTTCCAGCTGGGAAGCGACGCCTGCGGGAGTGTGGACCCTTTCCTGGCCCACCGTGGGTGTGCGGTGAGTGTGTGTGTGTGTGTGTGTGTGTGAGTGTGGACTCCCCGAGTCAGATGGGAGAGTTGAAATCCCAGCTCTGTCGCCAGCCCTCTGTGTGTCCTTGGGCAGGTCATTGGCCGTGGCACCTGTGGAATCTGGGAAGAGGTTCCAATGAGGTCGTAAATGTCTCCAGTGAGGTCCCCGGGGGCTGGGGTGCAGCCGGGTGGAGGAGCTTTTGCTGAGTGCTCATAAGGTCCTGGGTTCAGCGCCTAGCACAGGCAAAAATGTTTTTGCCCTCCGAGATGGTTTGAGCAAATTTGTATCAGTGCAAACAGCCCTATGACTTCTTGGCTTCTCTAGTCACAGATTTAACAACTGCAGATAGAAAATATTAAAACAAAGCAGTATAGCAATAAAAAAATACATTACAATAGCATTTATGTGGCTTTTACGTTGTATGAGGTATAGTAAATCTAAACATGATTTAAAATACATGGGAGAAGCCTGGAGGTGTGGTGGTGCATGCCTGTTATTCTCACACTCAGGAGGCTGAGGCAGGAGGGTAATGGTGGGTTTGAGGCCAGCCTGGGCTACATAGTGAGTTCAAGGCCAGCCTGAACTATATATATATAGTGAGATCCTGTCTCAAAAGCAAAACAAAACAGCGAAAACATGGGAGGATTGTGTAGGTTCCACACAAATCCCACACCATTTTATTTAAAGGACTTCAGCATCCTCAGATTTTCTCGTCCTTGGAAGGGGATCCGGGGTCTAATCCTTCACTGACACTGAGCAACTAAAGCACAGAAACTGGGGGACCTCAGGTCACCTGGCACAAGCCATTGAACGCCCAGCTTCTGCCAGCTCATCTCCTGGGTCTTCGCTGCCACCCGAGGGGCTGGCCTGTCACCTGTATCACTGAGCAGGAGCAGCGGTCGAGGCTCCGGGAGCCTCAGCTCCTCCTGCAGCCTGGGAACTTGATGTGTGTCCTGCGTCTACCCCTCGTCCCGGCTGTCTGCCCACCTCAGACCCCAAGGGGGGACCCTGAAGCTTTTCTTGGTGTCCATAAATAACCTGGCCAGCTTTGGAGGAAGGCGGCCTCTCACATCAGTTAGGAGAGTTTGTGTTCTAGAAACCAGCTCTGCCATAAATTTGGGCCACGAGGAATTTATTAATCAGCCGGCCTGTCTGGGCCAGATGGGGTCTGGGGGTTCAGGCAGGGAGCAGCCTTCCAGCGGGGAGGAGGGAGAGGGAGGCTTGGGCTCATCTGGTTCCCATCTAGCAGTGGCGGTCGGTGTCAGTGGTGGTGCAGGGCGGCAGTTATGGCTTTGTCTCAGCACAGGGGTTCGGGGGGGGGGCCCTCCTGGGCCTGCTTGGAGCCTGGAGGGGAGGGGCAGCTGTGGGAGCTGATGCTGGCATCCAGGCCCCCTGCAGAGCTCAGACACTGAGAAAGCCCTGCAGAGGGGTATTGGCTAGGGCTGGCGGGGAGGTTTGAGAAAGCCTCTGGCTGAGAAGCTGGGATGTGGCCTTGGAGCTACTGCAGCCGCTCTGTGCACAGAGTTGAGGCCTCGCACAGGGCAGGGCAGCGCTGTCATACCCTCGAGGCCTCAGCGACGCAGCCCCACCTCCGCCCCTCCCCTCGGGCCCAGATCCAACCCCAGCTCTTCCTTGATTAGTGACTGTGAGCCTCAGTTTCCTCACCGAAAGTATGGGGATCACCCCAGGACACCTCTCCCACTGAGAATCGGGATTCGTGCCTATAACCCCAGTGCTTGGGAGGCTGAGGCAGTGGGACACCAGTGAGTTTGAGGCCAGCCTGAGCCACGTGTGCTTAAGCCTAGCTTGAACTGCACAGCAAGATCCTACCTCAGTCCCCTTCCCAGAAAAGAAAGAAAACAAACAAACAAACAAACAAACAAACTTACCACAGCAGCTGGCACATGGAATGCCGTGAAAGCTAAGCTGTCAGTTCGGATACAGGTACTGAGCACGTACTGTGTACCAAAGACAGGGCAAACCCCGAAGGTGCTGCGGTGAGTCAGGTTTGGCCCCGCTGTCCTGGAGCTCAGAGGGAAGAGGGCGCAGTGTGCACCCCGGGCCTGAGCCAGCCGGGCTGAGGTAGGGCAGGGGCCTTGCTTGCCTGGGGGAACAGGCAGCACTTGCTGGGATTCGTTCTGTGCTGCTGTCCTCCTGTGAGCCCCGTTCCGGAGTCCGGAGACCCTGGACACCCTCTGACTTCTGCCTTTCCTCCTCTCCCTACAGGTCCCGGGACACCATGGTCTCTGCAGTGGGCTCCAGCCTCCTCCTTTCCCTGCTGCTGCTCCTGCAGCCCGTGCCCCTGCAGGCCTTCTCCGTGTCCCTGCCTGCCGCCTTCCTGGAGGACATGGGGGGCAGCGGGGACGCAGAGGGCTCGTCGGCTTCTTCCCCAAGCCTCCTGCCGACCTGGACCCCAGCCCTCAGCCCCACATCCGTGGGACCCCAGCCCACGCCCCCGGAGGGCCCGGTGCACCCCACCAACCTCCTGGAGGGCATCGTGGATTTCTTCCACCAGTACGTGATGCTCATTGCCGTGGTGGGCTCGCTGGCCTTCCTGCTGATGTTTATCGTCTGTGCCGCGCTCATCACCCGCCAGAAGCACAAGGCCACGGCCTACTACCCATCATCCTTCCCCAAGAAGAAGTACGTGGACCAGAGCGACCAGGCCGGGGGCCCCCGGGTGTTCAGTGAGGTCCCCGACAGGGCTCCCGACAGCCTGCCGGAGGAGGCTCTGGATTCCTCCCAGCAGCTGCAGGCTGACATCCTAGCCGCCACCCAGAACCTCAAGTCTCCCTCCAGGGCTGCCCTGGGCAGCGGTGGGGAGGGTGCCCAGCTGGCAGACAGCAGGGCGGAGGAAGGGGTACAGGGCAGCCAGGAGATGGCCTCTGAAGCCGAGGGGTGTGGGGTCCCCGAGGAGCAACCAGAAGTCCTCGGGGTGTCGTGCTCAGCCGTGGCTGAGGGGGCTCTGACAGCCAGCAGGGGCCAAGAGGAGCCCGAAGGGTCTTTCTCTTCAACCCAGGAAGCCCAGGGACCAGCAGGTCCCCCGGAAAGTCCCTGTGCATGCAGCAGTGTCTCCCCCAGCGTCTAACAGGCCCCAGAGCAGCTGGCCTTGACTGTTGGGCCCCAGGGGTCGCTTCCTTGGGCCTGAAAAGGCCTTCAGCCCCCATGTCTCCCTGGCGCCCCTCTGTGCCAGCCCCAACACCTGTTCTGCAGAGGCCCGAAGAGCTGGTCTGTGGCATCCACCCAGGAATCCCCCCGAGTTCCAGCGGCGCTCAGGGGAGCTGGAGGACAGCTGTGTGCCACGAGGGCCGTGAGCAAACAGCCACGACATCAGCCACACGGGGTGGGAAATACAGCCAGAAGGAAGCAAGTATCGCTGTTTTTTCATGGAGGCAGCAAAGAAAAATAGACGATCTAGGAATTTGGGGAGTGATCAGGTGGGCGTTCTGGGGTACCTGGGGCTGGCAAGGCAGAAGCAGCCTGCAGTGCACCGGTTCTTTGAATCTCCCTGATCCTGGATATTTTAGGGTCACTGTGCCTCTGCTCAGTGCCGACGCTGCCGAAGTGGACCTGGTTATTTAGCAGCTTCTGGGAGGGACCCCTATATCTGTCTCTTGAGACGGGGCCCTGAGTGAGTGTTTCCCAGACAGGGCTCCCTAAATCACTCCATGAAAACAGGATTTCAGGGTGAGTTGAAGTGAGGCCACTCCAGCTGCCTCCCCACCCCAACCCTGCTCCCTTATTCCCCAAGGCCCTGAGAGCCCTACAGTAAAGGCTTCTGTTGGGTTAGGTTTGGGGTTTTGCTTGGCCTATCCAAAGCTTATGTTTTTTGCTTTTGGTTGTCCTAGGGAAGGAACTCAGGGCCTCCCGCCTGCTAGTCAAGATCTCTACCACTGAGCTGAATCCCCAGAGCCCCTCCTTTTGAAACAGCTGTAAGGTCAAATCCTTCAAAATCCACTCTGGAAAATATTGCTCTGATTTTCCTAAAGGTGCCCCCAAGTTGTGGTTGGTTAAGAGTTGGGGCGTGAGGTATAGGGATTTCGTGACCCAAGACACCCCCACCTGGGGTTGAGTTTCTCACCCCCTGTGGTTTCCGGATTGAACCCTCTCTATCTGTCAGACCCTCAAAGCAGCCTGTAAACTGGGGGCTGCATTCGAGGGGACCCCCATTCTGGTTTCTGACACCCAGCCTGGAGCAGGGGGTGCTGGCCACTGGCCCTTTGCTCGCACATGAGGTCTGGCAGCCTGTGTCCAAAGCGTCCTTCCGTCCTTGACAGGGAGCCTGGGCTCTGTCCTCTTTGGGGGGGGGTCCCTAGTGAGGTTTCTACCCCAGTCCTCTGTGTGGGGCTCCCCGCACCTCTGTGCAGCTCTCAGGTGCTGAGATATAAGACACCAGCGTAATAAACCTTGAATCTGTCCTGAGTCTCACCGTCTCCTGGAGGGAGGAGAGACAAGCCTTTACTGCGGGTTGCTCATGGGCTAGAGGCAACTTCCTGGGGTGGGTGGTGACATCAGCCAGGTGTTGGAGGCTGAAGAGGAAGAATGGTGTGTGAAAGAGAGATTAGCTGGGTACAGTGGCATATATTTGTAATCCCAGCTCTCTGGGAGGCTGAGGCAGGAGGATCCCAAGTTCAATCCCAGCCTAGGCAACATACCAAGACCCTGTCCCAAAATTAAAAACTGAGCTGGGGATATAGCTCAGTGGGAAGTACTTGAGTTCAATCCTCAGTACCACAAGATAAACAGAGAACAAAAGTACATATGTAGCGAGAGATCAGATGCCCCACAAGCTGGAGGAGTGGGGTTCCCCACGGGGTGCTAGCACACAGGCCCAGCTTTCACACACATGGTTCTGTTGTTGATCACAGTCACGGGACAGTCGTCACCCTCTGCTTTCCTGAGGACAAGGGCAGTAGGACTCCTAGCTGCCCATGGCCTGGAGGAAGGTTGCCCACTGGGCTGGTCTTATACGAGGCCACACACATGGCGCCTTCAGCAGGCCCTGGCCCCCGGCTGGGCTGTGCCTTTGTGGCCCCACCCTCCAATTCTTTCTGGCCTTTGATGGCAAGTTCCTGGGGGGGACTTCTCCCCCTCCTCCTGGGCCCTGGAGCTGCCAGCTGGAATCCAGATGTGGCCAGGGCTGGGGGCACCTGCTGGGTCCCGGGAGAGGGTGCAGGAGGCTGTCCCCAGCAGCCCCTTGCTTCAATGCGTCCACCCACCCAAGGGGGCCTGGGTTCGGGTTTCACTGCACACAATGGCCTCTGTCTGGCTCGGCGGGGAAGGGCCCTTCCTGTCCCTGCCCAGCCCAGCTGCAGCCAAGAACAGCGGGTCAGTCAGGTAGGAGTGTCCAGCGCCCGTGTGCTGTGTGGCTCTGGCCAAGTCACTCAGCCTCTCTGGGCATCTCTCCTTGCTCCTGAGCTCCTGCAGGGTCTCAGCATGTGGAAGCAGACACAGGAGATCTCGGGGGGTGGTGGTGGGGAGGGTAAGCTTCCCAGGCAGCAGCCCCCCACTAATGCTCAGCTAGGCCCTCCAGAGGGCAGGGTGTGAGCTTCAGCCACAGCTCCATCTCCCGAGACTGTGGGGTGGGCAGGGTCGAGACCTGAGCACCAGGACGGGAGTGGACGTTCCCTCTGCCCAGGATGCCCTTCCACCCTCCTCCCCCGAGTCTGGAGAATCCCTTCCCACCATCAGCTTCTGGCCCATGTGTCCCCTCCTCCTGGTTCCTTCCCTCCCACGTCCCCCTGCTTTGGTGACGACAACAGTCACAGTGAACATAATCCCTCCAAGTGCCACGCCCTGCTCTCAGAGCTGGTGTCGTTCACCCACTGAGACTCACAACCCCAAGGTGGGTGCTATTGTTACTCCCACGGCCCAAGTGAGGAAACCGAGGCCCAGACTGGTGCCATCAGGTGGCCAGGTTGTGCAGCCAGGCCAGCCCAGCGCCTGGGTTCTCTGACTGGCTGTGCTGCTCCTTTGAGGAAAGACAGAAAGAGAGAGAGAG
>NW_022900924.1:8466527-8468650 GCF_012274545.1 Fukomys damarensis | reverse complement strand
GAGAGGGAGGATAAAGAAAAGTGCTTGGGACAGGACAGCACTCCTGCTTGGACCTCTCCAATTCACTCCCACATCTGCAGAGGGGGACCCAGCAGGAAGCCCGCAGCAGCAAGAGGGTGGGTGTGGGCATTGTGGGGCTTGAGGGCAGGGGACAGGGTGTCCCAGGTCCCCAGGCCGGCCTGCTGGCACCTTTGCCAGCAGGAAGGGAGGATAAAGAAAAGTGCTTGGGACAGGACAGCACTCCTGCTTGGACCTCTCCAATTCACTCCCACATCTGCAGAGGGGGACCCAGCAGGAAGCCCGCAGCAGCAAGAGGGTGGGTGTGGGCATTGTGGGGCTTGAGGGCAGGGGACAGGGTGTCCCAGGTCCCCAGGCCGGCCTGCTGGCACCTTTGCCAGCAGGAGCTGGTCCTGAGCCCTGGGAAAGAGGATTCCAGTGGCCTGTGGCTGGGTGTGGGACACTGAGGAGCCTCACATGGAAAGTGGGGCTCCTTGCCACCCCCTTCCCTGCTCTGTCAGCCTGAGGGCTGGTGTTTGCTGGCTGGGATCGCATTCGGGGTACAGCAGAAGGGCACAGGTGCAAGTCTGTGCAACCTCCCATGGGGCTATGGCTTTGGGTCCCGGGCTCAGATAGACTGCTTCCGTCCCAGCTCTATCTTTTCTTGGCTGTGTGGCCTTGGGGAAGTTGTCTAGCCTCTCTGGGCCTCCGTTTCTGTGTGTGTATCCTGCTGCATGTGGATGGCAAGGTTTCCACCGTGCACTCAGGAATCACCCTGGAGCTGTTAAAATGCTCACTTCCAAGACCCCTCAGACCACCGAAGTCAGAGTCCGGAGTCCTCACAGGGAGAGGGTCCAGGGTCTGTCCCCGCTGCCTCCGGCGCCCGTCAGTGTTCTGAGTGTGCAGTGGGCCAGTCACTCCTCACCCTTGGGCCCTCCTCTCACTTCCACTGAGTGACAAGCAGGGACCTTAACTTTGGCAGAGGAGGGAGCAGGCTCAGAGGGGTGCAGTGACTCCCCTGCGGTCACACAGAGCAGCACAGCTGAGTTCGAACCCAGGTCTGTCTCACCTATCAGGCAGGACTCTGCAGCATGTGCCTACAGCATCATTTTATTATTTTTATTTTATTGGTTTTTCAAACAGGGTCTTGCTGTACAGTTCAGACTGGCCTTGAACTCACTATATAGCCCAGGCTGGCCTCCAACTCACAGCGCTCCTCCTGCTTCAGCCTCCCGAGTGCTCAGGTTACAGGCACGCACCACCACGCCTGGTTTACAGAATCATTTTAGAGCACAAGCATGGCCCAGGGCCAAGCCCCTGTGCCCTGGGCGAGGCGGGGCGGTGTCCACTTCCTTCCTGGCCCTGCTGCCTCGGTTCCGCTCCGCCCTGTCTCCTCTTGAGGGGCCGGGTTGGCCGTGGACAGGGGCTGCCTTAGTTCTCCTCACAAAGGTTTGGTGCCATGGATTCTGCCCCCTCTGGGACAAATTAACCTTGCGGGTTCTGAGATGTTCCGGGAGAAAGTAGCAGATTTCTCTCCACACCTGTTTAATGAGCATCTCCTATGTGCCAAGTACTGGGGACTTGTAGCAAGCAGACCCGAGGCAGTGTGCTGGTGGAGATGAAAACCAATCAAAGAAGCATCTGATTGCAAACATAGCGGTTCATAATGGGAATAGCTGCCATTCATAAATGGACTATCCTGCCTGCATCCAGAGCTCTACTAGAGTTACTTTTTGTTTATTTGTTTGTTTACAGCTTTCCTTGAAATGTAAATGGTAAAATGCACAAGCTTAAATCTGGTGAATTTTTTTTGGCACTACTGGGGATTGAACCTAGGGCCTTTGCCCTGAGCTACAGCCCCCAGTTCTTTTTATTTTTTTAGAGACAGGGTCTCACTAAGTCACCCAGGCTGGGCTCCAACCTGTAACCTTCCTGCCTCAGCCTCCCGGAGTGCTGAGATTACAAGTGTGCACCACCATACCTGGCTACAATCTGACCTATGTGTATTCCTTTAAAAACATCATCACAGGGCCAGCGATTTAGCTCAATTGTGCCACTTCCTGCCTCATAAGTGCAAGGACCTGAGTTTGATCCCAGTACCAAAAAAAAAAAAAAAAAAAAAAAAA
>NW_022900924.1:8450821-8466442 GCF_012274545.1 Fukomys damarensis | reverse complement strand
AAAAAAAAAAAAAAAAAAAAAAAAAAAAAAAAATTCATAGCCATCAATATATTGAACGCACCGATCATATCCAAAAGTTTCTCAGATTCTTATGTTCCCCCCACCTCCTCTCTCTCTCATCCTTCCTCCAAGCCCCAGGCAAAAGAAAAAACTTTTTTTTTTTGGAACCGGGATTGAACTCGGGACCTTGTGCTTTCAAGGCAGATGGCAGCACTCCTGAGCTAAATCCCCGGCCCCTCAGGCAAACGTTGATCTGCTTTCTGTCACTATGATTTGTTTTTATTTTTGGAATTTATTTATATAAAAGGAATCACACAGTGTGTACACTTTTTTGTCCGGCTTCTTTTATACTGCATAAATATTTGGATATTTGTTCATGCTATCATATGCATCAATATTTCACTCCTTTTTATTGCCAAGTAATATTCTATTGTATGGATGTACCATAATTTGTGTAACCATTCATTTGTGAACAGACGTTTGTGTTGTTTCTGGTTTGGGGCTATTGCAAGTGAAGTTGCTCTGAACGACTGGTGTTTTTTATTCCTTTTTCACCTCCTGCTTAAGGAGATGGTCAGTATTTCTCCTTGTTTTATGAGTGGGAAAAAAATAGAGACTCAGAAAGACCAAGAAAGGAACCCAATAAATATCACAGAGCCAGGAGTTGGAGCACCGAACCTTAAAGAGTGGTGGAGTTTAGCTGAACTGATGTCAGGGAACTTCTAGTTTGGAGGGTATCAGGATCATCTGCGGATGGCTTTGACGTCACCGTGTCATTATCAGAGTTGGAGACCCTGTATGTAGACCAGACCTTTCTTTCATGCCTGGCCATGTGAGGACCAGATGGGGCAGGTCTGGCGTCTGGTGGAGGCTTGCGCTGTGTCCACCTATGCAAGGCCGTGGCTGTGGGGCTTCGTCTGCCTCAGCCGGAAGGACAGGGCCAGTCTGGGGTAGGACGAGGATCTGATGTTTTTTCAAGAGGTTTTCATCTCAGGATCGTCCAGCTGCTCAGAATAGCAGGAGGGATTTGGTGCTGGCTCCAGGCCCCAAGGACCCCACCCCCAGCTGCTCCCCTTCCCAGAAGGCACCAGGGTTTATGCCGCCAGCTGCAAAGTAAAAATTAGCCCAGCTTATAAACCAGGAGCACTGGGCCCCGAGGCCAGATGATGAGGCCCGTGATGTTCTCCACCCCCCGGGCCCTGTGGGGACCCCTGGGGGTGCCTGGGAGATGGCAGTGCCCAGGCCTGTGGGCAGTCACCCTCAGCTCCTCTCTTAGGGTCTGTCTGGGGAGCCAGACCCCACTGAGGGCACTGGGACTGCACAGGGCTCAGGACTGGGCACAGCAAGGGCAGGGGTGGGCAGAGGGACCCTGGGCCACTACCTCTGCTCTGGGTCCTCCCTCCCCAGGTCCTCCTCCTTTACAGATGGGCAGGGCAGCTCCAGGGTTAGGAGTGCTGGCCTCAGGATGTGGGTGGAGTCCCTGTGCTACAGTCTCCCGGCTGTGTGACCTCGGCCGGCCGCTTGACCTCTCTGGGCTTGTGTGAAATGGGAAAAATGAGGAAGAGTGCCTCGAAGGGCTGGTAGGAATCTCATCACTTAAAGGGCTTGGGAAGCTGAGGCAGGAAGACTGTGGTGAGTTCAAGGCCAGACTGAACTGTGCAGCGAGACACTGTCTCAAAACAAACGAACAACAAAATAATTGAGAGTGCTTGGAACTGCTCTCACCACCCATGGGCTCTGTGAAGGGAAGCTGTTGTCATTTGAGAAGAAAAGGGGGAAACTTTTGTCTCCAAATGCCGGGCTCTAGCTAGGCGTGGTGGCATGTGCCTGCAATCCCAGCACTTGGCAGGCCGAGGCAGGAGGATTGCTGAGAGTTTGAGGTCATCCTGGACCACATAGTGAGACCCAGTCTCAAAAAAACGAAACAAAACACCACACCGGGCTCTTCTAGAGCTGTGTCTTGTTTCTGGGCCACGTGGGTCAGTGCCTGGATGTGTGAGTGGCCACGTGGTTGGAGGAGCCCAAAGGCCGGGGCCCATCTAGGGTGGGAGTCAGGGTTATTCCTGGAGGGGTTGGGGAGGGGCCCCAGCAAGGACCCCAGTTAGTTACCAGTTACCAGGGGATCTCGGATGTGTTCCCATCTCCGTCAGTAGGACCCTGGGGAGGGCACACGGTGTCCGTCTGTCAGGTCCCTGGGCCTGCACGCGGACTGTGTCACCTTAGGCAGCCCCTGCACTTTCCCTGTGAAATCCCAGGGCCTGCCTGGTGAGGAGCTGGGGCTGAGATTGACTACCTCCCCCACCTGTGAGCTGGGCACACAGTAGGTGCTCAATAAATTCTGAGAAGGGAGTGTGACGCGCCCAGCATGGTCATGTCCTTGCATGAGGAGCAGAGGGGAGACCGCGGAGCAGCTGGATGTCTTCTCTGTGCCTGCTCCAGGTGAGGAGGTGACCCAGCTCACCCCTCAGCCCTGAAATCTCCCACCTCTGTATTTCCTTGGGAGATGAATCCCTTAGGATTTGAAGTGCTCACTTCCTGAGTGACACGGTACTAGGCACGGCAGTGAGTGCTTCCTTTACACTGGGCCCTGGCAGATCTGAGGAGCGCAGATATTGTCCACCTTGTAGAAGGTACAGATGCTCAGAGAGGTGAAGTGATTTGCCCAAGGTCACACAGCCAGAAAGTGAGCTGAGCTTTGTCTTTTTTGTTTTTTTGAGACAGGGTCTTATTATGTAGTTGAGACTGACCTGGAACTCACTGTGTAGCCCAGGCTGGTCTCGAACTCGCAGCGATCCTCCTGCCTCAGCCTCCTGAGTGCTGGCGTTACAGGCGTGTGCCACCACGCCTGGCTGAGCTGAGCTTTGAACTTCGTGGGATTCTGGACTCTGCAGTCAGCACCCTGGCCACTGCTGCATACCGGCTGTGATCCCTTGAACAAGTGGCAGCATGCGTGGGCGCACTGAGGAAGGGGACCCAGGGCCCACAGGGCCCACAGCCCTGCTGGCAGCTGCAGCGTCTCCACAGCTGCCGGGGGCTGCGTCCGGCCTTGTGGTCTGCAGGGAGGAAAGGCAGGAAAGAGCTCCGACCACAAGCGGGGCCGGGCCAGGCCCTTCCTGTGTGTTCCTGGACAGGCCTGAAGGCAGCTCGTTCGGCACCGTGCACAACCCTGGCAGGGGCAGCAGTTCCCCGCCCTGGGAAGGGGAGTGTGGAGCTCCTGTCCCCGGTCCTGCCCACAGTGGTGAGCGCCCTCCTGGTGTCTGAAGTGCAGCTCACTGCTCCAGGCTGGGACCCCAGGACGGAGGACCGGCCCTGCCCTTTCCCTGGCTGTGCCACCCGCAGCGAGTCCCCTGCCCTTTCTGAGCTTAGCCGAGTTTCCGTATCCAGCAGGACCTGCGGACACAGGGGAGCCCCCCGCCTCTAAATCTGGCGGGTGGGCGATGGCGAGGGAGCCAGGGTGGCGGTGGCAGAGGTCACCTGGCCGTGGGCGGTGTAGAAGTGGGGGTGCAGGTGCTCTTAGAGAGGTGACGGTCACGAGCGCTGTCACCTTGACCCCGGTGTCACTGAGAACGCGTCCCCAACTTTGCCAGAGGTGAAACGTGTGCTGTAGCTTTCTGGTAAATGTCCTTTATCAAGTTAGGGACATTTCTTTCTAGCCTTTGCTTGCCAGGATTTTGAGTCACCCGTGGGCATTCAAGTTTATCAAATAAATGCTTGCTGGTACCTAATAAAATGGCACAGATTTTCCTCACCCCGGGAAGACGCGTTACTGTCTCCTCGGTGCAGCAAGCTGGTTTTGTCTCAGATGTGGCTTTGTCTCTCTGTTTTCCCCTCTCTGTCTCTTGTTTCTACCCCCTGAAAAGGAAAACAGCCACCGTGCAGCTGGCCGGGAGCAGGAGAGCAGAGGAGAGGCGAGGCCAGGAGGCGAGGAGGAAGCAGCAGGAGGGAAAGCAGCTGTCTCTCTCCACTGCCTCCGCCTGGTGCTGGGTCAGCTCTTTCCCCCACTTCTGCTGCCGCTTCCGGCTGGGGTGGGGGTGGCTCCCCCATTTGTTTCAGACAGCGCCGGAGACATTCTGAGGTTGGGTTAAAATGCTGGTGGCAGACAGAGCGGAGGGGACTTGGGCCTGTGTCCCTCCCCAGACACTGCTGTGTGGTGGGAAGGAATTTTCTTGTGGCGGGGTGGTGGTTTGGGGAGAGGGCAGAAGGGCCGGTTGCCAGGCAGAATCGGCAGAGATGAGTCATGTTCTGGCGTGACCTGGGTCTTGGCAAAAATGAGACGCTATCCCAGTCTGTGGAAATCTTTTTGTTGGAGCTGGATGGGAGCATGGCTCACGGGATCCAATCCCCTCATGTTGCAGGCGGGGAAACTGCAAGCAGAGAGGAGAGCAGGGAGATGGCTCACTCTTCCTGGGCAAGGCCGATCCAGACAGAGGGTCATGTGCTGCAAATGAAATGCGATTTGATGGCATAGTGACTGGCCAGTGTCTCACCTTAGCCGTGGGGTCTGGTGGAGGAGCGTGTCTAGGAGATGACATTTAGGTGAGACACAATTGGAAGGGACAGACTTATGAAACTCTGGGGAAGAGGGCTCTGAGCAGTGGGACCAGCAAGTGCAAAGGTCCTGAGGTAGGGATAAGTTTGAGGGACTGCAGGGAGGCTGGTGAGGAGGCTGAGGCCAGAGGCGAGGCTGGGCTGACCTCCCTCCTGACTCCTTGCTCTGTCTGACACCGGAGACAGGAGCATTCAGAAAGCACTTATTGTATACCGGACTGTGCCATGCACTTTCTCCATGGGATTTTACTTCTCAGTGCCACATCCCTGACCCAGGCCCTCCCTTGAGGCCCTCAGCTCAGTCTGCTGGACCAGAAAAGGACCTGCCACACTTGCAGATTGTCCCCCATTTTGGCTCCCTTTCAAATGGAGCGGGAGTGCCTGAGAAGAGACTCTTTCCCGGGTGGGTGCCCGAGTGGGCTTTGCCAGGAAGCTGGGCAGTGCTGGTGGAGCCTTTGGGGGTCAGAGTGGAAGAGCACCCCTCAGTGGGAGGCGGCCTCTGGGGCCCGGCTGTGGTGGGAAAGTGAGCGAGGCTGTGGGGCCCTGTGAGGCCCCCCACAAGCCCTTTGCCCCGTCCAGCAGGCCCTGGGGACGCCTGGAACGCCAGGGCCCTGGGACTTAGCGAGCATCACCTGCTTGGGAAAAAGAGTAGGAAGATAGAGTCCCGGGTCCAACCATGAGATGAATACGCTGAGGGACAGAGGTGCCCCTGCGGGACACCTTGGAGGAGTGGCAGGCTCACAGGTCCCGTGTAGTAGGATGCAGCCCTCTGTTGGGGTGCACTGCGGCCTGTCCCCTCCCTTCTGCAGGGCAGGCTCGCCCACACTCAGCTCCATCTGGGGGTGGCTTCCGGGGAATCGACCTGTGACAGCAATGGTGCTGACGAAGGTGGCGGGGGTGGTGACCATGGTGATCGCGACAGTGGTAATGACAGATAACCGAATGCCACAGGCCACATGGCTCACGGAGTAGAAATTTATTTTCTCACAGTTCTGGAACTGCAGAGCCCGGGACCCAGGCTCTTGCGGGTTCCATCTCCGAGGAGAGCTCTCCCCGGATATGTGGGAGGTTGCTTGGTCCTCCTTGGTCTTTCTTTTGTGTGTATGCTGAGAGGCCATTGGTCCTCTTGGATTAGGACCCTACTTTTATGGCTTCATTTAGCTTTAATTTCCTCCTAGAGACTCTATCTCCAAAGACACAGGCACTGGGGATTGGGGATCCAACATACAAATTTTTAGGGGACCCAGTTCAGTGCACAGCAGGGACTGATGACATCAACAGCCACAGCGGTGTTTGTGTCAGTGGTGGTGCGGAGGTGACAGATAGTATTTATTGAGCACTTACTACATGCCCGGCACTGTACTCTTTCATTTCCCGTGGGATAATTAAATTAATCTTCTCAGCAAACCTACGACCTTGGAGCTAGTATTACCCTGATTTTTCAGAAGCGGAAGCCAAGGCTCAGAGAAGTTAAGTTCTTGCCTGAGTATCAGGCAAGATCAGGAAGGATCAGGGCAGAGTGGTGGTCAGAACCTGAGTGCTCAACTCTCATCCGTGGTTCTCTGAAGTCCTGTGATCCTGCTCCATGGGACCAGCTTTGCAGTGTGTTTGGGCAGAGCTGGGGCCAGCCCAGTCTCCCCACCGGGGCTTCCTTTGACCCCAAGGCCCCGGGGTAGGAAGGGAGGTGCCTGGAAACGCCTCTGCACCGCAGATCTGGGGTGACGAGTGTGTTCTCACCCGGACCTTCTGGGGTTCTTCTGGGAGCTGCGTTTCTCTGAAATGAAGTGACGGGCAGTGTCTAACATGACATTGCCAAGGATAGCCGAGTGGTGGCGGCAGTGGCACTGTTCACGGCTCATCCCCTGTGGCTGGCCAAAGGCAGTGGAGCAAGCTTGCCTGTCAAGCTGTGAGTGATACCAGTCACACTCGTGTGTCTCCTCATGGGCCTCACCAGGACACAGCTTTGCGTGGTTTTGGAGACCTCCTGTGAGCGCTGGTTCTATGCAGAAGACACCCTGCCTTGGGAGCCTTGAGGTTAAGGATTTATACCCAGTAACAACAGCAGTAGTAGTACTCGGGGTCATTGTAACATACTTGCTATCACAGCAGCAGTAACAAAACCGATGCAGGCAGCAGTAAGGATGATGCGGCAGTAATAGCAAACTGCCCTTGGCTCTGCATCAGACGGCCTTGGACTAGAGTCTGCTTTCCCCATTTCCTAACCACGACCTCCATCTCGGACCTGCCACTGATGCTTTTACTTCCTTTGTCTGTAAAGGGAGAGTGTTGTGGCATTTAGGGTTGTGTGAAGGGTACATGAACTAGGTAGAGCACTGGATGACCGTGCCTGGTGTCAACCATACCGGACCAAGAAATACTGTTATCGTCATGATTCCCATTTGGCAGACGAAGAAGCTGAGGCTCGGGTAGCCGGCATTTGATCCGATGCCTAAGATCATGGCACTCTGCCGAGCTGCTGCCTCCCTGTAGGGAGATGGCCGTCTCTGGGGAGGCGACCTTTGAGGGGTTGGCTGATGTCACCTAGGAAGGTGACACTCTTGCCTCTGCATCAAGGGGCTGTTGAGGCCTTTATAGGACGATGCTTGATGTGAGCTTCCAAAGCTAGGCATTTTGATGTAGTCCCAAGTGGCCCAAGCCCAGGAAGAACAATTAGGAAAGGTGAAATGAGACGTCTGTGGCTCCCAAGGGGCTGGGAGGCGGGCAGAGAACCCAAGCCAGAGCTCCATCCTGCTGGCCATAGCGGCGTGCCTTGGGGTGAGTCACTCCACCTCTCTGAGCTGCTTCCCAATGTCCACCGTCCACCTGCCCTCCATCAGCCCCGCCAGCCCGCCGATGATGCCAGTGCCCAGGCCGCACTTCCAGAGCACCACAATATGGCTCCTGGTTGGCAGCTGGGGTGCAGCGGGGGCCACTGGGCCCTGAGAATTGGTTCACTGCCTTTGGGTCATCGTGCATGGTGCTCTACGGGCCATTTTATCTGTCAAGACTCCCCACGGAAGAGTTTACTTAAACATGCCAAGACCCACTTGGAGATCCAGAAAACAATAAAACACAAAGAAACAAAACAGCTCCAGGGAGGTAAAGGTTATGCAAGGCCTTCGTGGGGTTCAAACTAGACTTGTCTGGAAAGGGGAGTTTTCAATGTGTCGATGGAAATACCCGCTTCTGTTAGTGGCCTGTTGGCACGGAGGTCTGAGACGCGCTGTAGTATTGTTTGGCTGTTTACCGGCTGCTTCTGATTTGCAGAATTCAGTTCCAATTTTCAGAGGAGGTTAACTGGGACAGAAATGTCTCATTTAAAAAGTGGAAAAGAAAAGAGGTGGGGAATTGTGGTGTTGCCACATGTGACAAGGGAGAGACTAGCCCGGCTCAGAGTGCCCGTGAATTACACAGCAGAACATGCCACACGGGACAACTGGAGATGTTTCCACCCAGGGCTCTAATTTGAGATTCTGACGAGGCCCTGGTCTGTGGTCTTTTTACAGACTGTGGAGGCAACAGCCTTTGAAGTTCTGTGTTCTCCGCTAGAACCCAGAATGTTAAAAATATGTACTTTTTAAACAAAGGGGGTATATTTAAGAGGTGACCCGGCCTATGTTTGAAAAAAAAAATCAAAATTTGAAAAACAAATGTCTTACTTTAGGTGTTCATTATGGTAGTCTTTTTTGCGGGGGTGACTTCTATATATTTTATTTAAATTTTTAAAATACATTTGTAGTACATGATTACATTCACCACAGGGAGTTCGTACACATATATAAAACTTTTTTACTCTCCTTTTCCCTTCCCTCTCTCCATCTCTTGGTTCTTTTCTCATTTGCAAAAGATCCATCTCCCTGCTTGAGGATCACATTTGCTTTTTTTTTTTGGTACCGGGATCAACTCTGGACCTTGCATGGTAGGTGGCGGAACCACTGAGCTACATCCTGGCCCCACATTTGTATCTGAAAACTGGCCCTCCTGGACTGAGATTTGTGACTTCAGGTAGGGGAGCTTGGACTGGTGGGGGGCTCCGAGCCGGCGAGCCAGGCAGCCCGTCAGGAGCCACCTCAGGCGCCCTGCACACCTACGGCAGGGTCAGAGGGAACCACTTAATGCCACACCTACACGGGACAGACAAACAGAAGGAAAGCTTCTTCCCTACGCCTCGGCTCATCTTCCCCCCACAAAAAATCCAGGAGGCTCTCAAAAGTTGGGGGCACCAGAATCACCTGCCCAGACCCAAGTCAGAGCCCTGGGCCTAGAAATCTGCATTTGCATTCATTTCCCAAGTGCTCCTAACAAGTTTGGTCCATAGGCGTATTATACCTTCTCAGCCAGTCTTTCTCAGATTTCATAAACCAGTGACACCGGAAAAAGAATCTGCATGACTCAACTTTGAGTTATCTTTTACTTTGTGAAGAGCAATGAAAAGCAGTGTCCAAAGCTGGTTGAGGAGGCACGTGCCTATTGCCTCAGCTATGCGGGAGGCGGGAGCAGGAGGAGTTTGTGGGCAGCCTAACAAGACTGTCTCAAAAAAATGACCATCTCCCCGTTTCATAAAGCACTTATGCTTTTGGAAAAACCTCTACTCGTGGCCTTTATTGTCCACTTTGCTAGGAGAGCTGTGTGCACCTTCACTGTCTAGTTTTGGGGAACCCCAAAGGGCTTTGGGCAACACTTTGGGGAAGGGGATCCAAGATACAAGGCTTACGAGAGAAAATCGTCATCTTACATTCTTTTAGTATAATATATATATGCATGTGTGTGCATATATATATGTGCATATATATGCAGATCTGTTCTATGTACAATAATTGGTTCTACCAAGTCATCAGACCAAGGCATTTTACTGGTAACCTTCTCCAAAACAGATGTAGGTAGAAGAAGATACTTATGCACTTTGCGGGCTATCAAAACTAGAGACTTCACTGATTTCAGCTGTGAGGCCATATGCGTGATTCAAAATATACATTAAGTGCATTATGGTGATGAAAGTGAGCTGAAAGAAACCACAGGATGCAGAACAATTAAACAGTATATTTTGCTCGCACTGGAGTCACAATATGGATGCAAATACTGTGCAGATCTCACAGCCTCTCTGAAGCAGTGTGAGGAGCTTCTGAACGTTCCAAGTGTTTGCACAGAGGTGGGCAAAGTCGCTCGACCTGCTGGAGCTTTGCCAAGGGCTCATTTCTTCTCTGCATCTCCTTTCTTGGGTTCTTGCTTCAGTTTGAAATCAGCCAGGGCGGCCTTGATGGCATCTTCTGCCAGCACTAGAAGGAACAGGAGACCGCCTGAGCTTCTACACGCTGAAGGAATAGTCACGGGAAGAAAACCTCTGGGCTGGAGGGCACTGGTGTGTGTGGGGCTTATCTGAGTGACTCTGCCAGGTGCTGGGGTGGGGAGCCAGACGGAAAGTCGGGCAGCTGCTTTCTGGGCCCCATTACTCCTGTGGGTGGCCCTGGGACAGACTGGGGGCTTAAATATCTGGGATTCTGGCCTCGTTCCTTAGCCTCCTGGAATTCACTTTCTCTTTGGTAAAACTGGGTTAGTCATACTTTTCTTGCTGGGATAGTGAGGGAATTCCAGAAAGTACCTAGCACTTAGTAGGGATACAATGAACGTTAGTTCTTGTGTGCTCCTGTGAAAGTCTGGCCCGAACCCGGCAGATGCTGGTTAAACTCGGTGCTGAACCTAAGTCCCACAGGGCTGATGGGACGGAGTCTGCCAACTTGCCCTCTTCTGATCCCAAGTCTGAAAGCTTCTGTTTAGGAATTGATATTGAATAGGAAACTATGGGGAAAGATAAAAACTGGAGGAGCTAGAATGACCACAGAAAGCCGCAAACAGCAGAGCATTAAAGATTTCAGTACAGTACTTAAGGAGCCTACCAAAACGGCTGAAGTTTTCCTGCAACCCCGTGAAAATGTTTACAAGCTATGACCTTTCCTCATGGGTACTTAAAATTCCAGCTCAAATGGAAAGAACTTGGGTCTCAGCAGGTGTCCTGAGGCCAGCATTTGTGGCCCCCAGCCCAGCAGTGTCCTTACCCTGACAGGAAGGCACTCTCTGGGGATATGTTAACTAGTTTGCTTAGTAAGCCTCTACCGATGTTTACTGTTAAAGCGACTGTTTCTCATTTCCTATTTCCTTGAGCATTACGAGAGGACGGGAGAGCACTAGATTTAATAACAGTGACGATGGCAGTGAAGGTCAAGTGCAAGCCTCGTGGCTCGTGGGCCCTCACTGCCCACACTGCTGAGGGGACGTTGCACAACAGGCTGCGTCACTCCACTCAGGCAGGTGCAGATGCGGACCCCCCCAGCCACAGCATCTGGACAGGCAGCGATGGAGGACGCGAAGAACGCAGGATGGCCAAAGTTGGGTTTTTGCCTCTGCTGGTCCTAACTTGGCTATAGCACAATGCAGGAATCAAAGATGGGGTTTAAATTCTGGCTCTCACTTAGCAACTGTGTGACTGAGGTGTTTCCACCTGAGCCAGGTTCCTCCTATGGAAGAGGGGAATGATGACATCTGTGGACTTAAGGCCGTTTCTGAGGTTTATAAAATCATGCCCTGCAGTGCTCAGAGGCTCCTGGCATGACTCCCTGGAGGCCCTGGCTGTGAGACTGCAGGGTGTTAATCTGCCAGACTCTGTGAGCACCAATCCTCTGCGGGTTACACAGACGGACTCTAGGACCCCAAAGCACTGTCACTAGTGCAGCTGAAATGGCTGCCAGCGTCCCCACCAGCTGGTGCCCTGGAGAGCAAATACTCACTGGAGCAGTGCAGTTTCACAGGCGGAAGGCAGAGCTCCTTGGCGATGTCTGTGTTTTTGATGGTCAAGGCTTCCTCCACCTGAAAGGCGCAAAGGAACGAGGTACAGTTCTGCAGAAGCTTTCTTGTGAGAGGGTCAGACAATAAAAAAGGAAGGCCCAAGGGGACAGGCTGGCAGGGGATGACTTCTGCTTAATAACAAAACAAAGCTTGACAGCGTTCTCAGGATTCCCACTGGCGTGCCAGACCGCTGCTGGGATTCTCAAGTGTGCAGTACACACACCTGCACCAGCCAGGTGCAGACCCACGGGACATCTCTGAGAGCTCTGCTCACAGCCAGCAGCAGAGTCACTGCTTAAAGGCAGCAATTTTCTGTGCTGCTTTGGCAGGTCTCGGGCTGAGAGCTCTGCTTGGACTTATCCTTTGCCTAAAGTAGAGAATCTCCTCCTGTTCAGGCTGCAGAGGATGCCTGAGGTCTGGGAGGAAGCCCTGGGATGACATGAGGCAGGCAGCTTCCTGCATTAAGGAATGGCAGATTTGCCCATCAGCCTGGCTCCCTGGCTAGCTCAGGATTTCAAGGTTACAGGCGCCCTTCCCCCATTCTGATCATGACTCCGAGGCCCCTGGAGGCCAGGTCCTGGAAGTGCGCCCAGTCACCTTTCCCCATTCACTGAGGACAGTTCTTGACCCATCACTTCAGATCTATCTCCTGTTAGAGCAGATTAGGCCTGTACTTTTGGGGCCTGCAGAGCTCACCAGGCAGTAGGCTCTGAGCTACAGGAAGCAGGTGGCATGTAGTCCGGCAAACTGCTTTCTGGGAGAGCTGGTCAGCACTGGGAGCAGGTGCCTCCGTAACTCAGCTCCCGGAACTGACTCCCAGCGTAGCAAGGATGAGTGCCCTGCAGCTTGGCTTTTCACAGCGGCCGTTTCAGATTTTCATAGAGCTTCTACCCCTGTAGCTGCTGGGGAAGAGGCTATGGTCGAGCAGAACATGGGAAAGGTGTTCTGGCTTTCTCATTTCCACCCTCAGGGCCAGCTATCAGCCACCTGGATCCCTGCCACTTACTCTGGCTGTGTTTTAATACCTCTTGTAACGCATGCTAGTTTATTTCACCAATATTTGTAAACCACCTGCAATCCTTCCTGAAAAAATAGGATGGGAAGAAATAAAGAGGAAAATAACCATTATTCAACATCCCCCAACCTGACCCTAGACACATGAACTATAAGAATATCAGCAACCTCAGAGCAAGACAAAGACTTCAATTTCTTTCTTTCTTTTTTTTTTTCTTTTTTGAGACAGGGTCTTGCTATGTAGTTCAGGCTGGCCTTGAACTCGTGAAATAGCCCAGGCTGGTTTCAAACTTATGAGTGCTGAGATTACTGGCATGCACCACCATGCCCAGCCTCGATTTCATTTTATCAGAAGGACAGATGAGAAATTTTTTTCTCTGTAATTACCAAAACACCACCTGAACGCCCAAATAAAAATGATCAACAAAAATCCCCAAGCAATACCTAACAAGATAGTCTACAATTCCCAATGTGAGGAATGCAATCAAAAGCTGGGAAAGGAAGAGATTAAAATAAAATTTTTTGAATATTTGGAAGAAATCGTGGTTACTTTTGTTTTTGGTACTGAGGATTAAACTCAGAACCTTTGTGCTTGTGAGGCAGGAAGCAGTACCACTGAGCTAAATCCCCAGCCCTCAAGGTTACCTTTTGATCCACTAGGGCCTTCAAGAGCTAGGCTGTAGGGAGTGTGATTTAACTCCATCACACTTGTAAGCAAGCTTACCGTCTTCCCTTTCACCCATTCGGTGGCTAAGGAGCTGGAGGCAATCGCGGAACCACAGCCAAATGTTTTAAACCTGGCATCTACAATCTTCCCCTTTTCATCCACTTGAATCTAGAAGAGACAGGAGTTAAGTGGTGATTCCTGGGGCCACCCTCTAGGACCCAGGAGCCCGCTACCCATGGGACCTCTGGGGTTTCTGTCTGCCTTGGAAACCATGACATTAATTACTGAATTTGCTTTGTTTCAAAGACCTTAGTGATCAAAACTGAGACTTTGGAGCAACTAGATGGGCCTGGCTGGTAAGGATGAGACGAAGATTAGGCTCTTTCTTCCATGCTAGTTTCACTCTGTTTGCAATCCTCGAATGCTTTTTGGCTCTAAGTTCTATTGGAAGAAGTCTGCTCAAAGCTGCTGGGGAAATTTGCCCCATAAACACTGGGAGAATCTGTAGCCAAGGTCTATGGATAATGTTTTTCTTGGGCATCAAAATGCACTCAGTGGTTCTCTGTTTTCCAAGATAGGTATGAAGACCCTGGCAACATGTCTGTTCACCATGAAGATTGTGGTTAAAGCTATGGTTTATTCAAAGTGCAATCCAGTACTTTCAGGTCACTTCCAAATAGGGGACAGTTTTAGTTCATTGCACTTCTTGTTTTGCCGAGGAGTGCTAGCTCACTAGACGTTTCCTTTGACCAGGAAAACCCACAAAATCTTTCACTCAGCTGAAGCTGAAATTTAAAACAATATAGTGAATTTGGATCAGTTCCCTGTTTTAGGACAGCATAGTATCCTAGCTGGAAAACTAAGACTGAGTGCCTGCTCTAAGCAGCTCTGACACTGACTCATTCCATGTCATTCGAATATATGAAGATCAAATGAGATGCTACATATATGCACTTTGTCAACTGGGAAGCATTGTTTAAGGGAAAGGGCTACTCTTCTCTCAAATAAAGATGAACCGGGTGGTACCTGCAATTTCATGACATCACCACATGCCGGAGCACCCACCAATCCAGTTCCAACATTTTTAGCTGTCTTGTCAAGAGACCCTACATTTCTAGGATTTTCATAATGATCCACAACCTGAAATGACAGGGTTAAGAGAAGTCATGATCACATTACTGGTACCAGTCTCCCTCAAGGTCAGCAACCTGAACCAGGCAGTGCGGTAGATTGTATTTATCAAGGAGAATTTGCGAATCCAATTCTTTTCGTTATCTCCTCTCCAACTTCCTCCAGAGATGGAAGACACTGTTTGAGAGGGAGCAAAGAAAGCAGAAAAGTCATGTTTTTAGCTCTTTAGGGTTTTCAGCCACAAATAATCATGTCGCTTCAACCCACCTACATCACCTAGTTTGTGCTTAAGCAGAGCTTTATTTCCCAATAAAAATCCACTGTCAAAGGAGAATGATTATTTTTTTTTTAATTCTAAAATAGGAAGGAAGCTTTCTCAGAAGCCTCAAGGTGACTCTTACGGTAAACGATGCTATGGAACGAGTCCTTTTCTGTCTACGTACTAAAATAAAAACATCACCATCGTTGTCTTTCAGGACCTTGAAACCAAGCTGGTGCAGCAGCGCACCCTGGTGCTGAAAGGCTGTCGGCCCAAGTTCCTTCCGAGGTCAGTGTCAACAAAACACAACCCGGGCCCAGGAGGAGCGAAAGTTTAGAAGTGCTGAAGTCAGAAGGATTGAACATTCACTGACACTGGCATACCGCAGGCTCTAATAACCTCAGGGTTTGTCTACCAGTTAGCAGTACGAATCTTGACCTTCTAGTCGTCCTTTCCACCTGATCACAGATTTTGACTCAGTTCCACGGACTCACAAAATATCTAGTGGGGACTTTTCTGCGCCTCGTTGATTTACAGAACACTTTAGTTGTTTCCGGAGTAGGTCTCATATGAAGATAATGGTTCCCAGAAGCCACTCCCGTCAAGAAACAAAATACTATCGTTAGTTAAGCGCCTAACTCTCCTGGGCATCCTAAGTGGCCTTCCTGTGTTAGGCCAATACACCCGGCACCAGGCAGCTGACTCACATATGTTATCTGTTGCAGGAGATTGCTGCCCTCCACTTTGCCATCAGCGAGGGGCCCTGACTTGCCCACAGTCACTTAGCGATAGCAGCGGCCTGGCTGACGCCGGAGCCCGTGCCCGTCTCGACGCAGAATAGTAATTCACAGCAGTACCCTCCCGCCTGGGATGCGGCGAGTTGAAAGCTGGTTCTTAGCGGCGGACAGCAGCGGGCCCACTGGAAGTCGCCACTGTATCACTGGTATGTCAGTGGCGGTCAGGATCACTGCTTAGCGGGGAAAAATGCATGGAGGCAGACCCTGGAGTAAGTCGGCCTTCGCAGCCCAGGGACCTGCGGGGCGCCTGGATCCCCTGGGCGGTCCGCATTCCCCCTCACCCACCCATACCTTCTTGTGATAGAGCCGGGCCGGAGCTGACAGCTCCCGGGCTGGCAGGCGGGGACTCTGGAGGAGGAGGGCGG
>NW_022900924.1:8402753-8450185 GCF_012274545.1 Fukomys damarensis | reverse complement strand
AGAGGGGCGTGCCCGGGAGTCGCTCTGTGGGCGCCGCGCCCTCGCGCCTGCGCCCTCAAACTTATTGCACGTGGCTGCCTTTGGCCCCGCCTTAACCACGCCCCCCGGGCGCGGACCGATCGTGAAGCGGGAAGGTCTGAAGTCTCAGGAGGATTTGTTCCTGGACGCTCAACTGCCCTTGGGGAAGTTTAGGGTGCTGGAGTCCCGAACCAAGTTCACATTCTGAAAGCCAACCTCTGGAGTGCGGTGCAGAGGACCACCCAGCCCATCTTGCCTAACCCTATTTTGCAGTGAAGGAAGCTGAAGCTCAGAGCGGTTTAGTACCTCGTCCATGATCTTTAGTGAGTTAGGGGTTCGAATTTGGATAATTCTAGGTTAGAATACTGGTTGTGCTCCTTGGCTGTGTGATCCTAGGCGAGGGACTTTGGCTCTCCAAGTCTCGATCTTTTCTTCTATGCCAATTCAAGGACAGTTCATTCATAGAGCAAATAAGTGTGGCGTATCTCCTATTTTACGTTATCAAGATGCTCGGGTAGACCCTGTGGATCTTACGGAAAGCAAAATAGACACACCTGCCTCATTAAACTTGCTGACGAGGGAGAACGATACATTTTCCTTCTTCAAAAAAAGGGAAGATTATATGCATACTACTCCCTGATTTAGAAAAATCCAGACAGTATCTATATATGTATTTCTGTATAAAACAACAGCAAGTTGTCAAAATTTTTATGACAACGCAAGGCAATTAGGAGTTTCTAAAAATGCTTATAAATGTAATTTATTAATATTGACTTGCAGAATATGATCTTACAAACCAGAAAATTTACAATGTGTATTTAATGCCTACCAGGCATTATATAAGGGCAAGGAATCATTTTGGGAAATAGATTTTTCTCTCGAATGGTGCAATGGATCCTTTCCCGAGGACTGAAGGTTTTCTCCGCATTTGAATCGCAGTGGTTGGGAAATTGAACCACGCTCTAGAGCGTTTATTCCAAGAATAATCCTGACCTTCTCAAGATGGCGTCAAACCGTATACGACAGGCATCACGCTCACTTCATGACTTCCTCTATGGCTTCCACTTCCCGTCCGAAGACCCAATTTCTGTCCGAGGTTGTGCCAGCACACACATGTTAAGGAGTTTTTTTTTTCTCTGACAGAGGGTTTTAGAAATATATAAAATAATAGTAATTACACGTATTTCTTGATTTTCCCTTCACATAAGGCTCCTAGTTTTCTTTTTGGTGGTAAGAAAATGGGGTTGTGATCAGGCGCGCGTCTTGGACTACTTCTGTTTCAGAGGGGTCTGGGCCAAGGGAAGACCCGGGAGTCACTGGAAACGCAAGATGGCGACGGTGGCCGCAACCTCGGCGTCGGAGCCTGAGACCGAGCCCAGAGGTGGGCCCAAGGCCGAGGAAGAAGAGGATGAAGTTAAGGCGGCTAAGACGAGAAGAAAAGTGTTATCCAGGGCTGTGGCCACTGCGACGTACAAGACCATGGGTCCAGCGTGGAACCGGCAAGAGGAAGGTGTGAGCGACAGCGACGGTGAGGAGTACGCCGAGGCTTCCTCCGCCGAGAGCTCCCCCGGCGAGTACGAGTGGGAGTACGATGAGGAGGAGGAGAAGAATCAGCTAGAGATCGAGCGGCTGGAGGAGCAGGTGGGCCCGGGGGTGGACAGCAGTCTCCTTCCGTTAGGTCCCCAGGTCTCGGCCCGCCTCCTTAATCCTTAGCGTCAGTAAAACTTCCAAGGCCACAAACCCACTATTACCCCCATGTTGCTTATTGCTTGAGCTCTTGGAACGTGCCCGGTGCTCTGCAAGCGTTTTCCCATCGGATCTTCTCCACGACCGGTGAAGCAATTGGTGTTGGCTGGGTTTCGCGGGAGTAGCTTCTTGATCAAGGTAACACTTCGGGTAGGCGTTACCTGTTCTTTAAACCAACTCCAGACCTCGTCATCTTAACCACGCCGTTGAGCAGTCGAGATGAAGTTTCATTCATAAGTTTATTTTCCTGTGGGGATAACGTCAGCGTTAAAATATGGTATAGGAGGAAAAGCATTGACCAGGACGGTAGTAGAAATGGAAAGAGAGGTTTCCGTGTTTGAATATACGTTTGAAGGCCAAGCCCCTTAAGCTGAGGTATTTCATTCCCTGTGTGCTTTGGGGGGAATTTTTCTCAGCCTGAGCTTACTTCTAGGGAATAGGTGCAACACACCTGCATCATCTAATTGTCAGAATAACCACAACCTGGTGTCCGGCCCCAGTTGTATTGTGCTCTGTGATCTGTAGCTTAATGAGGTGGTGACATCTCCAGGGTCCACGGTTCCAGCAGGCAATAGATAGCAAGTTCAAATTAGGATAATTTGAGAAAAGATCTGTGAAATGATTGCCTGTGTTTATGAAAGTATGGGCAGGGGAACCAAGAATGAACATTTAGTACTCCGTGGCTACTAATAGCAAGACTTAGTGTCCATCTTTAGGCCTGGAGATGTGCAGGGAATGATTAGTTACTTGAATAGTTGGATAGAGAGGGCACCTGAGGCTGCTGAGACCTTCTGGGGAATACGTACTGTGTCATGAGTTTCCCCTTTCTTCCCTCCACGCATCTGTTGGAGCATCCTGCTGGGTAAACGCACTTGGAAGCCAGAGAGCTAGGAAGCCCCAACATGCTGTATGCTGGGGGCACAGGATAGGGAGGAGAAGGTGGGGTGCATATGGAGGTACAAGACGTAAAAGAGACTGAGCACATTCTCGTTTTTACAGATAAGGAAACAAGGTTCAAAACAAATGAAATGATTTGTTCAGTGGCACCCGGAATGGGATTTGTATTCTTAAAGGTTATCTGTGGACCAAGTGCTGTGCTGTGTGGTTCACTTCCTCGGTGACGTGAAGTTGTGACAATCCTAGGTACTTCACCTTGCTGGTGTCATCCTCCTTATGACACGCCTTCTGGCACTGTTACTTTTCAGTTCTGAAGTAGTGATATTATTAATTGGTATAGTTTGTCTCACTTGTCATCACATGTGATCGTCAAATGAACCAGCAGGGGCAGGCAGGTGGCTACCCCCCCACCTGAGGATTGGACTCAGGAACTTGAACTTGCAAGGCAGGTATGGCACCACGGAGCTAAATCCCCAGCCCTAAATAAGTCAGTCTTAATTTATTCAGCAAATGCAGTATGATGTGGGTGCCAGGTTGATGTGTCTTTGCCCTCATTGAAATAATTTCTTTGGACTGCTAGCCCTGGACTTTTTCCTGGTTGCCCGCAAGTGCGTGTGTGTGCGTGCGTGTGTGTGTGTGTGTGTGTTGTGGGGAAAGGGGAATAGGATCACTTTTTAAAAGACAGGGTAAGGTAGGTTGGAACCAGAGAGCCGAAGTCCTTGAGGAAGGAACTCTGCTTCCTGGGCCCCGCCATAGAGCTCCCAGCCTCTGGTGCCTTGCAGTTGTCTGCCCTGCCTCGGCTCACTGACCATGCAGGATGGGACGTGGCAGGTGATCCACAGTTGAAGAACCTCCAGCCTTGCACTCTTTGCCCTGGGGTCTAGAGCAGGAAGTTTTGAATTTTTTCCTACTTCTCTCACACCACTTCTTAGTCTCAGGCTCCTTGTTCCTGCTGTAAGTACCCTTATGGTGGAGCATAATGTTGAGTGACTTCCAGATGGGTCTGTAAAAAATCTGACCCTGCCGTATTTGCAAGTTCTGATTCTCAACTGAGTATGTTTTAGGAAAGCTGGCTCTCAGAGTGGTATTTAGCCATATAATGAAAGCAGAGATTTTCCCATTATCTGCGTTTGTGTATAAACTAAAAGGCGTCTAATGGTGCCTTAGGTGCAGAACAGAGTATAGCTGTGTGACTTTGTGTGAATGCAAGCCTTCCCTGCAGTAGTGGACAGACTGTGCAAGTTGTTTCAGCTCTCTGAGCCTCGTATGTCCCAGTCGGTAAAGTGAGTGTTGTAATAACCTTCCCTCACAAGGAGATTATGGTGCTTAAGTGACACAGAGCACATAGAGCTCTTTTGACTTCTTTGGGTACATAGTAGGTGCTAAGTAAAGGCCTTTTTCATCTTGCCTTCCCCCTGACGGTGTCACTGCCTATCACTGGGGGGCTATTTCCTTCCCTCCTGGCCTGTCTGATATTTCTCAGCCCCATTCTAGTAACAGTCAGGTGTGGCATCTTTTGCATAGGGAGTTGCAAATCAGAAGATGATTTTATGCTCCTCTTTCTTTAAAGTCTTCTCTTTTTTTAAAGCATCTTGTGTCATTAATGGTGTTCTGAGCCTAGAATAGACCAGCAGGTGGACTCCTTTGTCAGTATTGGTCGAACCGTACTGAGATGTCTTTTAATGCACGGCACTTTGCATTTAATATATACTCTTTCAGAGCGCTTCTCTGTACTTCATATATCTTCCTTATTTTGGCTCCCCAAAAAGTTTAGACCACAAGCCACCTTTGAGGCACTTTCCTTACTTCAGTGACTTTTATGCCTTTTTCTATTTTCTGCTGACCTATACATGACATTCATGTTAGGGGCACTTGTAGAGACATTCCTGATGCTAACAAGTCTTCTTCCACCACTGTTCCCAGTGAAAAAGCACATCTGGACTTGGGTGTGTTGACATGGTAGTGTCATGAAGAACCTCAGATGTTCTTTAATGAAGAAAACATAGTTCTCATTAATTTCACTTAACTGCTGTGCTTTTGTGTGACACACTTGATACTCACTTTTGAAACATTACTGTGTCTTGGGCCGGGAATTTAGCTCAGTGGTTCCGCCACCTGCCTTGTAAGTGCAAGGTCCCGAGTTTGATCCCAGGTACCAAGAAAAAAAAAAAAAAAAAAAAAAATCACTGTGTCGTAAGCCACTTGAGAACCAAGAGCTGGACTCTAGCTTTTTCATGGTGCAAGCAAGGAAACAGAGCCTGAGAGGCTCAGATCACCAGTGCCCTGATTTGATCTGGAAGAAACAAGTCAGTCCATCACATGATTGCGGGATGGCTTTAGTTTGTCATGTTTTTTAGAGTAAGCAGGAGAACATTGCTAAAAGTCTTAGGGTTTTTTTTTTTTTTTTTTTTTTTTTTTAATTATCAAGTTCTTAGCTGGTATTGATTCTTCTTTATTCTGCCTGTCATTTGGTGCAAAGCAGTTTGTCTCTGTATAAGAGTTCTTCTTGAACCCTGGTTTTCAAATTGGAGATCACAGTCATGGGTCATGGATTGGCCAGTGCAAGTAGTGATACCTCTGCGTGTATTTCCCACCCACTTGGGTCT
Source organism: Fukomys damarensis (assembly GCF_012274545.1). Lineage (NCBI taxonomy): Eukaryota > Metazoa > Chordata > Mammalia > Rodentia > Bathyergidae > Fukomys > Fukomys damarensis. The sequence goes on along the minus strand of NW_022900924.1, from coordinate 8,444,918 downwards.
GATTCTGGGCAAATCTTCCTACTTGATTTTTTTCTTGAGATGTGTTTTGGTTTTTCCATATAAATTTAGAATTACTTTGTCATAGTCTTTTGGATTTTTGTTTAGAATTGCATGGATCTAACATTATTTAGGGGAAAATTGACACCCCTGCCATTAAGTCTAGTTACATGATAACTTAGACAAACTTCATTTATCTAAGTCTCTAATATCTTTCAGTAGGACTGGGGATTTAGCTCAGTGGCGCCGCTACCTGCCTCGCAAGCTCAAGGTCCTGAGCTCGATCTCCAGTACCAGGAAAAAAAAACACAAAAACTTTCAATAAATTATAAAAATATTTACATATAGATCTCATATCTTTCATTTGATGTATTCATAGGCATTTTCTTAGTTTTTATTTAATATGCTTCATATTGCTGTGAGTCAGGTCTCCAGAACTTTTCTATCTTGCATAATACTTACTAAAGGAGTACTCCTCTTCTTTCTCTCCCCAACTGCCTGTTAAACTCTGTTCTCCTTTTTGTTTCTATGAATTTGACTACTTAGGGTAGTCAGTTCCTTTTTCTTGTCTATTCCAGCTCAAACGCTACCACAGTGTTGAATAGAAAGTGATACTGGAGCCTTTGTGTTGTTTAAAAGGAATTTATTCTGGTATTTCTGTGTTAGGACATGTTTTGTAGGATTTTATAAGTACTTTTTAAAAAGATTTTTAAAAACATACAACTCACACACTACAATGTTTACCTGTTTTTTCCTCTCCCCCCCATCCCTCTCTCTTCCTTTAAGTTTGTTCCTAGATGTTCAGATGCCTCACAGGAGCTTTCTGAGTTAGAAACTAGTACTATTCCCCCTTTGTAGGTGAGGATATGCAGGCTTAGGAAATTTATAACTTGCCTGACACATTTTTTGTCTCCTCAGACAGTCTCTCTCGCTCACTTTTTGTTTTTGGTACTGGGGATCGAACTCAGGTCCTTGCGCTTGCGAGGTGGAACCACTGAGCTAACTCCCAGGCCCAGACTGTGTCTTTTACCCACGTGTCTTCTAACGGAACTGTGCACATGGAGGAAGTTTCACATTTGTTATAGAAGCTCCTTCCTGCGCCATTTTGTTTCCCTCCCTGTGAGGGCGGATGCTGCATTGCTCTCTCAGCAGCTCTCCCCAGAAGCACATCTGTTTGTGGCGCATCTGTGTGTTGTAGACAATGGTGACAAAAGATGAAGATATTTTGAGGATCAAATTTTAAATTTCAATTTTTGTTCTTTTTCTTTTCAGCTGTCCATCAACATCTATGACTACAACTGTCATGTGGATCTGATCAGGCTGCTCCGGCTGGAAGGGGAGCTCACCAAAGTGAGGATGGCCCGCCAGAAGATGAGCGAGATCTTCCCTTTGACTGAAGGTAGCGCTTCTGCGGTGGGGCTGCTTTGGGGAACACACAGCACTGAGGAGGGCGCAGTTCTTTTTGATGCTGAAAATAGAATATGTGCCTTATAGAAAATTTGGAACAGGTGTCAGTGGAAAGAAGAAAGCCCATCATTCAGAGTCAACTATTTTTAGTTTATTGCTTTGTAGCTTTTTGTGAAACATGGTGTGATCATACAACATGGATTCACATTTTGAACCCTGATTTCTTTTTTTTTTGTTGATTTTTTTGAGATAGGGTCTCACTATGTAGTTGAGACTGACCTGGAACTCACTATGTAGCCCAGGCTGGTCTCAAACTCACAGCGATCCTCCTGCCTCAGCCTCCTGAGTGCTGGAATTACAGGTGTGCACCACCATGCCTGGCTTGAATCCTGATTTCTTTATCCTAATACTATGGCAAAATTCTTCTGTGTACTTAAGCTTTACCCTGGTCTCTACTTCCCATTTCGGTTGGCATGTGTGTATCTTATTTTCTTAGAACCAGTAAATTGTAAATGTACTTAAACTTACATAGTTTTTAAAGCAAATGTTTCATACTTTAATTGTTCTGCAGTAGTTGCACATTTAGGTCATTTCTACATATTTGCTAATTAGAAATATAATTGCACCAAACAACTTTAGTTAAATCTTCCTGAATAATTTATAAGTGATCTCTTGGGCAGGAGTTGGAAAACCCTGTTCATAGCTCCAGCTCTGTGTGTCCCCCTCCTGCAAAGTGAAACTGCTAAGTGAAGACCGCTGAAGTCACATTGCTCAGATTCATTCTTTCCTGGTTGGACTTCTCTGTTAACTGTGAGACCTTAAGCTCATGGTGGAAAGAATTTAAGAGAACAGTTGTTTATACCTTGCAGTGCATGACAGAATAGAATGAGCTACTCTGTGTGTAGCATGTGATACTCTGTGTATGGCAGGTCTTACATCCTTCCATATTGCTGCCATTAATGCTGTCATCTACCCTACAGGTTTGAAATAAAGATTGAATGAAAAAAAATGAATATTTTACAAAAGTATAAAATGTCCAACAGGTGTGGGCTATTATTATTTGAATGATTTCGTCTTATTTGGAAGCATCAAATCTGTGTGCTTGATTGGAGGTTCAAGATTTGAACTTTGTGAACTGGGCTGGGTTGTGTAACTAAAATGGGTAAAGTGCTTGTGTCCTGGTACCTCTGGTGAAGCCTGCTCTCAGCCTGCCCTCTGCCGGGGACCTGATCATGCAGGAGGTGCTGTTGTCTCCTAGAGCTCTGGCTGGAATGGCTGCACGATGAGATCAGCATGGCCATGGACGGCCTTGACCGGGAGCACGTGTATGAGCTCTTCGAGAAAGCTGTGAAGGACTACATCTGTGAGTTCCCCGTGGAAACCAGCCCCAGGAAACTCCTCCGTAGTCCCCCAGTTGGCTGCTTTATCTTTTTAGTATTTCTGTTCCAAAAAGTTAATGGTGGGCCCCTGGAATCATTTTGTGGTCCCTGAAAAGTGACTTAGTAGGCCAAATGTGTACAGTAAGAATTAATGTGTTCCCAGTTTAGTCAGCCTGATCTTGAAGGCACAGGAGTGAGGACCTAAAAGAAAGTGAAAGGAATAGGACAACCATGTCATTTCTCTATTGTTTGAACATTATTGAAAATAGAGCTTTAAAATGTAGATTTCTTTTAATAGAGTCAGAGCTTTTAATTTAATTCTTTGACCAGATGACATAAAAATGAATCAGGGTTTGAAAGTTGAAAAATTTTAGGTTTTGAAATTTTTTATAACTGTTGCCATTGAAATTAGTTGCTGGACCCCTTTTTTTTTTGGGTGCTGGGAACCAAGCTGTATTCTTTACAGCTCAGTAGTAAAGGGTCCTTTAGTTTGACCAAGTAAACTTTATGCCTGATTGTTGTACTACACACCTACCACTTGGCATATTTTGTTTATGCTGTAAAATCCCAGTGACTATCCTTGGTAGGATGTTTATTAAGACAATTCTTTTCAGGCTGCAGTATTAGTATAGATAAATTGCGATGCTTGTTGGTTATGCTCTTACCTTTTTGGTAAGCGCATGTCTTCTGTGTGCATTTTGGTATCTGGTAATTTATGTCCTGAACTAACAGAACACTCCTCATTTTTAGGTCCTAACATTTGGCTAGAGTATGGCCAATACTCAGTTGGTGGGATTGGTCAGAAAGGCGGCCTGGAGAAAGTTCGCTCTGTGTTTGAAAGGGCTCTCTCCTCTGTCGGTTTGCATATGACCAAAGGACTGGCCATCTGGGAGGCTTACCGAGAGTTTGAAAGTGCCATTGTGGAAGCTGCTCGGGTGAGTGGACATCCGAAATGCTCCAAAATCCAAAATTTTGAGCGCTGTCATGGTGTAACCTCGTGGCAGCAGGTCGCAGTCAAACGCAGGTGTTCTAAACCTGTTGTATAAAATCACCGCCAGGCTCTGTATGTAATATGAGTTAAACTCGGCTGCCCTCCCTAAAACTTGTTACAGATATGCAGATCCCCCCAAATCTGAAGAAAATCCAAAATTCAAAACACTTTTGACACCCATCTTAACCTATGTGATTAAGTAGCCCCAGTACCTTATGTTTACAACCCTGTGGAAAAGTCTGCAGTGGAGCCTTCCACTTACCCTGACTAGGGTGTCGGGCCTGTGCTGCTTCCGACATTCGCAGCTCTCTAGCGTCAGACACCACCTCTGCATGGCCTCTGCAGCCCCTTTCCGCACAGTATTGTGGCCATCGTACTTTACTCCGACGGCTCCTTCACCTGGAAGTTACTGAGTCTGCAGGCATTCCAAGTGCCCATTCCTCTGGGAGCCTTTCTCAGTTTTCTCCTGTGTAACAACAGCTCACCCCTAAAACCACTAGCAATCCATGGGATACTTTACCTTTATGATGGTTACGTCCTGCAACACTGTAGTCATTTGGATAGGTTTCTTTTTTAAAATTTTGAGACAAAGTCCATAAATTGCCCAGGTTGTACTTTAAGATCCTCCTGCCTCAGCCTTCCAGAGCTGGGATTACAGGCATGTGCCACTACACCTGGCTTGGATATGTTTTTTCTTTCCCTGTCATAAGCCCGTAGTGACAGAAATGACATTTATTTTTGTGCGCCTCTCATTTGACATGATACCTCATCAAAGTCATTGAAACTTTTTAGTTTGAACTGAAAATCTGTTAGATGTCTTTTGAAGTAGAAAGAACTGTAGTTTGTCATTTACTACTAATTTGCTTCTTTAGCCCATAGCTGACTTCCTTTCCCCTTTTGACCGGGAACAAACCTTTGATTCACAGCTTGAGAAAATCCACAGTCTCTTCCGGCGACAGTTGGCAATCCCACTCTATGGTAAGAGAAACTGACTGGTCAGCAGCCAGTCCTTCCTGGTGTTAAAATGCTTCTGAGTATGTCCTGTGAGGAGACCTTGTCCAGCGTCCTGGGAGGCAGCTATGGCCGGTGTTGCATTCTCTGGATGAGGTCTTTAGCCAGACTTGTCTTGCGTCATTGGTGCCAGTGAAGGTTGTCAGGGTCAGTGGCAGTACGACTCTGTGACACCCTGTGGAGATCTCGGTCCTACTTGAAGACGTAGTCGGAAAGGCGAAGATGACATTTCTGAAAGAAATACAGAAACAGACTCCTGTGTTTCCTGCAGAAACTGTAAAATAAGAGTTCTGTCGTGTGTACTTTCTCTTTCCTTCACAGAGTGGTGATTTTCCGTATCATTGCTCTGTGGGGTTGAGTTGGGGGAGAGGTACAGTTGATCGAGGTTTGGGAGAGTGTCCCTTTTGGGTGAACATATTTTGGCAGGGCCAACCATTTGGCTCTGGAGCCGTGAGCCTGAGTGGCGCCAGGAGGACAGTACAGGGTGGGAGAAATTTGACACTGCCCTCTTGTCTGTCCCCTAGGCCTGGTTGTGCATTGTCTACACCCAGCGCTTCTGGGCAGCCCTGCCTGAGCCCCCAGCTGTTATTTCCCTGCTTGGGAAATAGGCTTCATGGTTCATTTGGGTTTGATCTGATATAGAAAATGAGTCTCTGATACAGTTGTTGGTTGACCAGACTCAAAGGGTTTGTAGATTTCATCTCACATACCATGTGAGACAGCTTAGCTTAGTAAGCAAGAGTGTGAACGTGGGCCAGACTGCCTGGTTTGGAGACTTGCTGTGTTTCTTGTGGCTAAGTGACTTACCACACCTCTGCTTCCGTTTCTTCAACTGCAGCATGAGGATTACAGTAGCACCTTCCTTACAGAATTGTGAGGACTGAGGGAGAAATGGACGTGAAGTGCTAGAAATGTAGGTGTGAAGCCCTGGGTCAGCGATGGTGAACCTTTTAGTATGTGTGCTGCGGAAGTGAGCACCGCGGTGAACCTTTTAGAGCTTTCGGTGGTGATGAACAGCCCGCCGAGGCGCACATGCCACACATGGGTTTGCCACCACTGCGTGGGGTAGAAAGCCTCGTGAGTATCGTTAGAGTGCTAAAGTGCTGCTGATACTGAGCTGCCAGGTTTCACCTGAGATAGATTCAAATGCCAGGTCTGGGGCTGATGACACCAGAGTCTTGTGGCTTTTTCTGTGCTTTGGTCGCTAAAACCCAAATAGCAAGACCCATAGGGCTGAACCTCTTTCAATAGATATGGAGGCCACATTTGCAGAGTATGAAGAATGGTCGGACAACCCAGTGCCAGAGTCGGTCATTCAGAACTATAGCAAAGCCCTGAAGCAGCTGGAGAAGTACAAACCCTATGAAGACGCGCTGGTGAGTACCGGCCGCCTTCGTAGTCAGCGTCTCTCTCACACCTCTCCCTGATTGATAGCTGTGAGTTAAATGCTATCTTAAAGTCTGTTTATTGTGAAGTATATAGAGTGTATAAATGTATACGTGCAGTTTGCATCCTAATAATAAAGCCAACATCCATGTACCCACCACCCAGGTTAAGAAATAGAACATTGCCAGTACCTTAGAAGTCTCCTATGTGCCCCTCTCCGATTGCCTCCTCCTCCCTCTCCCGAGAGGTAATCACTTTCCTGACTTTTGTGATAATCATTCCCTTGCTTTTCTTTATAGTTTTACAGCCCATGAATGTATCCTTAATGATTATATTGTTTAATTTTGCTTGTTTTTGAACTTTTACGTAATAGATTCTTGCTGTATATCTTCTTTTACCCAGCATGTTTTTGGGTTTTACTCATGTCGATAAGTATTGTTCATTTATGCTCACTGCTGTAAAGCTGTCTGTTTACTGCAGTTTATTCAGGGGCCGGCTAGTTGGATGTTTCCAGGTTTTTGCTAGGAGGAGCAGCATTGCTCTGAACATTGCTTTTCTGTCTCCTGTGCCCATGATTTGTTTCTCTAGAATATGTTATGGGTCACAGGTGATACCGAGGTGTCCCCAGGTTGTCAGCGTGCCTTCCAGCCAGCAGAATCTGCAGTCTCACTTCTGCTGACCTTGTATATTGACATACTTAAATTTTAGCCGCTCTTTTTGAAATTGTGGTTTTACTTTGTTGTTGTTGTTGTTACTAAAGCTGTTGAGCAGCTTTTCATGTTTATTAGCTATGCAAATTTTCTTTTTGTAAATTGCTTGTTAAAAGCCAGGTCTTTTAAAAAAACTTTTGGTTTTGTTTTCATTTTCCTTTTTTTTCTAATTGACTCTTTGGAGTCCTGGGTCTTAATCCTTATTTTTGGTTGCATGTACTGCAAAATTCCCTCCCAGTTTGTGTCTTATCCCCTGCCCCCCCAAGGTATATTTTGATAAATGGTTCTTAATTTTAATATAAGTGGATTTATTGATATCATTCTTTCTCTTATGGATTGTATTTTTGTGGTATACAAAAAACTGTTGTTCATTTAAGAACTCTCGTGTACTCAGGTCTTTAATGTATTTAGCTCTATTTTCTTCTGAAAGTTTTATAGGCCTCCATCCACCTGGAAATGGTTTTTGTGTATGGTATGAGGCAGGGCCCAGTTTCATTTTCTCATGTGGAGAACCAGTTATTCTGATAACTGTGTCCTCCATTCCTGGGGTACAGTGCCACATCTGTCCTAGATTAACATCCATTATGTGCCTGTCTTCTGGTTTGTATTACACTCTCACAGTGATGATGGCTCTGTGATGTTTGATGTGGGATTGGATGAGTCCTGTCTGCCTTGGCCCTCTCTAGAGAGTCTTGGCTTTCTGTAGCTGTTATAGGTGCTTCTGTCAAACTTAGAATCAGCTTTTTAAAACTCTCTCTTTTATTTGATTGAAATTGAATCTGTAGGTCAATTTGAGGAGGAATTTATGTCTTCCAGTCTGTGACCATGTATGTGTGTCGGCCATTTAAGTCTTATCTTTCTGTAAAGTTGTCTGATAATTTTACAAGTTCATCCAGTGTCTTGAAAACATTTATTTAAAACATTTTTTAAAGATGTATTTCAAAATGGTTTTTGATATATTTTTAAATGATGTCTTTTTTTTTTTTTTTTTGGTTTTTTGAGACAGCGTCTCACTACATAGTCGAAACTGACCTGGAACTCACTGTGTAGCCCAGGCTGGTCTCAACCTCACAGTGATCCTCCTGCCTCAGTCTCCTGAGTGCTGGGATTACAAATGTGTGCCACCACACCTAGATGATGTCTTTTAAAGACTTACTTTCTAGTTATTCTTGGCATATAAAATGCCATTGTTATTTTATATTTTTAAATCTAGCAACAATAAATTGTTATGATTAAAGGGTTTTTTTGAGTATTCTGTCATGGCAATATTTTTATTATTTATTTATTTATTTTTTTGGTTTTTTTGAGACAGGGTCTTGCTATATAGTACAGGCCAGCCTTGAATTCAGTATATAACCCAGCCTGGCCTTGAGCTCACAGTGATCATCCTGTCTCAGCCTCCTCAGTGCTGGGATTACAGGCATTTACCACCATGCCCAGCTATGATACTGTTTAAATGTCATTTGCCCCTTTCTTATTATTAGAACACTCTGTCATCTGCTGTGTCTCAGACTTACACTCTTATTTTCTTGAATTTATCTTATGTTTTTGACCCACCGGACTCCTTGTTAATTTTATATTATACAGTCCCAGTTTGTTCACATTTGCTAGGTGCATTTCATGCTTGCTTTGCTCTTCTTGTATCCTAGATCTTTCATCTGAAATTATTATTATTATTTTTTTGTCTTGTACAGTCTGTGGAGTCTCCTACCTGGAGATTTGTTGGTAACAGATCTTCAGTTTTATGTGTCTGACAAAATCTTTGCTTAGCTTTGCTTCTTGAAAGTCATTTTCTTAGGTTATAGAATTCCTCACTGCAGGAATGTTCTCTCAGCAGTGGAATACAGCTTTCTGTCTTCTGGTTTCTGTTTTTGCCCTTGGGAAGTCAACCGCCTCATAGTTTTTTCTCTGGCTGATTTTAACATCTTACTGGTTTTGTTTGATACCTACAATTTCATTACCATAGATCTTGGGAGTGATATCTTTTTATTTATCCTATTTGAGGTTCACTGGACTTCTTGACTCTGTTTTTGATATCTTTCTTGGTATGTTGAGTTAGAGTGCAGCCCCTTTTGACTTAGGTTTGAATCCTAGCTCTGCTGCTTACTGACACTGACTCTAGGGTAGTACTTCAACTCTTTGACTCAGTTTCTTTGAATGTGGGGTGAGTATGATGATGAGATCTATCTCATAATTGTTGTGAATATCAAATTCTTAATGTACGTTAAGCCAGTAGAGGTTTCCATTTTTGCTTGGCTTACTGTCCTCAGATTTTATGCTCAGTGTTTGTTTCTTTGCCATTTTGTCGATGATTTTTAAGATTGTTTTTTGTTTTGTTTTTTTTTTTTTTTTTTTTTTTGGTACCAGAGATTGAACTCAGGACCTTGTGTTTGTGAGGCAGGTGGCAGAACCCCTGAGCTAAATCCCCAGCTCTAAGATTGTTTTTATGTTAGAAATTTTTGTTGTTAATCAATGCCGTGGAGTATCTGGATAACTAATCCACCACCGTTAACTGGAAACCAGGGCTCTAAAGCATTGTATTTTTATGTACAGAGCATGTGTGCTTTCTGGTCAGCCAGCACAGGGCCCCTCACCCTTTCCTTTTAACATAAATGATTTCTATGTACTTGAGTTTCACAGTGTCCTCAGCCAGTTTATTTTTGTTGTGGCCATCAGCAGAATGGCTGAAGAGAAAATAAGTTGAATAAGAGGTTTCTGTCCAAAAAGACTTGTGATTGTGTGTCTTTGGCTCAGTAAACATTCAGCCCAGCCTCTTCTGACTTTTGCTTGTACCTGTACTATTGTAGGACTGGTATTCGGAGCAAGCTACCAAAATTACATAAGATAATTTCCCACTCTGATTTCCATCCCTCCACTTTGGATGGGTGATTAGCGGTAGGATGACTGGCTGAGGTGTTGCTCTTTCCTTCATTTTCTGGTGGTTTGGAATACACCGTGAGAAGGGTTTTAGAGACTTGCTAACTACTGCCCTACTTTGGACCAAGTGGGAAGACACTCATGCTACTCGTCAAATTATAGATCCTGTTGTAGAGTAGTTTGAGAGAGAGGATTTTGTGATTCTTGTGTAGCCACTCTCTCCAACATTTATTTTATTTGAAGATGCTTTGTGCATCTTGACAGTGTCAAGTAACTAAATTTTGTTTCAATGTGATTTTCCTGTGCTCCAGTTGCAAGCAGAGGCACCAAGGCTGGCAGAATATCAGGCATACATCGATTTTGAGATGAAAACTGGTGACCCTGCTCGTATTCAGCTGATCTTTGAGCGTGCCCTGGTGGAGAACTGCCTCGTCCCAGACTTATGGATCCGTTACAGTCAGTACCTAGTAAGATGGCTGTTCTGATTTTATTTTGTTTGTACCAGTTTAGAATCTGTTTGAAGGTAGTCGGTAGGTGTGTCAGGCATTGGTTTCATGCTTCCCCTTTTTCTTCCGTCTTCCTCTTCTCTTTGACAACTTGCTTAGGAATTTTTTTCTCAAGTTTAAAGTTATTTTAAACTGATCATTAGCTGTACTAAAATTTTGCTTATAGCCTTATCATTGAGGACTTTATAACAGATTTGTATTTTTTTCTATAATTTTTTATTAGGAAAAAATAAACATAAAGGTAGATTAGTAAAATGAAGCTTCAGAGCCCTATCGCCCACCTTCAGCAGTGATTAACAATTATGACTCTGGTCTTTTATTATAGTTCCATGTCTGTCCTTACCTATTTCCTTCCCCCTTCTGAGTATTGTCAAAGAAATTCAGAAATGATATTTCATTGATATGTATTTTACTCTGTGTATATAAAAGGTTATTTATGTACAAAAGGATATAGAAAAAGTCCATGCAGTAGGATCCGTTAATGTCTGTTAAGGCTATTTTGACATATAGGTTCTTCTCTTGTCCCTGTCTCTTTTTCTCCATTACAGTGGTAATTTCTCTGTTGAAGAAACCATGTCACAGGAGACATTTCTTTTGTCACTTGATTAGGCTGGCAATGTTTCCTTGATGATGAAGTCTTAAGAAAACTTCGTTTTCTAACCCTGGAATTCTTTATCATAGGATCGGCAGCTGAAAGTAAAGGATTTGGTTTTATCTGTACACAGTCGTGCTGTTAGAAATTGCCCTTGGACAGTTGCCCTGTGGAGTCGGTACCTCATGGCCATGGAGAGACACGGAGTTGATCATGGAGAAATTTCTGGTGCGGATATTTTTGTGGGAAGACTTCTAAGTTCTTTGCCCGAAGTGAGAAACAGAAGTGTGGTGAACTCACTACATCAGCAATCTGCAGGGAGTTCTCTGGGATACTGAGAATTAGTGACAAAAGGGCTGTAAGTGAGAGATACACTGGTTATAGTTTTGGCTTCCTCTAGCTTTTTCATATGCTGATAGTCATTGTGATATTCTAGGAAGTTCTGGTCTTTTTTTCAGACTTGTTTGACCTGGGACTCTCATTGCAGTGTCCTGTGGAATGAGTCCTTTCTAGAACAGTCCTTTCTGGAACACACTTTCAGAAGCACCATGGGAGCTTCTCTTTTGAGCATTTTTCTCTTGCTCATTTCCCCTTGTTATATCCTCTTATGACTATTTTTAAAAATCATGTATTTTATAGTAAGTGGTTTGAGAACTTTATATGAGCTTCGTTTTGAGATGGCAGTGAATCCTGACCTTTTCCTCCAACTCCAGTGACCTTCGAGAAAGCTTTGAACGCTGGCTTCATCCAGGCCACAGATTATGTGGAGATTTGGCAGGCGTACCTCGATTACCTCAGGAGAAGGGTTGACTTCGGACAAGGTACTTAAATGCGTGAGTTTCCATCAGGACTGAACTTTTCCTCAGCATATCTTTGGTGTGATGTTCCTCTTCCCCCAGATGCATAATTGTTTAAATGGTGAAGACCAACCAGCCCCCCACCCCCAATTTTAGCAACTTATGACACTAACAGTCAGGCTGTGGACTGGTAAAAGAGGTTGATGGTTATGTTTCATACCTGTTCTTCCAGCCTCAGTAGCCTTGTCTTTCCTTTATTACTTCTGTCCCTTTTATAAAACCCACATAGTTCAAAAAATAATAGTACTGTGTTTCTTGTACATCTTTGAACCTCTGCAGGACCCCCCTCCGCCCCCCATCCAGGAGGCCCTGACTTGTGCTAATGCTAGCCTCAGCTGTTCCACTGTTGACCCACATCACCCCACTTGGGGCGACCCCCTCTGCCCCCGGTCCCCCACAGCACCTTGTGCTCACTTCTGTCCCGCTGTGCCACATTCCTGTTTCTGTCTCCTGTGCTGTGTGGTGAGGCACAGATTGGCAGTTTTATTTCTGTGCCTTCTGTGTGCAGGCCGTGTTGATTCATAGTCTTTTTTGCCATTTCCAACAGACTCCAGTAAGGAGCTGGAAGAGCTGCGGTCTGCATTCACGCGTGCTTTGGAGTATCTGCAGCAAGAGGTTGAGGAGCGTAAGTCTGGCCTGGCCTGCTTTGCCCATTCATATTGCTGTTTGGAGTTGATAAACCTTTTCAGCCAAGGGGCATTTGCCTCAGAATTTCTAATTTTCGTTAATTCCATTCCTGAAGGTTTCAATGAGAGTGGAGATCCAAGCTGCGTGATCATGCAGAACTGGGCAAGGATTGAGGTAAATGTTTTTGACAAGTCTGTCTCATCCACCTTTGGAAGGACCTTTGTTTAATTTTTTTTCTATTAAAGATGAAATAAAAGTGAGTTGGAACCCCAGGTCGTGGTCTAGGTGCTACAAGAATTTGTATTAGGAACCATGCTTGGTGCACATTTCTTTATCTTGGCGACATTAACTCTGGGCTAGAAGTCGTGCAGCAGATGTGCTTGTGCAGGGCGGTCAGTCACTCTTCCTGTCTTCACTCCCTTGTTGCATGTTCTGTGTGCACTGTTTGCCAGCTCTGCCAGGTGCAAGGAATCAGATCAGTATGGCCTTTGCCTGCTAAGGCTTTAGTCTCGAGTGGAAGATGGGTGAATTGATAAATCATTAAAGTATATGATTTACTGTGTGTCTCTGCTGAGCCAGGCTCACCCAACTGAAACGTGGAACCTTAATTACTTGTTAGGATTATAAAATTCTAAGCATGTTTTACATCTGAGGGGGTGTAAGGCTGAGAAATGACATTTGTCAGATCATTTCTGCATGGGATGTTTGTGATGTGACCCTTCTACGGGTGAGGAAACTAAGGTTCAGAGAGATTAGGTCACTTGCCCAAGTCACGTAGTTTGTAAGTGGAGGCTGTGGCATGTAGTTTTAGATCAGTCTTTTTTACTCTATAGTGCTCTCAAACACTTGCAATTAAACTTAATTTAAAAAAAAAAAAGAAGAAGCACCATGTGCTGTCATGTGAATGCAGGGGTCCTGCCCCATTCACAAGAGGCTTAGGTCTCTGGGTCCTTGTCCCTGCAGAAGGGGAGGAAGGGCCAGTCTGGGCTGTTACCACTGGAGCAGCTGGGTCTGCTTGGGATTCATGGGGCTTCTTAGCTATGTCTATCTCAAGTTCGTTTCATGTGGCTCTTGGTGCCTGAAGATTCGGGTCCTTCCCCGACTGATCTTGTTAATGCATTTTAGGCTCGGCTGTGCAATAATATGCAAAAAGCACGAGAACTTTGGGACAACATCATGACCAAAGGAAATGCCAAATATGCCAACATGTGGCTTGAATATTACAACCTGGAAAGGTAACTGGCCTGGGGGTGAGGAGGGGCACCGTGCTGGTCAAGGGAACACCTGTTCTCTGTCCTGGCTGGCTGTCTGCCTCAGTCTTCAGAGTGGGTTCCTTCTGTCATCCTTTTGCTCTTGAGGGTGCACTGTGATCAGGCAAGGATAGAGAACCAAGCAGTACTATAGCCTGGGGCTCCTATAACCATGGATTTGATTTGTTTTTATTTTTGGACAGGAATGTTTTAACTTTTTTTTAGCTTATTTTTTTATTATGTTTCCTGTTTTTTTTGTTTTGTTTTGTTTTTGGTACCAGGGATCGAACTTGGGCCCTTGCCACTTGAGAGGCAGGCGCTGAAACCACTGAGCTAAATCCCCAGCCCTTTTTTGGTTTTTTGAGACAGGGTCTCACTTCGTAGTTCAGACTGTCCCTGAACTCATTATGTAGCTCAGGCTGGCCTCAAACTCCCTGAACTCATTATGTAGCTCAGGCTGGCCTCAAACTCGAGGCAATCCTCCTGCCTCTGCCTCCTGAGTGTTGGGATTACAGGCGTGAACCACCATGCCTGGCTATGATGTTTACTTTAGAGGAAAGTAGGAAATTCTAAAAAACAGAAGAACACTCAGATTTCTTAAAATCACTGACCCAAACTGTTAGTTTGGAATATATTGAGACTTTTTGTTGTTTAGATTACTTATAAATGAAAATGTAGTAATAGCATACATGTTATGTAAGACTTTAAAACTGGATAAAATAGGATATGTTCAGTAATATTTGTAACATTAGTAGTTTATAAGGAGTATGAGCAGATTTTTTATTTTTTATTTGAGATAGGACCTTGCTATGTAGTTCAAGGGTGGCCTTAGACTCACTGTGCAGCCCAGGCTTGCCTGGAACTCTTAGCGATCCTCTTGCCTCGGCCTCCCAAGTTGGCATGTGCCACTGCACCTGGAGAGTATGAGCAGCTTTTCTATTCAATATTTGAATATTGTGTGTCAGTAAATAAATTTCCATTTCTTAGTTTCTGAATTTTTTTTTTCTGTTTTAAAAATGTGTGACCAAATTAAAATAGATCATTTACAAATATGTTTATGTTGGTATTTACCGTATTGGGAAATAAAACAATTTTTAAAAATGATATTCATTTAAAAAGTGAATCCACTTCATTTAACTTCATTTAATGTGGTCATCACCCTCCGAGTGGCTCAGGGTGACTTTCATGAGGCTCTCACTGTGGGGCCAGGCTCTCCTGCAGCTCTGAGACTCGAGCTACTAGGACTCTGCAAGTGGCCTTTGTGTAGGGCTTCTCATAACTCTTTGTGGTAGGGACTGTCCTGTACACCACAGGACATTTAGTCACATATTTTTCTGAGATATGACTATATTTTCTAAACCCTAAAATAATTTAGTGAGAAGAACAGAATACTTTTTGCAAGTATATTTGGGCTCCCTTCGTTTAAAAGACAACTAAGGGCTGGGGATTTAGTTCTGCGGTACAGCGCATACCTGGTGACGGCAAGGTCCTGAGTTTGATCCCCGGTACCAAAAAAAAAAAAATCCCAAAACAAAACAAAAACTGAATTTTTATGTCTGCTTCTACATCATTCTGATGTGATACATAGTTTTCATTGAGGTATATGAAAAACTGTGACCTCACATATATGTGAGGTTAGGAAAGAAAGGCATATTTTAATACCCTTTCAAATAATTGTGAATATTCTCCTTGTATACTACAGCAAAACTCGACAAGTGATAGTTTCTTAAAGGTCTTGTAGAAAGTAGGACCTGAAATGATGTTAATGGTGTTTCCAGTTCTGTTACATTATCGTCTGTTTGTCCATTTTGCACTTTGAATGGACCTTTTACTTTTTACCTGATGCCAAATCTTCTGTGACGTGCATTATTCATTTGGAAAATCCTGATCCCCAACTTTATACAGCTTTTTCAAATGATGTCACATTTTATTCTACAGTTTTAAAAAAAATTGTATTTGTGGCTGGGCTTTAGCGCAGTGGTAGAGTGCTTGCCTAGTGTGCCTGAGGTCCTGAGTTCCATCCCATGGGCCAGATATACATACAGATGTATTCATTGCCTCACAGATTTTAGTAGAAAAGTCTTTTAAGTAGGAATCTGTCAAGCTCAAAGTGGCAGAAACAGATTTTCCAAAATTCTAATTTTCATTTGCAAGCACCAATTTTGTCACTTGCCACAGTAACCTCAGTGGTTTTCCTTGAAGTGGCATACTTCATTAATTTTCAGAAATAGCTGCCGAATACACAGATCCGAGGAGCTGTAGTTTGTCACTCAGCTGCTCTTTCAAGGAAAAATGGTGTTCTTTGAAAAAAGCGACTCTCAGCTTACAGCTCAAACAATAACATTTTGTTTCACAGCCACCACTGTCCTTCATTCAGTATGCATTCAGACATTTTATGTGTGTACTGTATTTCCCATTTCATCACACGATCCTGCAAAGGTAGTGCCTTTGTGCTAAGGGCCGCTATTGCTTTTATACTATCCTTGCAAGTGTCAACACAATAGAAAAATCCATCTGTTTTGGTATCATTGTAAAAAGAGCATGAGAGAGAGACCAGAGGCCTCAGGGCAAGTGGACCATCCTTTGAGGACCACTCTGAATTTTTTCTTAGTTATCCTAAGACATATTTACATATGTTTATACCTCCTTAAAAATCAGACTGAGCATACAGTCTCATAACTGTTGTGGTTAGCAGCATATCTTTCCATGCCAGTCCACAAAAGTTGACTCTAGGCATGAAATTTGATCATTGCCTAGATGACTGTTTCTCCTTTCTGGTAGGACTGCACAGAATTTCTCTAGGTACTTCATTGAATGACCTAGGATTGATGGACCACCTCCTTCTTACGTGTTAGAACTGTGTGAGTGCTGTAAAGGCTGAGAACCTGGCTGCAGTCACTGCCCTGGGTGGTTTTCCAGGGTCATCTGCCTGACCGGACAAAAGAATGGCTTGGAGGCCACCTTCTTTTCAATAGAGTGACTGTGGAGCCGTGTGGAGGAAGGAGAAAATCACAGGTGGTTCTGAAAGCTGGATCCCCAGATTAACCCCATCAGAGAGCATCCACCTGTGTGAAGACAGCCCCTCCTTTCCTGTACCTTTTGCTTTGTGCTCTGGGCTGCAGCTGTTGCTTTCTGTCCTAGGGCGCATGGGGACACGCAGCACTGCCGGAAGGCTCTGCACCGGGCTGTCCAGTGCACCAGTGACTACCCCGAGCACGTCTGTGAAGTGTTGCTCACCATGGAAAGGACAGAAGGTGGGACCCTCAACCCCAGCTTCCTGCTTAGAGCCTCACCTGCTTGCCACTTGGTCTCCAGTTTGTGTGGACACACTGTGGTTGGGGCCATCACCCTGCAGGTGGCTCTGGTTATCATGAGGCCTTCACTGTGGGGCCAGGCCCTCCTGCAGCTCTTAGACTTCGGCTACTAGGATTCTGCAAAGTGGCCTTTGTGTAGGGCTTCTCTGTCCTTTGTGGTAAGGACTGTCCTGTACACCGCAGGACATTGAATCCATTTCTGGCTTCTGGCTTCTGCCTTTTAGATGTCAGTAGTAACCCTCCTCATCCAACCAGACTTGACAACCAGAAATACCTCTGGACATGGCTAACTCAATGCCCCTGGGTAGGGAGGTCCCCACTGGAGAACCACTGCTCCAATGTTATGGCCGCATCCCTTGAAGAGTGCCAGAACCTTCAGTGTTAAGATGTAGAACTGAAATAAACAAAACAAAAAAAAAACCACAACAAAACACTAGGGGCTGGGGATTTAGCTCAGCGGTTCGGTGGCCTGCCTTGCAAGCACAAGGACCTGAGTTCAGTCCCTGGTACCAAAAAAAAAAAAAAAAAGCTGTAGAACTGAGACAAGGAAATAGCGTAAATTCGTCTGTGGGCATCGGTCGAGATTTGGGGTGTGAGCCCTAGGGGTCAAATACCTGATCAATAGTAGAAACACTACCTCCGCATTTGAGTAGCTTGACAGTCTTTGGTCTTCTGTAACTGTCTTGTGCTTCCCCATCAGAGTATTGTCGGAATTGTGGCCATTGAGAGCCCGCAGCCCATCAGGGGTTGTTGAGTCACTTTCCTGTTACTGGGACAAAATACGTGACATCCACAGCTTGGAGGAGGAAGAGGAGAGGTTTATCTTGTCCTATGGTTTTTAGAGGATTCAGGCTATGGTCAGCTGCTCCAAGGCAGAAAAGGCATGGTGGAGAGGCCAGGAAGAGGGAAGATACTCATCCCATGGTAACTAGGAAGCAGAGGGAGAAAGAGGAGGAGCCCAGGGCAAGAGTAGATCCTTTCTGGTCACACTCCCGGCAGCCCACCTCTAACCTGGCCCCATCTCCTGACGGCAAGTCTGCTGTGGTGCCCCTGTGATCTCATCACCATCCAAACACAGCAGACTTTGGGGGATATTTTAGATGCAAACCATAACGTTATGGTCATACTCTGCTTCCCAGTCTCCTTTTTCTGTTCTCCCCTCCCCTGTTCCTCCAGTCTCTTCTGAAAGAGCAGAACCATAGCACACCCAGGACGACTGTTTGAGTTCTAGTCTTCAAGCCTACATTCTTAAAGGAGGGGCTCCTTCTCCAATTCTTGCTGTTTGAAGGGAGAAACCTCTTCTTGAAGTGTGGGAGATTAAGAAAATTATGTACTTACGCCCTTCAGAAACTCAGGGAGTGAGAGTTTCCCTTCTCTTTCTATCAAGGTACTTTAGAAGACTGGGATACAGCTGTTCAGAAGACTGAAACCCGGTTAGCACGCGTCAAAGAGCAGAGAATGAAGGTAATGAGTGGTTGTCTGGAGGCTTGGAACCGCTCCTGGCCTTTGGGGCTGTTACAATGTTTTGTCAAAACATTATAGGTCTTTCTAAGAAATCTGTTTTACTCATAGACTATTATAAAATTAGTTGAGTTTCAGTATTTGAATTTCTGTCATCATTTTCATTTAGTTTCAAACTGGCTCAGACAATACTTTTTCACATAGTGGGAATTTGGGGCCTAAAATTTATTGGAGCAGGTGAGAAAGAGTAGAGGAGCCTTACCTGACCTATGAGTGGTTTGTGAGCCTCCAACTTACTTTGCGCCCCAGTTTTTTTGTTTTTTTTGAGACAAAGTCTCACTTCGTAGTTCAGGCTGGCCTCAAACTCATAGTGATCCTCCTGCCTCAGCCTCCTGAGTACTGGGATTACAGGTGTGCACCACCACGCCTGGGTAGACCCCAGTTTTACAGGTTTTCTTTCTGTCTGAATGATGATGGAGGATGCTGGTGCACTGTAGGTCCGAGTCCCGAGAAGCGGTGGGGTGGTTGTGAGCACCCTCCTCGCCCTTTCCGTGGCCGTCGTCTCAGGGCGTGGTGAATCCCCAGCCTGCGCTTCCATTTCTCAGCTCACGACAAGCTGGACAGGCATCGTAAGCATCTCCATGCCCAGTGACCCATTTTGTTGCCACTTTTCTAGGCTGCTGAGAAGGAAGCAGCCCTGGTGCAGCAGGAAGAGGAGAAAGCGGAACAGCGGAAGAGGGCGAGGGCTGAGAAGAAGGCGCTGAAAAAGAAGAAAAAGCCCAGAGGTGCAGACAGGCCCAGAGAGGAGGAGGACGAGCAAGAGTGGGGTGACGATGACGGAGGTAGGAGGCTGCGTAGAAACACCGCAGACTTGGGCCGCACACACGGCGCGGACAGCTGTGTTCCTGACCCATGGGAGAGTCATCTGCCAGCCCAGCGCCCCTTGAAGTTCTGTGAGGCATGTGTTTGTGATGCTGTTCTCCTGTCAGTCGGCTCAGCACCGGTCTGTGCCCACGTCGAATCCCCAGCTCCCGCCCACGGCCTGCCGTCTTTCCTGGTAGTAGTGACTTTTGTAATTGAAGGGTGCAATTCAGGGTAGAGATTGTGTTTAGCCGTTGTGCCTTGATTCTCCTTCAGTCTGCGATGTGCCTCCGTCTTCCTTTGACTCTCGTGGCCTGGACACTTGAAGGGGACAGTTCAGTTACTTCTAGAATGTCCTTTGGGATTAGATTTTGGGTGTGCTGCTTTGGCAGGAGCAGCGTGAGAGTCACTCCGTGTTCTTGCTGTGTTTCATTGGGTGACGTGGTTTCAGTGTGTCCCTGTACTGGTGGGGGTTAGATTAGTGGTGGCTGCCTTGTTCCTCCACTGCACAGTTACTTTTTTACTTTTGGTTAAGCCTTTAACCAAAGTATTTATTTCTCATCAAGCTTCCACATTTTTCATGTTCTTCTGTATCATTGATTGTGGATTCCTGCCTAATTCACATCTGTAATCTGTGAGTAAAGTTTTATAGGTTGACCCTTTACTTTTTCTAGTTTGGCTAGCAGGAGCCCCTCATGCAGGCTTCTGTGGCCCTCTGACGTGGTGACTGATGACTGGTTGCTTCCTTAGTCTCAGTTGTGCAGTACCCCAGGCTCACCTTGTATTTCCTGTGACTCAGTCCTGCAGACTGCCATTCTCTCCAGGGCTCCTAGAGTGGCAGGCGGTACTTAGCAGGTTATGGGCACGCTTGCCATGTCAACAGCTGCAAGCGTGGAGCTAGGGAGTGTGTTTACACCCTCTTTTACTAATGTGCTCTCTGATGTGTTGAAAACCATGCGGTTTTGCAGGGTCCTGTATTCTCCCGAGAATGTTACTCCCCAGCGGTTTGGGTATCCTTCTTATACCCTTCTCTGGCTTTGAGGGCCTGGCTCTGTTATCATCAGCTCAGTCACTTCTGCTGATCTCCTGTGGACGGAACCAGCCTGGCCCTGCTCCCTTCTGAGTGGGCCATTCCATCTCTACACACCCTAGGGTTTCCAGGGCCTGGTGCTGGCCCCTGCATTGCAGACATCCTTGCCCCTCCACCAGGCTTTCATGTCGTGGCTCTCCTGCCTGGGTGTCCTCTCCCCGGTGCGCTCCCATACCCCGTGGTGGTTTCCCGTCACCACTGCACCGCTGCTCAGCCCACCCTAACGGGCACCTGCCTCAGTTGGTCCATTGAGTGAATTTCACTCGATTGACTTTTCCAGTTCATGTTTCTGTCATCCACATAATTTCAGGGAGGGCTGCTCTGGGTCAGGTTCACTT
Organism: Fukomys damarensis; assembly: GCF_012274545.1. Lineage (NCBI taxonomy): Eukaryota > Metazoa > Chordata > Mammalia > Rodentia > Bathyergidae > Fukomys > Fukomys damarensis. The sequence goes on along the minus strand of NW_022900924.1, from coordinate 8,424,264 downwards.
TGGTAAAGTCAGGCAGGGTAGAGAATTGTCTCAAGACATTAAAGGATGCAGAACATTTTCCTCGTCTGCTGTGTCAGTAGACGGAGTGGCGGTGAAGTCGTTTAATTGCCCGTCCTCTTGTGCCATATTGGGACCTTCAGAAATGACACTGGTGGCCTTTTTCCTCTCAGAGCCTGGAGTCAGCATGGTGAGGCAGGTGGGACTTGGGACCACAGTGTGTGCAGTCAGGGCTGTGAGAGATGAGGTGGGCTGTGGGGAACAGCATGCGGTGGGTGGGGGACAGTGAGGATTGTCCAGAGGAAAAGAAGGGGAGGAGAGCTGTGCCGAATGGAGTCGTGGAGGCACAGGATGGCCTGGTGTTTTCTGGGTGCTGCAGAGTTGGGTTTGTGCTCAACTGGCAGGAAGCCGGAGCAGGAGTACAGGCCAGCCAGGCCCCGTCCAAGGCACTCTTGCCTTTGCCTGCAGGGTGAGGGCCCAGGCTCCGCTGGGAAGCAGTGGGTGGGTGGCCGAGGTCTGTGTGAAGGATGGTTGCCATTTCTGGTGGCTCAGGTAAGTGGGTTGAAGAAGAGTGTGGTTGGGGTCTCTTGAAGGACACAAGACAATATTGAAAGGAAATAGACTCTTGCGAGTGCTTTGCAAAGTGTGGCCTGTGGAGCACGTCCAGCTGTCACCCGGGGGCTGGTTTCTGTGCAGGCCCTGCCCCCTGTGCTGACCTGGTCTTTACAGGAAAGGGCCTGGGTCTGACCTCTGACTGCATAATGGAGAGTGGACAAGGGGGATTTATGTTATTACTTCCCCTTGATGTAGCCCACTTCCGGGAGTGTAGCTGGGGCCAGAAAGTGGTGTGCAGGCTGGGAGAGCCGTGAGGGCATGGCACCTGCTCCTCTGTCTGTCTCTCTGACCCCTGCAGGCCAGTGTGGGGAGGAACTTTCACTGTGCACCTGTGTAAGCTTGAGGAACGGCTGACCATTGGTGCTTCTCTTTGAAATCCACAGAGCAGCCAGCCAAACGTAGAAGGCTGGAGAACAGTGTGGCCCTGGCTGGAGCGGCTCCCGGCACAGAAGAGGACACAGGGCTCGCTGAGAAACATGCAGCTGTGGATGTTGAGACCCCTTCAAAGCAGAAGGAGAAGGCGGCTGCCCTGAAGCGGGACATGCCCAAGGTGCCGCACGACAGCAGTAAGGACAGCATCACTGTCTTTGTCAGCAACCTGCCCTACAGCATGGGGGAGCCGGAGGTGAAGCTCAGGCCACTCTTTGAGGCCTGTGGAGAGGTGGCGGAAATCCGTCCCATCTTCAGCAACCGCGGTGACTTCCGAGGCTACTGCTATGTGGAGTTTAAGGATGAGAAGTCGGCCCTTCAGGCCCTGGAGCTGGATCGGAAGAGTGTGGAAGGGAGGCCGATGTTTGTCTCCCCTTGTGTGGATAAGAGCAAAAACCCTGATTTTAAGGTATGCCGTGGGGCAAGGATTGCCTTTTGCAGGGCAGGGGAAGCTGCTTCCCCTGCTGCACCTGGGTTTACACCAGCCACAGATAGCTTGGCTCTCTAGGAGCTGCACTTGCGCCTGAGCCCAGGTCTGACTTGGGGCTCGGCCCTTGGAGGTTTCACTGGCTGTCTTAATATTGATAATAAAGCTTGGAATTGCAATGACGGCCACTTTCCATGGAAGCTCAGTAGTGAGACACAAGAATGCTAAATGTGCCATAGATGACCTCAGTGACTCCTCACCAGAACCCTGTAAGTGGCTGCTTCTTTACTCTCTGGTACTGGAGATTGAACCCAGGGTCTTTGCACTGGGCTTCTTCGCCAGGCATTTACTTTTTTAAAAATTTTGAGACAGGGTCTTGCTAAATTGTTCAAGCTGGGCTCGAATTTGCCTTAGCCTCCCAGGGTAGTAGAATTACAGACATGTACCATCACACTTGGCTTCAAATGTTTGCTTCTGTGTTTTCCATTTTAAAGGAGGAGGCCTGGACAGGTTAAGTGATTTGCCCAGGAGACCCCGTTAAACAAATGTCTGCCCAGGCTTGGCCATGGCTGCCTAGCTGAGTGTGTCCAAATCATGGGTCCCCTGCCTCTGCTGCAGGTGTTCCGGTACAGCACTGCCCTGGAGAAGCACAAGCTGTTCATCTCAGGCCTGCCCTTCTCCTGCACGAAGGAGGAGCTCGAAGACATCTGTAAGGCGCATGGCACTGTGAAGGACCTCAGACTGGTCACCAACCGGGCTGGCAAACCAAAGGTCAGCATCCGTGCAGATGGTGCCTGGTCTCCTGAGGTCAGGCAGACTCATTTCTACATTGTTCAGGATTATTTAGTGCTAGGGTGGGTTCCTGGTTTGCATAAGAAACAAATGATAATTGAATGGAAAAATAAGCACATTGCTCCACTTCCATTTTGAATCAGGTAAATCTTTTGTAGCTAAGTGTACTAAAAAGAAGGTGTTTGGAAAATTGTCAAAATTTATAGGGCCCAGGGCTGGGGATTTAGCTCAGTGGTTCCAGCGCCCGCCTCACAAGCTCAAGGACCCGAGTTTGATCCCTGGTACCAAAAAAAAAAAAAATGTATAGGGCCCACATTGTGGACCCCTGGGGCTGGGGTCAGCACTGTGGCCAGAGGTGGGGGCATTTAGGTTGGGTGCCCTGTGCTGCAGTCATCTCTGCTCTTGCTAGATTCCTCCTTATTGGACTTAGCCAGTTTCCTCAGGTACCCCCATCTGGCACCCCACCCTGTGTCCTGTTACATCCTTTTGCACTACATTGTTTTATTTTTTGGGGGGTGGATCTTACTCTTGCCTAGGCTGGCCCCAAACAGTTCTCCTGCCTTTGCCTCTAAGTAGCTGGGACTACAGTTATGTGCCACTGTGCCTGGCTTTATTGTACCGCAATTTGAGTAGTGGTGTTTTAAGCATGATTTTGGATTCCCTTTTGCCCTGTTCTCGGGAGTGGCCAAAGGGACAGGAGACACTGGGGCCCCTGGGCTGCTTGCCCTCTGTGCAGGCCACCAGACTGATCCTCCATCTCTCTTAAGACACAGGACGCTAACCATGAAGGGCTTTGGGGTGTTAGAAACAGCCATAAGGAAGCCGGGAGTAAACCCGGGCGCAGAGCGTGGCAGTGGTGGGAGGGGTGCCTGGCCAGCTGCTTTCCCAGGGAAGCCAGGCCTCCTGCCCTGTGTGAGGAGGTGGCATCCTGGGTAGGTCTGCAGCGTCTGAGTGGCTCTGGATCTCCCCGTTCAGGGCCTGGCGTACGTGGAGTACGAAAATGAATCCCAGGCATCACAGGCTGTGATGAAGATGGATGGCATGACTATTAAAGAGAATGTCATCAAAGTGGCAATCAGCAATCCCCCTCAGAGGAAAGTTCCAGAGAAGCCGGAATCTAGGAAAACAGCAGGCAGCCCCATGGTGCCGCGGCAGATGTATGGAGCGTAAGTGTTTGCGTGCTAGTCATGGGCCCGCACTGGCTGTGGAGGGCTCTCCCAGGGCGGAGTAGTTTCCCAGTAGTGTCGTGGGTGAGGCGAGAAAGCTAGGGCCTGCTGCTCCTGGTCCTGCTGGGATGGGCCCCAGAGCAAGTCCCAGGAGGGCGCAAGCCAGTTTGCACTTGTCTCTTATGCAAGGTCATTTTTTAAGGCAGTTATTAAGTTCCCCTTTGCTGCTTAATCTGTGTTTAATACAAAAACCTGACAACTGCATGCTTGCCATTCTACAGCCGGGGCTGTAATCCCTAGAAAGCCTTCGCTTTTCACTTGATAGGGATGAGGCAGCGAAGTGGCACGGTTACTCGGTGGGGCTGAAGGATGCCAGCCCTCTTTGTCCACTCTGTATGTGAATGTGGCCAGAGTTGTGGACTAGGCAAAGCTTGCCGAAGCCTTTTTTACTTACTAGCCAGAGCCAAGGACAGAGGGGCCATCTCATTGTTCCTGTTTTTTATTTTTATTTTTTATTGTTTTGTTTTTTATGTGCTGGGAGTTGAACCCAGGTAAAGGAAGTGCTTTATCACTGAGCGTCTTCTGCCCAAGACATCAGAATTTTTTTTTAAACAGTGCTAGAGATTGGACCCAGGACCTCCTACATTCATACATACAAAGAAAACACTCTACCACTGAACTACGTCCTCCCCAGCTGGGACATCAGAATTTCTGAAAGCTCTAGGGGTAACCCTAATGGACAGCAGTTTGAGAACCATTGTTCAAAATCACTGCCCTGCTGCATTTGGACTTTCTAGTTTTCTCTTTGGTTTTCCCAACCATTCTTTCTCAAGCCTAGGGCAAGGGAAAGTTACCCAGTTTGCTTTTTCTTTGTCATTTCAGCACTTTGTGAATTGAAACAAACATTTTCAGGTCATAGTCCTGAATGTGACCCAGGAGAGCTTTCCTCACCTTATCTGCTATCTAGGGATGCATTATGAGCTTCCCATTTTTTATTTTTCATCTCTCAACTTTGGATAATTTGAAACTGTCCTAGCTTATTTTCACAGTTAAGCCACAGCCACAGGTGCTTGCTGGGAAAGGTACTTTCAGTGTTTACTCTTTTGCAGGCGTGGGAAGGGAAGGACCCAACTCTCTCTGCTGCCTCGTGCCCTGCAACGACCGACCTCTGCCTCTGGGCAGGCTGAGAACGGCCCTGCCCCACACCCAGCAGGTGCCACCTCCACAGCCTGCGAGGCACCCAAGATGTCCAATGCTGACTTTGCCAAGTTGCTTCTGAGAAAGTGAATGGGACTCCGAGACAGGAAATGCCTTACTTCACTCCGGCCAGGCAGACCACCCACTGCCCAGCGGCACCCTGGAACGGACGGCAGGGCTGGTGCAGCATCTCCGGGCTTCTAGGGACTCCTGTGGCTCAGACAGAAAGGGACAGAAAGAGAAAGCTTGTTCCAAGTAAAGAGCTGATGAGTGCTTCCTCACATTGAGGGCAGGCGGAGAGGATGATCACTTCCCAGGCTGGCCCGGGCTGGCTGGCCCAGCACACTTTTGTGTTCTGAAGAGTGAAGAACAGAAGTGGCACTGGAACATGGCTTCTGCGACGCACTTGTTCCAGTGTTTTCGGCTCTTTTTATAAGATAACTTCTCTCACACCTTGCGTAGCACCTGTGCCCATCACTCTTAATTTTTAAAAGACAAAAGACGAAAGACGAGGTGGGAGATGCTAGTGACTCACCAGCATGGCCTACTTCAGTCAAGGTGGCAGGGGTGGGGGGTCACATAAAACACTGGTGGAGTTTGGTTCAAGGAGGTTGTGCGTTTTTTCTATTATGTATTTGTAAATAACACATCGGCTGGTTTTATGTTTCCTACAAGCAGGATGTTTGTCAACACTTGTTTTATATAGGGATTCTGAGCGCCCCCTGCTGTGGACCATTTTCTTTGCCTAGTGAGTAGTGATCTGTATTTTATCTAAATGTTGTTTCTTTCCTTTGGCTCTGTTTAAATGCCATATCAACTGCAAACTTCAAATGCAAAATATTTAGCTTTATTAAAAATATTAATATTAAAAATGTCTTGCCCAGTGGTACCACGTTCCCAAGTGGTTTGAAATGGGTGTACCTTGCTTTACCTAACAGTTGTGTAAATAGAATTTTGTAAGTCAAATCCTGTTGTCACTTTGGTTTAAATTATTTCAGCAGTGATGTGTCTTTAGTTTTAAACTTGAAATTACAGCAGTTGACACTTGAGCTTTTTAAGCTTTTTTTACCTCTATGATGAAGCATTTGTTACTTTGAGATCAGCACTGCCAGGTCAGTAGGGGAAACTGTAAAGGCACTTCAGAGAAAGAACATCAGGGGATCCTTGTATGTGTCACGGAAATAATCTCATCTATGTTTTTGTACGTTTCAGTTTCTGTGGATCAGTCAGCTTCCTAAAATTTTTTTCAAATTTAACATTTTTCTAATGGAAAAGTTTGAACACATAAAAAGTAGACACAACTGTAAAATAAACTCCCATGTGCCCATCAGTGAGCCTTGGTAGTCCTCACCCCGGGCCCATCTCACTGTTGTTTCCCGGCCACCTCCTTCCCATGTTAGGGACATCAGCACTAGCCAGGGACACCCAGCCAGGGATACGGTTATATGTAACCATTAGCAGTATAATTCCTTCATGTCTTCAGCTACTCAGAGCTCAATTTCCTATTGTCTAATATCAGTTTTCCTTCCCTGTAAACGATCACCAGCTGATGTGCTTCTTAAATCTTTTAAAATGTAGGTTTCTCTCCCTCCATCTTTCTTTTATCATAAACATTTTCTCTAGGTGCTACTGTTGGATTACGCTCTGGCAGTAGCTTTTGGATTCCCCTGGGGCACGAGTTGTGGGCTGGTGATTGGGTAGATGGGAGGGAGCCTGTGGCCTGTGCCCTGGCCCGGCCCTGAAGATCATGTGCATTTCTACCCTGTGCAGGTTAAGGTGGCTTTCCTTTTCCTACTCCCCAGGAACTGTTTTGTTCCAGTGACTTTATGCTTTCAACATGGGCTGTGACGGGGTGAGCCTCGACTTGAGCAGGATCCTAAATTTAGGTGTAAGGTTCTGACTTCTAGAAATGGGCTTCCTGGGACACATGTGAGTTTAGGTGTTTTTTTTCCCAGAAAAATCAAGAACTGATGGTCAACAGAAACATGAATTTTTTTTTTTGTATTTTAGTAAAAGATCAGTAATTCAGCCCCATTAACTCAGGCAGTTTAGGCAGCTGGATCTATCTTGCTTGCCTATTGATTTGACCACATTGGATCTTTTCTTTCCCCTGAACTGTTCCTCTGACAGTTCAGAGTTAGTTGCCCTGTAGTTCCTTGGACAAATGGAAATGCTTCTTGAATAAGACAGCAAAACCTCAAACGTTTGTATAATAAAATACTTTATTAGGATCAGTAACTTGTTAAAATGATATCCTTCACATACAACTAAAGTGCAAATTCTCTCACTAAAGGACAAAGCAAGCACTCCTGTCGGCCCTCCGTGCTGTGCTTAAAGAAACTAGACAGCAGAAGAGCTCAGGTTTAAGAAATGCCTCAAGGCAGCTCTACTATGAGAACATTTTTTTTCCAGCTTGGAGTAACTTATTTGGAGCCATTTCATACAGCTTTTCACTTATTTTTCTTAACCTTCAAAAAAGTGACTGACTCTGCCACTTACACAAATGAGTAACGGTATACACATCTGGGAGACGGTGAGCATCAGGAACTATATGTAAAAATCAAAGATGTGACACCGCTTCGTGTATGGTCTCCGAAGGGCAGCGCAGAGTTCATCGTGCAGGCTGTCACTGGGAAAGGGAAGCTAGTGATTTCCCGCTTTTCTGACTGGAAACAGCAGCAGGTGAACTGGCCCATGTGCCATTAAAGATTTCCATAGGTGACAACTTAGATACCTGGCTGGCTGTGTTATACATAACATTTTGTCATTCTACAAGATGCTAGAAAAGTAAGCCAATTGGAGACAATCTCGCTTCCCCAAGGGGGCCACTAGACGGTACAATGGCAGTACGGTCAGCGAGTGGACGCAGCTAAACAAAGGGACACACCGGCTGCGGTCAGAGGTGATTACTTGGTTCTAAGTCGTTATCAGAGTGCTGCTTTGGGGTGACGTGGTGTCTTTCTCACCTATGTTTGGACTCCAACTGCAGAAAACTGGGAGCAGAGGGCAAAGTGGCTTGGCAATGTGATGCAGGTTTTGGGCGACGAACCCAGAGAACTAGATCAGTGGTGGAGAACCTGTGGTGTGAGTGCCACAGTGAGCTGTTTGTTCTCACTGAAAGCTCTAAAAGGTTCGCCATCACTGCTTTGGATGAAAACATCTGGTCTACATTGCTGTGAATGAAGGGCAAGGGCAACACTGCTACACAAAGAAAACCAAGCTGACTGTCGTCCTCTCCTTAATTAGAAAAATAGTCTATATGAAAACATAGCCTCGGGCACCTGCATCTGCAAGTTATGTCTCCAAGAGTCGCCCTGGAGGTAAGGTACCTAACTAGAAATGTCAACATTCATGTCAAGGCTTACAAGTGCGCTCTACCAGGAAAGGCCACCACATGGAAACGGTGGCAGGGGCACAGAGACCTGAGAGCGGCTGTCATTTCTCAGACCTGGGACAGGTCCTCCCCGGGAGTGGGGTGACAGTGGCTCCAGAGAAAGACTTGAAGGCACTCTTCAGTGGCTCTGGGCCTTGTCCTCCTACTCCGGCATCCTTTCCAGAACCTTGATTCTGGTCACACACAGCATCGGTGCCTCCAAAGCATGTGGGGCCACCGCTCACACGGGCCACTGGCGGGCCACAGCAGACACACTACATGGCTTGCTCAAAATAAATAACTTCACTGCATTATAAGTTATCTTAGATACAAGGCTTAATAATTTAGTTTTTTTTTTAACTAAAAAATTTTTGGAGGTAATGAACATTTAAAGGTTTCTAGACCTGATAAGTTTCTTCGATCCTGTCCCGGCTTCTCTTGTTGCGCAAGGTGAACGGACAGGGCTAGGGCTTCACAGGAAGCATCTCCTTGAACCCAGAATGGTTGGGTTTGGCTTCCGGCAGTGCCACTGAGTACTCAGTCGTGGCAAAAAGCAGGGTGTCCAGGGTGGTCTCAGTGCACTTGGCGATGAAGCGGATGAAGGGCCTCACGTCGCCCTCGTTGGCGACCTCCAGCACATGGTAGTATTCGGACCTCTGCTCCTTGCGGATGGTGATGGGTGGGTAGCCCGCCTGCATCAGGATGAGGTTCATGAGCAGGCGTGAGGTCCTCCCGTTGCCGTCTATGAAAGGGTGGATGTAGACAAGTTTGTAATGTGCTAAGGCTGCGAACTCCACTGGGTGCAGGTTCATGGCATCCTCAGAGTTGAGCCACTGTATGAACTCCTGCATCTGCTTCTCCACGTCCTGGGGATGGGGGGGGACATGGTGTCCCACCAGGACCTGGGTCCTGCGAAACCTGCCAGCTTCCACTGGATCCACGTACCCCAGCACCCGCCTGTGGATCTCCAGCATGTCGTCGATGGTGACGGAGCCTATGCGGGAGACCAGGGTGGTGTTGACATACTTCATGGCCGCGTGCATGCCGATGACCTCGTTCTGCTCCTCCAGGCTCTTCCCTGGCACAGCGTAGCGCGTCTCCAGGATATGCCTGATCTCGGAGAGTGTGAGCGTGTTGCCCTCGATGGCGACCGTGTGGTAGATGTGATGGTAGTACGTCTCCTCCATGACCCTGCGCAGCGCTGAGTTCCCCTTGGGGATGGACATCACCTTCCTCACCTTGCTGTCGATGATGCTGAAGTATCTCTGGTCGATCTCCTCCACGAGTGGCAGCGTCCGGTCCCGGTTGACCAGGGCCTTCTCATGGAAGGGCGAGATGGTCAGCGCTCTGGTGTACAGGTGATCTGCTCGGATGATGTCCTTGTCTTCTTCCGAGAAGATGCCGTACTCATTGAGCGCATCCACATAATCCGGGTCCATCTTGAGTGCGTACAGGAAGAGCTTGTGGGCTTTCTCCCGCTTGCCCTGGCGCTTCATTTCCAGGGCTTGATTCAAAGCTGCTTTGGCTTCCAGCCTGCCTGCTAGAGAAAGCCAAAGCAGCCTGTCAGCGAGGGCGGGATAGCAAAGGATGTCCAGGCGCTGTCCCCGGGTAGGCACCCTAGGACACCAGGATCAGCCCACTTCCTCAGCCTCGGCCCATGACACTGTGCCCTGCAGCCCTGTGATGTGCTACGCTGGGCAGCCTCTCTGTGTCCCAGCCTCTTCTCTGCACCCTTGCCACACAGGGAAGTCCACACATTTCCTGTCCCTGTGCTTTCCCTACTGTGTTGCCCTCCCCTGTTTAAACCCATTGGTTCAATTTTGGCCCCGAGGGGACACCTAGTGATGTCTGGAGATGGTCTGGTGTCACCCTTGGGGACTGTGTGTGTGCTGCTGGGGCTCATGTTGCTGCTCCCCATCTTGCCATGCACATGGGAGGCTCTGGAGGAGGAGGAACCTGCTCTGGGTCCAGCCCTCTTTTCCCAGCCCCATTCTTCTGGCGTTGGTCAGCCACACGCCCTCAATGTCTTTGAGTCCCACTTACAATCAGGGCTCAGCTCAGGCCTCCTGCAGGATGTCTTGGTGGTGAGCTCCTCAGCGCACCGAGCTTCCTGTCACCACACCGGGGACATGCTGTCTCAGGCACCTGCTGGCTTGTCTAGGCTGGGACCTCAGGGCTGACTTTCCACTACTGTACCTGCCCCGCAGGACACAGCAAGCCATCCTGCAAATATCTGTCTGGTCAGCAAGCACTGAGGAGGGATGGCCAGTCTGTCTTACCTGGAGATGCCTTGATCTCGACCACCAGCAGCCCTGCGTCCCGGGAGGTGATGCTGAGCTCTGTGGAGGGGCTGGTGCGCTTGGTGACAGCATGCTGTGCCCTGTCTAATTTGTTCCTGAGCAGGTAGAAGCCTTTGAGTATGGCCAAGCACTGTTCCTCCATGGCTCCCAGTGGCAGCAGCAGGGCCAGCAGTGACCCCAGTGCCATGCTCAGCAGCATAAGCCACAGGAAACGGCCCCAGACGGAGACCCATTTAGGTTCAGTCACTGCCATCAATGAAGCCATTGGCACGAACATCATCTGGACTCAGGGCTGGGCCCCGTGCTCATGTCCACTTCAGCTGAGGAAGAGCAGGATCTGAAGGAAACAAGAATTCCAGGCATTAGGCAGAGAAAAGGCCAAGTTCCCCAGGCCTAATCACTGGGGGCCAGGCAGTGGGGAAGCCCAGGAGTGGCCCTCCTGTGGAGAGTGGCCAGCCTGGAGGGGAGTTGACTGAAGGCATGCTGCTGTTCCCCAACATTTACTGAGCACTTGCTGCATGCCAGGCCCTGCACTGAACATCCTACACATGCCTCCTGTGAGCCGTTTTCACTCCACTCTGCCAGTGAGGAAATTGAGGCTCATGGAAGCGAAGTCCCTTGCCCCAAGTCACCCAGAAAGCAGGAGAGACCTGAAGGCAGGAGCCCCGAGGCTCCAAAGCACACCCCTTCACCAGAAATCAACACCTGGGGTCTGGGACCTATGCACACGCCTGGTGGGCCTCGGCTCTAAGGCCCGTCCTCTGAGAAGTGCAACTGCCCAGTCGCCCGGTTATTTCTGCACGGGTTGGTGCCTCTTCCGCCCCTCACCTTGATATTCAGCTGCAAAGCCCACAAGGCTGTCCCTCTGTGGCCTTCCTTTCCCCGCCTGTCTACCGGGGACCCCAATGAGAGGTTGGGCAGCTGAGCATCTCAAAAGGAACTCAGGCCTCGGCCAGAGAGGATGGCTGCTCTACCTCAGTGACAAGCACGTGCTGGGGCTGGCAGTGGGAGTGCAGGGCCAGGTGTGCAAACTCCGTGATGCTAACAATAAGCATTTATTGGGCACCGAGCTGGGCACTAACCTCACAGTACCTCATCTAATCCTCACAGCACCCTGTGAAGGAAGAGTGACCTATAGTTCTCCGTTACAGATGAGGGAACCTGAGGCATGGACAGCAAGTTAAGTTCCAGAAGACTTACTGCCAGAAAACAAAGGCAGGCATGAAACCAAGGGCTCGGAAACCACAGGCTCCGGCTCTCACTCTCCACCTTATTATTCTGTGAGGCTCTGGGCCGCTCTGGTCCAGAAATGCCTGACAAGACAGGGTCGGGGTTGTCCGCGAGCCCGGCTGGAGGCCACAGGACATCCGAAATGGCCTGGGTGTGCTGTGGGCGAACAGGTGGCCCCCAGGCCTCCGGAAGAACAGGATGCAAAGCCAACCTGTAAAGGCAAGGCCTACGCAGGTGCCAGGGAGGAGTGTGCTCCGGCAGGCGCCAATCTCGCGGCCTTTACTTCCTTAGAAGGGGGTAAACTGAGGCTCGGAGAGGCCAAAGGACCGCTCTAAGAAGCGGTCTGCAGAGCCGGCTCTTTGAGAACCCCGCCCAGGGCTCGCGGCAAGTCGCACCCTCCAGCGCCCCTCGGGCTCACCCACTCCTCACCGCGCGGGTGCCGGGCCTTCCAGCCGCCTTCCGGGCGCTTGAGGACTACTCCGCAGGGGTAGGCTCCCAGATCTCCTCCGTCTGCCTTCTGGCCCCGCCCCCCACGACTTCCCATTGGGCCGCCCAACATACTGTCGCAGCGGATTGGCTTCCCGCTCCTGACGGTCCTTCGTATTTCCGGGTTTTCGCGTTGACCTCAGTTTCCTGGAGAAAGGCGCGCCGTGGGCCACTCCCATTGGCTGTCCCTTGTGTTAGTCTCCTGGATGCAGCAGCGAATAAGCAACGAGGGGCGGGGCCTAGGCCGCCTGCGGAGAAGTGATCGCGGAAAACCGGGCGTGCGTGCGGGATTAGAGGGTTGCGTTGGTGTCAGTCTCAGGAACTTGCTTCTTCAAACAGAACTGCTCAAGTCTCCTCGTCCCGAGACTGCTCTCGTGTGCCTGTTTGGCTGTAAAATGAGGCTCCTGCTGGTCTCCACTTCTCTCCCCTTGTTGGTCTTGACTTTGCAGCCCTTGCTTTTAGACTGCCCTGTGCTGTCGGGCTTGGCTGCATTTTCCCTTTTTCTCCCTATCTCTGTTTCGTGTCTTCGTTGCGTAGGTATTTTTTTTCCCCCTTTCTGAAGTACTGAAGATTGAACTGAGGACCTTTCCACTGAGCCACACGCCAGACCTATCATCATCATTAGACAGTCCCATTAAATTGTCCAGGCTGGGCTCAAACTTGCGATCCTCCTGCCTCTGACTCCAAGAGTGCTAGAATTACAAGCGTGAGGCACCACGCCAATTCGTATCCTCTTGAGAAGGGCCTGGCTGGTTCTTTTGGTTTCCTGAGATGGCTTTTTAAAACCTCTTATCTTAACTCACAAAGGATGGAATTAAACAGGTAGGGACACACTCTAGAAAGCTAAGATTGTTAAAATACTAGAACAGGTTCTGGAGTCACAGAGCTCAGATTCAGACTTTGCCATTCGCAGTCTCTTCTCGAGCCAGTTGTTCCAGCCCCATTACACCCTCAGTAAGATGGGGACAAACAGCCTGTTTGGCTTTTGCCCTCAGGGATTTGCAGAGGGCTTGATGCTTTTGGCTATGACCCTCACATGATCCGGGGAGCTTCACAGCTGTGGGTTCACTTCCCGGGTTCAGCGCTTGTGGACAGTTACATCCAGCAGGTGATTCAGCCTTGCTGATGGGAACAATGTGACTGTCAGTGCCTCTGCAGGATTTTGTGTGAGTGTGCGCATCCAGCCCAGAGTGCATGCTTGAAGGGTATCACCTCTCCACAGTTATTTCTAGTCAAGACACAAGTCATTGCTCCTTTAATTCTTTTTTTTCTCATTAAGTTTATCGGTACTTTTTATTTTTTAATTTTTTATTGGTATTTTTTAGGTATACAGTATAGTTACGTGCATCATTGGATCTTGTACCTCTACATGATGTATCTTGGTTCTTATTTTGCTCCTTTCATTCTTGTTTGCAGAAGAAAGTGCTAGAGCTGCCCAGGGGCTCCGATCACGGGAGAGACCCCCACACCTGCATAGGTCTCATCCTGATTGTAGTTTAGCGAGGTCCAAGATGTGGTGTCCGGGCCAGGCTGGAGTTTGGGCTGATGACCAGAGGCATGCGCTCCTGAAGGACCCCGGGGGATGCTTAAAAGTGAGGGAGCACGCAGTTCCCAGCCTTGCCTGTTGGGTGCCCTTGAGACTGGGTCCGCTTTCCTTAACTCCCAGACCTACAGGGAACTTGGATGCTGAAGGCATGTCGTTGACATGAATTTGAAACCCCTAGTTCAGGAAAACCTCCAGAGTTCTTAAGAAATAACACCAGCATGGTAGTTCTCTTGATGGCTTGTTTCTAATTGTTTGAACAGAGGTCTGGTACGTTGCTGTCTTGGAATCCTCTGGATTTCACTTTTTTTTCCCAGCTTTAGTTGAGTTTATTGGTACATTTTAGGTACACAGTACAGTTACATTCATCACTGGGATCTTGTACCTCTACATGACAGGTCTTGGTTCTCATTTTTTCCCCTTGTCCCTGCCCTCCCTTCACTCCTCCTCCCCTCCCCATCTACAAACACTTTATCTCCATCTTTTCATTATCTCACGTCTTTTTCTTTTCGGATTTCACTTTTGATGGTTCAGGTAGTCATCACTGTACAAACCTTCCCCAGAGGAGGGACTGCTGTGCAGCAGGCAGGTGGACGCGGTTGTTGTAGCAGAAGACAGGGCTGCTCTGGGGTCAGGCAGATGTCCATCCAGTTGCAGAGGCCACCATTTTGGGCAAGTCACTTAATTTCACGGAGCTGGGTATCACTGGGCATGGAGCTCTTCCTTACACAGGAATAAAGGAACACACACACACACCCACACACACACACACACACACACGTATACATATTCACCACTTTTAAAGGCACTCTCCTCCCTTTGTTTCTTCTCCGACACCAGTGTGGACTCTTTAAGCAGTTTAGGCCACTGAGAGCGAATCCAGCAGCTGGGAATGGCTCCTAAGCACAACTGCTTGGGTGTGAGACAGCAGGGAGAGGAGGGGCGTGTGGTGAATTTGAGGACGCAGCCTTGTCCAAAGCGGACAGCAGCTTCTCAGCTCTAGCCCACATTTCTTATGCTGGGTTGCAGCCCATCTGTTGTGGACAGATTTTCCAGTTTTTCAAAAGCAAGGCCAGGCTTGGATTTTTTAGCAGAATCTCCAGATTTTTAAACAGTGGGCATGTCTGCCTGTTGGCTACTGGGGGCTGCCAGATTGTCAGCCCTGTTTTAGGCTTTTAGAATGGGCGGGGAAGGTGGGGTTCACACAGGAAGAAACACAGATGAGTCGCTTAGCAACGGATCACGCCACTGTCTATGGACAGCAGGGGGCGCTAATTCACTTGGCTTCGCATCTCTCGGATCCCTTTGTCAGGTGACTACTCTCAATTTTCTTGATTTTTGTCTGCATTCGGCTGTGTTGAATGCACAAAATATGGTTCCTGAAGCGATATTGAAAAGTTGGCTTTCTCCATCTTAAGCATTCTGTATTAAGAGGAAATTACCTCCCCGTGGTCCGTGGAGGAGTTTTCTAAAAGCTTACCTTGGCACATGACAAAGAGGCTAGAAGGTGGCAGCGCTGGGAAATGTGTCCATTATGCAAAACAAAGCACAACACAGCAACCTTCTGCAGCTTTAAAGAATAACAACTGAGCACTTCTAGCAAGCACAGGCAGATGTTATGGCTTAGAAGAAACAAAACTCCCAACATGAGGCTGTATTGTCTTGGGCTGGCTCCACGATTTCTCAACTTCATTATAAGAAAAGAAGCCATACGTGTTCCTTCCGTTCTCACTCATACCTTCCTCTCACCCCCAGCCTGGGTCTTCTTCCCTCCTCCATCTTACTCCTACTGCAGAAGAAAAGGCACTCCCCCGCCACAGCTGAGTCTCCCTGTACCTGCTGGCATGGGGCCCAGTTCTCGAGGCGTCCCTAAGGGACAGTGTCTTGGGGACCCCATATACATGTTCCTGGGCTGATGGCTTCTGGGCTTGCCTCAGAATGCTTTGCACGTCACGTTGTGTTAAATTCATTTTTACCAGGATTTTCAAACACAGAGAAGCAAATAACTTGTTTTCAGAGCAAGTCATCTGGGGGAAAAGAGTACTTCCAAAAAATGATGCGTAAGTGCTTTTCTGTTGTTGAGTAACCTACTTTATTTCTTAACAGCAAGATGAGATCTTTATAGATATACAAGGAGGCACACGGGTATGCGCGCGCACACACACACAAAATGAGAAGAAAAGAAGACCCATCTAGGATTCTACCGGAAGTGTCTTCCTCACTCTCCTTCCCTTTCCCCCTTGCTGTGGGGCTAGGGTTGGAACCCACAGCCCCACACATGCCGTATAAGTGTTCTACCACTGAGCTACATCCTCAGCCCTTTTGAAAAAAATTGAGACAGGTTCTCACTGAGCTCTCCAGATTGGCCTCAGACTTGTGATCCTCCTGCCTTAGTCTCCCAAGTAGCTGGGATTACAGGCGTGCACCCCACTTCCTGGCATGTATATCTGTTTTTAAATGATCAAACATTTCAGACATCCAGAAGTCACAGGTAATACCACGAGTACCCATGTGGCTGTCACCCTGTTTAAGAAATACCACATTCTCAAAGCTCTGAAGCCACGTAAAGCTCCTCCCCGCACGTTCTTCCTTCTCACCCAAGTGTCATCTTGAGTGTTGTTGTTTCCATATATGTCCTTTCTCTGATTCATATGTATATATTTCTACATGATATATAATGATGTTCTACGTATTTTGACACTTGTATATACTCTATGTGTTTTGGTTTAAAATTATATTTTAGAGGGCCAGGGATTTAGCTCAGGGGTTCCAGTGGCTGCCTTGCAAGCTCAAGGTCCCAAGTTTGATCCCTGGTACAATATATATATATATGAATGACACATTTCCATTAATTTCTTTCAAAATCTTCTCCCTCACTTTGAGCACACTTTTCTGCCATCTTTCTCACAACTTTCTGAAGCTGTTTCACAAATCCTAATTATCTTCATGTCAGCCTCAATATCTTAAACGGATTTAAAATATTTATTTTTTTATATATAATAGATTTTTGTGTATGTCAGTACTCAGAGTGCTCATTCATTTTACGCTGCTGTGTAGTGTTCCACTCGCAGTTTTTTTCCTGCCTAGTTGTTGATGGGCATTTGGATAATTTCTAATCTTTTTCTGTTGCAAACAGCATTGCAGTACAACTGTTGCATAATTGTAGGGCACATGTGTGGAAGTTTTTCTAGGACAGAGTGTCTCCAAGAATCATCTGGAGAGTTTGTGAAAAGACCCACACACCTGGGCTGTGATCTAGACCAGTGAAATCTTCAACCTCTGTGATCCTTCTGTACGGTGGAAATCATCGTACCCCTGTGCTATGTCACTTTTGGCCTTTTATTGTATGCTAAGTAACCGATAGATATAATTTTACTGATTTTTTTGTAACAATGCTATAAGAAGATATTAAACCTAGTTGATGAAAGGTGAAACTGAGGCTCAGAGAAATTAGGTAATTAGCTCGTGGTCACGCAGTAAGCCAACAGGTGGTGCTGTCATTCAATTCACAACCAATTTTCCTGACTCAAGACTTGCATGATGGTCTTAACCATTGTAAAACCTTAAGATTATAGAGTTAGCAGGTCACATTTTTAATTGTTCAATTAGAAATGGGGAAACTGAGGCTGGCAGAGGTCAAGGACTTAGGCAGGTTACACTTCTAAGTCTCCAGACTCCCTTTCCATCAACACATCATCATTTTCTTGCATCATAATGCTCTGAGAGTAGGACAAAGAAACAGGGAAGGGAAAATCTTCTAAGTCACCTTTTCTTCTCAAGACAATTTCTGGGCATCCCAGAGTCATCGGCACCCACTCCGTGTTAGTCATCCTTTGCTGTATAACAAATAATTCCAGCATCGTTAGTGCCTTAAACAGCGATAAACATTAGCTTACATATGTTGTTTGAGTCAAGAATCTGAGAGCAGCTTAGACAGATGACTCTAGCTTATTCTAGTCTGTTAAGATTGCAGTCAAGATATTGTGTGGGCCTGTGGTGTCTGAGGGCCTGGGGCTGGCTCACTCCCAAGGCTGGTGGCCAGGAGATGATCCAGTTCTTCCCGTTGTAGGGTCCCTCCATGAAGGCTCTTGGGTGTCCTTACAATATGGCTGCTTCTACGCCCAGCGAAAGTAGTTCAGGAATGGGAGGTCTTTTAGGATCTAGCCTGGAAAGTCACACCCTGTCAATTTTGCTCCATTCTCTTGGTCATGTTTTAGTTTTCCACTTGCTGGACAAAATACCCAACAGAACAATTTAAAAAGAGGACAGATTTCTTTTTGGCTCATGGTTCAGTGGTTTCAGTCCATGGGAAGCAGCGCACAGGGGGAGAGAGAGGGAGAGAGAGAGAGCGAGCGAGCAAGCGAGCAAGACTCCTTCCGAATGCAAGCCTCTTAGTGACCCACCTTCAAATGCTCTCCACCCCCTGACGGCACATTCAGCAATGAACATCAGTGGATAAAGCCACTGATGTGTGCAGCATGCCGTGACCCAGTCACCCCGCCAGGAGTCTTAAATCCAGTCAAGCTGACAATCAGAAGTGACAGGAACAAGACACAGCACGGTACAGTGTGTGTGTGTGTGGGTGCTTGAGGCCCGTCAAGACATCAGTTCACCATCTCGGAGGCTCCTGCCCTGCACTCCTGGGCCCTTCCCTTCTGGGTTCCAAGGATGGTTGCCAACTACTTGGCAGCATGGACTTTAGGTCCCCTGGGCCTCATATCGCTGTCTTCAGGGACCTTGAGGCAGGGAGCTTCTGCAGGGGTGAGGCCACTGCCTTTCCCCAGCTGTGCGTGTCATGTTTCCCAGCAAACTACTCTCATTGGCCCGCAAAGCCGCCTACTCCTGCCTAAAAATACGGTCCTGTTGACATGGAGACTGACTCAGGTGCCCAGTGCTGATGCTGTTTTAGATCACAGCCTCTAAAAGATGTGACTAACACTTTCTCCTCTTCCTGCACAGGGGCCCGTGACTCAGGGTGGCCCCTGGGCCAGGCTGGGTGGGGGCCAGGAGGAGCCCCGGCCTATAATCTCCCCCCTCTGCTTCCTCTGCTTCATCTCACACAGGGTCACTGGGGTCTGGGGGCTGCTGGGCGAGGCGTGCGGACCTCCCTGGGTCCAGACTACTTGGTTCCTTTGATGCCTTCCAAGAGCTCGTGTGGAAGCTCTCTGTTGTCATAGCAACGTGGAGCTGTGGGAATTAACATGGGTGCCTGGCTGGCCAAGAAAGCCAAGCTTTTAATACTCATTTTCCTCTTGTTAAAGAGATAAGAATTCCTAGGAGAGCTTTGGCCGGACATCAAACAGTCTATTTCAGGTGTTGAGGAAACTCTAAAAAATTATTGTGAGATGAGGGCCGCTGTAATCAGAGATGGTGGTGGCTTTGCAGTTTGTGGAGAAACCAGAGAAATAAGTTTAGAGCCAAGGAAACTTTTTTTTCAATAACAGCTTTATTTAGATATAATTCACATACCTCACAGTTCAGCCATTTAAAGTATACGATGCAAGGTTTTTCGTGTATTCACAGAATTGCAAAGCCATCACCACAGTTTTAGAGCATTTTCATTGCCCCCTAAAGAAACCAATACCCTCTAGTTGTCCTCTGCCATTTCCTCCCCTGTCCCTGGCAAGCTACTTTCTGTATAGATTTCTCTTTTCTGGACATTTGCTATAAACAGAATCGTGTGATTTGTAGTCTTTTGTGACTGGTTCCTTCCTCGCAGCATTTTTATTCTGTGCCCCCCTTAAGGCTCGCGGTAGTTTGTCGGAGAAACTGTTTCCATTTTCTTGGAGAACAATTAATTCATGAGCCAGGGAGAAGCTATAAAGTGAGAGTGCGGCTTCGAGGTGGACGGGGGAGCCAGTTCCAACCTGGCCTTCGTTGTTTCTTCTGCAGCCTCCCTGGCTGCTCTGAGGCTTTGTTGGGAGAAGGGGCCCCGAAGAGAGAGTGGGGCTGGACGGATGTCACGCTAGTATTGAGCTGGATGCTTCTCATGACTCCTTTTTTTGGGGGGAGAGTTATAGTCAGGACAGGGAAGCTTCTAGCAGGTGCCGGCTCCACGCTGTGAGCCTCCCACAGGGTGATTAACTCATTGTTACAGACCTGTTTATTTTCTCTCTTTTTATAGGATTCCCTTAGGGCCACCTCTTTTACCTCATGCAACTGTTCTGCAGAGACTATAACTTGGACCATTCGTCTATTTTTCAGCCACAAGCAACACATTTAGAAATATTTTACTCTTTACTTTCTGTTACTTTACTTTATTTGCAATATGTTCTTTCTATGTTGCCCAGATTGGTCTTAAATTCCTGTGCTCAGGTGATCCTTCTGCCTCAGCCTCCAGAGTGCTGGGACTACAGATGTTCACCGTCATGCCTGGTTTACATTTTCTAAAAAATATAAAATGTCTCTGGAACTCCTTTCCTCCAAATTCTGATTTTTTTTTTTTTTTTTTTTTGGGTACGGGGGATTGAACTCAGGTCCCTGCACTTGCAAGGCAGGAAGCAGAACCACTGAGCTAAATCCCCAGCCCCTTTCCTCTAAATTCTGAGGGCAGTTGGTTTCTGTCCTGCCCACTGCTACAGCTACAGCGCCCTCTGTTGACAGGTCACCCAGGTGGTATTCATGTTGATTGAATGACAACATGGTTTTGTTGAATCCTTCTGATGCCTCATGTGGTAGGTAATGCTGAATCTCACTTTATAGGTACAGGAACTAAAGCCCCGTGAAGCAAAATGACTTGCCCCGGGCCAGAGTTGCTGCACACTTGGCTAGGTGCGCATATGTGCCAGGAGTTGCAGAGTATATGGAAGCCTTGATCCCCAGGACCTGTGGACGGGACCTGATTTAAACATAGGGTCTTGGCTGATGACCAAATTAAAATGAGGTCCTTAAAGTGGACCTCAGTCCAATGACCTTGTTATGAAGCGGGAAAACTTGGACTCAAAGAAACATGTACAGAGGAAGGGTGTGTAGGGAGATAGTGGACATCCGTAAGCCGAGGGACGCCGAGGCCACCAGAAGCCAGGGAGAAGCCTGGAACAGATGCTGCCTGACAGACCCCTGGAGCCAGCCCTGTGGACACCTTGACTTCAGACCTCTGGCCTCCAGCATTGTGGGGCTGTGCATTTCTGAGTTGGGCCCTAGGAAATGTGTATAGAGGGTGTGTACATGCATCCCTGTGAGTGTACAGCTGAATCTCTACAGGGCCCTTTAATCCATGGTGGTAGGAGAAACCTGAGAAGGATAGAATAAGTCATTTAGCAAGCAGATGACATTGAGCCCCACATTAGCTTTGGTGATTATTCCATCTGTCATGCACAATAACAAGCTGGTCTGAAGCTTGGCAGTTTAAAATAACTGCAATGAATGTGTAACTTGGGTAGTGTTAGGGTTTGTGTCTAGATGTCCCCTCATAGCCTCATGTGGTCATAGGTGGGGCTTTTTCACAGGTAGCTGAATTTAGAGTGTGGGGTGCCAGGATTAAGGGTGTGGGATGACTAAACAGTCCACTGATTGGTTTGGCACTGCTCTAATCCTGGTGGCCTAGTAGAGTCTAAAAGGGGTAGAAAGAAGCTGCAAAGGTCCCTTGCTCGCTTTGCTGCCTTCTGCCCACCATGAACTGTTTCTCCTCTTCAGTGTCTGTCTGCCATCCGCTCTGCTTTCAAGCTAGCCGATTATGGACTGAAACCTCTGCAAACTGTGAGCTAAATGAACCCTTCCTCTTTTAAGTTTTGGGTGTTGGGCATTTTATCTCAGCAACAAGAAAAGTAAGTATGACAGGTAGGGTTCAGCAGGGTCAGCTTGTCTCAACTGTACTTGTCCTTGAAGGCCAAAAGCCGGGACCTTCTGAAGACTCCTCCTGTGTCTGTGCCTGCAGACTAAAACAAGGAGCAGGGCTCTGGGTGTTTCTCCTTTCTCGTGGACTCTCATCAGCATGGCCATGTGATTGACTTAGGG
>NW_022900924.1:8386739-8402257 GCF_012274545.1 Fukomys damarensis | reverse complement strand
GGGGGATAAAGGGGGAACAGGGGAAAGGGAGGGAGAATCAGAATGGGAAGGAGGGAGGGTGGGTGGGTGGCAGGGAGGAGCAGTGTTCGATGCTTTGTGACCCAGTCCTTGGAAGTCACGTGGCTTTGCTTCTGCTGACGGTCATTGGATGAGGCACTTGCAAAAGTCCAGCCGAATTCAAGGGGTGGAAAGACCGATGGCACCTCTGGGTGGAAGTGTGTCAACATTGTGTTAGACCAAGTGGATCCTGGCAGTGTACACATACGCGTGTAAATCCCACCTACTCAGGAGGATCACAGGTTCAATGCCAGGCTGCATAACTCAGCCAAAGTTATTCAAAATAAATTCAAGAGGCCAGTGGGTATAGTTCACTGATAAAAAACAAAACAAAACAAAACAAAACAAAACCCCACTGGCCTAGCGTGTGTGAGGCCCTGGGCTCCATCCCAGCACTGTCAGAAAGATAATACATAAATAAAAAATTAAAAATAAAAGAAATTGTGTGGAATAGGGTCCTGTAGTCAGGGTTTGCAAGGGAATAGATTTAATACTCACCCAAAAAATCAAGAGTGCAAGTGGTCTGTCCACACAGTAGATACCTGAAGGACCCTGCCAAGATCTCACAGCAATCCCGCTCAAGTCCAGCCGGAGGCCTTGAGCTCACAGCAACGCCTCCTGCGAGTCCACACTGACGATCGGCTCTAGGAAGGCCCACAGGCCGGTGGTACAAGCTAGAAAGTCTGCGCCGGCCAGCGGGGTGAAGGACCTGTGTCCCCCAGGCTGAGGTTCAGGGCTGCACTGCAGCCAGGAAGTGACGCTCAAGGTGAGGAGGACCACGGCTCCCCTCACAGCAACCGTCCCTGGTGACATCAAGAGCCCGAGCTCGGAGCTCCTCTGACAGTGAGAACAGCTGAGGTCACATCAGGAAAACCAGCCTCCAATCAACAGCCCACAGCCTTCCCTTCCTGTTCTCCTTTTGTGCTGTTGGCACCGATCCTTAGGTGGGTCTTCCATGCCCAGAACCACGCTGGCTTAGTTCAGCGTGTTCCAAGCTGAGCGTTATTTAATCCACCACACGGGGTGACAGCTGTGCCCCATCTTTGCAGAACACAACAGGCTTCGAGGGGCCTGAGACTACAGAATGCCCACAGTGTGCCTTTTCGGGGAGGCTGGGCCAGAGCACATGTGATCACATTGGCGAGCAGAGCGTACCAACTGGGAGAGGCAGAGTAAAGCAGCCTCATCGCTCGCTGCGCCGGCAGATGGAGGGCCTCGCTTTGAGCCAGTTCTACACTCTGAAGCGCAAGGGCGGTGGATTATCTACACGTGGTCCTGTGGCACAGGCTTGGACTTGTTCTTGTTTCCCTTGGTGAGGCCGAGTCACTGCTTTTCATGGTGCGGGAGGTGCCGGGACCCTCGGGTGGGAGAAGAGAGGGGACCCCTCTCTGACATCAGCTGGGGCAGCTCAGCCTTTCCCAGTGGGGTCTGCACCAGTGTTTCCAGCAGGGTCCTCTCCCGTGCCAAGGAGAGAGTCTGAGCAAGGCGGATGGGCTGAAGATTGGGAATGGGATCCTCCCTGCGGGCCCCTCACACCTGTCTTGGGATTGTTGAGTTGGTCTGGGGCTGCGCCTACTGGAGAAACTCCTGCTAGGATGATTTCCGCCTTCTCGGGCTACAGCCAACCGAAGTAGCATGCTATGTGTGATCGACGAGTATTTACATTAAAACAAAACGCATTACAGTAAGAGACCATGGACATTAGCCCCTTGCTTCTGAGATGCTTGCCCCGCCCCTCCCTCCACTCTCTGAAGCCGTTCTGGAAATCCTCCCGTGTCTTTACGAGGTGTGATAAAAAATGGGGTGGATGCTCCTGCCCAGTGCCGTTCAGGGGAGAGGCCGGCTTGTGATGAGACTGCGGGGTTTTATCTGCCTTATTCCGCTCATCTAGCGGCGTGCAAACTTCTGGCTGTTTCCTAAAGCCAAAACGACCACGAAAGGTAAGTGTTTTGAATTGATTCAGGACTCCAGGCAGCCACAACATAAACAGAGACTCACAGGACAGGACGTCCAGAGCTGCTTCAGAAAGCGGCAAGGATGGTGGGTGAGTTTGTCTGAAGTGAGGAGGATTCCTGGCGATGTGTTGTGTATTGCGACAAATTTAAAAAATTAAATATCCACCCTATGTTTTAATTGCAGCTCACACAGTATAAACAGAATATCTTGCTAAATGTATAGAAGTAACTTTTTTCAAGTTTTCGTTTTCCTGGGGCTTCTTACATCTCTTCTTGAAGTTAAGAACGGAAGTCTGCCAGGCGTGGTGGTGGTGCACGCCTGTAATCCTAGCACTCAGGGGGCCGAAGCAGGAGGATTGCTGCAGGTTCAAGGCTAGCTTGGGCTACACAGTAAATTTAAAGCCAGCCTCAGCGATAATGCAAGACTTTGTCTCAAAAAACAAAAAATGAAGCTTCGATTTGTTCAGCAAATATATATTGATATTCTACCATATGCAAGGTACCATGTGACAAGCTGAACGTCTCTAGTTATTCAGGTTTGGTAATATTTTGTCTTTTTTTTTTTTATATTAGGGATCCAACTCGGGTCCTTGAACTTTCAAGGCAGGCGATGGAACCACAGAGCCAAATCCCCAGCTTATTTTGTGTTTTCAAGGCTAAAGGTAGCTTTACCATAGTTTTAAAGTTTCTCATGTAATCCCAAGTGAAGGATTTGAACGGAAAGGGGAGAGATGCCTCAACAACAACAACAAAAAATGCAATTGTGAAACAAAAACCAAAATACCCCCCCACCTTTGGAAGATGTTTTCTTTTACAGTGGAAGCCCACCTGGAACCTGTCAGTGGGAATAGTATAGAAGGGTGGTAAGGTTATGGATTATTATTATTTTTTTGGGGGGGATACCGGGGATTGAACTCGGGTCCTTGCACTTGCAAGGCAGGCCACCGAACCGCTGAGCTAAATCCCCGGCCCACTGGTTATGCATTATTTTTAATTCTGCCTAAATACTCTGTAGCGTGGGATATTAAACATGTGGTGCTCACTTTTGAAAACATTTTTTTTTATTGTAGGAAAACACACATAAAATTTGTCATCATGACCACTTCTGAGTGTACAATTCATGGGCGTGAAGTACATTTACAATATTGTGTCACCATCTCCACCATCCATCCCTGGAACTCTGTCCCCATTAAACGAACACCCCTGGTTCCCCTCTCCCAGCCCCTGGCACCCAGTACTCCCCAGTCTACTTCTGTCTCTGTGACTCCAAGGCCTCCTGCAAGTGACCTCATACAGGATTTGTGCCTTTGTGACTGGCTCATTCCACACGCAGTGTCCTCGAGGTCACCCGTGTTGTAGCAAATGTCAGCATTCTCCTCCTTTTCAGGGCTGAGTCATATTCCTCGAGCTCACTTCAATGTGTCCGCGTATAGCTTGGGGCCCAGTCTGATGTCACTTGCCGTTGACTTATGTCTGGCGAGAAAGTCGAAAGTTTGTTGGAATAGCGGAACAGGAAACTTCATGTCCTGGAATATTTTATCTCTTATTTAACTTACACTTACTAGTATACTGCATATTGATTTGTGTTCTACATATCAATTTTTCAGTGTCGATATGGAGTTAATCGAAACCAATGCCAATATTAGATTCACCGATGATTAAGTATGGATTAACATCTCATAGCTTTCCAGCACAAATCAGATTATTTCCTCTTTTGGTTTATTTTAACCGTAGAGAGAATTTAAAGACTCTGGCAAAGCAGAATACAGAATGCTTCCAGATTTTGACAGCCTCCCTCTCCTTTCCATCTTTTACCTTTGCAACTGATTCCTCATCAATTTATATTTAGGAACTTGCTCTTCACAGGCCTTGTAAAACACCTCGGTTTTAGAGGCTCAGCTCTTTTTCCCTCATATTTTATCACTGATACTACTGAGTCCCCCAAGTGTGGGGCACAGCTCCCTGGCAGCCCCGCGCCGCCCTGCACCTGCTGCTTCTTCTTCTTATTCCGTTTTCCTCTCCAGTTTGGGCTTCTGACCCAGCTGCCCAGAAACCTCTGGGTGCCCAGAGTTTTAAATGACTGTGTACTCTTGTTGTGTCCTGATGCTGCTTTAGGTTTTGTGATGGTTACAAACACTGTGGTGGGGCCCATTCATTTAACAGTCTGCTTTTCCCCAAATATTTTATTTTTTCCCACATTTTTATTAATGCATATTGGTTATACAGATTAATGCCTTTCACTGTTTCATTTTGGAAGATTTGTCAAGCACATAACATACATGCATCATACCCGCCTTACCGCCTGACCCTTCCCCCTAGTTTCACATGTTTTTTGGGGGGATTTCAGTGTGTTTAATGTATTTCTATCATGGGGCTCTACCATCCCTGGGAGATGGCAGTGAACAAAACAGACTCAGTTTCTGTCTTGGGAGAACTTACTTTCCAGGGCAGGAGCAAGACAGCACACACAGGCGGGTAAATGACACAGTGTCTTGGAAGTTGCTAAGTGCTAGGGAAACAATAAAGAACAGATTTATGGACTAGGCCAGGGCCCTGGGGAGGTGAGGGTGGAGGGATGGCAGGGTTAGGGCAGGTCTGGGGCCTCGGGGATGACTGTAAGGATCTGACTGTTGCCATCTCCCAAGTCCGGCGAATGGAGGGGGGACAGAAGCGGCTTCAAGGATGTCACAAGACTCCTCAGCGCCCTGGCCCTGCTCAGGGTTCAGCTCCCTGCCTTACGCTCTGCTCACCTGCTCTTCAGCCCTGCTCTGTGTGGCTCTGCGGTTGTCAGGGTTCTCTTGTCATCCGGGCTGCTCTCTGCCTCGGGGCTCCTGCTCCTCCCCCAGCTCCACTCTGGGAAGAGCGAGAGGTGGGTGCCAGGATTACTCAAGGGGCCTCCAGGAGTAGCGTGTTAGCTGGATGCTGGCAGGTGGCAGTAAAATCCGCACACAGTGTTGGCCTGCGTGTGCAACCAGGGCGGACCAGCTTTCTTTACACCAAAGGGCTGCTGGACAGAGAGAGACCTTACCCCGACAGAGGTTTCTCCCCTCATCCTTTTCTCTCCAGTGTTGAGGTCCAGCTCACCTGCAAGGTCTCTGCTCTTTGGCTGTGTTCTCCGCGGACCTTGGCCCAGGGCGCCTCTGTGTGGTCAGCACGCCTGCCCGCCTGCCCACCGAGCACCAGTCCCTCCTGTACAGAATTCTTTCCTGTCTCCTGCCCTGGGTTCAGGAGGGCGACCCCTTGTCTGCAGCCCCTTGCATGGTGCTGGCCTGCAGCTCCAACCCCTAGATACTTCTCCTATGACCACAACGTTCTTTTATATATGAAAGGCACCTCTGCCTTTGTTTCAGGGCTGATCTGGTTCTTATTGAACCTTGCAGCTTCCATTTATAAAAATCCTCCCCAAGCTGGCCCATGTCTGTCATCCTAGCACTCTGAGAGTCTGACACAGGAGGATTGCAAGTTTGAGCCCAGCCCGGGCACCTGAGCAACATAGCAAGACCCTGTCTCAAAATAAAATAAAAGTGACTGGGCATGTAGCTCAGTGTGAAGGTCCTGGGTTTAATCCCCAGTAACACACACACACACACACACACACACACACACACACACACACACATGCACACGCAGTCCTCCCCTCTGGTCCCCCTCACTGTTTTTAATGTATTTCCTAGAGCATTGAGACCCCCGCCCCCCGGAGCTCTTCCAATAAAACATGGAGGTCAGCAGAGAGAAAGAGAGACAATCACAGGTGTGGAGCATCGGCCAGGCTGGGGCTGGACTTCAAGGCGCTGCAGAGCAGTTAGTTTTGTCTGACATTCCGCACCAGTGCTTGTGGAGCATGGGCCTGAGGGCTTTCCAGGAGGGGAGCAGGTGGGAAGTGTGGGGAGGGCAGATGACACTTTGCAGGGGTGCCCAGAGGGGGGTCAAGGAACCTTGGAAGTGACAGAGAATAATACACAGCGGTGACATTTTATGTGGCACCGGGAGGAGCCAGGAGCCCCAATGGTAGCGATAACAACAATGCCAGGGTTTGCACAAGGATTATGTTGTCAGTCCCCCTGGCCTGCCCCATCTCAGACTGTCACTGTCACCCTGTGCAGCACACGGGTGCAGTTTTGTGCTTTCCCGTCTGTGTGTCAGGCAGGTGAGGCGGCTCCATTTCTCAGCGGAGAAAAGTGAGGACGAGGAGGGCACAGGATCACCCCAAGGCCTCACAGCTTCTCTCCAGATTTCATGCACTGTGCGCTGAGGGCCTTTCAGTAGCTGATGGCAGCGGCCCAAATGCAGCGGACACTTGAGTTATACTGGCCTCACATACGAACAACTTGGGTTACGAATGGAATGCTAATTTTAACATACGAGCAAAGTCTTGAGTGATGACCCTAACGCTGGCTGCTTGGGCATCCAGATGGTCTCAGATACACACTTAACCCTCAGCGAGTTCTGTAAGGAGCAGGACAACATCCTTTCCTGTGTGGGGTTCACTGAGAAATCCCGGGCCAGTGTCTCTGTAAGGACGCTGAGATCTGCCTGGAACAGAGTGTGGCCTAAAAGTATACAGGGGAGACTCTGAAGGCCGTTGACCAACTTAGGTTGCAACCAACCCTTGGGAACGACTGAGTTCCTAAGTCAAGGGTCCACTGTATTAGAATGAAATGGGTTACCTGGTGTCTTGCTGGGGTGAGCCTGGTGGTCAAAACACTGGCTTTGAAGATGGACTTGGGTTCAGATCTGAACTCCAGCATGTTCTAGTTGTGTAACTTCAGGCATAAGACTACCCTTTTGAGCCTCAGTTTCCCTAACTATAAAATGGAACTAATAGTAATACCTATAACAGGGTTATATGGGAGAAGAAATCCTCCTGCTTTCAGCCCATTGGAAAAATCACTGTATTACCATTTACTTAATATTTTTCTTTTTCTTTTCTTTTCTTTTTTTTTTGCGGTACTGGGGATCGAACTCAGGACCTTGTGCTTGTGAGGCAGGTGAGGTCACACTTAGTGAAATTCCCAGCCCATTTAATATTTTCCTTTAGAACAACTTTTAAACATGTGCCTTCACCCTAAGGCAAGAATGTGGCTATAACCTAGGTACTAAATGATTTTCCTAGCATACACATCATAACTGTGCCTAAAATGTTGGTCCCACCAGAAAGCAAGCTTCAAGAGGCCCAAGACTTTGTATGTTCTGCTTGCTGTGATATCTTCAGCATGGTGCCTGGCACATAAAAAGTTCTTCAGTGATGTCTGTTGAGTGAAGAATGGGGAAGATTGAGGTAATGCACAGAAATGGACGCACTTGGCTTCCGGCCCACTCTGAACATTTGGTGAGTGCTCGCTGTTATAATTATTAGCTTGGACAATCAGAAGGACCCGGGATCCAGCCAGCAGCCAACTTCCCACTCTTTTGGATGCACATGGGGGACCCAAACCTGGGGTCTTTGGGCTGTTTCTCAGCCCTCAGGCCAGGGCTGGACCGAGCCAACGTTGATAGTTGGAGAAAGGAGCCCAGGGGAGCTATGTGGAACACAGGGAGGACCAGGGTACAACACAGCCGTGTTCTTCCTTAGCCCCTAGTTGTTATGGCCACGAGCACTTCTGGGACGGAGACGTCAGGCTGGGGGCACAGAGCCCCTTCCTGCTGTCTGCTGTAAAGGCTGCGCACTTGCCGGTTCAGAGGCGCACCGACTATGCCGTCCGTGGGCTTTCCCAGAGCCTGCATGCCAGCGTCTCTTCTGTTCTTGTTTAGTTATTACATTAAAGTCTCCTGTGATTACAGAGCCAACAGCTGGTGAGGATTTGCACATGGCAGGAAATGCAGCTTGTTCATTTTAATGTCTGAACGGAGCAGGGCACGGGTTTGTCTGCGGAACACTTGTCTCCCTCGTCTTTGTTTGCACATCTGCTGTTGCCCCTCGCTTCCAATGTCCTGAAGTTTGATTTCTCCCTACTTCACCCAGGGGAGAGAGAGGATGGGCTCCCGCCTCCCCTGCAGCATGCCGGGAGGGACTTCGTCCTCGGGCTTACCACGTTCTTCTAGGTTGAACAAAGAACGAGGCCCGAGGACTTCTGGGAAGCGGTCTGCGCTCTCTCGCGGGCTCTGTGGCTTCCTTCTCGGGCTGCCTTGTGCAACTCACTCTCCCTTTCTGGACCTCAGTTTCCTCATCTGTTAAATGAGGGATGAGAAGTGGATGGTTGCTCATCTTTGGGGTGCTTTTGGTATCTTGGGGGTGGGACAGCTTTTCTTAGGCGGCACATGGTACCAAATTAAATATCCCCGGTCTTTGGGCTCCACGTGCCGTCAGCACCCCCCAGTTCATGACAATCAGAAAACACCTCCAAGTAGTTCCAAAGGGCCTCACTCCTGTCCCTGCACCTCTTCGCCATTTTTATTTGTACGTTCACCCAGTGCACGTGCCCATCTCAACTGCCAGCACCTGAGCGTCTTGTTTGGTGACTGTCTTGGGCTCCCAGATCCCACTGTGCTGGGACTTTGGGTTGGTTCCTTGCCCTGGGGTGGCTCATACCCAATGGCTGGGGCATGTGTGTGGGGGTAAATACTCTACCTGCCTCACCTCCAGCCTGGTTGGCTCTAAGATGAGATCTGCCTGGTGCCCAGAGCTTCCTCCCTGGGGCAGAGAGCCCCGGGTGCCCTCCCTGGGACTTTGCCCACGGGTGTGTCATGCCAGTGCACGGTAATAAATCACTTTTATGCATGTCAATGAACCCAGGGCCTTCTGAATGCTGGACAAGGGCTCTACCACCAAGCTACATCCCTAGCCCTTTTAGTTTTACTTTGAGACAGGATCTTATTGCTCAGGCTGGCCTTGTCCTTGCAATCCTCTTGCCTCAGCTTAAGATCACAAGTGTGTATCACTTTCACGCAGACTTTTATTTTCGGGTTTGTTTCTAGAGAACCCAGCCCAAGAGAGCCATCACGCCTACGTGTGACTCCCTGTTGACGGCCACCAGCTAGACGGTCTTACTGATTTATTCACTGGACACATATTCCTTGGTGTCTACTATATGGCAGCTCCTGGGATGCGTGTGACGGCTAATCTGAGGTGTAACTTCGGTGGCTAAGGGATGCCCAGACAACTGGCAAGACATTTTTTTCTGGGTGTGTTGGTGAGGATGTTTCTAGAACAGATGAGTATTTCAATCTGTAGACTGAATAAAGAAGTTACTCTCCCACCAGTGTTCCCAGGTATCATCCAGTCTATGAGGGCCTGGGCAGAACGGAACAAACAGGTGGAGAAAGAAATCACTCTGTTCTCTCCTCCCCTCCCTTTCTCTCTGTATTGGTGATTAAGCATAAGGCCTTTGTACTGAGCTACATTGCCACCCTTTTAATTTTTTTTTTTTTTGAGACAGGGTCTTGCTAAATCACTAAGTTTCCCAGGCTGGACTCAAAATCAAGATCCTCCTGCCTCAGCCTCCCAAAGTGCTGGAATTACAGGCATTCACTGACACACCCAGCTTCTCCCTTTCTTCTGGAGCTGGCATACCCATCTTTTCCTGCCTTCAGATATCAGAGCTTCTGCTTTTTGGGTCTTTTGACTCTAGAACTTACCACAGCTCCACACTTTTACCTCCTTTCTCTTTTCCTTCTCTCCCAGGCCTTTGGCTTTGGACTGGAAATTATACCAGAAGCTTCTCTGGATTTTAGGCCTTCAGTTAGGACTGAGTGATACCCTGAGCTCTCCCGGTTCTCCAGCCTGTAGGTGGCAGATCTCAGGACTTCACGATGTTTGTAATTGCATGAGACAATTCCCATCGTATCTCCCATGGGTTTGGTCTCTCTGGAGAATTTGGACTAATACCTTGGACGTGACACAGGAGCCCGATATGGGTCTGCTCTTTGGAGCTTGGAGAGAGGCTGACAGATTGTAATAAATAACTTCAGAAGGTGTCTTACCATGGAAACATCTGGGGTGCTAGGAAAGAGAGTGAAAAGTGGCGATGGGTTCTCTGTGTTGAATAACTGGGGGTGAAGGTATAAAGCTTCACCTCCCTTACAAGGGGTGATGAATAGACTATAAATGGTTAAGCTTAAAAGAATTATCACAGTAAAGGACACATTGCTGTCAACCTGCTCAGAGTACTTGAACTCATTCTGAACACACTTTACCTGGTCATTCTTTGCTGCTTTCTGAAGCAGGTTGGAATCTTCTGTATGTCTGTATGAAATACGATAAAAAATTCAGTGAAAACTGCTGTTGGGAGTCATTCAATGGAAAGGCGGCTTGTAAAAGCATCACAGCGTTTCCTCATCCACGTTATTCATCAGATCTGGCATTGGGTGACTTCTGGCTCTTCCCCAAAGTCAAAATGACCACGAAAAGTCAATGTTTTGAAGCGATTCAGGACGTCGAGGCAGCAACGACAGTGCAACTAAAGACCCTCACGAACGAAGACTTCCAGACCTGCTTCCGAATGATGGGATGAGTGTGTTTGACACGCGGGGAAGTATTCTGAGGGGGATCATTGTTAATGTGTCCTTTGCTGTAATAATTAAAAAAAATTAAACAGTCATGGCATTTTTCAATCACACCTCTTAGGCTTGGACTTAAAGGAACAAAAGGATTGATTGAGACAGGTTGATAACAGGGAAAAGATCTTGCCAGGCAGATGGAACAGCACGTGCAAAGGTCCTGAGGAGGAGCAGAGACTGATATGTTGGTGTACTGAGCGGGGACCAGAGGCACTGGGGAATAGAGAGAGGGGCTTGAGATGCGGTGGGCAGGTAAGCAGGGGAAAGCCTTGTAGACTGTGGTGAGGAGCTTGAGTTCTAGTCTAAGGGTGGTAGGAAGCCGTTCTAGGGTTTTAATCGGGAATAACTGGATTTAATTGACATTTGAAAAAATTACCCAAGTGCACAGAAGATGGATCGGAGGGAACTTGCCTCAGCCAGGTCCTGTTTCAAGCAGAAGGTATTTAATGTGGCAGATTGGCCATGTAAGTGTGGCCACAGCACAGAAGCCGAACAGGGGGCAATGAGCTGACTCAGGAATGATCAGCTGCGGAGCAGGTCTTTGTAATCATGGACAAAGAGGGGAGGTAATATTATCTGAGCCCAGGGACTGGAACCATCTGGTAGCGACGGTTAGGGTTCCCTGCTGCATCTGGGATATGAGGATGGGACCCCTGAGCAGACACAGGTGCCGCCCAGGATGGCACCCAAAGCAGGCTGGAGGTCAGAAATGCTCTCCCTTCACCCATCCCTCTAGGCCTCCATCGGTGCTTCCTGCTGATTGAATTTGCCCAGAAACCAGAGAGCAAAGGGGTCTGCACGGAGTATCCTGCAATGCGGAGCAGGCTCGGAGGGGTAGGTTTTGGATCTGAGCCCAAACAGGCAAATGGCCAGCACAGGGGACCCTGGGAGCCCCTGCAGGAGTGAGAGCTGGGAGGTGCCCAGGCTGTAGAGTGAGATGGACCAGACGGAGACAGGGTGGGGTCCGCTTTGGATCTGGAACCAGTGGGGCCGGGGTGTGGGGGTGAAGGGGAGGGCGGAATCGTTGGTGATTCTGAAGTGTTTCTGCCTTCAGCAACTGACACATGGGACAGTCTTAGGTCAAAGCGAGACGCAGGGCTTGACTGTTGGCCCTCCAGGACGCCCCCGGAAGCTTCCCTCGCTCATTAACCCAATGCGCTAAAGTCTTGAGGGCTCGAGAGCCTCTTTTCACTTCTCATTGTTTGGGTGGGAGCCTCACCATGGCAATGAATTCTTCTTGGCGTGGTTCCCACCTTTAATATCCTCTAGGGCCCTTCGCGAGCAGCTCTTTGGGGTGACCCAGATTCTTATGTTTGTGACCATCTGAGCAGACTCTGGGGTTCAGAACAGAGATTCTGGATGAGCCTGTGTAGTTCGAGTTCCTTCTGCACTTTCCTAACAGTGAATTATGAGGAGCAGGAGCTTCAGAGTCACAGAAATCAGGTTTAAATCCTATTACAGCCATGGAGGTCTGGGAAATTTATATAGCTTGTGTGTTTTCATTTCCTCTTTTGGAAAAATGGGAACTGTAATTCTCTCTGAGGGACTCTGAGAACCTGCTGGGGCTCTTAGTAACCCTCCTTTTCACTGCCCCACCCCACAATCTCTTTCTGTTTAACTCTTTTAGTTGCAAACGACAAAAATTGGCCCAAATTATTTAAAGCTTGTAAAAAAATTTTTTTTTTTGTACCAGGGATCGAACTCGAGTCCTTGTGCTTGCAAGGCAGGTGATGGAACCACCGAGCTAACCCCCCAGTCCACTTGTAAAATGTTTTATTAGATTGTTTACCTGAGCAGGATGGAGGGCCAGCTGAAGCCACAAATCAAGCAATATTCTTGGGACTCTTTATCCATGTCTTGGCTCTACTTTTTCTTATTTGATGGTTTTATTTTTTCAGTTTCCTTTTGAGTGGCAGAAATATGCGGCTGGCAGTTCCAAAATATAGCACAGTGACTCCAGAGATCAGACTATTTATATATCCCTCCCTCCCAAGATTACCAGGGAAGAATTTTGATTGGCCCTGCTTGCATCACGTGACTATTCTTGATCCAAACTGATCTGGGGGGATCTCTATGAGACCATTGCTGCTATGGAAACTGTGATTGACAGCTCCAGTAGTCACACACAAGAATATAAGAGGGCAATTCTTTTTTAAAAATTAAATTGAATTTATTGGTACATTCTAGGTAGACAGTACAGTTACATTCATTACTGGGATCTTGTACCTTTACATGCCAGGTCTTGGTTCTCATTTTTCCCCTTGTCCCTGCCCTCCCTTCACCCTCCCCTCCCCTTTCCCCCTTCAAACACTTTAATTCCATTTTTACATTTTCTCATTTTTTTTTCCTTTTCCCTTATTCCCCTTCCCTATCCTTTTCACTGTCCCTACACCTTTGGTCCTTTTCTTCCTATTTGCTAATTGTCCCATTAGGATCTTCAGTACTATTTTAGTTT
This sequence comes from Fukomys damarensis, assembly GCF_012274545.1. NCBI lineage: Eukaryota > Metazoa > Chordata > Mammalia > Rodentia > Bathyergidae > Fukomys > Fukomys damarensis. The sequence continues at coordinate 8,389,294 of NW_022900924.1, read as the reverse complement.
TTCACACTAGAGAAACTACTCGGTATTTGCATATGTGTGACTTATTTATTTCACTTAGGACTATATCCTTAAAGTGTACCCATTTACCTATGAATGAATCTACTTTCTCATTCTTTACGGCTGAGTAGTATTCCATTTTATAGAAAAAACCACATCTTCTTTATCCAGTTTCCAACTGATGGGCAGATGGGCTGTTTCCAAGTTTTAGCTAGTACAAACTATACTGCTATAAACATGGGTGCGCATATATCACTGTGGTATGATTCTTTTAATTCTTTTGGAAAGATACCCAACAGAGGGATGGCTGGATCAAATGGAACCTCTACTCCTAGTTCTTTGAGGTATCTCCATATTGACTTCCATAGTGGTTGCACCAGTCTGCACTCCCACCAACAATGGAGAAGGGTTCCTTTCTCCCCGCAACCCCGCCAACATTTGTTGTTGTGTGATTTCTTGATAGCAGCCATTCTTTGTGGGGTGAGGTGAAATCTCAGTGTTGTTTTCATCTGCATCTCTCGAATGACCAGTGATGTGGAGCATTTTTTCATATATTTACTTGCTGCTTTTATTTCTTTGTCTGAGAAATGTCTGTTCATTTCAGATGCCCATTTTTGAATTGGGTCTTTACATTTGAGGGGGCTGATTGTTTTGAGTGCTTTATATATTCTAGATAATAGTCCTTTGTCTGAGGAGCTGCTGGTAAAAAGTTTTTCCCATATTGTAGGTTGCCTCTTAGTTCTGTTGATGGATTCTTTTGCAGTGTAAGCTTTTTAATAAGATGAGATTCCCAGTTGTTGATTCTTTCTGCTAGTTCCTATGCTACTGAGGATTTGTTCATAAAGTCTTTTCCTATGCCAATGTCTTCTAGAGTTATGCCTAACTTATCTTCCAGCAAGTTTAGTGTTTTTGTTTTTATATTTAGATCTTTAATCCACTTGGATTTTAATTTAGTGCATGGTGACAGATAAGAGTCTAGTTTTAATCTTTAGCAGGTTGAGATCCAGTTTTTCCAACACCATTTATTCAAGAGGCTATCTTTCCTCCAGTGGGGACTATCAGCTCCTTTGTCAAAGATGAGGTAGCTGAGTGCATCTGGAGTTGTTTTTGTGTCTTCCAATCTGTTCAACTGATCCTCAGGTCTGTTTCTTTGCCAGTACCATGCTGTTTTTATCTCAGTGGCTTTGTAGTATAGTTTCAAATTGGGAATTGTTATTCCTGCTGCCATGTGTCTGTTACCTAGGATGGCTTTTGCCATTTAAGTCTCTTATGGTTCCAAATGAATTTTTGGATTCTTCTTTCTAGTTCTGTGAAGTATAGTGTTGGAATTTCAATTGATACTGCATTGAATCTGTATAGCAGTTTTGGTAGTATGGCCATTTTCACTATATTGATTCTTCCTACCCAGGAGCAGGGGGCATCTTTCCATTTTCTTATATCCTCCTCGATCTCTTTTTTCAGAGTGCTGTAGTTTTCAGTGTAGAGGTCTTTTGCTTCTTTTGTTAGATTGATTCCCAGATACTTCATTTTTTTGGGGTGCTATTGTGAAAGGAATTGTTTACCTAATTTCTTGTTCAGTGAGTCTGTTATTTGTGTGCAAGAAGGCTATTGATTTTTGGGTGTTGACCTTGTATCCAGCTACTCTGCTAAAAGTGTCTATTAAGTCGAGAAGTCTTTTGGCGCAGTTTTTTGGGTTTTCACTGTAGAGTATCATATCATCAGCAAAAAATGACAATTGAACTTCTTCCTTTCCTATCTTTATTGCTTTAATTTCTTTCTCTTGTCTAATTGCTATGGTGAATGTTTCCAGAACTATATCGAAGAGGAGTGGTGATAGTGGGTATCCTTGTCTTGTTCCTGATTTTAACATGAAGGTTTTCAGTTTTTGGCCATTTAATATGATGTTGGCTGTTGTTTTTCATAGATAGCCTTTATTAAATTGATATGTAGACCATCTATTTCAATTTTTTGCAGAGTTTTTATCATGAATGGGTGTTGAATTTTATAAAATGCTTTTTCGGCATCTATCGAGACGATCATGTGGTTCTTGTCCTTGACTTTGTTAATATAGTGTATTACATTTATTGATTTACATATGTTGAACCATCCTTGCATCCCTGGAATAACTCCGATTTGGTCAGGATGTATGATCTTCTTGATGATCCTCTGTATTCTGTTTGCTAGTATCTTATTGAGGATTTTTCATCTATATTCATTAAGGAGATTGGCCTGTAGTTCTCTTTTTTAGGTACATCTTTTCCAGGTTTGGGAATCAAAGTTATATTTGCTTCCAGGAATGAATTTGGAAGTATTGCTTCCCTTTCAATTTCATTGAAAAGTCTAAAAAGTAATGGCAGTAGATCTTCTCTAAATGTCTTGTAAAATTCAGCAGTGAATCCATCAGGACCTGGGCTTTTCTTTGTTGGTAAGTTTTTAATTACATTTTCAATTTCACTGATTGTAATTGGGGTGTTTAAAATGTTTTTATCTTTGTTCAACTTTGGTAATTCATAAGTATCTAGAAATCTGTCCATTTCTCCTGTGTTTTCCATTTTATT
>NW_022900924.1:8316096-8386123 GCF_012274545.1 Fukomys damarensis | reverse complement strand
AATATATATATTCTGATTTTGTGGGGTGGAACACTCTATAGACATCTGATAAGTCCATGCATTCAAAAGCTTGGTTCAGTTCTAGTATTTCATTGTTGATTTTTTTGCCTAGATGATCTGTCTATTTGTGATAGTGGTGTGTTTATATCCCCCCACTACAATTGTATTAGTGGTTATTTGGCTTTTCATGTTACTTAATATTTGTTTTATATGGTTGGGGGCATTTATATTTGGTGCATATATGTTTATGATTGTCATCTCTTTGTCTTGCATTGTTCCCTTTATAAGGATGTAGTGGCCTTCTTTGTCTCTCTTAATCAGTTTTGGTTTGAAATTAGCTTTGTCTGCAAATAAGATAGCTACCCCTGCTTTTTTCTGGGGTCCTGTTGTGTGGAGAATTGTTTTCCATCCTTTCCCTTTCAGTCTATGGGCTTCTTTTTCCACTAGGTGTATTTCTTGTATACAACATATTGTTGGATTTTGCTTCTTAATCCATTCTGCCCATCTATTTCTCTTGATTGGTGAATTGAGGCCATTGACATTGATATGTACTGACTTATTATTGTCCTTTTGTTGACTCTTTTTATTTTTTGTCCTCTCCTTTTAGTTTCTTGCCTTGACTATTTGGTTTGTTCTGCTGGGCCTCATGGTGTTGTGATCTTCATTGTCTTTTTCTAGGATATTGTTTAGAATTTGTTGTAATGATGGTTTGGTATTCCTGAAGTTTCTCAGGTGTTCTTTGTCATGGAAGTATCTTACTTCCCCATCCATTTTGAGAGAGAGTTTTGCAGGATACATCAGTCTTGGTTGTAGGTTGTTTTCTTTTAGGACTTGAAAAACCTCACTCCAGGCTCTCCTTGACCTGAGGGTTTGTGTTGAAAAGTCTGCTGTGATTCTAATGGGCTTTCCTTTGCATGTGATTTGTTTCTTTTCTCTTACTGCTTATAGTATTTTGTTCTTCTGTTGGGTTTCCGGGATCTTGCTTATTATACGTCTAGGTGTAGATTTCTTTTGGTCTTGGCTAGTTGGTGTCCTATATGCCTTGCTTATCTGTATGTGTAATTACCTCTGTTTGGGAAGTTTTCTGTCATTAATTCTTTGAACAGGTTTTTAAAGTCATTTGCATTTTCTCCTGGTACTTCATGGATTCCTATCAATCTTATGTTATTCTTCTTTGCATCATCTAGGAGTTGATGGATTGATTTCTCATGTTCCCTTACTGTTTTTAATAGACCTCTCTTTTCACGGTCACTGTCTGTGATCCTATCTTCTATATCTGAAATTCTATCTTCGCAATCTTTTATTCTGTTTTGTATGCTTTCAATAGTTTTTAATCTCCTGGATATCCATTTGAATCTGTTTGATGGATTCCATTTCTTTCCCATGTTGGGTGTTCATTGTTTCCATTTCTTTCTTTTCTGGGCCTTCATGGTTTCTATTATGTTCCTAAGCTCATCTATTTTTTTTGTCAGTTTCTGTTCTGGAGTCTTGAATCATATCTTTCATTTTGCTCACCATCTCTATGGTTATCTGGGAAATAATTTCTGTTTTGAATTTTTCTAGAGCTTGATTGATCAGTTTTTTTACTTCCTGTGCTGTGTGTTCTGAGTGTCCTGGAGGTTCACTATCAGACTTTTCATCCTCCTTTGCTCTACTGTTTGCCATTGGTGGACTGGAAGTCTGTCTTTGTGTCTTGGTTAAGTGTTTTCTCATTTTTATTTTTGCTGTTGGGTTGTCCTTGATTCAATCTCTGGGTCATTAAATCTTCCTGATATCATTGCGTCCCAGCCTTTAATTCTCTAATGACTTATAGACATTCTCATTTTCATAGTTGAGAAAACAACTCATCAAATCAATCCCTATCATTTTTCCCTGTCGATACAATCAGGAACACAGTAGGATCTATCACCACCCTTTATAGCCTCCCGTGCCTCTGTAGAGTGGGTCCAAGGACTGGCACAATCAGGGGATCTAAAAGCAGGGGTGGGGGTGCGGAGGTGCTCAGTGGTGCCCGCGGCTACCCTCCTGGAGCTGGGTCAGAGCCAATCAGAGGCACGCCAGAGGGCAATTCTAAAAGAAGGAACCTCCTGGGAAGACCTAGACTGTAGTATCCAATACAGTTCCTCCCAGGGCTATTAGCAGGCACAAAGTGTTTAAGAAGGCACAGAAGGCTTTTGTGTTTTTAGGGAAAACAGAAGAGGAAAACCTAAGACTACATCTCATTCCACAGTAATGAGGATTTCCAAAGAAACTAGAGAAAACTGGGTGGAAAAGGTAATGGTATCAGACAGAGGAGAAGAGAAGAAACAATATTGCTACAGATTTGGAATCCTGGCCACTTGGACCAGTGCGTGATTCTCAGTGTAGGGGAGAAAGCAGCAGCCCCTTTAGGCAGAGGAGAAGCTGCCATCAGATGTGTGTCTTGGCTGAGTGGACCCACAGCCTCTCCAAGACAAAGGCTTTGTCCTTGGGAGGTGGCTTCTTCCTTGATAAGCCATCAGATGGAGGAAAGGCCAATCCGGAAGGCACAGCCAGCCCCTGCCTCAAGGGCACTGCATGAGAGAGAGCAGGTTGCTTCAGTCCACCGTGGGGCCATCCTTCTAGCCACGGCTGGTCCAAGCAGTTCGGAGTGGGCTTCAGCCTGCTTGTGCAGGTGTCCCCTGCTAGGGCCTTCTCTGATGCTGCTGCATGAGGATCCTTTGGGAATAGTCTCAGAGGCCTTGCACTTGCTGCCTGAGGCTAGAGGAAGTCAGTGCCCTATGGGTGGTTCTGACCCAGGGGGAGACTGGCAGGGACAGGGCAGTGCTGGGTGTTTATGCAGAGCCCAGCCCTTGAGTGTCCCACACAGGTGTCTCAGTAGCTGGGGGGATACTGCTTTCTTCTGCTGACTGCCCCCTTCTCTGTTCGCTCCTTTTCTTCTTTCTGAAGCCAACAACCTGCTTACAACACACTGCTTTCAGTTACGTTGCTTCCAATTTTCACTTTTACGTACTTTGCAGAACGAACATCTTTATACTGAAAACTTTTTAGATTGGGAAAATAATTCTGGGGAATAAAATCCCCTGAAGTATAAATTGCTTGGGTTAAAGGGTTTGCCCATTTACTGGTTTGATAGCTATTGCTAAATTGCCCTCCAAAGCCACTTTAGGAATTTGCATTTCATGGCTTTCCTGATGCTGACTATTATTAACCTTTAAAATTTCTGACAAGTGAATGTGGGAAGAATTTATGGATCTCTGATTATTAGCTTAGAAGCCGTTTGTATATTTCTGAAATGGCCTACTTATGTCTATTTCTCAATTTATTTTCCTGTTAGGTTTCTGAATTTTTTCTTATGGATTGCAGGAACTCTTCTTCCTTTTTTCCCCCCAAATATCTCTTTGTTGTGTATGTTGTAGATTTTTCTTCTGTTTGTTATTTGCATTATATTTCTTTTTTTTTTTTTTTTTTTTTTTTTGCTAGATGAAAATTTAAATTTTGATGTGGTCAAACACACCAGCATTTGCCTTTATAATTTTGGACTTCATATCATGTTTTATAAATTCTTACTCCATGATTATATAAAAACATTCTTTGGGTTTTCTTTTAGGATTGTTGTAGCTTTTATTTTTATTTATTTACTTTTTATCCATTTGGTTTTCTGCAGTACTGGGGAGAGAATCCAGTGCCTGGCAGATGCTCTACCACTGAGTTACATCTACAGCTCTTTTCACCTTTTATTTTGAGACAACATCTCATTAAACTGCCCAAACTGTTCTTGAACTTGTGATCCAACTGCCTTATTGTCGTGAGTAGCTGCCACCATGCCCAGCTATATAGATTTAAAAAAAATTTAACTGGAATTTATTTTAGATATTATTTCTCACAACAACCTTGCATTGGGCAAAAAGACTTGAACTTTTGCCTCTCTTTATTGGAAGTGAAATGCCAATCTGTGAGATTTCTGTGAGATGAGTTGGCAACTTGAACTTAGGTACTGGTGCCTTCAGCTGTGTCTGGTCTGGGAACATTGAATTTGAGGCCCATGCAGTGACCCTGGCTCCTCAATAGCATTTTTTTGTACCTTGCCCAGGGTTGGGAATGTAGCTCAGTGGCAGAGTGCTTGCCTAACATGCTCGAGGCCCTAGGCTCCATCCCTAGCAACACACACATGCACATACCAAATAAATAAATAAACAAACCCTCCCTAGAGGACTAAATAATAGACCTGCTATTGCAGAAGAGAGTAATAACTACATTTAGGAAAACAGTTTTGCTGATGATTTCAGAAATGTCGTTTGGGTCCTTCCCACGTGATCTCCTAGCTTAGTACCCACTTTTTCTGTCTTGGCCGGTTCTCATCATAAATCTGACTATGGGTGTCTGTAGCCTTGCAGCTCCTGTCCTCCCAACAACTTTCTTCCATCTGCCTGAGGGGGTAAGTTCAAGATATTCATCATAGTGTTGTTTATAAATGAGAAATTTGAGGTGATTCTGAGGTTCCACTGTAAGAATCTAAGTGATGGAGGAGACACACATTGGAGCATCAAGGAGGTGTCCAAATATGGTGCAGATGTTCCTGTGAGCACCATGGGTCACCGTGTATGGAGAAGCATTAGGCTCACCTGTGAACCCTCATGGGGACCTGGCATGCAGGTGAAGGAAGCAACCCGTGTTGGGGTTGTGGTGAGTGGGGAACCCATGTACCTCCTGAAAGAGGGACCCACACCCCAACTCCAGCTGATCTTACTCTGTGGCTGCATGGGCCAGAAGTCACCCAATCTCTCCTCTTTTCAAGAAATCAGAACTCTGTCTTTTAGTGTGAAGTCACCCAAATGTAACATTTCAGCCACTGAGTATTTGAGCAGCATTGTTTGGACTAAACAAAATGCATCTTTAGGCTGAACCCTGCCAGAAGCTTCTGGTCCTTAACCTCTGGTTACAACAACTGTGATGATGATGATGACGATGATAGTGGTGGTGGTGATGATAGAAAATATCACCAGACTTCCTCAACACCAGGGACCCTACTAAGGGCTTTCTATACATTCATTCATTTACTCCTCATTACTGCCTTCCAAATTAGGCATTACTGTCACCCCCATGTTGCAGATGAGGAAACTGAAGCTGAGAGAGGGAAAGTGGTTTATCTCAGGTCACACTGCAGGGACACGCAGAGTCAAGACTCTTATTCACATCTGGCTCTTGAGTTCACTCCCCTAAAACCTCTTCTACCTTCCACTGTATCTTATGCGGGAGGTGGTCCTATTTTTGTCTAAACACATGCAACCTTCTGGCTGGACCGATCCCAGTATGTTGACTGATTATTTTACCTTTGGATGATCTTTTTAAAACATGTGCACTGAAATAGTTTTGTTCATTGAACATAATAAAGTAATAAAAGTCACTCTAGGCCAGAGGGTCTCCTTCTCTTTTCCCTGAGAGAAGAGTGGGTATCCATTCCCACTCCTACTACCATCTATCTCTGTGTGCTACCACCAGAGTTGTGAACTTCCGGGCTCCCATTGCATCAGGACCTGGGGCCGAAGAGCAGCCTTGTCATGAGGCAGGGGCCTTTGAGGGCACCTGGGCTTGGACTCGGTTCCCCAGAAGAACATTCCAGACAGGACGGATGTGTCCTAGAGAAGCTGAGAAGGGGAAGGCGGAGTAGGCAGGGCAAGGAAGGATGCTGAGAGGGTGTGATTTCAGCCGAGGTCCATGGAGAGGGACCTCAGCTGGAGCCCATCTCTGGGCTGTCTTGAGCCTAGCGGGGCAGCTGGATTCGGGCACAGGTGCAGCCATGACTCACCCATCAAGGGCTGCCTGGAGGAAACACACGGGCACTTCTGGACCTCTGCTAGTGCCACAGGGAGCAACCGAGGGAGAGATGGAGGAGCTGGCTGCTGAAGGTGTACTCACAGAAGCTGGGGTATCCCAGACAGAGGAAGCTCAAAATCTAGGATTGATTTGGTGTTTCCTTCTCACTGCATGACTCTGGTCAAGTCTCTTTGCCTCTCTGAAACACAGTCTTTCTTATCTGAAAAACAGAGGCAATGATTTGCTTTGCTCCAGAGTTCTGTAAAGCATAAAGTGCTACACAAATATAAGACATTTTACCTTTCTCTGGGCTGGGGCCCTGGTACATTCCACATGTTTGTTTTAGATTTTAAAGCGAATGGGATTGTGCTCAGATGCTGTAACAAGCAAGCAGAGACTGGGAGGCTTAAACAACAGAAATTTAAGTTCTGAGGGGTGGGAGTGTAAGTCAAGGTGACGACAGGGTTGGTTTTTGGTGAGGCCTCTCTCCTTGGCTCCCTTCTTGCTGTGTCCTCACATGGCCTTCCCTCTGTGTGTGCAGGAGGAGAGAGGAGACATTGGTGTCTCTTTTTAAAGTACGCCAGGCCTGCTGGCTCAGGGGCTTACCCTTTCGACCTCATTTAACCTTGCTTACATCCTGGGATGCTCCATCCCCAAATAGGTTCGCACTGGGGGTTAGAGTTTGTGTGTGAATTAATGAGAGCAAGGGGACATAATTCAGCCCATGATATGTATGTAAAATGCTTGCATAATGCAAATAGATGCTCCATAAATATACCGGGTCGGTCTCATGGATGTATAGTTTTTGGGCCCAGATTGTGCCTATTTATTATTATTTTTTAAAAATTGTGGCTAGCTTTAAAACGTGTTTTCACTGAAAAATGTCCATCTGCAGCATCTCTTGAGACACTGCTGAGCTGGCAGCCCTCGGTCTGCATCCCAGCCAGCCCTCTGTTGGCCTGAGCCACACAGCCGCCACCCTGGGGACAGAAGAGTTTTTTTCTGGTCTGACTCAGTAATTTAGGACCTGCCTGTCCCCGTAGGTATTAAGATTTGTGACGGCTGGTTTAAATAAGTGTGACTGTAATTGAAGAGCTTGATTTTGGGCTCTCATTTTCCCCATAGAGAGCCAGGGCAGAACATCTTCTTTTCTACTCTGTTTCCACGGGCTTTAGATAATTGAATGTGGAGTGAGGCTGAGGGTGATGGGGGGCTGGTGAGAAGGGGGAATAGCTATTACGGTCGGCTGGTGACATCCACAGCCACAGCTGATGTCTTCCCTGTATTGATGCCCTCTGTCCTGGACTTAGTCTCTTCCCAGTCAGGCTCTGGGTCTGATCATGTGACTTTCTTTAGCCAATGAAATTTGGCCAACACACACACAGCAAGCAGAGGCTAGAAAGGGTGCTTCTGTGTTTCCACTTGTTCTCTTGCAACCTCGCAGTCTTCATGAGGATGTGCCTGGGCTAGCTGGAAAATGTCCACAGACCAGCCCGCTGGGTTAACACGGAAGACTTGTGCACACGGGTGAGAAAGAGAGTCAGAGGGAAAGAATTCAGTTGTCCCATGGAGCCATTATCCATCAGCCAATAGCCAACAGCCAGCTGCCCAGCAGTATATGGGTGAACTCAGTTGGGGCCAGAACTGCCTGCCTAACCGCAGGCCTGAGGATATCAATGAAAAGAAGAGTGTGAAATCATTGAGTTTTGGGGTCTTTGTTACACAGCAGTATTGTGACAGTAGATATCTGATACACTTACATTCTACACAGATGCCCTTCCTCTCTCCATCCTGCCCTTCTCCTTTCCTTCCTGTCCTCTTTCCTCTTCTTTCTTCCTTCTCTCCCTCTTCAACCCATATTGACGGAGCATCCACTATGTGCCGGACATCAAACCATGAGTGAAAATACCGGTACATATGATTCCTGTGCTTAGGCTTTTAAAATAGTGTCCTTGGCGCCAGCACATGTCTTGAAAGACAAAATCTAATAAGGAGGTGACTAATATTGTGATTAAAACAACACATTTTGCTTTAGGCCGCTCTGGGCTAGCTTCCTTTCCCATAGCCTGCTTTGTCGCAATATCTCTGTTTCCCATTTTAATTGTTCCCTCAGCCACCGCAAAAATTGCCACTGGTAGGAGTAGCACTTCCCTGTAATGGAAATCCTTTCAAAATGATGTGTCAACTTGGCCTGTCCTTAAGTAATTTATGTAAAGAGCGAGCCATTCTTTGTATGTTTTTATAAGGTAGGGAGAGTTTTATATACTGTAAAGTTTGATGTAGTGTTATAAATGATGCTTTGGTCTCAGCCCTATGCAAAAAAAAAAAAAAAAAAAGTGCAGTATTTCTCTGAGTTCTGGGAAATATACTGTAAATAAAACTGGTGGTTTATTTCTTGGCTGGGCATTTTCTCTAATAATGTAAAGCGATGTCAACACTCATATCTTAAGGGCAAAATATGAAGCTGTCCTCCATTTCCCCACAGGACAAGAATAAACAGAGCTGGCTGGGGGCTCCAGTCTCGAAAGAAGCTGGGCCTGGTCTTGGGTCTGTGTCCCGATGGGCCCGGTGGTCCTCGTGCTCTGCGCTGGCCCATGTGGGTGTAGATGAATTAGAGAAGCCAGCGTCATTTGACCCTGGGCTCCTCCTGCCTCTCTCTGACCCATGGGTGCCACTCCTAAAGGCTTGTGTCTGAGTCGGGCTGTTGTAACCAAAAACCAGAGACTGGCTGGCTTATCAACAAAGACACTGCTCATAGTTCTGCAGGCTGGAAGTGTAAGATCAAGTTGCTCACAGATTCCGTATCTGGTCAGGACCTGCTTTGTAGTTTATAGATGACATCTCCTAGCTATGTCTGCAAGTGGTAGGGAGGGCCAAGGATCTCTCTCCATCCTTTTTTTTTTTTTAGACAGGGTCTCACTATGTAGTTGAGACTGACCTGAAACTCACTATGTAGCCCAGGCTGGTCTCGAACTCACAGCAATCCTCCTGCCTCAGCCTCCCAAGTGCTGGGATTACAGGAGTGAGCCACCGTGCCTGGCTTTTCTCCATTCTCTTTTTTAAGGGAACTGACTTCATTCATGAGAGCTCTGCCTCCACAGCTCCATAACTTCCTCAATATGCCACAACCTGCCCCTTCCCCGACACCATGATCACCTTGAGGATTTCAGCGTATGAACCTAAGGGTGACATGCACATTTAGATCATGACAGCACAACAAACTGGCTTTCAGGGTACTGCAGACAAATCCTTCTGTGAAAGTGGAAAGACCAGTCCCATTCCTTCTCCTTGCCTCAGTGACTCTATCTTTAAAGTTGCCTAATGGTGACTCGCATCTACTGCTGCCTTAGAATCCTACCAGTAAGCTCAGATGTGAATTCCTTCCCTGGGTTTATGCGTTTGTTAGAGGCGACTTGGAGACAGACAGCAAGGAGCAGGCGGGTCACCAATGGCGACGGTTCAGGCCATGTGGCGGGGTGGGGGGGAGCGGGGAGGCCATTCAGTCCCGGATGTGTTGGGCGGGACCGAAGGAGCTGGCAGCGACTGCTCCCGGGGTGGCCCAGCTCTGCCCCTGAACCATGTAGCCCTGGGCAAGTCCATCCTCCCAGCCTCAGTTTCTTCCTCAGTACCATGAGTTAGCTCTTGTAGCTCTGACATTCTGAAATTTGCTGAAGCCAGTGATGACCTTGCTTATGTGTCTGAGAATGAAAGGCGATTCTATTCCAATTCTTCACCCTCGTTGTGAAGGTACAATCCAGAGTATATGCATCAAGACTCTTGATTGAAAGCCCTAGGAACCCGGCTCAAATATGCTGAAATACGGTCAATTTTCTGACTCACAGGACTGAAAAATATCCAGAGATTTAGCTTCAGGCATGGCCGAATCCAGGTGTCCATCAGATACCCCTGTCACTCCATCTTTTTGTCTTTCATCTTTGCTTCTTTCTTGGTTGACAATTCTCTTAGGCAGCTTCTCCGCACATCACTGTGATAATGACCACCAGTACTATCACATCTTTATCTTATCAGTTCATGATGCCTCTGTAATGTTTTACAAAAATCACAGTGGATGGATTTCATTGGCTTAGCTTGAGTCACAGGCTCATCTCTGAAGTACTCTGATTGGCTAGGTCTGGTCATGTGCTCACCATGGAGCTGGGGGCAGTGTCAGCCCCCTCCTAATATCACCAACAGAGTGATGTCGAGGTTCCTTAAGGGAAAAATCAGGGCCCGGAGGCAGAGGAACAGGGAGTGGGTGTCGAGAAGATACCGATAGTGGATGTCTGTCTACTCCAGGGCCAGGCAGGGATCTTATAGAAGAGTCTTATGAAGTTGCTATTAGTGTCTTTCATCTCTGGAGTCCTGGAACATTAACGCTGCGTGAAAGCTCAATCCTCTTCCTCCCAGCCTTGCGTCTCACAGATGAGAACACGGAGACTGGAGGAGAAGGGGCCATTTGCTAACAATCCCTGAGAGGGAAGCATTCAAATTCCCTGCGGCCTTGGCAGGTGGGTGGGCAGCGGGCTTCTGCCTATCTCTGCAGCAACCCTGTCCTCTGGTTGGCTCAAACCCAACACCCCTTGTGAAAGATCCTTACCCAACAAGGGTACTGCCCAGCGTTGTAGCATCCTGGTCCCGGCTGTCTGCCGCTTCTCATCAAATGTGGTCTAGACAGGAATTCCATCAGCAATTCCTGGGAGCTGGTGAGAGATGAGGACTTTTGTGCTCTGCCCTGGACCTACGGAATTGGAACATTGACAGGAGCAAGGTCCCGGGTGACCATGTGCCTGGTGAGTTTGACAGACATTGGTCTGCACTGTGGACTGCTGACCAGAACCACAGGGAACCTTGAACAGAGGTCCTCGTGCTAAAACCTTGTGGAAGAGGACAGTGCAACTGACAAATCCATCCAATCAGCTGGTTGTGTGTTTCCAGATGTTAATGGTCCTCCTGGAACTCGACTTCCTGATGCTGTTCAAGCTGTCGCCATTACATGGTCCTTCCCACTTCTGCCACCAGGGATCCTGAGGTGTGGTCCAGGCCCAGCGGCCTTCATGAGCTGCCTGACTTGGGCAAGAAATTTCCTTTCTGGGCTTCCCTTTTTTCCATTATTAAATGGAATAAGTAGTTGTTGGTTTATTTTCCAGTTAGGGTCTCACTATGCTGTCAAGACTGGCTTTGAACTCCTTATGTAGCTGAGGGTGGTATCAAATTCAGAATCATCTAATCTCAGCTTCCAGAGGACTTGGATTACAGGTAGTCTACCACCAGGCATGGGTGAGTTAGCTGTTTATTTTTTTAATACTGGGCATTGAACCCAGGGCCTTTACACTGACTTGTAGTCCTAGCATCCTTAAATTTTTTTTTTTTTTTTTAGTTTATTTTGAGACAGGGTCTTGCTAAGTTACTAAGTGGCTAGGTTGGCCTCTAATTTACAGTCCTCCTGCCTCAGCCATCTGAGTAGCTGGGATAACAGGTGTGGGCCACCATCCCAGCTGGGAGTCAGCAGTCCTTGCTTTGTTCTCCTCACAGATCCGATACAGGGTCAAAGGAACTCTGGGACATGGCTATGGGATGAGAAGTGGGAGCACTACACACATACACACACACACACACACACACGCACACACACGCACACGCACACACACAGCTGTGTTTCTTTGCCCTGTAACATGTTGGAGGGTGAAAGCTAAGATTCTTCTCTTTCTTTTCCTCTCTGGACTGGACCCATCAGCACACTGGCTGGGTGAAGGCTAGCATCATTCAAACGGCCATCAACGTTAATTACAGCACTCAGGGGACATGGGGGTGGGTGGGTGGATGCTGCTTTTTCTTGGTCCCACAAACCATTTCTGGGGAATGGGAAGCCACATGGTATTTTAGCAAACATTTATGGCTGTTGGTTTAGGGAGGTGAGTTTACACGGCTGTGCAGGCTGTGCACTGGGAAATTAAATTGCTTGCATTTTGACTCAGTTCTAATCATGCTGCCAGCCATGGGATTTATGGGGCCATAAAGAGTTGAGCACATCGCTTGCTGGAGGCCTTGTGCTTACGGTTGCCGCCTGTGTCCTTGACAGGAAGCCCATTCTAGGAGCTCCAGGTTCAGCTGTTGGTTTGATCAACACATACACCAGGCACCTACTCTGTGCAGGCAGCAAGGGTGAGCAGTGCGGACATGGAGTTTGCTCTCTCTCTCTCTCTCTCTCTCTCTCTCTCTCTCTCTCTCTGTCATAGTACTGGGCACTAAATCCAAGGACTGAGCTACATCCCCAGCCCTTTTATACTTTTTCATGCTGAGACAACTTCTCACTAATTTTCTAAGTTACCCAGGCTGCACCTGAACTTGTGATTCTCCTGCCTCATCCTCCCAGATTCCTGAGATTATAAGCAGGTGCCTCTGGACCTGGCCGAGTCTGCCTTGTTATTGCCCACGGTGTCCTGAGGAGATAGTTGCCAAATAATTTCACCAATAAACATGAAATTGGATATGTTCATGTCCTAACTCCTTGTGAACCTGTGAATAGGACCTTATTTGGAAAAGAAGGTCTCTGCAGATTAAGTCAGAGATCTGCAGATGTGATCATTGTGGATTATTCCGGCAGGCCCTGAAGGCAGTGACAAGCACTCTTATAAGTGAGCAGAGGAGAAGGCCATGTGAAAACAGAGACAGACTGGAGTGATGCTGCCGCAAGCCAAAGGACACTTGGCATCACCAGCGCTGGAAGGGCACGAAGGGAATAGCTCCTAAGCCTTCAGGGGAAGCACAGCCTTTCTGAAAGTAGATTTTAGACTTCTGCATTCCAGAACTCTGAGAGAATAAATGTCCATTGTTTACAGCCACTGGATTTGCAGTGATTTGGTGTGGCAGACGTAGGAAGCTAATACAGGAGGGTATAATAAGGAATTACAACCTTCCCTGGGAAATCAAGGGAGGGTTTTTTCTGAGGAAGTAATTTCTGAGTGGGCCAATGTAGGCTAAGTAGGAGTTCAGATGGCAACAAAAGGGACTGGGTTGGCGGTGAGCCTGGGAACAGGGGGAGGGAAAATATTTTATGCAGAAGTAGCATAGACAGAGGCACTGAGGTGGGAGAAGCTGGCCTTGCTCCATGCACAGTCCCTTCAAATTCATTCTCCTTTCAATCTTGCAGAAGCATCAAGCTCTGTCCCAGTGCAGGGACATTGCCCTTGTTGTCCAAGTAGCTTGGGATGCTCTCTTCTTCTTGGCCCTCTCTTTCATGTTTTTTAAGTCTCAGCTGAAATCAGACTTTTTGGCAAAGATTTGTACAACCACCTTAAATATACTTCACCCTGCACTTTAATCTTTTCCGCAGTCTTTCCTCTCTAGAGTCTTTAGAATAATACTAATGACAATAGCTAAGATGGATCAAGTCTTTGCTGTGTCCCAGGTGACCTGATTCACAGGCACAATCTCATCTCATCTTTGTACACATGTTATGGGATGAAAGATATTTTGTTGTTGATGAACCCCTGTATTATTCAGCTTTTTGTTGCTAGGACAAAATAGCCGACCCTGCATTTGTCACTTTTTCATCACTGAGACAAAATACCCAACATTCACAACTTAAAGGAGGAGAGGTTTACTTTTGCTCACGGTTTCAGAGGGTTGAGTTCCTAGTTGGCTGGCTCTAAGGCAGAAAGGCACGGAGGGGCAGAGCTGCTCAATCTATGGTGGCTAGAAAGGTGGAGCGGGGAGAGGACAGGGGGAGAAAGGAGGGGCAGAGGACAAGAGTAAGCCCTTCCAGCTCATGCCCTGAGTGATCCACTGCCTCCAACCGGTCCCTGCCTATTAGCTGTGAGTGCACCAGTAGATTAAACTACTGGAAAGCACAGCACCTTGTGATCCAATCACCACCCAAAAGCCCTACCTTTGAATGTATGAGACTTTTGGAGACTGTTTTAGGTCTAAACTGTAACACATACACAACTTAAAGGAGAGAAGATTCAGTTTGGCTCAGGGTTTCAAAGGTTCCCTTGGTCCTCAGTTGGCTGGTTCCAAGACAGGAACATCACGGCAGAAGGGCGCGGTGAAGGGAAGCTGCTCACCTTATGGGAGCCAGGAAGCAAAGAGAGATGGAAAGAGCCAGAGAGAGGTGCACCTTCAGAGGCCTGCCCTCAAGCCCTTAGTGGCCTTCTTCCTCCAACTCAGCTCTGCCTCTGTACAGCCCAGTCATTAGTGAACTCTATGGATTTGTGCCTCTTGGGAATCATTCACTTTAACTTCCTGCCCTCTTGTTATTGAACAGGGCCATACGCCTTGTTCTGGCCAGCGACTTGCGAGCGGACATAATGGACATCACCTCCTGGCTGGAACATGGAGTTGCTCATTCAGGATGCTTTGGAGCTCTCTCCCTTCCTCTAGGCCATGGCGACTGACACTGTTGGAAGTGGTGTCTGAATCCTAAAAACGGGGGCTTGGAGCAGGTGTCCTACTTGGAGGCAGCCTGAGCAAGGTGTAAATCCTGGTTGTCACCTCACTAACTTTCTGGGATTGATTGTTATTGCTTGTTGTGGCTTCTCCTGCTGGAAATAGTTCCTCTGGGTGGTGTGCAGTTAGGGGGAAACTGGTGCGCAAGAGGAAGCAAACAGGCTTCCAAGGAGCCACTCTCATTGCTCTAGGCAAGAGATGATGGGCTAAGGTAGTAGTGGGAGAGATGCTGAGCAAGGAATCAATGCAGTTATACCTGGAGCTAAAGGGGCCATGCTTTGCTAACAGATGGGAGAGATAGCAGGAAGAAACACTTAGCTAAAGGTCGCCCTTGACTGGCCGCTTGAAGAGCTTCCTGACCACAGTTGGGAGGAAAGATCTTCACACAGTTTGGTACGAAGGAATAAATTCTACTCATCTCTCACAAATCGGGTCCCCTTTTCATCTTTCAGGGCAAAAAAAAAAAATATGTTCACATAAAGGAGACGAAGAACCCAGGCTCTTTCATTGCCAAGGTGCCTTCTGCTGGTGACATCCTTGGCTCTCACTGGCCTTGGCCAATGGTGGTCAGCTGGCCTCACAGCAGGCATTAGGGAAATGGGCTTTGGCTTGGTTATGTTACCTGGCTCTCCCTAAAGAGGTATGAAACTAGACCCTCTGAGGCTGGAACTATTTCTTTTCACTTTCCTGGCTATTGCCTATACCCACTCCCGGACTACCAGCCCCATGAAGGAAGGGAATGTTATTTTATTTCCCACTCTACACCCAGTGCCTGGCACAATCTCCAGAGATGCAATAAATCCTAGCAGAACAAAAGAATAGTGACTTTGTGATGTTTGACTTTTTTTTAATTGTCAGTGTTTTCATCTATAAATGGGAATAAATTAGAAAGGTTTGTAAGGTTAGTATAAAAAATGGTAGGGAAAGACCATAGCACATAATTAACATTCAAATTGACAGTGATTATTACTGAGAAGTAGCGAATTCAATACAAGCAACTTTCCCCCTCCAGAATCAATGGGAAGTAACCTGCCAACCTGATGCCCGATCACCCTTAAATACAGTAGTCTGATTGCTTAACCCAAGGCAATGCTGCTGGAGAATCACAGCAAAATTCTTTGGGTCAGGGCTTTAATGATGATATGCTCTATCCCCGAATCTTCAGACTCCACTCAGGTTTCTCCATCTGTTCCAAAAATTCTTTGTGGTAAACAGGCCCAGAACAGGATCACCTATTGGGTGCCTTGTCTCTTGTGTTTCCTTTGGCCTGGAGCATTGCTCAGCAGTAGACCGTTTTCAGGGTGGGTTTGTCTAGTGTCCTCTCCTTAGATTAAACTCATTCTTCTTTGGCAGGAGCAACACGTGAATGACTGTGTCCTTGCCGCATTCCGTGAGGTGTCTTGGGATTTTAGTTTGCTCTGTTCCTGATGAGAGTCACTTTGCTCATTTGATTAAGTGCTGTCTGTCCACAGGGAACATCTTTCCACTGTGAATCCACTCTTTTCCTCTTTGTCATTAGTATTTTTGGGGAAAGTTTCTTTAAAACTATGTATCTTGCTCATCATTGAACATTTACCTTATTCATTTTCATATTTCAGTGTGGACATATTGTTTGCTACTCTTTGATTGCTTTAAAATCCATGACTGCTGTCAGTTATTCTTTATACCGATGCTTAAATTACCTCATTTTGTCCTGCAAGGGCCCCTCAAAGCTGACTTCGTGTCCCCTGATTTGACTTCTGTGACACTTTGAACACTCCTGGCCTTTGGTACGAGATGTTCCAGGTTCTTGTCTCTTCCCTGAGCCATTCTGAGAATCAGCTGTTTCTTAAAGGAGCCCTGATTCTATCTAGTGGAGAATATCTGGAAACAAGGCATGGTGTAACCCACGTGGCCGACCTAAATGGGAGGACAGTCCTAAGGTGAGATAAGACGGAGACCGTGACTAAGATAATAGCAGTCTGAGAAAGAAATGGCCATCTAATGGAAAAGCACAGATGGGACTTTGAGCTCAAATACACAGCTACTTGGGCAGGAGACCAAGTTACTAACAGCTATCTTCCCCCAAAGACTGGGAAAGCTGATGAAGTGTCACGGAGAACAGAAACATGAGGTCAAAAAGGCATACTAAACTCTAGGTCATATACTTGGTACCTAAGCTATCTATTCAGCAAATGGGTTCATAACAAGCTCTCTGGTTGTTTTACATGAGAAAGAGAAGAAGGAAAAGGGGAGACAAGCTTGAGGGAGGCCTATGGACCTCTTATTGGCCGTGCTATAGATTTTAAGAGAGAAAAACAACTAAACAAACAAATGTGCCCAAAGGGACCTACCTCCTTTCCTGGCTGGCTAAGCACCAGATTTCTGGGGATGCTGGAGTCTCTTACTGGAGGTGGTTTTGAGGTTATTTTTTTTCCCAGAATTGGCCAAGACAAGGGCAAGTAGTGATAAAGTTTTATTAAAGGTAGGAAAAGAAACACATTCTGTAGGGTGAGTTAGGGCCAAATAAAAGTAGGAAAGGAAGTACACTCTACAAAGTGAAGATGGGCCGCCATGTAAAAGAGAACACAAGGGCAAAAAACTCAATGTGGACTATCTTTTTCATATGATACACTCCTCAGGCTAAAGTCAGGTCTGGGCCATGCTATTGAGCACCTGCTACATTTCTCATGAGAAGTCCACAT
This sequence comes from Fukomys damarensis, assembly GCF_012274545.1. Lineage (NCBI taxonomy): Eukaryota > Metazoa > Chordata > Mammalia > Rodentia > Bathyergidae > Fukomys > Fukomys damarensis. Next base: position 8,369,195 of record NW_022900924.1, on the reverse strand, counting down.
GTAAGCCTTTGAAAAATTTTCTGCATATATGTTTGGGGATTTTCTGATGCCTCTTTTCCAAGCCAGTTTTAACCACACCTGATATTCTGGTCTCACTAACCCTAGGCCTAACAAAAACCATAACCCTAATCTTAATCCTAACTGTGACACTAACACTAATGTTAAGCCACCATAAACCTATTCCTAACCCTAACCCTGTTCCTAACCCTAACCCTAACTCTAACCTAAACCCAAACCTTAATTGCAACCTTCATTCAAAAGAGCAAACAAATCTTTGAAACAAGTTACACTTCTAACGTAGAATTTATGCTAGTGTAACATTCACTGGATCCTGCTTTTTCAAGATATCTGAAAACATAATTTAGACCAAACTGCTATTCACTATAGAGGCCCGATACACATGCATGCAGAAGTCAGTATTGCAGATAGGCACATGTTCCAGAGAGCACAATCAGATTCCTTTACCTGTATCTAGTCTACACCAACAAACTGAGAACAAGAGCAGCTTGTAGTTACAAATTCTACTTTATGCACAGAAATGTCCACACACTACTGTGTGTATAGGAAGGCCAGAATATCTGTCTGCAATGGTCATATTTTAACATAAACCCTAAACAAAATCCTAGACCTAACCCTAAATCTATTCTAGACCTAGATTTAATCCTAGTCCTAGCACAAGCCATGCCTCTAATACTAGCTCTGACCTTAACACTATGCATAGCCCTAATTCTAAGTATAACCATAGCCCTAGCTCTAATGTAATACCAAATTTAACATTAACACTAGCCCTAGCTTTTGACACCAATAAAACTTTAAATTTAACCCTAACTCTAAAACCTAGCCCTAGCTCTAACCCTAACCCTAAGCCTAACATAAACCCTAAATTCTAACCCTAAACGTAACTCTAAACCACAAACTCTAAACTCTAGCCATAAACCTAACCATAATACCAAACCTAACCTCCACCCTAACCCTAACCCTAATAACAAATTTAACCTTAATTCTAGCTATAGTCCTAGACAGAGACCTAAACCTAACCCTAACCCAAGCATTGGCCATAACCCTATCCCTATCCACATAATTAACCATGGCCCTAGACCTAACCTTAGACTTAGACTTAAACCTAACCCTAATCAAAACTTAATTCTAACTATAATTCTAAACATAATCTCAAAAATAAGCTTAACTGTAGCCCAGCCGTAACTATAATGGTAAACTTAGACTTAGCCCATTCCCAACTCTAACTCTAGCCTTAACCATAACCCTAGAACTACGATAAAGCCAAGGCCTAAAAACAGCCCTAACATTAACCATAGCACCAGGCTTTGTCACACAGGCAGCTGGAACTAAAACTCTAACTTAAATTGAACCCTAAGATTAAATTCTAACCCCAACACTAAATTTAATTGTAACCAAAAATATAACCATAAATAATAACATTAACCCTGACCCTAACTCAACCCTAACTATAAAACTAACCTCAGACCTAAACCAAAAGCAAGCCTACACCCTAACCAGAAACCTAAAACTACACTTAGCCATTGTTCTGAACTTACCTGTAACCATAATGCTAGCCCTAAGCTTAGTCATAACCAAAATTGTAACCCTAGCCTTAGTCATAACCTTTAACCTTAGCCCTAACTCTAACCCTAAGACTAAATCCAACCCTACCATTAGCAATAACCCCAACCTTAAATCTAAACCTAATGCTAGCCCTAAACCTAACCCATAACCCTAGCCCTCATTCTCACCCAACCCTAACCTAGCAACAAACCTAGCCCTAATCTTGCCCTAGACAAAAATTTAACCCAAACCAAAATCCTAACAGTAACTAACCCTAACCCTAACAACAGACCCAGCGCTAACTGAATAGATAGTTCTAAAATTAATGCAAACCTTAACCCTACCACTAAAGTTCACCCTAACCTTACTGCAACTGTCATTGAAAACAACAGAAAAAAAATCTTTGATATCAGTTATAGTTCTAATATAGTGTGTATGCTAGAGAGATACTCAGAACTCTACTGCCTGCTGCTTCTCAACAAATCTGAATGTTGCTTTTGAGGCTTAAACTGCTATTTACTCTAGAGGCCTGATACACACACGCTGTGAAAAGCACAAGCACAAACAGGCAGATAGTCTGGAGAGCACAGCGAGGCTCCAGTCCCTATATCTACTTTATACCCAAACACCAGTATCTCTCTGCATATGGTGGCAAGCGGCACTGTATGCATTGTTCTTCCGTTCTCTTCTCTATGTAATGAAGTGCTAAGGAAAATCTGAGTGTGTAATCTTCATTTTTAAAAACCCTACACATAAACCAAGCCCTAACCCTAACCCTAACACTAACCTTAGCCCTAACCCTAACTCTAACCCTAGACCTCGCCTTTGGCCCAGGCCTAGCCCTAGCTCTAAATCTAAAACTAAATTCTAACTGTAACCCTAAGCCTAATCATAACTATAATCCTAACTCTAAACATAACCCTGACCCTAACCTAACCATACTCATAGCCTAACTCCAACCCTAAGACTAGCCCCTAGCTCTGTCCCTAGCAGTAGCAGTAACCCAAACACTAACCTTAACCTTAACCCTAACTCTAGCCTTAGCCCTAACCCTAACCCTAAACTTAGCACCAACCCTAGACCTTAGCACTAACCCTTGTCACTCTGTGCTCTCTCATTCCATCTCTGTGGGTATCCATCATCCCTTGTCCTGCTTTGGCTTGAATCGGGCTGTTGCTATAGTTACTGTTTGTTATGATTACTGTCCTGGCTGGGCAGAGGGGTGGAAGATATACTTTTCTCATTTGGGTGATCTGCCCTGCTGTAGCCACAGGGATGAGTCCTAGAAGCTCATGGGTACATGTGTGTTTTTTAATATTCATAGGATGCTTCTACCCCAGCCTCCTCTGAGAGGTCAAAGTAATTAAAAAATCCTTGCTAATTATCCAAAGTTTAGAAATGGATGCCTGATTCCAAGTGCTGTCTCTTTTATTCTCTTTCACCTCCCCCACAGAAATCTAGAGGAGGAAGAGTAAGTAGCAGTTGAAACGATCCCCCACTCACTTTCTATAAAGAGAAAAATTAGCTGCTCTAATAATCATGAATATTAATGTATAGCCAATTTCACTCAATTAAAATGATGATGTATAATTTTGCCTCAGAGCTTTATGGAGGCCATTTCAATGACTGCTGAGTGGAGTTGGGTGCTTTTCAACATTCGTGGGTTTGGCTTAACCCCCTCACCACCATCACTGACTTCTATGCAGGCCCCTAGTATAACTCTGGCCAAATATCGTGACCCTTAGAGTGTGCACTTCTTCTCATTCTGGGGTCCAGAACATGTCACTGTCATGATGAGTGTATGAGATTCTTCCCAGCTCCCAAGAATTCCCCGTTTTTTGGAAACTGCTCCACTCTGTCCCTGATCCACAGGGTCCGTGGGATGTGTACTCATATGTCCAATGAAGTTCCACTTTCACCGGCATGGTGAATTGGCTAAAAGGGTAAACACCTCCCTAGTTAGTCTTTCCCATGGGAATTTGGGATTTGGACTGAAAATGAGCAATGCCAGAGAGATGCTAAGAACAAAAGTGTAAGACACAGGGCAGTGGGCAGCTATCTTGTCATCTGTCATATGAGCTGGGCAGCCCATGCTCAGAGAGAAATAGGCTGATTTTGTGGTCATAGGCAGAAAGCAGGAGTCCTGAGGGTCTTCTATGCGCTTGATTCGGTGTTTCCTGGGCCCTGGGTTTCTTGAAACACTCTTGTATCTTTAAACCAAGCCTCCTCTTATTTCTAATGCTAGTTTGGGGAGGTTTTTGTTGCCTGCATCCAGAGAGTCCCAACCAACACAGTTGTCAGTGGATTGGCCTTTGTTTGTATTCCTGAGACCTGTGGGGGCCTCTCTGCCAGAGTTCCCTGTTCCCAGCAGGACAGTTTTACTAGGAGAGAGGCCCATGCTGGGCCAGGGAATAGGGCTTCAGTCACAGCCTCTAGCTTCCAGGCTTTCTCTGTCCATCCATGGACAATTCTGTTAAAAAAGGAAAAAAAAAAAAAAAAAAAAGATAGCCTAAGATCAGTCCGGTGGAAAAAAATCACTCAGAAGTTTTGTTTGTTTTCATGCCACACAGAAAGTTGCCTGACATATTATTTTTCAGCCAGTTTTTGGGGGAATCCTGCAGGCTTAGCCACGGTGTCAGTGGTTCTCTTTGCTGTCTTCAAATATGCCCGGCTGACTCTATGTCTCTTGCCCTGCTGTGTTCTTCTTAGCACTCATCACCGCCTCATATTATAAAAGGTATTTGTTAATGTGTGGTTGATTGATTCCTTCCTTCCACTGCAGCAGGTACCTTTTCTGTCATGTGCACCCCAGTATCTGGAACAGGCCCTTGCAAGTGACCAACAAAGACAGTTACAGAATGAGCGAGCGAATGAATTTAACTCTTCTTCGTTAAGCTCCAAGGGGAGACACTGGCTAGTGACCAAATGCACAAGAGGGCACCAAACGTCCTGTGTGACCTTCTTGCTGGGGCTCAGAGGTGAGGTATGTGAATAAGTACTTTTACCTGGGTATTCCCAGAGAATGAGACTTGGAACGCAGCCCTTGTATTGGACACACCTGGGTGTGTCTCATCTGTTCCCTATTAGCTGTGTGCTTACTGGGTAGGTGAGTAAACTTCTCCATACTGCATTCCTTCATGTTTTGCTTGGGGAATAATAATAATTTCTATCTCATTTGGGTTATTGTAAAATGCAAAAAACCAATGAATGTCAATTTCTTAGTCTAGTCACTGGTATACAGTAGTGCTCAATAAATGGGAGCTTTTTATTATAGCTCTAGGGAGAGACAGCATCTTGTTGTTGAATAGCATTGGTTTGTTCATTCATTAGTTCCTGGATTAATTAGCAAGTCAGCTGATGTATATTGAGTATTTGTGTGTTGTGTGTGTGTGGGTGTGGGTGGGTGTGTGAGATTCCAGGGATGCCGGTGAAGTAAGACAACTTGCCATTCCCAGTGGAACTTGTGTCACAGAGGGAACTCAGAAAGATGACCAAAAGATTGATGATCTCATGGGCTCTCCAAGGAAAGTCCTTAGGACAGGGGTTGAGATAGGTCCACTGAAATTCTGGATGGCTTAGAGAAATAGTGGGGGTGGAATATTTGAGTTTTGTTTCCAACTGGCTGTGTGAACTTGGGAAGTGTACTTCACCTCTTATTAGCCTAAATTTCCACCTGAGCAATGTGGGTCTGACAATAAGTCAGCTGGCCTCAAGTCCGAACAAACATCAGATTTATTTGGGGAAATGTATTCAAACGAATGATCCAGGACTCTGCCTTGCACTGCAATCAGTGCTGCAGAAGATGTCAGAAGGATTGATGCTGGGGTGATTCTGACGCAGGCTACACTAAATGTTGCTGAAAATTTCCTCTCTCTGGCTCTGGTACTCTTAAACAGAGAAGTCTTCACCTTCTGCAGAAACCAAAGAGGTGGTGTAAGCCATTTTTCCTCCTCGCCCAGCATTTTGCTTTGAAGGGAACTCTCCGTGGTTCTGAATTCAATTCTGTTGGCATCTTCCTGATACCTGTTTATGAAGGGAAATCAAATAGACTGTAAGGTCTCTTCTCCCTGCCCTGAATTTTCCCAGTCTTTCCTCTGTGTGGTGGAAGAAGAAAACAGTGTTTTTTTCCATGTCAAGTTGCCAGCACATTGGTTTCCATGACAGCAGAGTGGGAGAATGAAAGCCAGGCTCTCACCTACAGTGGAATCAAAAGCCACCCACTTGGAGAACAAATAATGATTCCAGGAGGGCCTTGGAGATGGGAGAACACTGTTTTTTTTATTCAATATAAAACTTCAGGAAGGAGAAGGTATGGTGGGCAGGCGGGCTCCTGTAAGGGCTGTTCATGGGGAAGAGCACGTGATAATGATGATGACCAAAGCATGATAGTACTGCACAGGGCCACCCTGCTTCAAAGTGTGTGTCACTCATATTAGTCCCTAGATATATGCTGTGGGTTCTGTGCAGAATGAAACTGGGGCCTCAAGTGGAGAAGTGACTCATAATGCCACCTCCATGAGTATCTGGTATCTGGGGCTTCTCCTTGTCACATGACTGGGGATTTCTAAAGCAGTGCATAAACCATGCACTCTCTCTCTCTCTCAACTCTCTCTCTCTCTCTCTCTCTCTCTCTCTCTCCCTCTCTCTCTCCTCCCTCTCTTTTTGTACCAAGGATTGAACTCAGAACCTTGCACTTGTGAGGCAGGTGCAGCACCACTGAGCTAAATCCCCAACCCCTATGACTCTCTTCTTTGTCACGATATCCTAGTCCTCAGTCCCATTACCTCCCACCCCTGATCACAGTAATACACCCAAGAGGCCAATTTTGGGTAGAGGTCCAAAGTGAACTGAAGGACTATTCTCTTGGGTTAGGATTACTTTGGAGATAGTATCCTGGACCAAACTGATGACCCCAGAGTTGAAAAGTTGACGCTTTGCCAGTGAGGAAAAGAAAGAATGTTTGAAGGCAGGTGCTTTCCCCCATTCTGCTTACACAAAGGGCTGGTCTTACTCACATAGCCTAGAGAGCCCTGATTTTATGCTTTCTGTGTCCTCAAGTCAACCCTAGGTAGTAGATATTATTATGATGCACATTTTACAGATGGGGAATATGGGGCCCAGAGAGATTAAGTGACTCATTGGAATTCACACTGCTAGGAAGTGCCAGAGTTGGGGTTTGATCCCCAGGTCATCTGCCACTTCAGGAGGATGTGAAATATCAAGTTCAAATGAACAAGAGCCTTGATCAACCCCTCCCAAGACACCCAGCTTGCTTGAAGCCAAAGGTCAGGGCACTTCTGGGGGCTGCTGCTGCTGCTGTTAATTTCAAAACTGTGTTCTTATCCAAGAGGATTTTTGGATCCTAGAAAGGTTAACAGAGAGAAGGACTTTGGTTGGACTCATTGAACAACTGTGGCTCAGCAGGGGGTGAAATGAAGTGGGCTGAATGATAGATACAGAAGCTTTATAGTCACAGCCCAAATCAGCTTCATGCTTTGCCCTTCAGACTTATATAAGAGGTTAGGACCATTAAGTAGCAGAGCTGAAGAGGATCTTAAAAATAGTCAAGTTAATGGTGTATCCCAAAGTGTTATCACGTGTGCCACCAGGAACCTGTACGTTGATATAGGTACTGTACTAGTCAGGATAAGCTCATTTATGCTGCAGTAACAAGCAAACCTAGAAATCCTTGTAACCTAACAAAACAAAGCTTTGGTTCTGCTACACAAATTCTAAGGGTCACTTGGCTCTCCAGGGTGGTGGCCCTCCATGCAATGACTCAAGGACACAGGCTATCTGGAATTTTGCAGTCTTGCCACCTTACTGTGTAATGCCCAGGTCCTAATGGCAGGAGAAATCAGAGCTGGAGGACTGCTCATGTTGAAGTAAAAAATAGTGACCAGATGTAAAATTTAAAAAGTGATCCTCTATGGTTGGTTTGTTTAGCTTTTATTATTGGATGGATTTTGACATATAGATATTTGGAAGATTAAAAAAATCAAGCTTTATTTCACCACGTTATTTATAATAGAATTAAAAGATGTGTTGTCGCTAATCATGGTGGCAAACACCTGTAAGCCCAACTACTCAGGAGGCTGAAGCAGGAGGATCACAAGTTTGAGGCCAGCCTGAGCAATTTAACAAGACCTGGTCTCAAAATCAAATTTTAAAAAAAAGCACAAGAAAAGCACTTGGGATGTAGCTCAGTGGTTATATGCTTGGTTAGCATGTGTGAAGCCTCAGGTTCAATCCTTGTACTAAAAATAATTAAAAAGATGTCAGTATTATGAGTGTTATATGGTGAAAGGGATAACTATTGCATAAATAATTTCAAAACATATTTTGTAGCAGTAAGAAGATCTTTGCTCTAAATAAGAACTGACTTACAAGAAGCAATGGCGAGGGAATTTACCTGCTAGGGGCTGGGGACTGCCCACCTCATTTTACTAGTATATCACAACTGTAGACTTTTATTTATCTCTAGTAAGCCAAGATTTGCTTTGTGGTCAGCAGAGGTGATGAGAGAGGAAGGTTGATCTTGTAGAAAACTCCCAAAAGCCTATTTTTAAAAATTGAGTTTATTGGTACATTTTAGGTATACAGTACATTTACATTCATCATTGGGATCTTGGACCTTTACATGACAGATCTTGGTTCTCATTTTTTCCCCATACCCTGCCCTCCCTTCACTCTCTCCACCCTTACTTATTTACAAAAACTTTGTTTCCATTTTTTCTTTTTCTCATATTTTTTCTCTTCCCTTGTTTCCTTTCCCCTACCCTTCCCACTTCCCCTACACCTTAGCCCCTTCCTTCCTATTTCACATTGTCAGTTAAGATTTGGATCTTATTTACACTTTTAGTTTTTCACACCAGAGAAACGATTTGGTATATACACATGTGTGTCTTATTTATTTCACTTAAGAGTATGGTCTCAATATGCATCCATTTTCTATGAATGACTCTAGTTTCTCATTCTTTATGGCTGAGTAGTACTCCATTTGATAGAAAAACCACATCTTCTTTATCCAGTCTCCTACTGATGGGCAATTGAGCTGTTTCCAAGTTTTAGCTATTACAAACAGTGCCACTATAAACATAGGTGCGTATACATCACTGTGGTATGATTCCTTTAATTCTTTTGGGAAGATACCCAGCAGAGGGATAGCTGGGTCAAAAGGAACCTCTAATCCTAGTTCTTTGAGGTATCTCCATATTGATTTCCACAGTGGTTGCACCAGTCTGCACTCCCACCAACAGTGGAGAGGGTTCCTTTATATCAACAACCCACCAACATTTGTTATTGGTTGATTTCTTGATAGCAGCCATTCTTTCTGGGGTGAGGTGGAATCTTAGTGTTGTTTTCATCTGCATCTCTTGAATGACCAGTGATGTTGAACATTTTTTCATATATTTATTTTCTGCTTTTTCTTTTTCTTTTGTCTGAGAAAAATCTGTTCATTTCAGATGCCCATTTTTGAATTGGGCCTTTATATTTGGGGGACCTGACTTTTTTGAGTGCTTTATATATTCTAGATAATAGTCCTTTGTCTGAGGAGCAGCTGGTAAATTTTTTTCCCACATTTTAGATTGTCTCTTAGCTCTGTTGGTGGTTTCTTTTGCAGTGCAGAAGCTTTTTCAATAAGATGAGATCCCAGTTGTTGATTCTTTGTGCTAGTTCCCATGCTATGAAGATTTGTTCATAAAGTCTTTTCCTATGGCAATGTCCTTGAGAGTTCTGCCTAACTTATCTTCCAGCAAGTTTAGTGTTTCTGCTTTAATATTTAGATCTTTAATCCCCTAGGATTTTAGTTTGGTGGATGGTGAAAGATAAGATTTAGTTTGGCAGGTTGAAATCCATTTTTACAACACATTTTATTAAAGAGGCTATCTTTCCTCCACTGAAGATGGTTGGCTCCTTTGTCAAAGATGAGGTAGCTGAGTACATCTGGAGTTGTTTCTGTATTTTCCAATCTATTCCACTGATCCTCAGGTCTTTTTTCTTTGCCAGTACCATGTTGTTTTTATCACAGTGGCTTTGTAGTACGGTTTCAAATTGGGGATTGTGATACCCCCTGCCATGTCTCTGTTGCCTAGGATGGCTTTTGCTATTCTAGGTCTCTTCTGGTTCCAAAGCCTATTTGAAAGAGGCACTGATATACACTTGAAGAACGTAGACAGAAACTCAGACACACACATCAAGGCAGATACACAGTGACACATGAATTTACACACATGTCCAAGCTCACACAAATACACCCATGAAGTACTCTGCACTTGCCTCTGTGCATGTGATGAATCTCTCCCAGGCCAGGAGGAGGGGCTTGAAGCACTAGGAACAAGGAACTAGGCCGGAAGAGTGTAAATCAGGTCTGCAACAGGGTGGGCTCAATCCCTCCCCATTTGTCTCCCACCAGTGCCACATAAATATCTCCTGGCTCTGCCCCACCTCCCAGAAGCAATCGTCACTGCTATCTTCCACAGGTTTATTAGATGTAACTGCATGGCTGGTTTGTCTTTTTCCAGCCCAGCAGTGTCTACCTGACAGGAGCAAATTTACTTCCAGGGAGGCCACAGAATCAATACCACCTTCTCCAAGGTAGAGAGTCACAGTGAGATTGAGGGAAACCAGCCATGGTTGAATGGAACTGGGACCTCATGCCTTATGGCCAAGGGAGAGGTTTCTGAAGCACAGACTGGCCCAGTCCCTGGGGTCAGGAATATTAAGGCAGAAAGTAGCTGGTAGACTTCTTGGAAGCTTCATTCATTCCACAGCATCCCCGGTGACAGGTTTCCTGTGCAGTGCTCTCCCCTCTCAGCCTGCCTGGGTGTGAATCTCAGCTCAGCTACTAAGCAGATCTGTGAGCTTGAGCTACTTCCGGAATCTCTCTGGGCCTCAGTTTTTCCATCAGTAAGGTGGAGATGATACCAATACATCCCTCATGGGTTTATGACCTTTAAAGCATTTTAATACAGGGCTGGACCTGGGAGACAAAGTTCCACAGCACTGACATTTTCCCCAGACTTATTCGAATGCCCCGAGAGTCAGGTAAAAGATGCAAACCTGAATGAAAGAGAATTTACAGAGGTGTGAAAGCTCCAGAGAGAAAAAGGCTGCTAAGTCCCACCCGCCTCATTAGAGGCCCTGGTTGTTCTGGACATGCCACAGGGAAGTGCACTGGGGACTCTTGCCCTGCACCAGGAGATAGGCATCATCTAGCCTGCTGGTTCTTTGGTTAGTGGCTGCTACTTGGTGACTTCCTGTTCCTGGAAGGAGTCCACACTACTTCCTCTTTCTCACTACCTTCCTCCCTCCCTTCCCTGTCCTCCTTCCCTTTCATCTGGGCACTGATTATGTTTTGGGTGACTGAACAAACTAGATCTGTCCTCTGTGCTGGTGGTGTTTGTATCATAGTTGGGAAAAGGTAATCGACAAATGAACAGAGTGGTGAACAAGATCATTTCTGATGGCAATTTGCTCTTGGAAAGAGTAAGGCAGGATGAGGAGACACAAGTGATGGGAAAATGAGTTGCACCCAGGGAGAGCTCTCCAAGGAGGTGACATCTGAATAGAGACCTAAGGAGGAGGAGAGGGAGGAGGAGGAGGGGCCAGCTGTGCACACACCTGGAGGCTGAGAATTCCAGCAAAGGGGGAGCAGCAGGTGCAGTGTGCAGGGGAAGGAGAGCAGGGAATCTGACACTGTTCAGGGACAGGAAGAAGGACAGGGCAAGTGAGGCAAGGGGTGGCTGCCAGATGTGGGCTTGGCAGTGCGGACAGATCGTGTGCTGTCTCACCAGTCATGGCCAGCTATGAAGGTTTTATTTTAAGTGTGGCCAGAAGACATTCCCTGGAGGTGCCCGGCTGGGGACGGACACACGATCCAATTTATACTTTAAAAGAAGGCCTCTGACTGCTGCATGACAGTGGCCATTCAGGGGCCACAGCTGGTGGAGCAGAGAAAAGTAGCTGCAGAAACCCCAGTGCCCCAGGCAGAGTGGCCACAGGAGAAAGGAGGGGCTGGCTCCCCAGGTACGCTGGAGGAAGGGCCAGCAGGGCTTGCTGACAGATTGGATCCGACTGGAGGAAGGGCGACGGATTTGAACTTGTCTGTCTCAATTTAGGTCCTATTCTATTTCAATATTAACCTTGCCGTGATGATTAATGTTCTTGTTCCGTTGGGAGGGCAGGTGCAATGAGCTGAGATGGAGACCCCCTCTCTCCCCCACTCAGAAAGAAGCCACGATGGAGACCCAGAACATCGCTCTGTCCCTGCTACCCATTCATTAAGTGATGTTGGATGAATCACGCCCCTTACCCTCTGCCTGGCCCCAGTGTCTTCGCTGTAAGATGTGGCGATCACAGCGTCAGAGCAGAAGGAGGCTGTGAAGACCACTTGAATCAAGACACCACGTACATTCACGATGCAGAAAGTAGTAAAATTCGAGCATGTGCAATCAGGTTGTGCCCACAAGTGCTCATCTCTTGGCTGGCCGGTGTGTCATTGCTTTCTCACTGCTGTCAGAAGACCCTCTTTCCTCTGTCAGATGATTCCAAAAACAGAATGACGGATAAAAATGTTCGGATGCTTCTGCCCCTGCCCCCCACCTCCAGTCTGAAACAGTTGGTGAGACTGGAGCTGGGGAAAGAGGAGGAGGACTCGGAGGGCTACGGTGGTCAGGGAGAGTTGCATGGAGGCCATTGGGAAGGCGGGAAATGAGAGGGAGGGCTTCCATCTTGGACACCAGGAAGAGAGGGCTGGCTGAGTGGTGGCTTTTGGAGGGAGCCTGCTACCTGACCCGTCTTTGGTGAACCACTTACCACTCACCTAAGCATTCCGGCGACTCTCCAGAGGAGATTGGGGGCTTGGGGGGTCACGGACACAGATGGGGTGATCTTGTTCCTCAACTGGAGGGGAATCTAACTAGAATGGTAGGGAGACTTCTCATGAGCTGGAACAGCAAGGGACCCTCTGCCGTTGTTCCATGTCTACACCTTGGGACCCAGTGGTCCCACCTGGGAGTCCTTTTTCAGACTTCCATGAAACATGGCTACGTCGAAGGATATTTAACGAGCCTGCTTTGTCAGGGACAATCTTTTGGGACAATCTTACTGCCCATAAGTCTGGGACTTGTCGAGTAAGTGATCACATATCCATGCCATGGACTATCATGCAGACAGAAGGAAGGACAAGCTGTCTCTGTGTCGCCCCGACAAAATGTCCTTAAAACACACCACAGTGAAGCTTAGAGAGGGAACTCTGTGATGGGTCCTTACCATCGATCCATAGCCTCAGGGGGAGCCAGATTGGGGAAGTAAACAGGTGGGATTGTTAATGTTTTTCCTTTATGATTTGTTGTTTAATGTATAGTAAATCCCCAACTGATGAACAACTTGTGTTTTGAGAGAATGTTCATAAGTTGGATTAGTTCATAAGTCTGACAAAGTGAGTCTTATACACTCTTGACACAAATATACAAAGTAAAGCATAAAAAACACAGACACACCAACAGACTTCAAATGTTCCATGATTTTTCCTCGTTCTTTAGAATTGTGCCAGTGGCTGAATGATTTATGTTATAAGAATGAGCGACGCCTAACATCTTTTCACCTCGGTCCAATCTCTCACTTATTTTCACTTTTGTTTCCCTGGTTATTGCTTTGTGCTTCCTAGTAGTCCCTACTTGCTTCCAGACATCCTGGGCTCTGAGTGAGCACTGTACTGCTGTACACCCATGCACTGTACAGTAAGCACACAGCAGCACAGCGGTGACAATGTCCGGCTGACACGTGAGCTACTGCCACGATTTGTTTGTGTCTATGAATGTTTGAATGTGAGGTCCATTTGCATCTGTGAAAGTTTGCAACTTGGATGTTCCTAAGTCGGGGACTTACTGCGTTATGATGAGCGCATGGCACATTCTGTGATGGTCCGTCTTGATTGTCAACTTGACTGTCTTGAGAGACGATGAAGAGATTAGTAGAACACACTTCTTGGTGTGCCTGGGTGGGTCATGGCAGTGCAACCTTGGGAGCTACACCTGGTCCCCCGGCCCTCTCTCTCTGCCCTCTGCTTCTTGGCTGCCGAGATGTTAAAAGCTCTCCTCCGCCACACCCTTCTCCCATAAAGTTTCTGCCTTGGAACCAGATGACTGTGAACGGAAACCTCTGAAACTGTGAGCTAAATTAAACCTCTCCAGGTCAAGGTATTTTGTCCCAGCAGTAGACAGCTGACCAATACACTTTTATAATTTAAGGAATCTAATGCATATTTTTAAAAGATCAAGGTGTTTTCAGATACATTTAAGCCTAAAAGAATCTTGTATCTGAACCCCAGTGCCCCACCCCCTAGCAGGTATCTGAAAAATGGTCGGTTGAGTGATTGAGAGAAGAGTGGAGTGTTCAGTTCAGTGTCTCACTTTTTGCATGGTTTGTAAAACGTAAATAAAATAGGAACCTTGAGGCAGTCAGTCATGTATGAAGAACTCGTCACTGGAGGTCAGGATTGAGTATAAGACGGTTGGTCTCACCGCTGGACAGCATCTTCTCCCACCCACTGCCCCTGCTCCAAATGGTGTAGTTGAGAGTTGGCCCGACAGTTTGGAGACAAGCGTCTGTCATGTTTCCTCATGCGACATATTCTTCCTGTCTATGTAGCTAAGACTTCACTGCTGCAAGGAGAGAGATGGGGGGAGGGGGACAGGAAGAGGGAGAGGGAGAGAGGCTGACTGTCTCTGAGCGTCCCGTGATGTCCAGCCCTGTCCCCGTGACAGGGGAGAGTGACACTGCTCTTGGTGAAGACTCCGAAGGCTTGGACAGAGCAGTTCTCTACGGACGTGACTCCTTAGAAATGGTTTCCCTTTTCCTTCCTCTGAAAGATTGCGCATGAGTCCTTTAAAAGCTCGGAACTTGCCTGCAGAGCGGCTGATGCATGATGTTGGGATGGTGAGGAGGGTGGAAGGAGGGAGGTGGAGGAGTCTTCCCTCCTCCATGTTTCATCCAGCCTCCTCCTCTGCCTGGTCAGCGTGGAGAGCCCCTGCCCCGCCCTTACTCCACCCTCTCTGGACTGTCCCACGGCCTCTCCTGTCTATCTGTGTCTCGTGGCGCAGAGTCCTCTCAACCCCTCCTCTCCAAAGCGAGCTCATTTTCAGGTCCCTTTGTCTACGTTTCTGTCTCACAAGTAACGAGAGATCAGTGTGCTATTCCTTCAAGTATTTCACAGGAGCCTCCTTGAACACGTTTTATCACATGGATGACATTAATGGGGAAATGCTAGGTATTCTGGTAAACAAGGGACAGAATAGTCTAGGACTACGTAGCAGTTTCTATTGTGAAATAACATTTCACCCATTTAAAAATATTTTGTGTGCCCAATGCACAGCACATAGAAAATGTAGAAAAAATAAAGAAAGTTAAGCAACAAATCCCTCTATTACTCCTCCAGTCAAAATTACTGCTAGTAACATACACATACATACACAGTATGTGTAAAATAGTATACTTCACATATCCACATGCAGCTTTTCATTTTGTGTAACACCATATTGCCAAGGTACTCCCATAACTATAAATATGCATCCATACTATAATTTTTCCCCAAGTGGAAACATTTCTAACAACACAAAACATAAAAAAGATTCTTGTGATATTTCATTTTCTGTTGTTTTAACTGAAAAACAATAGACTGAAAAATTTATGGGGAGTGAAGTTTTATTCAGCTCATGGTTCTGGAGGCTGGGAAGTCCTAGAACTGGTGGCCACCTGTGGCAAAGGTCCTTCTGTGTGTCATAACCCGGTGGAGTCATCTCATGGTGAGACCTGGCTTCACACAGCTCCGGTCCTCACCGGGTCCGCTGGGGGAAGGGTATCTTCCCAAGAGAATTAAAAGAATCATACCACAGCGATATGTGCTCACCTGTGTTTATAGCAGCACAATGTGTAATAGCTAAAACTTGGAAACAGCCCAAGTGCCCATCAACTGGAGACTGGATAAAGAAGATTTTTTAAAAAATAAAATGGATGGGCCAGGGATTTAGCGCAGCAGTTTGGTGGCCTGCCTTGCAAGGGCAAGAACCTGAGTTCAATCCCCGGTACCAAAAAAACCAAAAAAACAAAACAAAAAATGGAGTACTACTCAGCCATAAAGAATGAGAAACTAGAGAGATTTATAGCGAAGTGGATGCACACTGAAGCCATACTCTTAAGTAAAATTAATAAGCCACATAGGTGTAAATACCAAATAGTTTCACTGGTGTGAAACAGTGAAAGTGTAAATAAGGATTAAGATGTACAATTGATATTGTGTAATAGGAAAAAAAGTGTAAAAGAGAACAGGATGTGGGAGGCATAGGGGAAAGGTAAAAAGGGAAAAGAAAAAATAAGTGAAAAGGAAAAACATGGAAACAATGTCTTTGTAAACAGGGAAGGGTGGAGAGGCTGAAGGGAGGGCTGGGGAATGGGGAAAAATGAGAACCTGATAAGTCATGTATAGGTGCAAGATCCCAATGGTGAATGTAGCTGTATACCTAAAATGTGCAATAAATTTAATAGCGATTAAAGAAAACCTACAAGGGGAATAAGTTTCGATATGAGTTGGTGGAGGCACTCAAAACATAGCAACTGCTTGTTATTACAGTTCTCAGATAACCATACTGCTTTAAGAATAATTTTTAGGCCTCCCTCCCCATGCATAGCAGTGCTAGAATATGACTCCTAATGGGTCTTGGCTTGCTGCCTCTGTCCCTGTGTCCTCAGCTCCTGAAGGAATGGCCCACGTTAGATGCATCATGGTTTAGATCTAAAATGTTCCCAGAAGTCTCATGTTCAGAGCTGGGAGCTGGTTGGAGGAGGTGGGTCACTGGGGAAGAATGTATTCCTGTCCCCAGCTAGATCCTTCCTGCTCTCTTTGTTTCCTGGCCACCAGGAGATGACCAGCTCTCCTCCACCATGGCTTCCACCATGATGCGCCTGCCTTGAAGTGAGCCAACCATGAACCGAACCCGCTAAAAACCGTGAGCCCAAAACTCCTCTCCTCCTTTACTTGTGGGTGGGGGGTATGATGTCCAGTGATGGGAATGCTGACTGATACAAGGCCCTCCCAGTGATGGGCAGTTAGGACATCTGCGGAGGCAAGCAGACTCATTATACGTCCTTGGACAGAGTTGTGCTTCATGGAGGTCGAAAGACAAGACTCTCTAGGTGGGGCTACTGGGCCTCAAGGTGTAGACATCTAACAGTGACAGAGGGTCCTTCTCTTGTTGCCTCAAAACACACACACACACACACACACACACACACACACACACACACCTAATTTTTATAGTGGGATTATTTTCACGTGTTAAGTGTGGGTGTGAATGACTATGGTTTGATCTCACTTGGATATTTACGCAGGTCATGGATGAATTTGGGAGCAGCACTCTGCCACTTGGGTGGGTAGGGGGGAGTTGTCCTTGCAGGGCACAGGTGTGAGAGAGCAGGATGCCAAGGCCAGAGGGTCTGTGGGAACACAGCTGAACTGGGGAGAACAGATTCCTGCGGAGCTTTCAGAGACAGCTGGGGTGAATTCCAACCAATTAGGCCGCTGTGGGTTTATGTGTGTGTGTGTGCGCGCGCGCATGTGTGCGTGCGTGTGTTTATGTTTTAATAACTTGGAAGTCAAAGAAATTTTTTAAGGAGTAAAGGTTGGTAAGGCCTGGGCATGAGGAATTATATAGTCATATAAACATAGGATTACACTATACTGCTTTTTTACCAAATACTGTACAGACTTTGAAAAGAGAGAAGCTGGCTGCTACTTGCATTCTGGTGCATCCTGTGAGTGGATTATAATTTGCATCTCTGCGTCTCCAGGGAGCTTCAGTGGCCCTGGCTAAATAACACTGCAGGAACATCTCTGGCCTGCAGGGGCTTTCAGGCTTCAGCATGCATCTCATTTACCCAGGGAGCTTGTAAACATACAGATTCTGGGCTCAATGCTGTCTAACAAATCACCCCCCCAAACCTAACAATTTAATACCGTCATGAATATACATTGGCCTGTGTGGCTTTTGAGAGTCAGGAATCAGCTAATGTTCTAGTTGGCTATTGAACACTTGATTTCTTATGAGGTTGTACATAGTCCAGATGCAGATCGGAGCTTGCCTGGGGCTGGAGGATTTGTTTCCAAGCTGGCCACCAAGTCTGTGCTGACAGCAGAATTCCGTTCTTGGGTGTATAGAATTCTCCCCATGTATGCTTGTGGGTCCTCATAACACAGTAGCTAACTTGACCCAGGATGGGTGATCAGGAGAGCAAGCCAGAAGCCGGTCGCCTTGGTGCTTCCGTGGTATCTCATTGGTAACACACATTGGCCCTGTTCAAGGTGAGAGGGGACGGCACACAGAATATGTATCTCAGTGCTGATCACTGGTGCCATCTTGGAGGCTGGATGCTGTGGCACCAGGGATTCTGGTCTCACAGAGGTAAGGTGGAGCTCAGGAACCCTCCCTTTTCTCTCTTTGGTGGTCCTAGGGCTTGAACCCTGGGTCTTCACACGGAAGTACATCCTCAGCCCCCCTCTATTTTTGAATTTTATTTTTGAGACAGGGTCTTGTGAAATCAATAAATTGCTCATCAAGGCTCGAGCTTGTGATTCCTTTGCTTCAGCCTCTCAGAGGACTCAGATGACAGACTTGCGCTGTCACACCCGGCTTGGACTCTCCCTGTTTAACAAGCGCTCAGGGAGTTCTACTCCGGTGTACTCATCACTGCATACGTCTCTGAGAACATTCTTGGACAAACGCCCAGAAGTAGTTTTCCTCAGTGAAGGGGGTGCCCAAGCTCAAGGCTGTTGGTACGGACTATGCCAGTGCTCTCTAGACAGGGCCTTGGTCTACGTTCTGGGTTTGGAGCTTTGCCTTTACCAGAGGACATTCATCTGCATTTCTTGTGTCACTCCTATTTGCCAATTTATAGGGTGTAGGATGAACAGGAGAGGGTTACCAGGACAATGGGGGCAAGTGGATTTTGTGTTTCTTTCCTAACCAAACACCAAGGTCAGGGAATGTGGTGGGGATTTCTGACAGCCAGAAAAACACATTTTATTATTCCAGCACTGGAATCACTGGCTCATACCAATCAGCTTCCCTCCAAGGTGGAAAAGAGGCTTATGATGAACACACACACACACACACACAGAGACAGAGACAGAGAGAGAGTGAGTAAAGGGATCCTACAAAATAGACACTGGGCAGAGATATTAAGGACCCGCCCCCGCCCTCAGAAGTAAGACAGACTGTGGGACCTTCTCTTTCCTCTTTGATTCTGAGAACTTGGGTGTTACTTGATCTCACTGAGGCTCAATCAGTTTAGAAAGTGGAAGGAGTATGTATAACTCTGAGATTGGAAAAAAAGGTTAAAAACCTAAATAATCATCTTTGGGGTCATTTTGAAAATGAGATGACAGCTGGGGATCCTGTGGCATTATAGGTTGTGTGTGCCATTCCGCACACCTCTCCGTCCTTCTGCTAACGTCACTCACATTTATTGTGGGGATCTAGCTTACCCACCCTGAGTCAGTAAGATTTGGGCTAGAGCTATTCCTGGATCTCTGGGTAGGCAATATTAGCTCTGGCCAATGGGAACACTTATTGCATCTCCCAGCCACAATGATTGGTTCAGAGAATGCACGTGACCCCAACTGACCCAATCAGGGTGAATTCTAGGACTTCTGAGACAGACTGATATGGATGCATACTGTTTCTGTTGGAGGTCTTAAGCTGATGGGTTGCAAACCAGGACCTGCTCTCAATCATTTCATTACACTGGTGGAAACACTTCTCTGACAGTGAAGCCAATGTCAAGTCAGAAAGCAGAGAAAAACCAAGTCCTGACGCTGTCTTTTGAGCACATGGATCAAGCCACACCTGGACTTCCAAGTTATGCTGCTAGCGGTCTTCCCTTAGGCTAATATCAGTATGAGTTGGGGCTCTGGCGTGTGCTGACTCTTGTGCAGTTTAAATAGTCCAGGTGCAATCATTTTGGATTGTGAAGGGCCCCATATAGCTGAAATAATTCGTATGAAATTTTCACACATTTGATATCCTTGATGAAGATGAGTCAAAGTTACATTTTTATGGGACTCTTTCTCATCCACTTGGGAAAAAAAGCATTTGTTATGAGAATCCAGACATCTGATCACACCCAGAGAAATAACAAACTCTTTCTCAAAGCAGAGACAGGTTTTTAGAATAGCACACCTGCTCTGCTGGACTGTGCAAGCACTGAACACGCACTGTGTATGAGGCTCTGTCTACCAAAATTAACTTATTTCCAATATATGAGAGGGAGAAAATAATCAGCGAAACCTCAAATTAACAGAATGTATAGCACCGGCTTTTTCTTCCATTTTTTTCCCAGTAGACCTTTGGCTCTTGCTTCTGGTTTATATTAGACTCTGACGCAAGCTTATAGTTGATTTAGCTTGAAATTTCATGTGACAGGATGACTCATTGAGGTATTAATTTGTATTTTGTTTTTCTACGGGAAAAAAATCAGTATGGATGGGAGTTATTTGTAAATTCTCCTCTGGACTGAATGCTGTTAGGAAACAGGAGAGAGAAGAGAAGCTGGGCAGGCAGCACTGTCTGGTACAACTGGTCCTCACTGAACGAATGTTCCTTTCATCTCGGTCTTCTTCTGTCTGGTGGAACATCATGACCAACTAGGAGAGCGTTCATCTGCCGCAGCGTGATACTCTTACGGGCCATCAAAATGTACTCCACAGCCACTGGCCTAAATACAACGCCTGGGGATTCACAGCAGGCAGAGGAGGGGGTTGAGGACCCCTTCCAGGGATGCTGCAGAGTGTATGAGATGTGATCAAAATATATGGTGAATGTTTCATTAAAAATTCCAACAAAAAATACACTGCCATTAACGCTCTTCAAAATACTCCTTCTTGTTTGAACACATTTGTTCTTTCTCCTTAACTTCCTTCCTTCCTTCCTGCCTACCTTTCTCTCTCTTTCTTTCCATCTTTCTTATTTTAATAAAACATTTGTTCTATTGAGAAGAATAAACCTATGTGGATTATGGAGGAGGGGTTAGCAAACATTTCAAAAATCTGTGGATATAGGGTTGATGTAATTGTTTAAGAAGTTCTTGGGGTTGGATCTTGTTGCCTCTAAGACATCATTTTCTCTTTGATGTGTGCTGATGGCAGCTCCTGTTGGCCTGTTCAGGGTTCTCTCTTCTGTGTAGTCCAAAAGGCTTTTAGAACTCATCTAGTAGAATTTTGTGGGTCTTCTGTGTAGAGAATCATGTAATCTGCAAATAATGATAATTTGACTTTCTTTTCTAAACATATTCCCTTTATTTCTTCCTCTTGCCTGAGTGCTCTGGTTAATGTTTCAAGAGCTATACTGAGCAGCTATGGTGATAGCAGATATTCTTGTTTCTGATTTTAGAGGGAAAGCCTTTGGTTTTTCTCCCCTTAAGATTATGTTGGCAGTAGGTTTGTCATAAATGGATTTAATCAGATTGTGATAAGGTTCTTCTATATTTATTTTCTCCAGGGTTTTTCTTTTTCACAAATTTATGTTGGATTTTGTCAAAGGCTTTTCCTGTGTCAATTGGGATGATCATGTGATTTTTGTCTTTGCTATTGTTTATGTGATGTATTAAACTTATCAATTTGCATATTTTGAACCATCTCTGCATCCATGGGATGAATCCTACCTCGTTATGATGTATGATGTTTTTGATGAATTGTTGCATTTTTGCATCAATGTTCATTAAAAAGATTGGCCTATAGTTCTCCTTTTTGGTTGGGTCCTTTTGGAATCAGAGTAATGGTAGCTTCCAGGAATAATGTTGGAAATACTCCTTCCTTCTCAATTTCATTAAAGAGTCTGTGGAGTATTGGCGTTAGAGCTTCCCTGAAGTTCTTGTAGAATTTGGGAGTGAATTCATAAAGTCTTGGGCTTTTCTTACTTGGTAGATTTTCTTTATTACTTCTTCAATCTCAGTGCCCAATATTGGATTATTCAGGGTTTTTATTTCTTCTTGGTCCAGCTTTGGTAGTTTATATGTATCTAGGAGTTTATCTATTTCCTCTGAATTCTCCATTTTACAGGTTTTTAAAGTAGTTACTAATAATCTTGTGGATTTCAGCAGAGTCCATTGTGATTCTTGCCTTTTTGACTTCTAATGAGATGGATTTGGATTTTTCTTTCCTATGTTTGGTAAAATTTGCTATGGGTTTGTCTGTTTTGTTTTGTTTTCTTTCAAAGAATCAATTCTTTGATTCATTGAGTCTCTGTATTTTTTTTTTTAGTTTTGATTTCATTTCTGTTTCAAGCTTTATAATTTCCTTCCATATACTAGCTTTATATTTGGATTGTTTTTGTTTTGCTAGGACCATGAGGTACATCATTAGATTATTTGGGCTCACTCTGTTTTTCTGATTTGGGCATTTACAGCTATACACTTCGCTCTTAGGATGACTTTCATCGTGTCCCGTAAGTTCTGGTACATCATACTGGCTTTCTCTTTTGATTCTAGGATCTGTCTGATTTCTTCTGTGATACATTGATTATTCAAGAGGGTATTATTCATTTTGCATGTGTTTGCATAATTTCTGTGGTTTCTTTTCCAGATTTCTAGTTTCACTGCACTGTGATCTGGTAATATGCATGGAACAATTTCAATTCTTTTGCATTTACTTAAGCTTGTTTTATGGGCTACAAAGTGGTCTGTTTTGGAGAAAGTCTCATGTACTGCTGAGAAGAATGTGTATCCTGTGATTGTTGGATGGAACACTCTGTTGATATCTATAAAGTCCATTTGTTCAAAGATTTGGTTTAACTTTGATGTTTCTTTCTTTTTTTTTTGGTGCCGGGGATCGAACTTGGGCATTTGCTCTTGCAAGGCAGGCAGCAGAACCACTGAGTCAAATCCCTGGCTGATGTTTCTTTATTGATGTTTTGTTTAGTGGATCTATTTTTGACAGTGGGTTATTGAGGTCCCCCATTTCAACTGTATTGGTGTTTACCTGATTTTTAAATGTCCATTGGTACTTGTTTTATGAAGCTGAGCATGCTGGTGCTTGGTGTATATATGCTTATAATCGTTATTTCTTCCAGTTGAATTGTTTCCTTAACCAATATATAGGCTCTTCCTTTTCTCTTTTGGTCAGTTTTAATTTGAAATCCGCTGTTTGAAATCAGGATAGCTACTCCCACTTTTTTCTGAGTTTCCACTGCATGGAATATTGTTTTCCACCCTTTGATTTTTAATGTGTGTATTTATTTTTTGAATCAAATATGTTTCTTTTCTTTTCGCCGTGTTGGGGGTTACCAGGGATTGAACTTGGGTCCTTACACTTGCGAGACAGGTGGTGGAACCACTCAGCTAAATCCCCGGCTCAAATGTGTTTCTTGTATACTGAAGATCATTGAGTTTTATTTCTTGATTCATTCTGCCAGTCTGTTTCTTTTGACTGTGGAATTAAGATCATCCACCCTGACAGTTATTACTGAAAGGCATCAACTTGTTCTTGTCTTTTTTTGTGTTATTTTTTGGTACCAGGGATCAAACTCGGTACCTTGTGCCTGCAAGGCAGGCGGCGGAACCACTGAGCTAAATCCCAGACTACTTATTCTTGTCTTTGCATTATTTTCCTGTTGTTAATTTCCTCCCCAACTCTCGGCTTAACTGCTCACCCTGCCTGGTGTCAGCGTATTCATTCTATTATATACTTTTTGGCATTGTCAATTTCATCATCTCTTTATAGAATATCCTTGAGAATTTTTTGTAATGCTGGTTGGGTGGTAATGAATTTTGTGAGGTCCTCTTTGTCATGGGAATACCTTATTTCTGAATTCAATTGAAAGAAAGTTTTGGAGAATGTGTAAGTCTGGGCTGGAAGTTGTTATCTTTTAAGGCTTGAAAATATTTCACTGCAACTTCTCCTGGCTTTTAAGGTTTGTGTGAGAGGTCTGTTGTAATTCTAATGGGAGTGCCTTTATAAATGATTTTTTTCCTTTTGTCTAACAACTTTTAAGCATGTGTCCCTGTGCTCGACTTGTAGTGTGGCCAGATTCTCTTTGGATCGTGATTATTTGGGGTTCCATTTGCATCACTTATTTGAGTGTTTAATTCTTCCACAGTATTTGGAAAGTTTTCTGCGATTATTTCTGTAAACAGTTTTTTTTGGTGATGTTTTCTGATTTTAACTCATTCCAATTAATCTTAGATTAGTCTTCTTTCTGTCATTGAGCAGTTGTTGAATCCATTTTTATGTTCTCATATTGTTTTTAAGGTATCGCTGAGTAACTGGTTTTTGAAAGCATCCCTATCTTCTAATTTTGATATTCTGTTTTCACGTTTGTCACTCCTGTCACCCATAGTTTCACTATAACTCTTTATCTCCTGTATTTCTGCTTGGGATATTTGCATTGACTCTAGTTCTTCGCTAACTGGTCATTGATCTTTTGTATCATTTTGTTTAGCTCAGATAGCTTTTTTTTTTTGAGACAGGGTCTCACTATGTAGTTGAGACTGATATGGTCTTGAACTCACAGCAATCCTCCTGCCTCAGCCTCCCGAGTGCTGGGATTACAGGCATGTGCCACCATGCCTGGCTCAGATAGCTTTTTATTATTGTTTTCCATGTGCTCTCTGATTCTTTTATCACCTCTGTTATCTATCTGACTAGTTATAATTTCTGTAAGCCCACCAAGCACCTCATTGATCTGGTTTGTAATCTTTTCTGTTATCCAGTTGAATAATTCAGCTGTGTGGCTTTTGCTTTCCTCTCCCTCAATGCCCCATGGATTGGCTTCAGGAGAGTTGGGAGTTTTGGGAGGCATTTTGTCACCTTTTCTTCTCATGTTTCTATTGCCTTTTGTTTACTTTATTTTGTGCTTAGGTATTTGGTTGCTTATAATGGAAAGATGTGGTTGCCGGTAGAGAGATCTCTTTAGTTATCTGCTTTTCAGTGATGCACTCAGGGACTGGTCAGCTGTAGTCCTTTGCCTCTGTCCCAACATCTGATAACCTTTCTTAATGTGAGGAGGGGAATGTGGAATAGTTGGCTCAGCATCCAGTTCTCCAAGAATGGAACACAGTATTGTTAATGTCTCAATGGTAATCTGGGTATTGGCATACAGAGAAAACTCATTAATAGCAACAACTATATGACACTGGCAAGATGAAGTAAACCAGCAACAGTAATCATACAGGACAAAGTAGATACTGATATAATTTAAGAACCCATAATGTAACACTCTTAGCTTCAGCAACGAAATCTGCAGTTATAGTATAAATCTTGTGACACACCAACTATTGACATGTATTAGATATCTACTATATCTCCACCAATGATAGAAAAGAGTTCAAAAGTAATAACATAGACTTAACTATCTAAAGATTGATTAAATTTAATGGTTATACTGTTAAAGATATGGGGGGTTGGGAATGGGAGAATACAAAAGGAAAAATTGAAAAATTAAACAATAGATGAGAAGGAAAAGAGAAAAGAGAGACAAAGGATCCTATTGTAGATAACTAGATAGTTATAGAATTAAATAAAAGTAATAGAAAAAATGAGAACTGAAAGATAAAAGCAAAAAGTGGAAAAAAGAAATATATGGGGGATAAACAACAAAAATAATTAAACAGAATAAAGAAAAGAAAATGAAGAAAAGGAATAAAAAAGAAGAAAGAAAAAGGAAATAAGGTTAAACACAGAAAAAAATTCTTTTCTCTGTATTTTTGAATGAGTGGTTTCCTTTTACGATCATCAGTTTTGAAGTCCAGCAAATCTTGATCTTCTCCACCTAGTCTTACTACGGCATTTGGGTTTGTAAGGTGAAACCCCATTCCAGAAGCTCCCACCCCACCCCCGTTTACCCCAGGCTGTGGCAATTGTCCCTGTCAATTGCCTGGGATGGAGAAGGCCATCAAACCTCGGACCTGTGCCAGACATGGGCAACTTAACGCTGACAGGTGCTGACAGGCCCAGCTGTTTCTGAGCACAGCTCAAGCCGGGCCTGGCTTGTGAACATGGGGGTAGAGATGGGGCCTGTGTTCTTTCTGGCCTGAGTTTAAATTTCTCAGGGGATCTCTTTCCAGCCCTCTAGGAAATGGGCTGTGTCTGCAGCTGTGTGCTGTGACTGTCTCTCACCCAGCGTTACCCAGACATGGTGGGAGGGTAACACTGGGAGCCCTGAAATGAAGTTGTTCTTTGGTTGTTTTGGGTTCCAAATTTAAACAATCAGCCCCTTTCAGAAGCGGTGTATGATCAAGCACCCTGGCGATATACGGTGGACATCCATGTTTGAATTCCTCTCCAGCTGTGGCCTGCCACATGGGAGTCCCCTCAGTTCCCTGTACTGTGTTTGCTGTTCACAGGAGGCACCACGGCTGTCTCTCCCTGAATCTCCCAGCACTTACCTTGCTCCTGGGGAACCAAGCTCCCTTTCCTGTGAGCCATGAGAACCAGATAGAGAATCTAAATTGTTTTCTTTTTTTCTCTATATTGTGGATTATCTTTCCAAGTTCTCTTTAGATTCTATTTTTTTCTGTCAGTTCCTCTAAGATTTATTTCTGCTTTTCTTTTTTTCTTCAACAAGTTGTCATCATCATCATCAGCATCAGCATCATCATTTGGTGCCAGGGATTGAACTCAGGACCTTCTTGCGAGAACCACTGAGCTAAATCCCCGACCCAACAAGTTGTTCTTTTCTATTGTCTGGATTCTGGATTTCAGAGGGACTGAATTTTGCTTCTGATCAACACTGCCATTTTTTCTCCTCACTGGCCACTTCCTGAAGCATTTCTAGAAGTCCTCTTTTGTGAGCATCTTTATGAGACGTGATAAAAAAATGTGAATACTGATGTTAGGTGCTCTCCAACAGAAAGGAAGGCTCATAAAAACGTTACAGTGTGTGCTTATTGACCTTATTCACTGAATCTGGCACCAGGAGACCTCTGGCTCATCCCCAAAGTCAAAGTGCCCATGAAAGGGAAATATTTTGAATTGATTCAGGACACTGAGGCAGCCATGACAGCGCAACTAAAGACAGGAAACAGGGCTTCCAGACTGCTTGAGAGACTAGCAAGAACAAAGGTGTGTGTTCCAATTGAAGGGCAATATTTTGAGAGGGATTAATGGCAATGTATCTTTTTTTTTTTTTTTTTTTTGGTACCTGGGATTGAACTTGGGTCCTTGCGTTTGCAAGGCACGCCACAAAACCGCTGAGCTAAATCCCTGGCCCGGCAATGTATCTTTTACGTGATCAATATTTTTACAGTTTTGGCATTCACGCCATGTTTTGTGTGGCTTCCTTCTGGTGGTTTGGATCATATACCTTGTCAAGGCTTGGACTCCACTGCCCCATTTCAGGACGTGCAGCCCAGATGGTGCTGACACGCAGGTGCCACCAAGCCGCATTCCAAGTGGGTATCTCTCACCTTAGCGACCTGGGGTCACCCCCAGCTTGCAATTCTTGCTGATGGCTCAGAGGGGAAGAAAGGAAGACAAATAATTTTGAGGCATGGAGAAAGGCTGTGGGACAGGATTGCGATCCCCTAGAGAGGCTGGAGCTCTGCGGGTGACTTGACCCCATTCACCACACAGGGTCTTGGGGTGATGGCTGAACCTCCACTGTGTGGAATGGCTGGGGCATACTGAAAGAAGCTGGATGCTGGGCACTGGGGGTCTGAACCCCCACAAAGATCCCTTTAGCTAAACTCAGGAAACCTGCAGAGTTGAATGGTGACTCATCAGTGTGCTCATGGGAGGCTGAAGACCAGACTCCTCCCACCTTTGTTTCCCAGGCTGATGCTAAACCTGTCGGATTCTAAAGTGACTTTGTAGAAGTGGAAGGACCACCCAAAACACCCAGGCTGAACTTTTTGGCAGCTTCACAGGATGGGGCTCAGAATTGATTTAAAAAATGAGCATGACATATATGACACATTCCATTCTGCAGATGGCTTCTTTTAAATACAGATATCATTTATTGAATCTTTACTAACACCAGGTACTGTGGCAAATATTTTCACTTCGTGTTGCTTTTACGCTTCAAAGCAGTCCCATAATATTAGAGACTGGGATATTTTATAGATGGGGAAACTAAGACTCAGAAAACACGTTAACATAGTTATGGGTGGTCCTCCAGGTCCTGACCCTTCCCTCCTTGGGCTTTACTGCTTCAGTGTCCATGGGTTGGGCTTCAACTCCCTGCATCTGTTCCCTCTGGCTATTGGGGACCCCACACACCATAGTGGAATTAATGTGCCTGGCAGTAGCACCCCAAGAATAGCAGCATTAATACCCCAGCTCCCTTGAGCTCTGTGTGAGTTACCACTGAGGCAATAATCAACACTGGTTCTGTAGCAGCGTCTGGCTCTACTCTCTGCTGGAGCCTCCTGGTGTCACCATCTACATCAACTACTTGCCCTGGAATCCTCGGCTTAGAGAATGTTTCTGAGGGCTACTAATTGGAACAGTTGCCCACTTTAAGTGGCAAATCACAGAGCTGTATCGTGAAGCCCGCCCTGCCCATCCTATGCCTGTGCATTTAGCTACTGCACTAGAATTTTCTTTTCAAGTTGAAAAGCTAGCATTTTGGTGTGTGCAAGGACACCATGATGTTCAAATCCTCTGCCATGGGACAAGCTTATGGGGGAAATATAAACTATGGAGTCCCCAGGTCTTCTTTACGATGAGTGGCAGGGAGAGCAGCTTCATGGAGACCATCCCAAGGCTGAATTCTGCTTTTTAGAGGCAAGGATGAGGGAGGGCTGTGTCACCCTGAGCAAGGGCTTGTGTGCTACACTGAGCTTAGTTAACATGCCGCCTGAGTACATCTCCTCCCAGCTGGCCATCTCTCAGCAGGGCGATAAAGTAATTTAACTAGGGCTGTCTTCCAGGCTGGAGCTCCTGGAGGTTACTCCCCATTTATCACCATGGAGGGATTGGGATCTGCAGCCGCTGGCCTGCCAGCAGCATCAGGCTGCATGTCATCGATCACTGGATGGTGAGGCACTGTGACGGTAATGGAGTCAGGGCCTGTACACTCCAGTGGCCGTGAAAGCTCATCGCCAAGCAGTCCTGGGCTGATGTGAATTCACAGGCTTTGTGTTTACTCTTTGGTAGTGAGGTACGACCTGACGGACCGCGGGGAAATTCTTCTGCCCGCAGAGGCCTGCTCTTCTGGTTTGTCATGGTGTCTGTCATGCTGCTTTTGAGCACTACTGCAATGGAAATTGCACATTTTCTTATGTGCAGGAGGTCTGAAAACTTTTTCTCTAAAAGCCTTGATAGTAAATATTTGTGGGTTTGCAAACCACAGAGCTCTGTTGCAACCATTCAAGCCTGCCCTTGTAATCCTTAAACAGCCATAGGCAACCTACATGGGCCAGTGAGTGTGGCTGTATTCCAAAAACACTTTATTTACAACAGGCAAAGGGTTAGGTTTGGCAGGCCAGCCGGCCCTTGTCCACAGAATCCATTCTCTCTCTCCCTCTTACAGTGTCTAATTTTCATTTCACCTCTCCCATGTACTCCTTGTTCTCCTGGGAGGTTGACCCTCTCCCCCACCTGCCATCAGTGGTGGGTTTTGATTAGTTTACACCAATCAGTACATTCCTTTTTTTTTGGAAGCTCAAGATTGGTTCAAGGGCGCGCATGTGACCTAAATCAGCCAATGGCTGAGTCAGCCATTAGACTCTGTAATATCAGGAGGAAGCCATTTTTGTTTCTAGGTTGTGTAGGTTTCAAACATGAAGCCTGGCTCTTTTCTCTCAAGGGAAAGACTGTGGATGAAATCAGCCACTGCAAGGAAGTAAGAATCAAGTGAATTAGCAGTGAAGAGTGAACCTTGGGATTTCCATTTCCATTACTTTCCAGAAATGCCCATTTGAGATGAGTTCTGGGTACTTTTAGCAGTAAGGATCTTAATAGACTTTCATGAGACTAAACATTGTGCTTTATAGGTATATCTGATTTAAGAATGGTAGTAACTCTATGCAGAGTCTTGTAACTCTTTAGTGAAGGCTGAAACAAAGTCATAAAAAGAGCAAATGACATGTTTAAATGCACAAAATAGACTTTTTCATACATGGCCACCTGGGACTTCTCCTCCATCCCCTATTCTAGCAAGAGATTCCCCTTCCCTCCCTGCAGTGATAAATGGGTCTTGGAAGGATCATGTGGTGCAAGCTGAGCCAATCAGAATTCTTCCCTGGGATTTTTCTTTCCGGTGATGGAGGAAAAGAATTCTTTCTTCTCTAGTTGTGCAGCTTTCCCTTCTGGAAACTTCTTTTCTACCATATTATAGAGAAAGCAGCCATGTTATGATGTGACCTAGTCTTTGGCTATAGTTCACTGGTTTAATGGTGAAAACTTGACCCACCTCCCCAAATCCCAGTCAGGCCTGGGTGACTTAAAAATATATCCACAAATTCTTTCAAAAAGTGAAGCTTAAACTTCCTTGGTTTGAATGTGGGCTGGTCTTGTGATTTACTGTTAGTGAGTAGAGAGATGGTGTGCAAATTCCATGATTGTTCCTAAACAGTGATTACTGAATGCTCTTCATCTTAGATCACTCACTGCCAGGGGACGCCAACTTCATGTCTGAGGCCTCTAACAGCCTGTGGAGATAACACTGGGTTACCTGTAGCAAATGACACTAACTTGCCACACACTTGAGCATACTTTTTTTTTTTGTACCAGGGATTGAACTTGGGACCTTGCATTTTTGAGGCATGCGGTGGAACCACTGAGCTAAATCCCTGGCCCTGAGCATACTTCTTGGAACTAGGTTCTCCAAGTCTGGTCAAGCCTTCTGATGATTTCTGTAATTACAGAGCTGTAACTTATCCAGGTAAGTTACCTGCAGAAACTGTGTAACATAATAATCCTCTCAGTTTGGGGATAATTTGTTATGCAGCAGTAGATAACTGATACAAGATTGTTTATTTGGGCTTGGACTTGGGGGTGAGAGAGTCAGGTTAAGTGGATTTGGGATCTGTTGGTGCCTTATTTCCCACTATAAAAATCAGTTATCTGAAGCAGCCAATTTTTAGAGCAAGAAAGTATGAAAAGGAAGTGAGTTGTGTGTGTGTGTGAGGAAAGGGGAGAGAGAGAGAGAGAGAGAGAGAGAGAGAGAGAGAGAGAGAGAGAGAGAGAATATGAAGTGTAAGGAATTTTGGTGATGTGTTTTGTTTCTAACTATATTTCTGCCATTTTCTCCTGGTACCAGGGATCAAACTCAGGACCTTGTGCTTTTCGATCTGACATTTTTGGTGAAAACACCCTGACTTCCCTTTGCAGGAACAAACCTTTTCCCATTACACATCATGTAGGTTGGACAGAACTGATTCCACACCTAGCTTTCAGGTGGCTGTGCAGTTTACATACTGTGAGCACCTAAGAGGAATCAGCTCCCGAAGCCACCCCTGGAATTTTTAGATATGTGAGCCAAAACCCACCTCTGTATTGTGTTAACCCTGACTCGATTTGAGTTTCACTCACAAGTGAAAGAGACCCCACTGAAATAGGGGCAAAGCTAAGCAACACAAGGAAATGGAGACATTCCTGATGGTACACACACTTTGAATCTAGCCAAGTCCCACTTTTAATAACAACTGCAGAGGTAGCTCCCACAGCAACCACTTATTGAATATCGATGATAAGTTCTACCTCTTGCTAATTTGCTAATTCATTTTCTTTCACTTGCAATCAAGGAAGCCTTAGAGAGTCCCACATCCATCACAAAAACAATGGGAAGGGGAGAGAATGCGCCCTAAGAAACAAAACTTAAATCAAGGTTTACAAAAAAAAAGGAGTGGGAGATCTTGGGACTGTGATTATGATGCATGGAAGTTTGCTTAGACTGTGTCTGTATTTAGAGTACTCTGTTGTTACAGCGAGCATAACTCTGTGCAGAGGCCTTAAAGAACTGGATGTTATGCTGATGAGCTAGGGAAGTGATCAGAAGGTCCTAAGAAAGCATACGTTTGAAATCCTTCTGAACAGTCAGAGCTAGGACCTAAATCTGCCTTTTTATTGGGTGGCAGGGAAGGAGATGGTATTGGGAGTGGGGTTTCAATTGATAAAACCGAATTCTTTTAAATTTTAAAAAATAGAATACAAAGTACAAGCCCTACTTTCCCTCTTTCCAGAGGTGTCCACTTGTTAAGTTTGGAGTGCATTCTTGTGGGGGTTTTTCCCCTCTGCATTTGGACACCCTGGAGCCTATATTCATGTGCTTGTATACGGTTTTGCATTTCTTTGCTTTTTGATAGTATTTACTACAGTGTAAATAGATCTTGTGCACACAAGGATATGTGATTCATTTTTATAAGAAATCTTTATTATTGTAGTGGGGTACTATCCATGCCCTTATTTGGAAACATTTAACTGTTTCCAGCCTTTTGGGGGGGTGTATGTTTGTATTGTACATACTCTTGTCCATGCACACACGTTTCTGTAGAAAAGATGGATCCAGGATTAAACTGGGAGGGCTGAAGCTCATGCCAGTTTGGGAATGGAATGGAGCCTGGAAGGCCCTCTGATAAGCCTTGGTAGTTTGTGCTTTCCCAGAGTGATTTTGAGCACCCTTTCCCCTCTTGTCAAGGAAGGGTGATTTGTTTTTGCTAATCTGATTGGCTAAAAGATGCCCTTTTATTGTTTTAATCTGAATTTCCTTTATTTTTTGAACTCTCAAACAACTTCCTCCTATTGCTTGAAACGCACCCCCCCACCCCATTTCCTTTCTTCCCCTGTGCTGAGCTGGCTGCCAGAATTTCTTTCATGTTCCAGGTCTGAAGACTGGTTCCCCAAGGAATGTAATTAGCACAGTCTAATCAGTGGGAGTCAGTGCTGCATGTAAGGAAATTAGGAAGATGACTTTGACCAGTTTTAGGAGGCAGTGGTGTTCTGGGGCTTTCTCTTTGAGATGGCCCTGGGGAATGAGCTGCCAGTGGGTTTGGCAGAGAGAACGAGGCAAGAGCTCTAAGAGGCAGAAGGACTCTGTGGGACATCAAGGACATCTTGAGCCAATGGTGATTCTGCAACAAAAATCCAAACACAGATGCAAAAATCAGTATTAGGGGTGTGAGTGTAGCCATTCTGCAACAGGGGCTGGGGTGATGTAAATGCGGAGATATAGTGGAGTAGATAATAAATATAATATGAAATACTATCAGATGGGATCGGGCACATTCAGGGTGGTATGGCCACAGACAAAATATACAGGATTATAAACAAATACTTTTTGAACTTTTTACTTGTGGTTTTATTTTATTTCTAAAGTTTTCCTAGTACATGCTTGCAGTAAATTCACCATGGGGAGTTGGTACCTGTGTCTACACGTCTCAACTCTGTTTACATTCCCTTCCTGTCTCCTCCCTACAGCTTCTCTCCATCTCTTGGATGAATGCTTAAAAAATTCATTTCAGTAAAACATACCTTGCCATTCAGCCCTCAAAATACCTGACTTGGAAGACTTGTTCTTGCCACTTTCTGAAGCAGTTTTGGAGCTCCTGTTTCATGAGTGTCTTTGCCAGGTGTGATTGAGAGAGACAGAGAGAGAGAGAGAGAGAGAGAGAGAGAGAGAGAGAGAGAGAGAGAAAGCTGCTGCCTACTGCCATCTAACAAAAAGCCAGGCCCATGAATTAATTACTGTGCATCCCCATCCACCTAATTCTCGAGATCTGGCGTGGCGTCCGGCTCTTCTCCGAAGTCAAAATGACCACGAGAGGGGAGTGGTTTAAACTGATTCAGGGCACTGAGGCAGCCACAACAGCGAAAGTGAAGAGACTCACAAAAGGGAACTTCCAGAAGTGCTTCAGAAAGTGGCAAAAACGATGGGATCCGTGCTCAGAGTGAGGGCGAGCATCCAAAGGGGGGTTGATGACAATATGACTTTTAAGAAACGTGTCCGTAATTTTTTTTTTTTTTTTGTACCGGGGATTGAACTCGGGACCTTGCCCTTGTGAGGCAGGCGGTGGAACCACTGAGCTGAATCCCGGCCCTGTCTGCAATAAAATTTTAAGATTTAAAATTCACTGTATAGTTTGATCATCTCTTGTAGCTGGTACTGCCTGAACTGGGATGGCCTTTCCTGCTGTCTTGCTTGCTCTTCACCATTAAAAATCGCTTCCCCCTCAAGGCAATATTTAACTCGTGCTGTACAGCCTCACAATGCATGCAAACCTGTAACGCTTCATTTCCCACAGACCCTCCTGTGAGACAGGTTTATCATTCCCATCTTACGCAGAGGAAACTGAGTCTTGGGAAAGGTAAGTGATGAAATTGGAACTTGAACTCAGGCTGTCAGCATCTAGCTCAGTTATTTTGATCTCCTCTCATCTGCATGAACTGAAGACCCTCAAGGTCCATATTTTCCTCATTGAGTGTTTATCTTAGCCTTGTAAACAAGCACAGATTGCTTACCAGCCAGCATATTCCCGCATTGGCAGACATATGAAAACTTGGTAAAGAAGCAAAACAACTATTGTTTTCATTGTGAAATAAATAATACATATCCGCTGTTGGAAAATTAGAAAATAGAAACAACATGGAAATGTTCTACATGGTGGTTGATTTTGTGTGCTGACTTGGCTGAGCTATGTGGTCTGGTGTTCCCGTTGTGTCTGTGAGGTTGGGGCCCTGAACAGAACAAAAAAGGCTGAGTTAGAGGAAATTCCTCCCACCAGACCTTGAGAACAGGCTCCGGTCTCTTCGGCCTTCAGACTAAAACTTATGTCACTGCCTCTCCTGGGGTCCAGCTTGCTGACTGCAGAGCCTGGGATGCCTCAGCCTTCATAGCTGCGAGACACCTCCTCATAATAACCTCCCTTCCCCCTTCCACACACACACACACACACACACACACACACACACACACACACACGTGCACATACCCTATTGATTCCGATTAACGCAGTCAACAGTCCTACTCTTCAGATACAAGATTGTTTTTAATTCATTGGCTCTATAATATTCCAGACCTTTTCTTTGTATTCACATGCAGTGTTTCTTCATCTAACAAGATACAGTATAACAAATATATTTACATAATTAGCGCTCTCAATTTTCCAGAAACAATTTCCTTTATGTGTTTATAGTGAAACCATTTTTAAAAATTTTTTTGGTTAGGGTCTTGCTACATAGCTCAGGTTAGCTTTGAACTTTGTGCAGCCCAGGCTGGCCTCAGCCTCCCCTCAATCATAGGTGTGAGCCACCCTGCCTGGCAGACCTACCAGGTGCTCAGCACAAGAGAAGAGATGCTGCCTGACGGTGCTTATGGTCTTGTGAATAAGCAATCTCTCCCAATTTCTTAGTATGTTCGTGAGAAGTCTGACAAAGCAAAAGGAAAAACACGGCCATCTTCAAGAGTCCATACTAAACTGACTGCACTTAGCCACGGGAAGTCAGGGACAAATTCTCCAAGGAGGGGACAAAGAAACAGCGACGGAAGCATGGGGTGTGCCTGAGTAAAGAGCAGGCTGAGAGGAGCAGCACTCCAGGCAGGGGCCAGCACAGGCAAAGGCTCCGGGGGAGGAAGGAGCTGCCTGAGAAGCAGAGAGAAGGCCATGTGGCTGCAGAGCGGCGAGCAGGGGTGAGGGACCCCACAAAACACGAGGCAGGACCCCCGGGCAGACGCCAGACCTCTTTTCACTTTACAGAGTGGGAAGAATTTTTCCTCGGTGCCAAATCAATGGAAAACCATCAGAGGCTGTTTATACAGGCTCGGGACACTGTCAGCCGTGTGGTATGGGAAGATCCCTTCCTAGCGGGAGAGGCAGGAGGAAGAGGAGGACGGACCCTGCCTGGCTGCACGGCTGGGTGAAGCCCGCAGAAAGGAAAGAATGCCGGGGCAGGGATGTCCGGGGCGGTGCTGAGGCTCTTCGGAATTTTGCGCCAGTTGAGTTTAAGGCATCTTCGAAACACCCAAGTATCTAGGTGCTGCCACCAATGGAGAGATGATTTTTCTCCCTGCTGGTGGGAACTTACAGTTTCTAAAGGAGATTTTTATTACCACAACCAGGCAACCAATGTGGAGGTGGATAGAGAGAAGCAACTCACACTCCATTACAGAAAGCCAACAAAAATTTTGTTCTTGAAGTCACTGCAAAGACCTGTCGGGATGAAGGAGGTTTGTAGAGGGACAGAAAGGAATGCTGTACCTCTCCACTCCTCAAAGATCCTAGAATGGTCGTCACTCTGCCGAATGCAGTTCAGCTCACACCCACACTTACCGAGCACCAACTTCTGCCTTCCTGAAGGAGGCTCAGAAAGCATTGGTAAGGTGTCTGGAGTGGGGAGATCTTGTGTTTGAATAGAGGCAAAAACAAAAGGAAAATTAATCAGGACAAGTGATCAAAGCTGAATTAAACCCACATACTACATACGGGTTCCACCCAGTGATCAGGATCAAATAGAAATATCTGTTTTCTTTTACCTGCACTCCAACAGCTTCCTAGTGTTGTTTTTCCCCATCTGAAGGCAAAGAGCGGTCTTAACAACCACCTCCGTGAATGATGTGGACTTCTCTTGGAGTTTTCAATTTGGCTGTATTGATTTATAAGGTCTTTTCAATTACTGCATTCTTCTCGGCGGCAGTGTGTAGGGCCCGAGTACGTGAGGACCATGCTCTATTGATCCCAGGTACTTAGAAAGGAGCATTTGTGTGTCGGCTTTAGATTGATGGAGTTGCAAATATACGAAGCTTCCCACGCAACATTTATTAAATGAAAACCTAGAATTCATTAACACAGGAACGTGTCTCATATTAGAAATGAAGGGAGGGGGCTTGAGAGAAAAAAATAGGAACTGCAGTAGTTATCATGAGCATAATATATGAAGCAATTCTAATTCCAGGGAAGGCAATTTGGAATCTTATTAAATTTTTGTCTCTCCTTCTATTGTGCGGACATGGTTGGGCGGCTTCTGGGGAGCCATTCATCAAAACACAGGTGTGTGGGAGACGGGCACTGGGCAAAGAGACCAGTCCCCCGATTCTTGCTTGAGTTCAGAATGGACGATTACCCAGGACTGAACATCTGGCAGGAACTCAATAAAAAGGAATGAGGAGGGAGTGGGCGAATGAATGGAGAGACGGACGAACATTAGCTGTGGATGCTGGGAGAGGCTGGTACGGCTGGGCCCTGCCAGCTGCCATGCGCGATTCTCCTGTTCACCACCCCACTTTCTCCCTCACCAAACATTTATTGAGAATGGACATGCACACTCTACTCCATTGAGCACTGAATTAGCTTCCTAGGGGCTGTCCTTACAAATTACCACCAAGGAGGTGGCTTCTGGCAACAGAGATCTGTTCTCTCGCAGATCTGGAGGCGAGAAGTCCAAAGTCTCACCTGGACTCTCCCAGCTTCTGGGGGCCCGGATGTTCCTTGGTTTGTACCAGTGTAACTCCAACTTCCACCTCCATGGCATCTTCTCTGTGTGTCAGTGTCTGGATCTTTCTTTCCTTAGGAGGACACCAGTCACTGAGTTTAGGACCCACTGCAGCCCAATAAGACCTCATGTTAACCTAGTAGCATCTCCAAAGCCCCAATTTCCAAATAAGGGGGACATTAGTTAACCGGGTACAGGTGCTAGAGCGGGATGCAGTTTGGTGCCCACCTCCGGGAGCTAACAGTAAGAAGGGGAGACAGACACATACATATACTCGGGATAGCTCCCAGCTTGTGGCGAGTCTGCATGGTAACCAGCTTTAGCCTCTTAATCCTTCTGCGACTTGAAGAAATGGAAAGGGTGATGCTGATTTTTAGAGGTGAGGAAGCACACGTTCAAGAGAGTGAAGTCACAAGGCACTAAGTGGCACAGCCTGATTCCTTTTAAATGCTAATTGTAGGGAAGTTAGACCATACAGATAAGCATCAAAGAAAAAGATCCGAATCCAACCACGCATAGGTAAGCACTTAAATTGTGGTGTGCAATCCTTTTGAGTTCCTGGCCCACACTCAGTCAATCAGCCCTTTTCCCGGGGCTGGGAACAGAGACCAGGAGGTTCCAGCCTCAGTCTTGAGGATACCAGAGACTCTGGAATGGGCCACAGGGAATCATGTGGGAGGTAGATTCAGGAGCCAGGCACAGTGGTCGGGAGGAGAAGGAGGCCAGCCACAAGCACATCTCAGAGATGATCCTTACAATCCAGCCATGCCTGACCCCCAAGTTCTCTGCTTATCTCTCAGACAAACCTCCCTTCTCCAGATCAACTATGGATGCCCCTTGATTTGCTGTCCACTTATGGTGGTTCCCCGCCAACCAAGTAAGCAGCTCCAAGTATCACATCCTCACAAGACAGTGTACAAGGAAAGGAAGACAGCCAGAGCAGGAAAGACATTTTCTTTATGTGTTTCTCCACCTTCTTTTTTTTTGTTGTTGTTGGAGGAAGTAGGATAACTATTTCCCGCAAAATCTCTCAGATTTTTCTTGTGTCTTATTGGGCAGGTCTAGGTTATGTGCCCCACTTCTAGACCAGAGGGAAGCCCAATGAATGATGCTTGGTTTAAACAAGTCTTAAGTCATTCT
Organism: Fukomys damarensis; assembly: GCF_012274545.1. Lineage (NCBI taxonomy): Eukaryota > Metazoa > Chordata > Mammalia > Rodentia > Bathyergidae > Fukomys > Fukomys damarensis. The sequence goes on along the minus strand of NW_022900924.1, from coordinate 8,331,076 downwards.
CCAGAGCTGAATATTTCACTCCACAGAGTGAAATTGGAGCCCTAAGAGTAAGGGAGAAGTAGAATGGTACTTAGGGGGTAGCCCAGCTATTCCATGAGCCCTAACCAGTAAGCTGTCCATAATGTTTTCCATTCTGTGACACTCACTTAAAACACTGTGACCGTATTTCTGTTCTGATACCTCACAAAGTGCATAATCCTTTCCATTGCACTGCAGAGCAGTGATTCTCAGCCTAGGTGCTACAGACAGTGATTTCTGCTCTCCCACATCCCACTTCCTCTTCTGTTGCCCTGGCAACAATGCATTCTCTGACCCAGTTGTCAAGGACAATTGTGTCTTTGTCTTCCTCTCCCATTTCTTTGTTAGAGACCATTTATTCCTTTCACCTGCCCCCCTCCCCAAGACGTAGGTTTCCAGAGAGGATGGTGAGCATACTCGGTCCATAGCCCCCTCCTGCCCATCAGTGTGATTTCGGGAAGGTGGACGTCCAATACCAAGGGCTTGGCCAGGGGACTCTCCTTGCCCTCAGTTCTTTATGGAGCAAGGACTATGGTGTGCCTCAATTTCCTCATCTGTAGAGAGACAGAATAATCAAATGAGATATTTGTAAAACATCCAGCGCATCACAGGGACTTGGTTAATTTGGTTAACTTGAGCAGTGATAATTAGCAACATTACTACTTCTACTAGACTGATGTCTGCATATGTATTTAACAATTATGAGTCTGGTGCCCTCTCGGGGGCAAGCCCTGGGCTTGGCTCTGGCGACTGGGCAGTGACCTGGAGAGGCACAGGTATGGACCCTCCCACCCGGTGACTGAGACTCACCTGGGGGTGGATGTCTGTGTACCAGACCCTGCCTTTTTATGAGCACTCTCTCTTTGGCACTCCTGGGAATCACAGAGTTGGGTAGGCGGCAAGGATGGATAGGGTGAATGATTAGGATTGATGATTCTGTCAGGAAAAAAGCGAGAACCAGCAAATGCAAAGAGACGTCGAGATCCCACGACTGAGGCTGCAGGGGCAGTTGCTCTTTTGGGCATGCTTTCTGAAGCCCCATGAGATGTTTGAATGCGTCCAATTTGGGGGCAAAATAAGCCCAGGCCAGCACTTCTGAGAATCAGGCTCTTTGGGGCTAGGAAACATGAGCTGTATTCAGAGATCCTGGGAGCAAAGACTCATCAGAGTCTCTTGCCTGCCGACTTGACCAAAATACATAGGCCAGGCCAGAAGGATGCCAGGAAAATTCAGGAAAAAGGGAGAATTGGCTTCTGTTTGTGGTTGGTTTCAGCTTGGAGTGGCCAAGAGCAACGCCTCTGAGCCTGAATGCTTGGGTTTGAATTCATGCTCCTTCCTTGCCAGCTATTCAACTTCAAGAATGCCACTGTCCCTCTCTGAGCCTGTTTCCTGACCCACAAAATGGGGATGAGAGTTGTGTCTACCCTAAGGATAAAATGAAGCAGCACCTCTGTGATGCTAGTTCTCCCAAAAGATCTGCCTTACAAGTCTGCAATGTGATGTGGGCCTCGGTACCCGTTTGACAGATTGGGAAACTGAGATTTAGAGAATTTCTCAAGGGCAGATGCTAGGTCCAAGGTCACCCATTTGGTAGGGTCAGAGCTGGGATTCGCACCTGGGTTGATCTGACTCTGATGAGAGCGACTTGTCTAAACCACATTGCCCACAGGCAGTGAGTGACTCGTGCCAGGTCACATGGTGAGTAGAGGGGCAGCTGGAGCAGGACTAAGATGCCATCTGCATTCTTTTCGGTCTTTCCCCTCTTCATGCTCCCTCTCCAGACTGCAGCCCACCTCGCCATCCCCAGAATCCTTTCTAAGCCCAGGGAAAGGTAGGAAGCAGGAGCCTGGATCAGCTGCTCCTCTGGGTTGCTGCTGTGGTCGAGTGACTTTCCAGATTGGATCATGTGCCCAGCCAGAGCTGCAAAGCATCAGACATTCCTCAGCAACCAGCCAAGCGAGGCTGTGAGTGTCAGCCGTGGAGGAGGTTAATGATTCGCCGGTGGCTTCCGATTACCAACCTGTTGTCAGAACATGCCAGCCTGAGAAGGCAGCATCAAGATGGTGCCATGTCTGCTCCAGAATATGAGCCAGGGAAGGTGGGGAGGTGGGCGAGGGCCATTCCTCACATCTGCCCCAAGGGGTCCCCATGCCGTCACCATCCAACTCAAAGGCAGCACAAGAAATAAGTGGAAGAAGAAAAAGATGCCTTTGGTGGCTGTGGGCGTGTGGACCATGGGATCCTGGGATGGGATCGCGGAATATGCATGCAAAGCAAGGCAAGGTCAGAGTTAATGGCCAGGACTCTAGAGGCAGAACTGGGTTGGTGTGACCTTGAGTTTATTTATAAATTAAGAATTTGTTTATAAAAATAAAGAGCAATGTTACCTGTCTTGGAAACTTGTCAAGTAATTTAAATGTGTGAATACTGATAAAAGTCTTAGAAAGACGGGGAGAACCTAGTAAACACTCAATACGTTAACCCTGAGTCATTTCTATCTTCTATTTGACTCTCTTATTCTTCATTCCTGATCCCCAGTCCTGGCCAGTTGACATACAGTTGTCCCTTGGTACCCAAGCTTATATTGAAGTCTTCTATGACCCCTATATGTTGAGGGCTTTCCCTTCCACCTCTCATGGGGTCTTGGGCCCCTAAATCCCTGGAGAGATCCCTAGGGTGACCAACCAGGAGCTCTGGACCAAGTAGGATATAAGCAGGAATAGGCATTTGGGCTCTGAGTATGTTAACTTTGTTTCTTTGGATATGGGGCTTGAACCCCCTTTGACAGACATTTGAACCCCTTTTAACTGACATTGATTACACTCTCATTTAACCAGTCCTCCCCTTTCCAGACAGAGAGTTTTGGGAAATTCTTCTCCTCCTCTGTCATTTCCCCAAGCAGTCTCTCATTGTACCCACCGATATGGAAAGGCATCCGTATTCTTTAGTCTTCAAAACTGATTGGTTGGGAGTGGACACGTGACTCTAGCTGGCCAAACGGAGCTTTTCCTTGGGTCCTGGAGGGCCAGGAAGAACTGGAAAAGCTTACTCCTCTCTGGTTGCAGAGCTTACTCCTCTCTGGTGCCAGGTGCTGCTGTCAGGCCATCATCTAATCCTCATGGAAGCAGATAGTCCAAAAGCATGCAGCCAGTATGCTGAGAGCATTAGCGATGAAAATTGGAGGGAAGAATAGCACCTGGACACTGATTCTCTGCCGTATCCCTGCAACCAGCCGCACCCTGACCCTTGCTCAGTAGGTTTCTGTAAGCCAGTCAATTCCTTTCCACCTATTCTGGCTTTGTTATTTGCAACCACTGTCCCTGCCCTGCGTAATCTCGTAGGAATTTCTGTCTTGAACCCTCAGAGAGAGGGGGACAGAGTGCAGGTCTCTTGGTTCCCAGCTCCTGCTCTAGAGACAATGTTATGTACCCAAGAAGGAATAGGGTGTTGCCTCTTTCCATAGGAAGAGGATTGGACCAACCAGACACCAGCCAGGCTTCATTCAAGCCTTTCAGTTACCAAGTGTGATTATTCCAAAACTCAGATTTAATCAGTCGCTTCCTGTATGCTCACTGGACTACCTAGATCTACTTCCTGAGACTTCCAGTGCCTCTCACAGTTGCCCTCCCTCACTCCTTTTTCCATTTGAATCAATGTGTCCCAGCCATACAGCTGCCACAAAGAGGCCAGGATTCATGTTTACCTCACCTGATTTCTTTGTACCAGGTGGGAAGTCCTCTTGCCTTGACCTAGGAGTGACTGGCCCCCAGTAGATGTCAAAGGGCTCCAAGATAACTTTCCTCCAAATTGTAGTTCTCCCTGAACTCTGGCTCTGAGCCTTGAATGCACTACTAGGCCAGTAGCTATGCCTCCTCCTTCCTCCTCCCTCAGTGGGGAGGACATGGCTTGTTCCCTCTCTCACATCCAAGGAAGCTTCAAGGAAATAGCAGAAGTCAAGGGCCAGTCTTCAGGGATGCTGATCACAGAGAATCAGTACAGCTCATTTGACTTTGGCCATCTCCCAATTTCCCTTGGGATTATTAATGAGACCGTCTACACTCACCTCAATTCTGTCACCCCATAGCATGCACTTTGGCTCAAGGAAATGCTGTCTGGGTTCAAATAAGTCTCAGGAGAGCTCTGTTGGTGCGGCCATGAAATTGCTTTTGGTGGAGAGGAGGGGAGGGATTCTCTAGGTGGGTGGGCTGTAATCAAAGACACCTGCAGGAGACAAAAGATTTCCCCTACATCCTCCTAACAAAGGAGTGCCATGATGGCAAATCAGTTCTCCCATCACTGGAACGCCAGGCTCAGGCCCATGATAGGTTACAAAAGCCTTATGTAGTGCACATTGGTATACTTCTCATTTCACGGAGGAAGTAACTGAGGCACAGGGCCAAGGGTGGTGGAGCTGGGATTTGAACCCATGGCCATTTGATTTCTTAGCTCAGCTTGTAACCCTCAGGCATGCTGTGGCCTCAGAACTGGCCCTGAGCTTTCTGGACCCCACTAGCTGGAGTCCAGGGGGAGGTGGCTCTGGCTCTGCTCTTTTCCAACTGTGTATCTTGGGGTCAGTGACACTTCCTGACTCTCAGTTTCCCTCTTTGTACATATAGTGACAATAGTGTATGTTTTGGTCCTTTTGCAGTTTTTTGTTTGAGTCTCATATAAGATAATACTTGTGAAATGTGCCTTTTTCTTTTTTTCAACATATTTTACAGTTTTATTGACATGCAGTTAAATTGCTAGTGTTTAAAGCTTAGGATTTTATGAATTTTTGACTCATACCCATGAGACCATCACCACAATTGAGATAGTGAAATCATCCATCCTTGTGCTTTTTAAAAATCATCTTTCCTGCCTCTTTCCATCTCCTCCGAATGACACACTGATTTGTTTTTTGCCCTTGTTTTCACTTTTAAGGATTTTGTGTAGATGGGAGAATACAGTATGTGCTGCATTCATTTTCCTTCTTGGATGGAGAGTAATTGCGCCGAGATTCACCCATGTTGTTGTGTGAAATAATAATGCCTCTTCTGACTCCTCTACAGGTTTTATTTTTGTGAGGCCCAAACAAAGTGATAGGTGTGGAAAATAATTTTTAAATAAAAATCCATACAGTCCTTATAGGAGATGATTCTTAAGCTACATTCTGCCTAAAATACCTGTCTACTCTACCCATTTCTTTGCTTAGAAAACCCCCTTGCACTCCCCTGCCCCTTGTTGTGAGCTGTGAGTGTTGAGGCTTGTGCTTAGAGCTGCTTCCTGCTCCACCAAATTGCTTTTATTGGATGAGAGCTGCTTCCCTGGGAGGGAGAATAACGTTGGCTATGAACTCCATATTCCTCGCTTCTAGGTGGTGCCTCTCTGCTGTACAATTCCTGTTCCTGAGCTCTTTGTAGGACTGGGACAGAGAGAGTCTTGAGCTGAAGCTGTATCCTTACTTAATTTTACTCTGTCCTGACCTATCTTTTTTTCTGTGAATGTTCATGAAAATCACACACACACACACACACACACACACACACACACACACACACAGTTTGCATGTTGTGGTCTATATTTGTTTTTTACTAGTGCTATAACAAGTTATCATAAATTCATAAATTTTGTGGCTTAAACAACATGAGCTTCTAATTGTGGAGGTCAGAAGCTGGAAATTGGCATCAATGAACTAAAACCAAAGTGTCAGCCAGGGAAGTTCCTCTGTAGAGAGTGTCTGTGTGAATTTGTTTCTTTGTATTTTCCTCCTTAAGGCTGTTCATCTTCACTGGGTCATGGTTGCCTTCCTCCCCTCTCCAAGTCAGCAAACTGTCATGTCTCTGGTCATGTCATGTCTCTTTTGTAGTCCTATCTTTTTCAGACTACAGCCCAAAAAGATTACCCACTTTGAAAGACAAATGTGGCCCCACTTGGATGATCCAGAATGTTGTCCACCCTCAAGATACTTAGCCTTAACCACGCATGCAAAGCCTCCTTTGCCATAGATAACATGTTCACAGGTTCTAGGGGTCAGGACATGGACATCTTCTGAGGCCACTTTTCTGCTTACCACAGGATCCAAATAAAGTCCACCCATTGCATTTGACTGATATTGCTATCTTTCAAAATTGGTAGATCTCTCCGTTATAACTCTTTTTGTCCTTGTGTTGAGTAAGGAACTGGTAAATGACACACAGAGATGCAAGAGTGGGTGAAACAAAGCAAAACAAAAGTTTACTTTGTTAGCAAAAGGTTGGCCTGCACCAAGGGCTGTGCCAAGTGACTGAACCTGGGCTGGGTTACAATCTGCCTTTTATAGGAGTTTTACAATCATGACCTCATTTTTGGAAGTTTGATAATACATTCCATTTATCTCAGCTCCCATCACAAATCACAGTCACAAGACAGTTCAACACAAGTGTGGTACTGTCTTTGTGGTTAGGATGTTTATCTTTAGGATTTTCCCAATTAGCTATTCTAACCCATAAAAGTGGGGGTCAGGGCTAGGAAAATGGACTGGACATTTCTTCCATCTTAACTCTTTTATAGTCATATAATTTACAGAAAGTTTAGGGTTTAGGGTCTAAGTGTACTTTGCTTACAAGGTATGGCGATTGTTATCTTAGTTTGAACATCTGGTCTTACCCTGGGGATGTGTCTAAGCACCTTGGGTGTTTATTAACATTTTAGACTGAGTCTATGTGCCTTCAAGCTTTGTAGTTAATGATGACACCTCTGGTATTGTTGTCCTAAGAAACAAGAAAAGCAAAGCAAATTACAGAAGTGAAAGACAGCGGTTATTCTGTATTTCCTTAACATTTTGTAGGTTTCAGACTATTTACAGAAGTTCTCTCTATCACTTGAAGTGTATTGGTGAAGAGACAGGGTTGTTTTCTCCAGAGGAGTCTCCTCCTCTGTATTTTGTTATATTCTCTAGGTTCTTTTAACTTATTCTGTTCTTGGGTTTCATTGCAAATTTCCATCTAGAGGCTTTATCAGACTTGTGTTTCTTTCTTCTTGTAGGAATTCATCATAGCAGGTAGTGTAATTTTTGTGATATTCACAGCTATTGATGCTCAATACCTAAATCTATTAATTGTGTAGGTGGCTCAAAAGGGTGACATTCTAATTCTCTAACTCTGTATTTACTTTCTACCTAGAATATCCTCCTAAGTGTATCACCTGTTTGGCTAGACAGAGCATAAATGCTTGCTTCTTTCTTTTTATTTATGAGTTTTCTCTCATAAATAAAAACTTGTAAATAAAAGGAAGCAGTTGGCTCACCAGAATCCTCCATGATTGATTATAATGAGATCAGAGACTTAAACACATTTGATGCTAAACCTAGATCTTCAGTATTCTGGCTTTAGAATAATGACACCCATGTTTTCTCTCACTAAGAGCCCCATTATTCTATCCCCAGGACTCCTTAATTGAAAATGCTTTTCTCACTAAACATACAGCATAAAATAAGAATTAATTAGTTGCCCAAACTTTAATGAAGACACAATCAAGAGTCAAATATGGTTATATTCAGAAGAATCCCTTGTCTACTGGCTGCCAGCATTCCTGGCAAAAAGATTGTTTTTGTCAACCTGGTCTAATCCCATGTAACTAGCCCCTCCTTACTGAGAATAACTTGAATACTTTTGCCCCCACCTTTTGCTTCAAGAATCTTCCCCTCCCAACCATGGATTTACTAATATAAGTTAACAATTATTAAGTTCTTACTATGGGATAGTCAATGTTCTAAGTACATCAAAGGATGATTCATTTAATTATCACTCCTAGTCTGAGTTATAGGTATTGCTATTATCTTCTTTTCATAGAGGAAGAAATCAAGGGGCAGAGAAATTAAGTGACTTGTTCAAGGTCACACATCTTGTAATTGATCAACCTAGGATGGATGATCCTGGGTCCACCTCCCATGTGGCAATATTGGCTCATAATGAGTCCCGGATTTCTCCTTTTGACTGGGTCTGTGTCCTTCAGTTCCCCCGAGTATCCACTGTCTCTTTCCATGCAGTGACAGGACTTCTTGGTTCTGTGACAATGTAGTTTACAATCGCTGTCATGTCATCACCCCTTTCCAAGTCTGTGGATCTAGGGAGCTTTAGTTAGGCTGGAAATAAGAAAGGATGCCTCATCTGAATTGGTCCAGGGAATAGTATTGTGTCTGCTCTGCATCCCACACTGGATGGGATTTGTAAATGTAGAACCCCAACACCAAACTCAGCAGAGTGAATTATTCTGTTTTCCAAACATAGGTCACAGTGTCTTATCTGAGTTGCATCTCAGTAACCATGTGTTCAATTACTTGGTGTGGTGATGGGTGATGTACATATTCAAGATGGAACCTGGACGCACCTGACCATATAATTTACTTTCCTTTCTCTTGCCACAAGAAACAGTTTTCTTCCCTGTTGATCATCTTGGTGGCTTCAACTCTGCTTGAGGACCCTGGTGACAACTTTAGCTGTGGGAGCCAAAGATCTGCCAGCTGGCAAGAGACTATGACACTCAACCCCTGGATGCAAGTGTCTGTGGTGCTACTCTGGGCGACTTATTGAGGTGAGCTGGGCCTGTTTTATTAGGAACATAAAGACTCCAAGGGGCCTCCCTTGTCAGAGACCTCAGGGGGACAGGATTTGATCAGTTTTGTTTCCATGCACACCATGTGGACTTTCTATAATCAACTGAGCACTTACTGTAATGTGTATATATTTTACATACATCACCACTTAGAACACACAATGGTATAACACACGTACACCAGGGCTCAGAGAAGCTCCATGATATATATGTCCATGGTTACACACCTTATAAGTGGCAGTGCTGGTCAAAACTCATGGAGGCAGGCTCACTGCTGGGCAGAGGATTTCCTGCTGGAAGGTGGGCAGTGACTTGACGGGAACTGCAAGGATTTGCCCAACAGGCCAGGACGTGGTCAGCTAAGTCCTCTCTCATTTTCGTAGTCTGTGAACACTAAGTACTGTGATGACGGAAGCTGAGCTTTTTGGCCATTCCATAAAACTTGGGCTTAGGAAACACAGGACACTGGATCATCAAGCTCCTGGCTAATCTGAGCAAGAGAGTTGGTGGAAGATCTCATAGAATCAAAGAATACCTGGACAACTGGTCCTGGGAACGAAAAGAACTTGGCGATGATGGGGGACCCGCTCCACCTATTTCTATTCTGTATTCCTGTGGCTAAGATTTGATTCCAGGACAGAGCTGAGATGTCCAAGTGAGTGCATCCAACAAGTGTGCAACACTTGACAAGAACAGGCAGAGGTGGGACAGAAGGCTCCTTGGTGCCTGGGCAATGTCTTACCTTACAAGCAAAGAGCAAGAGCCTCAGAACATTTCTGTGAAGGGTCTTTTAAAGTACAAGGAGTACAGATACTCTTGACTTGTGATGGTGCTACATACTGACAAGCCCATTGTCAGAAATGCCATACTTGGAAAATGCATCTCACACCCCTAATCTACCAAACCTCATAGCTCAGTTTAATCTACCTGAAACAAGCTCAAAATACTTACATTAGCCTACAGTTGGACAAAATCATCTAATACAAAGGCCATTCTATAATAAAGTATTGAATATCTCATGCAATTTATTAAATATCTATATAAAAAATGCTGGTGACACAGTCCATGTAGAGCATCAGTTGTTTATCCTGGTGCTTGTAGACACATCATTTGTCTTGGGAAAGATCCAAACTCAAAATTGAGAGTACAATTTCTCCTGAAATCACGTTGCTTTTGCATCATTGCAAAGTCAACTGTCAGTGGAAACACTGTAAATTGGGGATCCCATGTGTACAGCGAGTGGCCTCAGACTTCACCAAAGGGGGACTAACTTTATTTGACTCACGAGAAAATTAAGGGCATTTGGTGAGAGAGAAGCCAACTCCCCACACCGGATGAAAGCAGTGCAAAAATGTTGTCAACCATGATTAGGTGTTTGAAGGAGCTGGGAGGTATGAGGGATGGTGCCTTGTCCTAGGCTGTGGGGCAAAAAGCAGAGATGATCCTGAGTGAAGAGATGAAATAGGTGGATCTCCGTGAAAAAAGCTCCTGCTGCTGATAATGGGGAGCGCATATCAAGAGCCCTTTAATGCTGGGCATCACCGAAGCTCTTGTCAAGTACCATTGCGCCGAACACTTTAGACAGGTATCATTCAATATGGCAGCCAGTGGCTACAGGTGGTCTTAAATAAAAGGTCTGTCTTAAATAAAATTAAACTTTACAGTCACATTTCAACTTTTCAACAGCCACATGTGGCTAGTGGCTAGCATGCGGGGCAGTGAAGATATAAAACATTCCCTCATTGCAGAAATTCCTGTTGCACAACACTGATCTAGTCTGGATCACTTCAAAGCATGGTCCATCTCTACTATGTAGAAGTGTGTCAGAAAAGAAGAATCTCCAATCTACTAAATCACCGATTTGGGAAGCTTATAACATTATTTCTTCAAACACAGATTCTCTCTCTCTCTCTCTCTTTTTTTTTTTGTTTTGTTTTTTGTTTTTTGAGACAGGGTCTCACTATGTAGTTGAGACTGACCTGGAATTCACTATGTAGCCCAGGCTGGTCTCGAACTCACAGAGATCCTCCTTCCCGAGCCTGCCGAGTGCTGGGATTGCAGGCGTGCACCACAATGCCCAGCCAGATTCTCTTATTCTCATTCTTTCTTGGGACTCCAACTACCCTTCGGATATTGTTCCAGAGGTTTCAGAGGATATGTTCCTTTTATTTCTCTTTCTTTTTCTCTTCTTATGAAAGAATAATTTGTATTCATCAATCTTCAGGTTTGCTGACTTTTCTTCTTGTATTTTTCAGTTCAAAAATTTCTGTTTGATTTTTTTCCATATTATCTGTTTATCAGAGGAGATTCTTTTCATTGATTAAGAGCGTATTTTTCTTTGTGCAGTTGGACATAGTTACTATAACTGCTTTAAATCCTTATCTGACAATTCCAACATCTGGGTCATCTCAGAGTTTGCTCCTGTTCACTGTCTTTTACCTTGAAAATGGGAAATGGAAAAGGGTTATATCTTACTGGTTCTCTACACATTAAGCAATTTTCAATTTTTTCCTGGATGTTGCAAATGTTTTGTTGTAGAGAGTATGGATTCTGATATGTTTCTCCAAAGAGTGTTGATTGCAAATGCTACCTTATCTGTAGGGACAGCAGTTATAAATCTTAGTTTAATTCTTTAAGCCTCCTCTGTAACTTGCTCTGAATCTCTTCTATGATGCATAGTCAAGTGCGTCAGCTAGGGATTTGAACTGTCTGTGTCCAGAGTTTCTCTCTCCTCTCTATAATTGTCCCTCACTATGGCTGTGGTTGCCCTGGGCTCCATTCTATGATTGGAAAGGCTTTCGGTGAGGCTTTAGCTGTTCCACATTGTAACACAACCATGGCTCAGACAAGAGGAGCAAAAATTAAAAGCTCATGCCATGGTGGTCCTTTATCCAAGATTTGACTCCTCGGTCCCCTCTGGTTTCCACTTCAGGGATATAAGGTAACTGCTTTTTGCATTTTGTATATTGTTCATTGTTCAGAGTTCTTCTATCAAGTGATTACTCTGTTAAGATATTACTCTGCTATATAAGAAGTAAAGCCCAGTGTTGCAGTTAGAAATTTCTCTTTAACAAGAGCCTAAAAACAATTGTGCAGTTGAGAATCACTGCTCTAACTCACCTAGGTGGAAAGGACTTCTCCTGTGCTTACTTCACAGGTGGGGAAATCAAAGCTTACAGAATGAGTAAGGAGAGAAGAGAACCAGACCCATCAGATATCTGGCTGCTGAGGTTAACCACAGTGCTGTGGGCCTCTCTCCCCACCACCATGGACACGGGGCTTTGTACTGCTCTGAGCTGTGGTGCAAGACAGGAGATCAAAGATACAATGAGGAGGCTGTGAGGCTGTGAGTTGCTGCCTTTGGGGGTGGAGAGAGAGACAGAGAGAGAGAGAGAGGTGATCATAAAGGTGCAACTGAACTGACTCATTTCCTTCATCCACCAATCTTTGCTTGGTCCTGGATCATTAGGATTTAATGTTTTTTGAGTCACAATGCCCAGTGTGAGGTGAAATCGATCCTGGGAGTGAGCCTTGTCTCTTGAGGTGCAACCCTTGACTTGCAGATCTCCTTCATTTTTTATTTGATATAAGTGACTTACCCACCATAAAAAGTAGACATTAAGCATTCATTGAATTTGAAAATTAAATCTCATGTTCGTCATTCCAAGGAGCTCTCACATGACTCTTGCCTTCCAAGTCTAGAATGCTTTAGTGTTCTAAAGGATCACCTTCCTCCTTCGCATTCCACATCCTATCAACTGTAAAGCAGGTTTACGATTTTTAATGTCCTCGGGAGTGGGCCGATCCATCAGCCGAAGAAATATTTAGAAGATAGGAACATCAGCAGTCCTGCCGTCTACTTTCTCCAGCCAGACTCTAAGTTTCTAGGTAACGGCTTCTTTCCGGTCATCTGGGTTGATATGTGCATAGCATCTGTAGAGATGTGGAGAAAAGAGTGGAGTCTGTGGAGAGGAGGGTTGTGGATGGCCTGGGGATGACTTTAGAGAAAATCTGCTCCAATCTCACCTCATTTGATAGAACTGGAGGCCAAGAGAAGGTAAATAGCTTATCTCAGGTCACAAAGCTATTAATAGGTAGAGCCAGGTGCTTAGTCCCAGACTAAGTGTCACCCATTTATAGGTTGGATGAATTAGGATTGGGGAGATGTGTTGTTTGGGTGGAGGTCGGAAAGAGTGTTGACGCTGGCAGGAAAAATACATTCCCAGGGATTTTAGAGTGAGTGACGTACAGGGGTGGGAAGTGGGTGCCCAAGTGATGTTGCGGCAGTTGAGGAAAAGTCAAGGGCAGCTGGTAAAGCCCGACAGTGCTCCCTGACCCACTAGACTCCAGGACACATAGATTCAGCACCACGGATAGTTCCAGGAGGGGGTTGTTGGGGCCACAAAGAGCTGCAGGCTCCTTCTGATAGATAGGATATTAAAGTCCAAAGCTGTGCAAACAGAGCCACACCCTTAATGCCAGTGGTCCAGGGTTAGGGCTGGGGTGAATACCACATCCTTCAGATGGAATTTTTTTGGGACGCAAGGGGCCGCAGTTTCCCCCGTGTCATTGTTTAGATAACGACCTCAGGTCTCAGGCTTTCCCCTCACTTCCATTTCCTTTGGAGTTCTGCACAGGGCTGGATTCTGTGCAGAGTGGTCAATCCAGCAAAGCAAGTTGGTGGAACAGTGCATTGGTCAGCGTGTTTGTGTCCCCAAGCCAGACCCTGCCCTCACCACAGCCTGCCCTTGTGGCTTAAAAGTCGTGTGCCTCAGGTTCTTCTTACTGTAAGATAAGAAAATAATGTTATCTTTCTAATTAATAAGGGTATAGCATAATTGAGATGAGTTAATTTATGTCGAGTCTGTTCTTCTTCTTAATTTTTTTTTGTTTGTTTTTGTTTCTTGAGACAGGGTCTCACTGTGTAGCTGAGACTGACCTGGAACTCACTATGTAGCCCAGGCAGTTCTTGAACTTGCAGTGATCCTCCTGCCTCAGCCTCCTGAGTGCTGGGATTACAGGGGTGCTCCACCACGCCCGGCTATTCTCATTATTTTTCATAGTAAGTCACTTTGTCTCCGTCACTTTATTATCACTGGGACAGAATATCTGATCCCTTCAATTTAAAGGAGGAGAGATTGAGTTTTACTCACCGTTCCAGAAGTTTCTATTCATGGTTAGCAGCTCAAACACAGAAGGAGCGTGGTAGAAGAGCCTGAGTGGAGGAAAGCAGGGAGCAGAGAGAAGGGAGGAGCCGGGGAGGGTTGCCCCTTTCCCGTGGTCCACCTCTTCCGACCAGGCCCCACCCCTAGTGGCAATTCCAGCTACGAATTCACAAGTGGCTTAATCCACCAACGAGAATAGCATCCCCGTGGGAATCAGTCCACACATAGGAGGATTTGGGGGGACATTGTAGACCTGGACCTTAATACACTCCGAACTCTGAACTAACAAATACTAAGCCACTACTCCTAGGAGAAATGCAGGACTAGATTCCTGCAGAGCTCTGGATATAAAACGTCTGTCAGATGATCAGAGCCGAAGCTTGTTTCGCGTTTTGTTGTTTGTTTAAAAATACCTGATTTAGTGTATCGCGCTGACTCATTAACTTTGAACTCACGGCCAACAGCACTACAAATCATGCATAAACAAAGCTCATCTAACGAGCTTGAAATTGTACGAGGTATGATTTTAAATAGGATGAACGTTTAAATTAAAAGAACTGATTGCAGTAAAAGACACATTGCTAGAGGTCTCCGTGAAAACACTCCCCTTAGTTCTGTACACGCTTGTCCCATGCTCTGAAGCAGTTCTGGAAGTCTCCTTTCCCGATCCTTTTGGAGATGTGCTGAAAAATACGGCGAGCACTGCTGCTGAATGCCATCCAACAGAGCTGCAGGCTCAGAAAAACCGCGCTGTGTCCTCACCACCTTACTCACCAGATTTGGCACCGTGCAACTTCTGGCTCCTCCCCAAGCTCAAAATGACCACGACTCAGGACTCTGAGGCAGCTGGACGGGCACAGCTAAAGAAGCTCACAAAAGAGGTCTTCCGGGACTTCTTCTGAGAGAGGCGTGAGCGGTGGGGTAGGTGTGTCGGAAGTAAGGGGAAGTCTCTGAGGGGGATTCACAGCAATGTGTCTTTTACTGTGACTCATGTAAAAAATTTAAACGTTCATGTATTTCAATCACACTGTCATAAGGCACCTCACAGCTTGGGGACACTAGACAGTGCTTCAGCCCCACACTTGGAGCTGTTTTAAGCAGTGAAATTCTATATATAAAAAAAGAGCACAGGAACAGGAATTTAGCTCAGTGGTTCTGCCGCCTGCCTTGCAAGCGCAAGGACCCGAGTTCAATCCCTGGTACCAAAAAAAAAAAAAAAAAAA
>NW_022900924.1:8286740-8315575 GCF_012274545.1 Fukomys damarensis | reverse complement strand
AAAAAAAAAAAAAAAAAAAAAGAGCACAAAATCTCACAATGCCATATGAGACCTTGAGAAAGACACTTGCATGTAGTAGGAGAGCTGAACCAGAAGGCAACGTCACCTTGTTTGACCTCAGCTGGACTGTGTATATTGGGGGCCAAACATTTTGCTCACTTGTGTATGTCTACAAGTGACCAGGAAAGGACCCCAAGTATTGATTTTGAAGTTATAAATAAATTTTAGCAAGTAGGTGAATTCTAAAATGTGGATTCTCTGAATACTGGGCACCAGTCACATTAGTGCTTCGACTACAGTAAATACTTAATAAATATTTCTTATAACTTTGAAGAGCTGGGAAGTAGATGGTTCATGGGACTCATGAACCACTGCCTCAGTGGGAAAGAACAGGCAAAGTGATACCTCAGACTCCCCGAAGGAGGTGGGGTTTTCCTCCACTGTTATAGCAGAGTCACCTGTGTATTCAACTTCCAGGAATTCAGCTCTGTGTATACCAGGCAGGCATTCGATTGCCAGGAACAGAAGCTGGCTTTTGTTACTGCAAGTAGACAATGAATGTATTGAAAGGGCACCGGGAGCTCACTGGACAGGTGGAGAAGGTAGAAGGTCAGGAGAGAGGGGAGATCAAGCCCAGTCCAGGCTTCACCACCAAGGTAATCTCCACAGAGTCGCACCTTGCCCAGCCTCCCTGGAGCCACAGTGCCAATCCATGGGCTCTCGACTCAGCTACGCAGAGAGACCTCTCTTGGAGCAGTTACGCCCTCTGCAAGATTCCAAGTTATTTGGTCCTGCTCTCCTGTGTGCTGGCACGGGGGAGAGGACCCGTTTTCTGTGCTCAGGTTTTCGTAGTGTGAGGAATGGCTTTGTCGCCATTGGATCCTGATCGTTCCTGAGGCAGGCATGGTGCATGGATACATGCTCTCTATGGGGTGGGTTGAAGAGGGGGGAGGAGAAGAAAAAGAAAGAGAAACCAAGGGAAGGTGGAGTGGAGAGGGAGAAGAGAAGGGAAAGAGAGGAAGGGAGAAGAGAGAAAGACCCACAGAGCAAAGGCTCCAGGTTAAGCCCGAGGGAGGTGAGGGCTGGGGCTGCTCCTCCGGGCTCCATGTTCTTTCCTGTGGGAACACGTGAAGACTCACTCCCCTGTCCTCCTCCAGGACAGCACTTGCAGGCGTATCTGCTGCTGTCTCCGCTGTTCCCTCAGTTCCTTGTCAGTCTGCTTCAAGCCGGGGGTGGGGGCCCGGCTGGGTGGCTCTGTGGCCCGGGAGGTTCACCCTGCCCAGTTAGTCCCAGCGGGACCTTTTTAGCTATGAATGATTTTGCCCGAGTGCTGACACGGGCTGCCTCCCCTCACGGGCTTCCTGGGTGCTGGTACTGATGGGTGCTTTGCACACTTTGCTCTAATCCTCATTCAATCTTGGCAGGGAGGCATGGTTGCTGTTGTCACACTTTACAGTGTGACTCAGAGTGGGCAAGAGTGGAATGTAGTAAAAAAATGCTTTTCCTGATCTAGTTTTGATGTCCTGGTAAAAGGGCAGTCCGTTCATCTTCTTGAACAGCCAATTAAGTCCATGCCCCAGACACTTATTTTATAGGGTTCCAATTCTGGGGACACTGTGCACCAGCTGCAGTTGCATCAGAGGCAGATACCAGACAACTGGGGACAGGTGCTATTTCCTAAACCCAGGAAATTGTTCAAATCCGCCAGTCCACAGGGAGCCCTCCAGACCTAATAGCCTCCCATGCCACTTGCTTGCCGCCGTACACAAGCTGTTCCCCACAGCTTCCTGTGGCTCTGTCCCTGGGTGCCCCACCCTGACCCCAGGGAGGCCCTCTATGACGGCCTTCTCTCTTGCTTGGGGCTGTAAGGATTGTGGAGTTCTGCCTTGCACTTATCAGAGTGTTACTGTGTCATGTCTCCCCATAAAGTGGACCTTAAATCCTATAAGGGCAGTGACACATTCCACCCTCCAATATGCCAGTCACTAGAGCAAGTGGAGCCTAACTGGAGTGAAAATGGCAATGTTGGCAGCTGAACAAATGGCCCCTCAGCCTCTGGGCTACAGGAGGGCAAGAGCGATGTCTGTGCCTAACAGTCACGTTCCCTGCACCCCAAACAACATCTGCTCGGTAAATTCAGGTGTCATTGCACTGGTCCCAGTGAGCAGGTACCACACCCTTGGGGCCCTGTGGTATGCACATTGTCACTGGTAGTGGAGGTGACAATACCACCAGAGGACAAGCCAGGGAAATGAGGATCACACTGTACATTGCCTGTGGGCTCCCATGGCTCCAGGTTTGCTCAATCCTCAGTTTTAATAGGTGGGAATTTCAGGCAGGTCCATGGCCACTTGTCAGCGCTGCATTGTGGCAAATTCTATTGCTCCCTGGTGAGATGACAAAAATGATTATTCTGTCTGCAAGGAGAACGTTCCAGATTTCCCCAGCTGGACTGAGATAATGCAGCTATGCTGGAGCGATGCTGGAGCCAGGACCCAGAAGACATCACTGGATAGACCCAGGCGAGTTACTCCCCTTTATGGGGCAGTTGCCGCATCTCTACAGTGAGCGGCTAAGATCACTCCTGAAGAGAAAGTGTGAAGGGGGTTCAGGGTGGACTCTTACAGCCAGATGCTTGGGTTCAAATTCCAGGTGTGACCCTCTTTAGCTGTGTGACATTGGCCAGGATTCTCCCTGAGCATCAGTGTTCATGGAAATGACACAGACAGCGTCATCCTCATAGGATTGCAGTGAGCAATAAATTAGATATTTGCGTTTGCACTTTGTTCCTGGAACAAAAGAGTGGCTTAATACATGCTATCTATGCTAACTATAATAAATATGATCCAAAAGAGGGTGAAAAAGTTCATTGATATACAGTCCCAAAGTATCTCCAAACCAAATACTGATTAATTACTGTGTTAGTATCACATGGTTGCTGGAATACAATACCACAAATGTGATGACTTAGAAGAACTTGATGGCTTACATTTTTGAAGACCTGAAGTCTGAAATCAGTTTAACTGTGCTAAAATGAAGGTGACAGCAAGTTCACCTCCCTTTAGAGGGCCCAGAGGGACCACTCTGTTCCTTGTTTCCTCACGGCTGCTGGTGGCCTTCACAAATCTGGCTGTAGCCTCCCCTGGTCTCCCTCTTATAAGGACACATGTGGATGGTCTTTAGAGCCCACCCTGATAGTCCCTAGGGCAAGACGCATAACTTAATTGTATCTGTGGAGACTTTTACCCCATAGAAAAAAACATTTACAGGTTCCAGAGATGACACTTGACGTAGTTAGGGGCGCCTTATTCAACTTGCTACAGTTACCAAGAGGAAAACATATCTACGGGGGGAGGAGCCCGGAGGGCACCACCTTGGGATAAAATTAACACAAAGGGACAAAAGGCACAAAGAAAGGCCATGGACCCCTGATGTGGAGCACTGAGAAGGACAGTTATTAATCTGTGAAACCCCTCCTGTAACTCAAATTTGTGCTCATTTTGCCTTTGAGGAAGAGCCAGCTGTCTCATGGCACCGGATCTGGCGAATAGAGTGGACAAGGACACAGTGTCCCACTTCTACAGGGCTGCCTTCCTCTCTGGATGGCTCTCAGCAGCAGTGTTCACTGTATTCGTTAACACACCTGGTAAAGAGACACTCATGGGAGAGGACTTCCAGAACCGCTTCTGAAAGTGGCCAGAATGACAAGAATTTCAAAGTGAGGGGGATTTAAAAAAAACAAACACACCAGCAGCAAAGTTCCATTAAAGGCGGGAAAAGAAACAAACTCTGCAGAGTGAGTTTGGGCCAAGTAAAAGTAGGAAGAGAAGTCCACCTACAGTAAGAGGGTAGACCACCACGCAAGAGAGAACACATGGGCAAAAACTCAATGTGAACTGTCCTTTTTGTTCAATCCACCCCTCAGGTTGATGTCAGGCCTAGGCCACCCTATGAAAAACCTGCTGCAGTTCTTGGGAGATGTCCACATGCAGGGAACTATTCTGTGCGTGTGTCCCGAGATCGTGAATCTCCTTTCCCAGCCAGTTTTAGCTCCGCTCTATCTGTGTCTCCCCTCTCCACCAGAGACACAGATCCCCACAGTTCTTTAGGGGGTGCTGAAAGTGTGGAGGGCTCTGTCTTCTATAGTTTCTTCCAGCTGGAAGGAATTGTAGACCCTGGCTTCTGGGCTTCCTGGGCTCCCCAACTACCTTGGGTGTTGGGGCTCATTGGATGGGTTGAAGAGAAAAACTGTTAGGAGGCAGTGAGAAAAGAATCAGTGACTGTTGAGCTACCTGTTTGATGGGAGAAAGAAACTGTGCTATTAGCCCAAATATGAGGAGCAGGTCAGATTTCTGTGCTTGCTGTGGAGGAGAATGTATACCAGAGGGGAATGTCAGATAAATGATCGAGAACCTGAGAGCCATGGCCTTAGCAAGGTCCTATTTACTAATGGGTAGCAGCCCTGGAATCTTAGTGGTTGAAGATAAATCTCAAGTCTCCCAGATGCTCACAGGAGTAGCTTTTTCCTTTTGAGTGGTGTTTTTCTTCAGATAGTTCAAATGGAACTGGATTTATTCTCGAAAGATGAATTCAGTGCTGGAGATTTGGCTCAACATTTTCAGCACCTGCAAGGACCCAAGTTCAATCCCCGGTACCAAAAATTAAAAAAAAAAAAAATAAAATAAAAATAAATAAATAAATAAATAAATAAAAGAAAGATGAATTCAGGCATCTATCTCTGCCACCTTTATTGCAGTGGATGTGGTAAGGATCACTGAAAAGGGGCCTTTCCATTTTAGTTTCAACTGGTCTGTAGGAGTTCCTTCTTTCTAAGTTTTTATGAGCACTTGGTCTCCAGGGCAGACACTAGGTTTTTCCCCTGGGCCGGGAGTTGTCAGGACTCTGTTCCCATACATTTGGGCAGCCTGTTTTTGTGAGGCAGTTAATGGCAATGTGTCTTTTACTGAAATAATATTTTAAAGTCTAAATATTTAGCATATATTTCGATCACACCTCTTACATCTCTGAAACAATTTCAAGTACTTTTATTCATAGAATATGTACTACAAAATTATATGTATATGGCCACGCTACCATCCACAACCTAATCCTGGAACTTGTGAATATGTCATGCTGTGAGGGCAAAGGGACCTTGCTGATGTGTTTAAAGAAGATGGGGTGGGGAGATTGTCCTGGACTATCTGGGTGGTCACAGTCACAAGGGTCTGATGGTGACGGTAGGGGAGTAGCAGGATCAGGTCCTAAGAAGAAGGGGTCAGTGATGACAGAAGCCAAGAGAGGTGGCCCTGAAACTGGAGGAATGTGCCAGGAGACCAAGAATGCAGATGGCCTTGACATACTGAGGTGAAACAGGATGTGAATCCTCCTCCACACAATGCAGAAGGGACCAGCAGCGCTCTTGCCTGGACTGTCCCTCTGGACGACCCAATTTCCTACCTCCAGGACTATAAGAGAATATGTTGTTTTAAGAGGTGGACTTGGTGATAATTTGTTACAGCAGCCATAGGAAACAAATATTCTGCCTATTAATATATTTATCCCCACTTGTGTTTGTATCTTTAGGTAGAAAGAATAACAAATTGAAGGAGATAAAATATTACCATTTGGGGAATCTGAGTAGAAGAATTTTAGAGGAGTTTTATGAACTATAGTTTTAAAAATTTGTTTTGGAAGTCTACAATTATCTCGGAAAAAAGTTTAAAACAATAATACGAAAGTCAAAGAGGACCTAGATTCACTGTCACGACTGGACATTTCCTTAGTCAAAACTTTCACTTCCTGGATCTCACTACACTCCTGCAGCTGCACTGGCAGTTTCTCTGTCCCCTCATTTGATCCTCACGGTAACCCCTGAAATGAAGTCAGCATCATTACCCATTATACAGTCTAAGGACAAAGAGTTCAAGGAACCTGATGGGAGTCACTGGCTAGGGGATGGCTTCTCCTGTTTTGCCCTGTCCTTCCTGGTGGGTTTGGGATCTGGTGAGGGTCAGAATAGGTTAGTGGAATGGTTCTCAAAGTGTGGTTCCTAGGGCAGCAGCAGCAGCCTCCGTGCTACCTGGGAGCTGGCTATAAAGGGGCCTGTGGGAGCATCATCTGACCTCTGACAGGGACTCCCTGGGGATGGGGTCAGCCCCTGTGTGGCAGCAAACCCTGTGGACCATTTAGACGCAGACCCCCTGTGGACTGCTGGTGCTTGCTGCCCTGATGGCAAGCATTAACTCTGTTTGTCATCCTCTGCATTATTTATGAGCTTTCATTAATATGCAAATGTATGCCAGTTGATTGGCTTGCCTGGCATGGTTCCATGCATCTCATAAATCAGCAGCCACTGTGCTTCCTTGTTTAGTAATTCTCCAACTGTGGGCCACTCTGTAGCTGTGAGGAGATCAATCAATCCTCCACTCAGAGGGCAGTGAACCAAGTTGGCTCCCATATGCCTGGTATTTCTGCTGTCTCCGTGTTCTTCCTAGGCCGGTGGAATTGCTAAGGGGTCCCTGAAACGTTGGGATCTGAAGACAGATGGATTTAAATTTGCATTTCAACTTTGCCAATTACTGGTTGGATGACTAGAACACATCATTTGACCTCCAAGCCCATTTCTTCACCCATGGGATGGAGGTGGAAGAACTTTGAGAGTTAGTGGAAAAGTGCATGGTTCTTGTCTTTTCCCAGTCTTGTCCTCTGAGGGCTTCAGTGACCTGCCTAAAGTCAGACCACTCCATCGTGGTGCAATCAGGCTGGAAGCCAGGGGTCCTAGGTCCTCACCCAGCTGTAAGGACTCCTTGCCTGTTCTTAATTCACCTGCAGGTTGGTATTATGAGCATTGCCAATTACTTTGCTTTCTGTTGCTGCTGACTACTGAGGAGAGGTGTTGGCTTTAGGGGTCTGGACAGGTGGCCCCTATTTGGCCCTCTCTGCAGACTGAGGGATAGGGGAGCAGGAGACAAAACCAGCTGATGAAGGTGGTTGCCGTCCCTGCCTTAAAATGTCAGTCATGCTTGTATACTTTTCCTCAGTTTGTCCTAAGGCCATCAGATATGTGTGTGTGTGCCAGTCAAGATCCCTCCTTTTCCATCACAGGGAGATATTTCCAGTGAGCTAGTGGTTCCTTGGGAAAACTCCTCAGCCTCTCAGAGGCCCAGCTTCCTCATCTGTCACATGGCACTAATCACATCAGCAACCACCTCAAGGTTGGCTGTTAGCACTGACAGAGACAGCCTTGGTGTAGCATCCATCACCCGAGTGCCCCTGAGAGGCAGCCACCTATGGCCTAGGATTGGGCAGTATCCTTCTTGGTATTTTCCAAAGGGCACAAGGGAATTCTTGGGAAGGAGCTGGAACTGTACGTACAGGTGGGATTTCTTCTTCCCAGAAACATCAGCCCTCCTCAGAAGGCCTTCCAGCTGATCGAGCTGGGCCCTCCCAGATGGGGTAGGTAATCTCCTTCACCCAGCATCGACTGATCAGCAGCACTAGTGACAATCTTCACACTACTGTCACAGTGATAAGCCTCGCTCAGGACGCCTGACCCTGGGACCAAGCATCTCAAAGGTGTCCTGACTGAGCTCTTTGAAGTGCTTGGGATAGAGTTATTTCTCAAAAAAACAAGCTCCACTGCTGTTTTCCACCCGAGGTTTATTCTGGATCAACAAGAAAACAAGAGTTACACCACTAAATAAAAATAGAAGTTGTCCCCAAAGCCCCCTTATTTTGTACATGAATTAAAATCGAGAGAGGTGAGAATCAAAGGTATTTCACATTACCCCTTAGGTTTATGTTTGAATACTGGGGGGCAGTAACCCAGCAAAGGAGACACATAAAGCCAACTATAACTCAGAGCAAGGAGAAATCCAATGAGAATGAGTTCGATGTGAGTGGCGTTTCCTTTGTATTCCCCCCTTCAACGCTTCCGGTTACCCACGGAGGAGGCCTCGGTTGGCGACACCGTGGCTTTAACGCCTCTCCGAAGCTCGCTCACTGCTGACCCTTTCCAACAAGGAGCAAACAGACCTGCAGTCGAGCGTCAGGTGCTCCGTGGATGCAGGCTGGAGACCGCTGATGCCACTGAGAGCATTTCCTTGGGAGACCCAGTTTTGCTAATGATGTTTGCATTCTTCACCGGCAGCAGGCATAGAAAGTTAATTTTAAAATAAAATGTAAGCACAAATCGACCATTTGAAAAAAGAAGTAAATGGCAGTGCAAGACACGGCAGTAATCATGATGGCTGTGTGAGGATAACAGAAATGTGGAAAAGACAGGGCACAACAAGGCCGCCCAGGAGAAGGGTTCTTTCAGCCAGATAGTGGCAAGGAGTCTTGCCTCTGTAGGTGTTGGAAGCCGGAGGCAAAGTCTGTGTTGGTGTTAACTATGTCTTTAACGCCTTTCTAAGCTTGCCAGGAACCCTTCACAACAAACAGCAGCCGTGCCTTGCAAGAGACAAACACAGCCACCCACCCAGCTATTCTTGGTCACTCTGGCTCCTGTCGTTTTCCCTCTAACTCCCGGGGGCTCCTGCCACGCTGGCTTCTCCATGTTCCTCAAAAAATTCCAAGTCTCTGAGAGGTTGAGGCAGAAAGGTCCCAAGTTCAAGTCCTGCCTGGGCAACTTAGAGAGGCCCTGTCTCAAAATAAAAGTAAAAAGAGCCAGAGATGTAGCTAGCATGACCCCTGATCCTTTTACCTGCCTCCCCATATTACTCATTCCTTCCTGTTATACGGTATTTAATCATTTATTTTTAGAACGTAAGCTCCTCTTCCTCCTTGCCCTTGGGGAGATGGATTGTAGCTAGAACAAGGAGACTCTTACTTTGACCCTGGACTGAATCCTGTGTCTACTACTCACTGAGTGGGTGCCTTGGGGGTGGATTCTTTAAACTCTGTAACTTTTGCCTATGTGCTGCCGAAGCGAGCACAACTCTGTAACCTCCGGTCTGCTCATGGGCTCATGACCTCTGCCCCAGGGACGATAGCGAAGATCAAATGAGTTCTGCCAATCACCATTCTGAACGTTCTAGTTTTTTGGGGCCCGGTACTCTTGTTTGTTTGTTTATTTGTTTGTTTTCTGTAGTGCCAGGGGTTGGACCCAGGGCCTTGTGCTCGCCAGGCAAGTGCTCCACCACTGAGCCACAGCCCAGCCCTCGCGCTGATTTTCAGGGGAAATGGTCACGTAGATCAGACAAGTATCATGTTTCTCTCTCCCTTCACTTCGTTTCCTTCCTTCCAGTGCCCTCTGTCCCTGCCCAGCTCATCCCTTCTTGTTCTCAGCAATGGTCCTGCTCAGTCCTTTACTCCTCACGGTGAACCAGAGTAAGTTACTGTAGTTAACACGTCTATGATATCCAGAAGGAATATATGAATTTGTACCTGCTTGTTTCCTTTTTAAAAAATCAGCAGTGCATTTTGGCTGTTTCTCCGAATTCTTTGCCCCTCAGGGTCACTTCAATCTTTTTATGTTGGTGTGATTTGCCTTGGGAAAGCTGCCTCAGTATCCACATCTATACACGGAGGTGATGACTGAAACCACTTTGGAGGGGCTACCATGGCCCTGCCATTGCCATCTCTGTGACACTGGAGCCACATCCTTATTAATTAGACCCTATGGTGCACTTCTCCACTGTGCGCTAGTGCAGTGCGCAGTCCCTTTTGGCTTTTAGGCAGGCGAGAGGGTGCCTGTATCACACACTATGTGATAGGCCTGGGTGGGGGTCCCGACGGCACCCTCCAGTCAGATAAACTGATAATCTTTGGGGAGCCCTCTTGGCCAGCGTCTGCCCAGTGGGGTGTGCCCTGTAAATAAATCTGCACTGGAGCAGGGTGAGTATTGTTCCCAAGCTAATAGTATTGGCTCCACATTTATGATGGAAACACGTTCAGTTTCCAAAGACTATTGGATTTTTAAGTTACAGGTATGTACTTGGCTATGTGCTTCGGCAGATGTTTCTGTAAGACGAATTTTTAGAAATGATATGACTGTATGGAGGAGTCTGCTTGTTTTATTTTATTTTTCTGGTACCAGGGATCGAACTTGGGATCCTTATGCTTATGAAGAAGGCAGTGGAACCACTGAGCCAAATCCCTGGTCCTACTCATTTAAAAATGTTTAATAATTGTCCATCGATTGCCATCCCAAATTGTGTTTTGATCAGTGCTAGTTCTAGACCGGGATGCTGTGGACAATGGAGCCTTTGGGTTCCTGCATCCTGGGGTGTATGGGAGTCTGAGCGCACAGGGGTCTTGCCCAGCCCCTGAGGTCCACGGAGGGAGAGCTGGTGTGGCCGCTCTGTGTGTCTGCTAGGGAGGCAGGTCTAGGCAAACAGAAGGAGCAGCCAGGCTTGGAGTGATCGGAGCTAAAGGAAATTAAATGCAAGCTCCCCAAGGGCTGTGGAGAGGCAGACCGAGCCTCCGGGGCAGCTGGCCTCAAAGGCTGGAGTCCCAGGGAGGCAGCTGGTGTTGGAATTAGCTCTGGCTCTCTTCCCATCCCAGAGCTGCAAGCTCCGGGGCAGGGCCTGGGCTGTGTTTCCTTCCAAGTGGCTCCATCTGTTTTCATGAGAGGGGAAAATGCTTGCGCAGAGATGGAAGGAAGGCAGCTGGGGCCTCAGCGGATGGAGCCGGGGGCATGGGGTGGCACAAGGCAGATGTCCCGAGGGAGCACGGCAGGTGCTGGGCACCCACCGTGTCCACAGTCTTCGCGATGATGGTCCACAATCTCCTTGTGGCATGGCTGGCGCTGGCACCATGCCCGCACTGGGACGAACTCGGTGCACAATCAGATGGAAGGAAGCGGAGAAAGAGAAAGGAAGAAGTCGTGCGATCTTTGCCTGTCAGAGCAAGGATGCTTTGGATGGTCATCCTATGTCTCCTTTTACGGAAAGAGAGTGGAGTTCCAGAGAGGCCGAAGACACTCAGTTGAGGGGCTCGTGGTTGATTCCTAAGCCTCTGACCTCTGGAGAACCCCGGGGCAGTGCGCTATGGAGAGCTGCCATCGTGCCCCCACTCTATCTCGGGATGGCCTGGTGGTCGCTGGAGTCGTCCCACATCCTCGGTTGGCCTTGGGATCCTCGTCGGTCAAATGCGTGTTCTCTTCCTGACCTGCTGCCTGCGTGGGGAGTGGAGAAGAAGAATCAAAGTCATCACTTCCCTCCCCCACCTGAAACCCCCTCCGCAGCCCCTTGTTTCTCTCCGAATCAAGACACATGTCCCTGATGGGACCATTTGTGGGCACCCGGACCCCACCATGCGTCTTTGCCCCCCTGCTTTCCTGTTGGCTGGCAGCTGCACCACCACTAAAGCCCCTCCATCCACATGTAGCTCCTGCTTCAAATCCCAGCTCGCTTCTCCTTTCTGGGCCTCAGTTTCCTCATCTGCAAAATGGGGCAGACAATTAGGAAACCTGCTTCATGGGGTTGCTGTCATTCTGAAATGAATCAGAGCGCGGGTGAGACAAAGGCTCAGTCAGCTCTCACCCCTTCTCACAGCCCTGGACTTACCTCTCGCTGCCCTGCCATGATGATTTTCTCTCGTGCGATCATTAGGCTAGAACTGGTTCCCTTCACAAGACTGTAAACTCTAAAGGGTAGAGAAAAGCCTGTTTCCTTCACAGCTGAGTCCCAGCACCCAGCACCATGCCTGGCACAGAGTAAACAGGAGCTCCAGAAACACCCAGCGGGTCCTGGGGAACCCTGACACAGTGTCATGCCTGTGTCCTTGGGAGTCTGATCCGTCCAGGTTACAGGGTCCAATGGGTGTCTCTTAACCCAGACAATTAGATGGCTCTGCTTTGTTCTAGGGCCCCAGGCACCTGGCTGTGACCTTGTTCTGCCTGGGCCGGTCCATTAGCCCAATCACTGCTTCTCTAATCAGAGCCACCTAGACGAAGAGAACACGGAGAACACGGTTCTTCCCACATGCTGCCCATTAGGGCAGGGGCACCTCCAGCTTCAGCCGCCTCAGGGTCCCCTTGTCTAGGGGAATTGATGAAAAAATGTAATTATTTCCCTGCCACGTGACTGGCATTGGGTGACCTGGGACAGTCTATCCCTTTGGTCCACTCCCCAGCCTTGGCAGAGTCCAGGTGGGGGGCACAGAAGGCCAGAGCCCCAAGGGCTGCTCTCCATAGTGTGTGCTTGAGTTTCTGAAAACCACTGTGGCGTGAACCTGATTGTGCCCAACTAGCTGCTGGCTGAGGGATCAAACCCTGCGTGCCCGACACATCCTCCCTCATCACCTTATACAC
Organism: Fukomys damarensis; assembly: GCF_012274545.1. NCBI lineage: Eukaryota > Metazoa > Chordata > Mammalia > Rodentia > Bathyergidae > Fukomys > Fukomys damarensis. Next base: position 8,303,319 of record NW_022900924.1, on the reverse strand, counting down.
ACTGCCCTGCTCCTCTCCTGTCCCCGCAGTCCACACTGCATCCTGCAGCCAGGCTGCTCCTTCTACAGCGAACAGCTGTCTCTCTTCTGTTTTTCCCTCTGTGGCCCTGGCTAAATCCTAAACTTCTGATAAAGTTCCCCAAGCTCCTTTGTGATCCGGCCCCTCCTGAGCCCTCAAGCTCAGCCCTTGCCTCCTCTGAGCTTCTGTCCCAGCTCCCAATCCAGGCAAACAGCCTTTCACTTTCTCCAGCAGCTCTGCCTGCCGTTGCCTCCAGGCTTTTGCATGTGCAGGAGTGTCCCTTTGCTAGGAACACTGTTGCTGCTTTGGCCTGGCTGAAGTTGATCATCTTTGAGGGCGACTTTCCTGATATCTCCAGGGGTTCCCTCATCACCTCACACATTACTGAACTCCATTTGTCCAATCCTCTGTCCTGTCTCCAGGCTTTTAACGCTGCAAGATCTGAGACTTATGGTCTTTTTACTCACATAGGCCCTCACTCCTGGCACACAGTAGGTGTTCAACAAACTTTTGAAAGAGAATGAAAAGTGACTATTTGTTTTTTTTAATCTTTTGAGACAGGGTCTTACTTTGTAGTTGTGATTGACCTGAAACTCACTATGTAGCCCAGGCTGGTCTCAGACTCACAGCGATCCTCCTGCCTCAGCCTTCCAAGTGCTGGGATTACAGGCGTGCGCCACCACGCCCAGCAAAAAGTGGCTATTGTAAAATGTGTGATACCAAAGGTTCCCTACAATACTGACAATGCCTAGGACAACAATGATAAATGTGGGAAGCCAAGGGGGCTGTGGTGGATTAACTAACGGTCAATTTAGAACGCCCAGCTGCAATGAGTCGGTGTGGTTTTGGGCGTGCAAGACCTGAGAATTGTTCCCAACCGCAGACAAGGAGAACTGGAGGGGAAGATTGTATGCTGTTGGTTTTCCTGATAGGAACTTGGCTGCTCTCATTGTTAGAGGAGCGTGGGTCCCTGCTGTCACCAGGGATGGCTGCTGTTCTTGTCAGGGTCTTCACCTTGATCATTGCTCTCTGGCTGCCGTGCAGATCCCTCAGCCTGATGGCACAGGTCCTCCGCCTCACAAGGCCTGGAATTCCTCCAAGAGTGATTCCAAAACAGCAAGGTAGAGCTGTAATCTGAAAAATGACTCCGACTGAGGAGTCAGTGCTGTCACTTCTGCGGTAGCTCAGTGGTTACGCGGGTTGGCTCTGTGCAGTGTGAGAGGGCTATTCAGGACCATCCGGGAGGGTGTCTAGCACAGCTTGTCCTCTGGTTCCCCATCATTCACATCCCTCTCACATGCAAAATACATTCGTCCTTCCGAAAGCCCCCCAAAGTTGCAACTTGTTGCAGCAACCATCCAAAGTAACAAAACGCCATAATGTAAGTCGATTAGATTTAGACTGCCCTTCACTCACAGTAGAGGCACAGGCAAAGGATAAGTGGTAGACGTCCCTGCTCATGAGTGGGAGGTAGAGCGGCATAGACAGCACTGGTCCATACAGCACTGAAGGGCATAAGCTGATAGATTAAAAAAGAAAGAAAGAAAGAAAGAAAGAAAGAAAGAAAGAAAGAAAGAAAGAAAGAAAGAAACAAAGAAAGAAAGAAAGAAACAAAGAAAGAAAGAAAAAAAAACTATACTACTCACGGCCTGAGAATAATTTCAGTGTTCTTGGCATCTGTCTCTGAACTTTTGGTTTCATACAACCAGTCTTCCTTCTCCGTGAAAGTAGCCTACCTTTTACATGCTTTCTTAGCCCACATTCTTTCTATAGAGGTGTTAGGTTTAAAGTCCTTTTCCCGTCTGGGTAGTTTCTGTCTCTTTCAATCTAGGCCAGCTGTGTTTCTGCCAGTGTGTCTCTCCTGAAAGTCGTGTGGGTCTTTTGTGAATCTTACTGGGAATTCACTCCATTTAGAAAGCCACACGCATGAATCTTACGGACTTAAGTGCTGTCTTGAGCATCTCTGAAAATCCCAAAGCAGCTGAAACACATTGCCCCTGGGATTATTGAAAGCTGTATGTTTTGGTTGACTGGCTATCAGAGGCACCATCCTAGGGCCTTGTGGGGTATTAATAAAGAATTTTACAGTCACACCTTCAACTTTGTCCTTTTGCTCTATCTCCTGACAAGGCCCCGACTGATATTTGTGTAGAGGTATTTTGCATTTTTAGCATCATGTGTCATCTGGAGACACAAACAACTGTGAAAGCTAATAAGTCTTGGCTTCTTTTGATTTAACAGTCATTCCTTTATCTTATCTCTTGCCTTTTGCACATTACTACAAGCCGCAACACGAGCAGAAGTCATCCTCAACACTCTGCCTAGAAATCTCCGTGTCTAGATCAGCACACAGACTAGATACAGCATCCAAATTCCATGTTATCACTGGTGACAGTGTTGCTGAACTATCTGCTACTATGTAACAAGCATTCCCTTTCCTTCAGCTTACCCTGTATTCATTTGCATAGTCGCGACATCATTAACTATCTATATAAGCAAGACATATGATCATAGTGAGAAAACAATCTCAGAGCTAGCTCTTATGAAGCTTATGTTCTACGAATCTATTTAGTTCTTTGGAAGCATCCAGATTCAATGCTGTCAGTATTATTTTACATTTTATAACTGATGAATCCCAAGCTCACAAAGGTACAGTCAGTTACCTAGGGGCTCACAGATAAGTGGAAGATCTGGGACTTGAACTCAGCTCTGTTTGATTCCAGAGCTTTCCAGCCGCTATTTTAATTCCATTTCGTGGAGTTTAATTCCCATTACTCTAGTCAAGGTCTGAAGCTATGTTCATTTCTTTGTTGAAATTCACTGGTAATCAAGCTGTTGGCTTTCCCCTAAAGATATCATTGATTTCCTCAGGCAGAAACGAATGAAGATACGCCTTCAGGAGCAACCAAGGGCTAGGATTGCTTTTTACTGTGGGGGATTGGGGGACTCCTCAGAGGTCCTCACTGTCTCCCAGTGCTCCACTCAAGAATGAAGGAGGTGCTGGGCATAGTGGCACACGCCTGTAATCCCAGCACTCAGGAGGCTGAGGCAGGAGGATTGCTGTGAGTTCAAGACCAACCTGGGCTACATAGTGAGTTCCAGGTCAGTCTCAACTACATAGTGAGACCCTGTCTCAAAAAACAAAAAACAAACAAACAAACAAAGAATGGAGGAAGTGCCCTTGGGAGGGGAAGGTCCAGACCAATCTTCAAGTGTTGAAGTCATTGACTTCTGAGGGACTCTTGGGGGAAGAGATACGGATTTTGCTACCAGATAAGTAGGGTTGTTGCCGTGACTGTGCCTTACACGTGGTTTAGAAGCCTTTGGAACTGGTTTGTGGGAGGGGTTTGGAAAGGGTTGAAGATGCTGGATAAAGAAGTCTTAGAATGCTGCAAGCAGAGAATGATGAGAAATTCTGGTCAGAGCTCAGAAAGATAGAATAGTGAAAGGAATGTAGACAGTAAAGGCCACGATCATGACGTGTCACTTGGAAGTGAGGATTCTGTTGGAAATTGCACTAGAGCTCCTGCGTGTTACATTTTGGCAAGGAATTTATCTACATTTTGCCCATGCCCTAAGATTTTGTGTGAGTTGCATTTAAAAATGATGGAGCACTTACTCTAGTGGAGGAAGATTCAAGACAGTTAATATCCTGGATGTGGCATAGGTATTGCTGTCTGCTTTTAGCCAGATCTACAGTGAAAATCAGGAGCGAAATGCCAAGCTGAAGGATTTGAAAAGCTTGCAGCTTGCATGCACATCACTGTTCTCTCTTTTCCTCTCTTTCTCGGTTTACAAAAACTTTTTGGGCAATTGGAATTAACTGGGTTGCATTGATGCCTACCAAGCCCTCAGACTTTTGGATCTTTCTTCAAATATCATTGACCAATGAGGGCTGCATTAATCATTTGCTGAAGTTCTTGGGCTTTGGGGTCATTGGTGGACTTCACACAATCTCTCAGAATTTAGCTGGGTTTTCATCTGACTTTTGGGTGACAGCTGTTACCTTTGACATGTTTATAGACCTTTGTCCACCCTCTTGGAGACCCGCTAAGAGGACATTCTCATACGGGTTTAAGGCTGCTAGTCCACCCTCTGTGTTATGGTTCCAATCTGGTCGGCCCCTAGGCAGCACTTCAGAAGCCCAGCAACCCAGGTAGGCTGCAGCGGGAGAGGCTTGGGCCCCCATCCAGGCTCGGGCTTCACCCAGAATCTGAAGTCGTTCTTCTGCGTTGAAGAGGGTCAGAAGAAGCCATCGACAGTCATGCCAAGTAGGCTGGTGAGCCTGGAAGATGGAGGCTTTGAGTTTTTATCATCCCCTGTGGCTTCTCAGTGTAGGAGGGATTGTGGTTTCTCCAGTTTAAAAGGTCACTGGTGCTGAAAGGCTGGTGATAGCTCAAGGGTTGTTGGCCAGGCACTGGAGGGATTCTGGGATATTCACATAATAGCATTTGAAGGTGAGCTGACGATTTAGATGGTGTGGCTGATTGGAGACAATGTCTGAGGGGAAACTGTGCTGGTCTGGTGGGAACAGCAAGGATCCTGACTGTATATAGAAAGTAAATGGAGAAAAGGAGGCAAAAAAACCCAGTATCCATGGGCTTGATGTCACAGGTGATCTGACTGGCTAAGTTTGGTTGGGCTGGAATCAACGGAGAGACAGCATTAGGTGGTGTCATTTGAGTAGGGACAGGCATGGTTCCAGGCATCAGGTTAGAAGTTGGTTGCCATTAGACTGGAGGGGCAGGTGGTGTTGGCCACGGAAATGCCTGAGTGGAACCTGGCACTGGTACAGGCATCATTACTGGCTTGGAGGCAAATGTAGAATAGGCTGACATCACCGGAAGATGGGAGAGTATGGCCCCTGGCTGTGATGGTGGTGACTTGGAGGTAGAATCAGGCAATGCTGGCATAGGACTAGAGGCAGACCCCAGAGGAGTTGGAGGTGGAGGTGCTGTGGCTCAGGGTTGTAGCACGTAAAGGAGAGCTAAGTATGATTCTTCTTGGGAAGGATCCTCAGTGAGGACTGGATAAAGTCTCTTTGGTTGGGGCTTTTCCCAGGGGCTGCTGGGTGGCTCCTCCCGCCATTGTTTTCAGGACTCCTAAGGTTTTTTATGGCACAAACACAGAGCCACAGCGGGCAGTTTTAGACAAAGATTAAGCTAGGAGTCTATCCAAGGAAACTAGTCAGGGTGGTCTCCTTTAGTGCTCTCGGTAACTTTGTTCTAAACTTGGTGGACAATGTCCACGTTCAGAGTCTCCTCTGGCAGCCATTCTGGTCAGTTTTGGCCAGTCATCAATCTCACAGAAGATGTGCACCTTCCAGGGTTTCATTGTCATCCCATAATTATCAGAAGAGCACTTCCTGAAATTTTTTTAGCATACATTTTAACACTGTGGGCTTGGACCAATTCACACCTATTCTGGCTGGCTCCCTAGGTGTGTGTGATATTTCCTCGTTCAGAGTCACAAAAAGGTGAAGGGTGGGTGCCTCTCCCCTGAGGGAGGGACCAAGCCAATATTCCTTTGGCTGTGGGCCTCTCAGCCACTTTAAGGACCATCCAGGCTTGAGGGGGTATTTATCTCATTGCAAGAGCCTTCACTTGGCCTTTCTTACATGTGTCCATGAAATCATAGAATGAACTCAGCCAGACTCCTTAAGGGATTGGCCCCCTCTTTCCCATGGAGCCACACGGACCAGTTACTGAGGACAGTATCTGGTTACATTCATTCACCCTTGCACTCTCCACGCATTCAGAGGTTAAACATTGCAGCCCTCTTCCCAGGGATTCTCTCTTTTCAGGATAGCAGGCAGGAACTGAAACCAAACCAAAAGCAAACAAGAAACATTTGTTCTCATAGAGGGGTGGCCAAACCCTCCTTCTGCCCAAGAGGGGCAGGATTAAACAAATTAAATAGGATTTCCCTTGGGGTTTTACCTTATCTGATGACCAGATTGGATTAAACCAGATGAGTGTCTTCACTCCTTCTGGGTCCAGAAAATCGCAGGCAGTGAGTAGTTCATCCCCAGTCCTCCTAGGAGACTCAGAGAAGTCTCTGAGGGCATGCCGTCCTGTCAGGGCCTGGGGAGGTCCCCAGTTCCTCTGTGAGGGCTTCAACTGGTGATTTTAATCAATCAGTGTGGTTGGTTTTCCCAGCCAGTGCACCCAATGTACTGGCAGGATTACAGTCCACAGCATTGCAGCTCTTGGTGCTACAGCAGGATCAGGCCAAGAAGAATCAAGAATGCACCTAGAGGTTGGAGGCAAGGGCACAGCTTTATTACATGGGTGGGCTGATCAGGGATTTCTCCACAAAGCTACCAGCCTGGAGCTGGCAGTGAACAGGGTTTGTATGGATCAAGTGGAGAGTGGTGTAGATTCAGAAGCAAGGCACTTAATGTCAGTTCATAGGCTGAGGAAGTTACATTTAGCTTACATGATTGGATAGAAAAGTACACAGGAATTCATCTTATTTACATATGGTGGGAAATTAAGGATTACATCATTCTGAGGATATAGACATTTACTGAGAACAAAAGACAATGAAGGAGGACATCTTTTAGCTGTGGGAGGGGGTAAGAGCTGGTAGTGGCTCTTTATCTGTTAGGTCTGCTAGCCACAGGAAAAAAATTTTTTGCTCAGAAATTGTTTTTCCAGCTTAATAGGATTTAATGTTTACCCTGCTGAGTTTTAGTCTTGCTTTGGTCTGATTTCTGTCTAGTTCCCTATTCCTCCCTTTCCGAACAGGATTGTTCACCCTGTGCCATTGTATGTGGAAGTATTTAATTTTCTTTTTGATTTTTGCAGGGGCTCACAGTTAAGAATTTGCCTTGAGTGTCAGAGGAGTCTTTGGACTTGAACTTTAGCAATGCTGGAATGGTTAGACTTTGGCAACCATTAGAGATAGCCTAATATAATTTCCACAATGAGATGGACATAATCCTAGTGGGGGCTACTTGTGGAATATTATGATTTAAATCTAAAATGTTCCCCAAAAGTCTTGTTTTCAGAGGTGAGGCTTGCTCAGAGGGAGCAAATCACTGGGGTCATGATCTAGAAGGGTATTTTCTTGTCACTGGTTCTCTCTCTCCTGTTCTTTACCCCATGTAATGGATTACTTCATCCTATTTCACAGGCGAGGAAGCTGAGATGAAGGACACTGTTCTACTCACGCAACTGGAGAGTGGCAGAGAAAGAATTTGAATCCAAGTCTTCTTTTTGGAACCAAAGTCTGTGATTTGCGATTACATCTATTAAACTAGAGATATAATCTTGATACCTCCATAAAGGGGAAGGAGGTGGATCCAAAGACATTGGTATAAGTGTGTATGGCCGTTCTACCTGTCTCTCCCTCAGTTTCCCCCTAAGTAGTCACATAATGCCTATCAAACTCACATGTTTGTTATACTCAAATGAAGCAACACTTTCACAGCAAGAGCATTGGCCCTGCTTTATCTGCTGTATCCCAGGTATGATGTCTGGAGACCTGTAAGATTTAACTCCCTAATCCTCATCTTTTGAGATAGGTGCTTTTGTTTATCTGGGTGAGCCCTGGGCTTCTGCTTCTTCATCTGTACAATGGGGTTGATGATGTCACTTCCTCATGGGTTCATTTGAGTATTAAACAAGTTAATGCATGGACGTGATTGCAGCAGAGCTGGTTGCATTGTAAATACTGTGTAAATGTCATATCACCGTGCACATTTTATATCTAGGGAAACTGAGGCTCAGAGAAATGAATGCTTGTACACAACCAAATAGCCAAGAAAGTAGCCAGCCACAGACTCTCAAATGTGTGTCTTGTGACTCTAATGCATGTTCTTTCTCCTGCCTATTCAAAAGAACCCACTGGCTTGGGTCCCTTTTCTCCCTCATCCTGCTCCAGATATCAGGGTGGGGTGGCTGAGCTTTAGAGAATTCGGCTTGTCCCGTCTCGGCCCACAGATGTGCTGTACCTATCCTTTGCACTCCAAGGAGCCATAAGAACAAATTGCAGAGCCTGAGAAATAAATAAAAAATTAGCTTCGTGTTCTCAGGGTCCAGAGTGGGTGGCAGGCATTGAATTATTTAGGCTGTTTGGGTGTGAACTGTTAGTTTTCTGCTGCTCTTGCCTTGACGGCTCCCCTGACAGATTGATGGATGAGCCAGTAAAACACTTGGAGGCCAGGAAGAAAATTCTTAATCATAACTCACAGGGGAGAGTGAGTGTTTTTTCTGCACTGACAGCTTCAGAGACGCAGCCTGGCTCCAGTCCTCCTTTACCTTCTGCCCCAGTGAGGCTGGAGATGCCAACTGCGGAGTTGTCCTTAGCCGCCAAATGGGGACTTGAAGCAGAACTTTTAAGACTGGAGCTGTTCATTCATTTCACTTTATATTATGTTTAAAAATTAAAATGCAATTTACATGAAAGGCACAGAATCACAACTGTACCAGTGAATTTTTGCGTTTATGAATATAGTATTGTGTATCCCTTCAAGTAAGGCATAAAGATTTCTATCCTCTAGAAGGTCACTTTATGCTTCTTTCCAGTCAGTGCCATTTCACTCCCAGACAACAACTATCCTGATCTCCAAAAGTAATCACCATAGATTACTTTTGTCTATGCAAGCTTTTCATATACATGGAATCATATAGTTCAGTGATGGTAGGACCTTTAGAGCTTTCAATGATAACAAACAGCTAGCAGTGGCATGTGCACCATGGTCCACCACCACTTATAGCTTGTGAATATATATAGTCTCTCTCTCTCTCTCTCTCTCTCTCTCTCTCTCTCACACACACACACACACACATACACACACACACACACACACACACACGTATATATATGGATGATTTTGGGGCATGGTTCACAGTGCTTGTTAGAAAGACCCTAGTGGGACTGAATTCCAGTTTCCCACACAGTATTAATCTGTTTTTCATTGCTGTAACAAAATACTTGAGGCTGAGTACTTTATAAAGAAAAGAGGTTTGTTTGGCTCAGAGTTTTGGAGGCTGAAAGTCCAAATAGCACAGTGCTTGCTCTGGTGAGGACTCCTTTGGCTGCATCACATCATAGTGGGTAACACTAGTGGGAGAGCATGTGAGAGAAAAGATAAGATGATGGGAAAGGAAGCTGAGGTGGGAGTGCCAGGTTTGCCCTTTTATAAAGACTCACTCATAGCTTGGTGTATTGGTGCAGGCCTGTAATTCCAGCACTCTACCAGGTGGAGACAGCAGGATACCAAGTTCAAATCCAGCCTGGCCAACTTAGCAAGTTAGTAAGACCCTGTCTCAAAAATGGAAACAAAAAATTTTAAAGAACTGAGACTATAGCTCAGTGCAAAGGTCCTGGGTTCCCCTATACTGAAAACAACAACAACAACAAAACAAAACATCCCACTCTTGTGGGAACTGAAGTTCCAGGAGACCTGTCCTTTTTTGTTTTTTTGACAGAGTCTCACTATGTAGTTGAGACTGACCTGGAACTCACTGTGTAGCTCAGGCTGGTCTCAAACTCACAGCGATCTTCCTGCCTCAGCCTCCTGAGTGCTGGGATTACAGGTGTGTGCCACCACGCCCATCCAGGAGAGCTTTCTTGTCTTTTTCTCTCTTTCCTTCTTTCTCTCCATCCCTTCCTCCTTTTCTTTTTACCCTTATGCTATGTTATGCAGCAGAAGACCTTCACCAAATGTTGGTACCTTGAAGTTCTCATGCTCCAGACTGTAAGAAATAAAATTCTGTTTATTATATAATACCCAGCCTGTGCTAATCTGTTATAGCGGCATAAAGTGCACCAAGACACTGCCCAAGTCAGAGAAGGAAAGAAGCAATACTGTCTATGGCCATAGCACCCTGTACATGCCCAATCTCATCTGATCTTGGAAGCTGTGCAGGGTCAGGCCTGGTTAGTACTTGGGTGGGAAGGGAATAATACTCAGCCTCCTGTCTTTTCTGCACCTCCGATCCTTTCTGAGCCTCCGCCTGGTAGAAGCCGGACAGAACTGGGCTGAATGCAGCCTGCAGGGTCAGGATTCCTGTGACACAGAACCAAGGCAGGGAAGGGCAAGGCATGGCTATGAGGGCAAACAAATCTTGATGTTGTAGGAAGTGAGTGGGCAGGGGTTCTGCCTGTGTGCCCGGAAGAACCACCTTCATTTCCCAGTTGGTGCTCAGGTCCAGGTTTCCAGGTTGGAGCAGGGATTACTCTCACTTCTTCTTCTCCCCTAAGTCTCTGTGAGGAGTTTCTGCCCCAGTCAGTCAAACTCCTGACCGCAAAAGCTAGCCCTGGGTATGGTCTCCCCTTTGTGGGTCACACTGAGTTTTTGTTTTCTCCATGATGGTGGGATGCTTAGGTATCTGGTATCTGTGGGATGAAAACCCATTCAAGTGGAAAATAGCCAATGGAGTGTCAAGCCAAAAGACACTTTCCTCCCCAGCAGGAAAGTGAGCCTGAAAGCCAGTGCCAGGATGCCTGGGTGCTTATGTTGGCTTGGCCTGCCATGGCAGATGGGATTTACAGACCTTGATTTCCTGAAAGGGAACAGTTAGACCTAGGAGAAGGAAATCCAGACTGGGACCTGCACGTTTAATCCAGCCCATTCACTAACGGCCAAGCGGCTTTGGGAAAATTCTCCCCACTCTTGCCTCTGCTCTGTAAAATGAAAGAGTGATGCTCTTCCCTTTTTCCATGGGGTATTGAATGGGTTTATGTCCAAAATACTCATAGAACTTTATCAATGGGATGAAGGGAATGAGCCAACTCTGATCACTACATATTCTCTTAATCAGGAAATGTAACATTATGAGGAGGTATACCAGAAAGCCCAGTGTGTTCTAGCACTGTCCCATGGTGGGAAAACTACAACATGGTTCCCAGTGATTCCTGCCCCCAGGTATTCACATCATGTGTGTTTCTTTCCCACTGAGTATGCACAGGAGCTCTGACTCACTTCTAAATGAAGTACTATGGTTTAAATATGAAGTGTTCCCCCAAAGACTCATGCCATTTGGACCTGATTTAATTGGATCACGAGGGCACTCATTTAGATTTAGATCTAAAATGTCCTTCAAAAGTCTCATGTATTCGGAAGGTGATTGGATCACAGGGGGGCTAGATTCAACAGGGGATTCATTCACTGATGAGTTCAGTAGCTAAATGGACTGTTAGGAGGTGGGGCCTAGGTGAAGGTGGGTCACTGGGGCTGTGACCTGAAAGGGTGTATTCTTGTCCTTGGCTCCTCCTCCTCTCTGACTCGTGGCTGCCATGGGGTAAGCAGTGTTCCTCTGCCATGCCACTTCCGCCTTGGATCCAGACAACCATGGACTGAACCCACAGGAAACTGTGAGCCAAATACAGTAAACTGCTCTTCCTTTAAGTTGTGGGTGTTGGATATTTTGTCCCAGTAATGGGAAAGTGACTACCACATCTTTTCATGTATTCATTCACTGATGAATTCATGCCTGAATGTTCTATTTGAAGGGAGAGCCTCTCTGGAAGAAATAGATTACTGGGAGCTTGCCTTTGAAGGGAATTTATCTTCTTGTGCTTTCCCTTTCTCTTTGTGTCCTGGTGGCCATGAGGTGACAGCTTTTCTTCACCATGCCCTTCTGCGATGATATTTCTGCACTGCCACAAGTCTAAAGCAATAGAGCCAGCTGATTACGGAACAAAACCCTAAAGCCGTGGTCCAAATATACTATTCCACTTTTCGGTTTTATATATCAGGTGTTTTTTGTCCCACCAGTGGAAAGCTGACCAAGAAACAAAGTGAAGGGATGTTACTTCCACGGTTATAGTACACAGATTGTAAGGGCTGTGTGGCTAGTTGGTTCTCTGTGCTGTTTTCTCAGCTTGCATTCTCAGGTAAAGGGCCATGTTGGTGAGGCTGCACATCAGGGATTCTCTGCTTAACTAACAAAGAACTGAGGTCTTTAATCTGACAACCCTTGAGGAACTGAATTCCGCCAACGGAGTTCATTTGGAAACAGATCTTTCCTGAGCTGGGTTTTCAGAGGAGGCCTCAGCTCCAGCGGGCAGCAGCTTTGACAGAGCCCCTGGACAGGGGCCACACCAAGCCAGGCCTGCACTTCTGACCCCCAGAAATGGTGACGTGATGAATGACGTGTTGTTTTAAGCTGCAAAGGTGGTGGTAATTGTTATGCTGCCGTAGCTAAAGAACAAAGCCCATAAGACCCTGTCGGACAACTACTTGACCTCTGTATGACACCTTTGACTTTGTCACCCAACACTCCCTTCCCTCTCTTTGTTGCACCCTCTGATCCTGCAGTTTCTGAGACACATCCCCAAATTCCCAACTGCGGTCCTTTGCACTTTCCGTCCGTCTACCGGGAATGTGCCGCCTTCACAATTTTGCACGCCTCTGCCACTGGATTTATTGCCGTGCGATGTGTTACTTTGGGAAGGAGGAATGAAAGAAAAAATAAAATTGGAAGGGGGAAAGAACTAGAAATGCGTCATCGGGAATAGAGGCTGTCTGGTCACTGCTGTATCCTTGGTTCCACACTTAGGACCTGGTTTAGTGCGATCGCTCAGTAAATACTTTTGCGGGGAGAAATGAGAGGCAGGTAAGGGCTCTGTGGGATGGCAGGATGGGCGAGTTGTGGGCCCATCGTGCCCTTCTCCACACCTGTCCATTCAGTCCTGAGGAAAAGCACAACGATCCTACCGTCCAACCAGGGTGTGACGATGGCAGGAATAGCCTCAGGGAATATTTATGGGGCCCTCCCAGAGTGCTCTCCAGATTTCCCCAACTGTCCCACGGTGGAAGGCAATTTCGTATTTGTTATTCACCTGGCACACAAACACCTGGATGCCTGCAGCTGGGAATCTTCACATTAACAGATCTCAGCGTCAGGGCTGAGTCAAGAGCTTGCTAGGCAGGGCGCTGACTTGGGGCCTGCTGGGCTCGTGTGCAGCGTGGACACTGGGAGGCAGCCTGCTCCGGCCTGGTCTGGTAGTGGGTGCTGCTCATGGCACCAGGACCCCAAAGGAGGGAGAAGGGATTATGAGCCGGGAGGGTGACAGGCTGTGGAAGGGGAGCCCATAGTGGTTCCAACGCCTGTGTGATCCTAGCTGTGTGCGGTGCTTACACTTGGGAGACAGACTCTTACCCTCCCACTTTCCACCTGGCAGAATGTGGGCCACTGGGTTCCCAATCTGAGACGGGGGTCGCACTAGGGCTGAGCCCAGAAGGTTACTGTGAGGATGAAGACTATAGCAGAATCTTTAGGCCAGAGTAAGTGCTGCTCACGGGATATGACTCAGGACCTCTGAGAACTCATCCCTTCAAACCATCTGCCACAGGATGGTGTGACACGCACACGCACACTCCCACACACGCGCACACGCACACCGTCCATCACTGACAATTTAGGTAGACAGAAGACTGGACAGCGGGACTGTCTGCACGGAGAAAGGAAAAATAGGAGGTGCTTGAAGCCCAGAGGGAGAGGGGAGGGCCCTTGGCCTGTGCACGGGATGTACCTAGGCACTGGCACAGCTGCTCACCTCCCAACTCCAGCAGCTGATGAAGAGGCTCAGGTGACAGGCATGATGTGACATTTTCCCCTTCGCTGTTACTGAAATCCCTCAGCGCATCTGATATCTCCCTCCTGTTTCGGACCATCCACTCGGGATCTTTTCCATCTGATGGTCTTGTCGTGGAGCCTCCTCTAAGGCACTGCCACATGCAGTACCACTCAGCCGCTCACACATTTCACCAGCCGATTAAGTAACTAGCCAATGAACCACCTATGTAGTCAAGAGTATAGCCAGTCAGTCAGTGGACTGACCAGCCAGCCAGCCAGCCAAATAACCACTAAGAACCAACTAGGTATGGCCGATCAATCAACCAACTAACCAAGGAACCAGTCAACTACCTGACCATTTAATCAGCAACTACTATATTATCCAATCAACCCACAAACCAACTAGCCAATGAATAAACCAAAACTTACCGGTGTTAAGCAAATCCACACAACCAGACCGCCCTTGCCCAGGGAGAGGCTTTCTGCCTCCTGTCTGAGTCTCAGCAGCATTGCAGAGATAGGCCCTTTTCCTTACATGATCTCTCTGTGCAATTTTGGGCCAGGGCGTTTGCCTTCCGGGTTGGTTTTTCCTGTGGCTAGAGTAGTGGTTTTCAAACTGGGTTCCTTGTGGCCTTTGGTTCTGTGGAGTGCTCGTGGGTTGCTTTGGGAGTGGAGAAGCAACCAGGTGGGCAGGGACTGAGATTTGCATCCTCCTCCTCACGTGTTTTGTATATTGGGACTTTCAGTAAGATTTTGTTAGAGAAAGGCTTTGATGTCTTAAAGTTTAATCCCATCAGATGCCTCAGAGTTTAAAAGCCTTTACATTGAGTCACCATAGCAACCAAGGTCAATAATTGTGTCTTTGTGGGTAGGGGGAGATGTGCAAAGGCCCTGAGCCCTGGACCTAGAGTTTCCAGTTGGGAGACTGTCATGACAGTACAGAGGCAGTGTGTGTCTCCCAGGGATGTAGGACCACTGAGTTCCAAGGCAGCAAGGGTCTGTGGATGACAGCTGCGTCCAAGCAGGGCTGGCTTCCTATGATTCAGGGTTGACTGCAATTTCCAAGAGGCTCCTAGCACGGTGTGGACTCTCCTTAGACACGGGACCCACTGGGAACTGACTCCAAAGGCTCTGCTGGCGGTGGCTGGGTCTGCCTGTCTGTCTGACCTTTAGAGTTGCCATGGGGAAGGACATGCAAAGGCCAGGGGAGTTTGTGCAGCAGACTGCTTGAGTCAGACTGTTTGAATCCACTGCGACCCAACTCTCAGAGCCCCAGGTGGCCTGCGTGGCCCTGGTTTGTTTTTTGGCCTCTAGTTCCTAACAGTGGAAAAACAGCCAAATAGGACACAGGGTTTCCAGTGTGGGGGAGAAAGCACAGCATTAGGGTTGTGTTTTGCCTTTGCTGTGTGTGACCTTGGGCAAGTAGCTTCACCTTTTGGAACCTCTGTCTCCTGTTCTGGGTGAAAAGGAGCTAGACAGTGGCTACTGCTGAAAAGTGCAATGCCAAAAGTCAGGCACGTCTTGTTTGGTGAAATCTTCACTCCATAGATGGGCAAACCGGACAAGTACGGAATTTGTAGAAAATCTGGGATTATAATGGCAGTTTCTGAGTTGACATCTCTTTCCTTAATCCCACATACAAGTCTGGGGCATCTTTTCCTGTCTCTCAGTGACATTTTCCTTGCAGCAAGATAAATATGACCAGGACGGAGAGCTCAGATCTAGTTCTGTCTAAACACCTAGGAGGACGGGGTAGGGGTGGGCACCTCTTGATTTCCTCACCAAGGGTCCTGCCTTTCAGCTCTGACTCCCAGCTCCAGCAGGAGCAGGTTTAGATCTCTCCCAAGGTGCTCTGATCGTCACCAGCACCCTGCCCACTGATCTGAGTGCTATCATTTACTTGGAAGCATCGCCGAGAGCCTTTGACTGCTTGATGATGGGCCAGCTATGTTCTTTAGGCAGCTGATGGCCGTGCCTTCACATTTTCAGAGATTAAGTGCACGATACAGAAGATAAATTTAGAGGCTCAGGGATCCTGGGAGAGCAGCTCCTGGGAGGGGTCTCCATAAGCATCCATGCTACTTTCAGTGAAGGTCACCAAGTGAGAATCCTAGCAGGAGGAGGTGTGACCCCAGGATGGAGGGATGGCCGTTCCTGGACCCCGAGGCTCTCTTCATGCTAGAATCTCACAGTGTTGCAGTTGGAGAATCACAAGCTGCTCAAGGAAGACAGATCTTTTGAGAGCGTGCAGCCCTGCCCTCTCATTTCACACATGGAGAAACAGGCCCAGAATGGGGAAGAGATCGAATAAAGAAGCCCTCACCTAGGAGGCTGCATCGTGCCAGGATTCTTCGCTCAAGAGGTGAGAATTAGCTACACAGTGGAGGAAAAAGACTTTGGCGAAGGGATGCTATATCTTCATGAGCCCTTTCACTCTACAAAAGTAAACTGAGGTTCAGAGAGGACGTTCGTCATCCTAGTTGTAAATTTACCAGGCTGTCTCTGTTCTGCTCTTCCTCCCCAGCTCCTCTCTGCGTGCCGGGAGCACAGTGTGTGCAGTAACTATTCAGAGAAGGACTGGGCATTTATCAGCAGATCTGGAATGGGAACCCTGTGATTCAAAGTCTGCATTAGGACTCCGTGGCCATTTTTGCCAAGGGCCACCTGACGGATACTCTGTCCCTCCCACCTGGGCATCTCTTTCATCTGTGGGAAGAGGAGCCCTACAGCCCTACAGGTGGAGGCTCAGCGTTCTGGACAGTGGGGAATTTGTCTTATGCAGGATTTTATTTAGTTGGTATTTTTTTTGAGACAGGGTCTCACTATGTAGTTGAGACTGACCTGGAGCTCACTATGTAGCCCAGGCTGGTCTCGAACTCACAGCGATCCTCCTGCCTCAGCCTCCCGAGTGCTGGGATTACAGGCATGCGCCACCATGCCCGGCTTATGCAGGTTTTTAAATGCACGATAGCTGAACTATGGAGACAGCTTATTTGCCCATCAACAGACAAATAGATAAAGGCAATGTG